>NC_136408.1:46102788-46765288 GCF_051521515.1 Lactuca serriola | reverse complement strand
AATGCTTTGATAATATATTTATCATATTTTTTTGGAAACAAATTCCGCAATATTATTCTTTAAAATGAATACTCTAATTTTCAAATAAGCATAAATAATTTTTTTAAAATGAACGTGAATTTGGGGATGTCACATTTTTCATGAGTGATTAGCTAAGGGCTTCTCCTAATGTTCATCGCCAATCATTGTATTTTGTATTTTTCATCGCTAAGGGCTTATCCTATGGGTCATTAAGGATGGCAAAAGAAACCGAACCCGATGGTGAAAACCGAAAACCGACATATTAGGGTCGGGTTTGGGGTCGGTTAATCGGAGCCAGGATCGGGTTTGGTATGCTTTTAGAAAATTTTTGCGGGGTTGGTTACGGGGATGGTAAACAAAATATCCATCCCGATTACCCAAAACCGAAACCGAAACCGAAACCCGTTACCTGAAACCATTCATATGATTATATATATATATATATATATATATATATATATATATATATATATATATATATATATATATATATTTCATTGAGTTATCTTCTTTGTTGTGAAAAATTTAAAGATAATTTCTTGAGATAGTTTTCTGTTTATTTGTATTTGTACTGCTAGTGTTTTGGCATTTTTTATTCATAGTACTTAGAGTAATAGTGATATTATGATTTATGAATGCTAGTGTCTTTATTGTTTTTTGTCACTAGTAACCACTTATGTATCAGAACAAATACGTCTGCTCTTAATGGTTTTGTAAATTATCAAAATTATTTTGGATATGAATTTATGCTTGCATCACTAAGTCTAATGGTTTTGTATTCTCATTGCATCAAATTTATTCTTAATTTGAATGTTAAACAGGGATCCCCGTTACCCCGTTAGGATACCCGCAGACTCGATAGTGTTTGGTAAACGGGTACCCGTTGGGAATCGGGTCGGTGATGGGGCAGGGATTACCAAAGCCCGTCCCAAACCCACCCCGTTGCCATCCCTATGGGTCATTGCATATCATCGCATTAACAATACTGCTTTAGGGATTCCTCCACAGTACATGTCAATATAGTACATCGCATGAATACATGGTTCGTACATCTCCTGAACTCATAATTCATCACATATATGTTGCAAACTAGACAGTGTTTTATTGGACTGGTTTAATTAGTCAGTGGTCGTCATCTATACTCTGGTAGATAACTAAATCGAAAACATTGCAATCATCGCAGGTAAAAGTCATGGTGTCTCCTATACTTTCATGGTTAAAGACCTCTCCTAATCATTTTTCATCTCTTATCTCCCATTTATCATTGCCCATTGCTACCAGACATACATACATACATACATACATATAATAATAATAATAATAATAATAATAATAATAATAATAATAATAATAATAATAATAATAATAATAATAATAATAAGTATGAAAATACTAATATAAATGAATTGAGTAAAATCATGTCATATATGTTCATCCAACACTATTGCAAATAACATTCAATTACCTAAATACTTCATATCTATGTATACGATGAAAGTAACTATGTACTTACTTGATAAGAGTGGATGCCTCAGAATTTGGACAGAACTTCGCCTTCGTACTTTATCTTTTCCTCTGACGTGACCTAGGTTTACATTACTAAGTCTTAGTCTTATATTCCATGCGACTAATGATAGTCTAGATTCCTATCTAATCTTGATGTCTACATCAAGATCTATCAAGTAAGGAACAACCAGGGAGAATCATATCAGATTTAGGATTCGTTTGGTATACAAAGCATACTATTTGGAAATCCCACTTTAAACATCTCACTAAATCCAACCTAGACATCATCCCTCGTAACGTCCATAGATCCGGGCTAGTCAATTTAGAGATAATAGGGGTCGAAAATGACTTTTTGACAAAATATTATTTAGAATAAATAATCTTAAACAAGTTGTAGAATACGTCTCAAGGGTTCTGTACATATAAAGAACGCCGAAATCCAAGTTATAATGAAGAAGTTATGGTCCGTCGAAGTTTCACGGCAAAACCGGCACGACACCGGGAGACGTAAATAGTGAATTTACGATGGAGGGCTTTTTATCCTTAGAAATATAAACAAAAGTTTTAGTATACGTTAAACCAAGAACATACAAAAAAAGAATGCCCAAATCTGACTTCATATGAGGAAGTTATGAATTTTCTAAGATTTGGCTTAGCAATGCACAACCCGAAACTCGAATTTTAGATTAAGCGGTTTTTGGCCTATGCGACCTAAATGAGAATTGAATATCTCATTAATAGGAACTCAACAGTAAAAAGACAGACGAAAACAGAGTTCGTATGTAGAAGTTATGAATTTTACACGAATATTTAACGATATAATCTTCTCGAACTGTTAAATTTAAGATCGGTCGAGAATTAGCCGACGGAGTCAAAATGAAAGTTGTAGATCTTATTTTTACCTACGCGTTGATATAAAGAAAATAAAAAACGGAGCTTGTATGTGAAAGTTATGGATTTTAGAAGTCAGAAGTGTGATGTGTAAAAATGAGTGATGTGACACAATCTTGACCATTGCTTTCTCCCCAAGTCTTGCCACCAGATGGTGAAATTTGGCACCAAGTTCAGCCATATTTCACCCTATAAATAGAACCACTCCCACCCTCATTTTTTTCACACCTTTCCCATTGTTTCTTCTCTTTACTCTCTCTCTCTCTCTAGAACCTCTCTTTAGCCCCGAAACACCCCCCCCCCCCCCCGAAAAGCCTAGGGAACCTCCCTAGCACGAGGCGGAAGCCCTGGAGTGCTCGACGGCTCCGAGAAGAAGAGCTTTTCGGCCCGGGAACACTGCTCCAAGAAAAGCCCTATTTTCTATAAAACCCGTTGTAAGTGAGCTACGCCTACACTATCTTTAATATAGCTTTTATTTAATTATAGTAACGTTATTAGGAACTTTTAATAAGTACTTAGGCTATTATTATGGGTTATATAAGTATTGTTTAAGTCTTATATAATAGTAATAATAGCTAGACTATTAATTAGTCTCGACGAATAATAGACTAAACTCTAGTGGTAATAATACTAGGTTTCGTCGAAGGAAATTATTTTTAAGAAGCAAAGCGTTGTATGAGTTCGGAATCACCACCTTTTCAAGTGCGTGCATGGTCCCTTTCATCTTACACATAGATATGAATTATTTTATATAAACTACATGCTATGTGTGCATATTATCTGTATACTTGCTATTTATGCTGGATGAACGATTTTATACAAGTTTTATATGATTTAAACTGTATATATATTTATATCTACATAATATGTAGGCTAAAACATGGGTAGATGAAATATGAGTTGGATGATGAGTTGAGTGGTGATATAGACCATGAGGTAAGGGTGAAAGGTGGACGATGTGAGAAGCCTTGTTCCTAAATGCTGGCCCCGTCATCTAGCAGAGTATGGATGACAACCACAAACTATTCTAGACAGTCCAGTGGAACACTCGCAGGCTCGCAGCCTGTAGGTGTTGTGAACGATGTGTTCACCGGTGTACTCTAAAAACCATTGACATGTATTGCGAGTGGAATCTCGAAAACGATACTGTCAATAAACGAGATAACTCTAGTAGTTGTGCTCGAAGGACAATACTGGCAGCTGCGCCCCACATAGAATGTCACAATTCTTGCAGTTGCGCCTAAGTGATAGAACTAGCAGCTGTTCTTGACAGCTGTGTCATTGACAACGATGGACTTCGTACCTATTCCTTAGGACAATCCTTAGGAATGAATGAATGAGAAATAGCTGATTCTTAGGGTAGATCCTTAAGAGTAAAGAAGATAATGGGGATGAGTAATTAGGTTAACTGTTTGATGATTAAACATAATAATTATAATATTGTGGGTTGAAAACCCTATGTACTCACCAGGTTTCCCAACCTGACCCACTCAGTTTATTTATATCATATGTGTTGATATGAAGTTACATTACACTGAGAGATTAAGGAGATATAAATCACTAGTGATAATGAATGTAAGTTCTGTTTATGCTTATGTTTCTGTATTGACGATGACATCCCAAATGTTTTAAAATGAATAAAAATACTTTTCTTCAGAAATGATTTGATAACGTATTTATCATGCTTTACTGGGAACAAATTCCGCAACATTTTTATTAAAAGAGGTACTCTGATTTTTATAAAGCATAAACAAAATCGGTCTTTTCTGGCCGTGAAAATGGGGATGTCACATCCCCGTTAGTAGACCTATTAGTATAAAGACTTGGAATTGCTAATAAATCTTATTTATAGGTTCATAATAATGGTTTATGACTATAAATATAAGTTACACTGAAAGCAAAAGAGTGTAGCTTAACTTATAGAGTTTCTAGCAAAAACTAGGAAAAACACATGGGTTGAACTCTGAAACTGAAAGATTCTATTTGTCGAACTCTTAGACCCCTAAGAACCTTGCTAAATACTTCAAGGAAACCCCCCAAAAATTCGGACTCAAGAAGAACTATTATTCCAAAGAGAATGAGATTAAAATTTTTGTATGGAAAGAATGAAAAATGAAGGAGGAATTTATACTGCAGGGAAGGCGCATTGCGCCCGTCAGCCTTGCTAGCTTCATCCCCTCTTTGCCACGTGTCGTATCTTGATCTGTCCACATCTTCTTCTTCTTCTATAATGTGACACGTGTCACACTCTTATGGAGCCATATGTCACGTCCATATATTTCCATGTCACTCGTCTCTTGGAGGAGTGGGCGGTCGGCTTGTCACAACGCACTCCGGTGTTGCCATGTCATCAACACATGCAATTTCTTACAGATCTTAGGACAACTATAAATTTCGCATACGGACTCCATTTTCGACATTCTTTATATGCTTTAAATCCTCTCGACGAGCTCTATAACTATCATTAAAATCTCAACATCTAATTATCGCTCTAACAAAAATTCATATTTAGACCCATTTAGATTGTTAAAGTTCGTGTGAAATTCATAAGTTCTTCATATGAACTCCATTCTCGATTGTCTTCAAATTTATGAGGTCTTCAATTCTCATTTAGATGGTTTTGGCTAACAATAAACCGATTAGAATTTTGATTTTTGTGCCTGCACTACTGCGCTGAACCTTCGAAAAATATAATTTCCTCTCACGAAGTCAGATTTGGAAGTTCTCTACATGTACGCTCTCGGTTTTACGACTATTATGACTTTCATTTTGATTATTTAGGCTAAAAATCAATTTATCAAAAATTCACCTTTTACGATACGCAGATCCGTGTGTGCGATGCGATCATCCCGAACTCTTCCCCTTCGTTCTGGAAGTATTTGAAATATAAATTGAAAACCGTAAGCACAAATCTTAGTGGGTTCCCCAAAATACCTCATACCATACATATCAAACATACAATAGGCCATGCCCGACAGCCAACAGGCCCCGCTTAGCATCGAGACCCGCTCGGAACAGATCTGTATGTATCTTGTGATGGGCCCCACCCATCACACCCATCAGGCCCCTCTCGATATATATATATATATATATATATATATATATATATATATATATATATATATATATATATATATATATATATATATAGACAAACACACACACACACAGACATACACACATGCAAGATCACACAGACAACTAGCATACAAATAACCATAATCCATGGGTCGGCATTAGTGCCTTCGACCTGTTAAGCACTAGGAGGAAACTCACATTAAACTGCCGAAAAATTAAATAAATGCTCGTACTGCTGATCCAGGAAATCTCCGCACTAAATATAATCAAATAATACCCTAATTAATAATTAGGTCATAAACTATAATCGGGGTCCTAACTCATCATCCTCAACCTCTAGGGAAAAAGACTATTCTAACTTTTCCTTAATAGGCCCAACTAGCTTGGCCAAATAACCCTATAGTGGCCCAAGGCCCACAAATTGCCGAACCCATAAACTTGAGGTCCAACTATGTCCTAGCAGATACAAAGCCCAAAATCCAGCTAAGGCCCAAAGCTGAAAAGAAGTCCAAGTCCAAAAGGGCCTAAAACGATAACAACCCACTTCACAATGTACGCCCTGCGTACTCCTCGTACGCGTAGTGTATGAGCGTAGAATCGGAAAACGGGCACTTGACCTAGTACGCCCAACGTACTAGAAAGTACGCCCCACGTACTAGAAAGTACGCCCCGCATACTGACCATAGGGATAATCCTCAATTTTTAACTTAACCACTTAAGCTCTTAACGTCTAAACTTTAAATCCACATCATTTTAAGGCCTTAACATGTAAAATTGGCAACTTTATAGTTTTGCATTACTTAATGGGACCAAATACTCGTTTTTTACCATTAAGACCCATGATAAGAGCCCTAACTCATGCATGGTCCAATATAACATACCAAGATAGCATTTTTATGCAAAAGGGACATCAGAGAGAACGGAGTCGATTGTGGCTATCCATATTTACGCCATCGTTCATAACAACTTCCATAATCGTTCATCCTAAGCGGTACGATGCCATAGATTGACAGTGATAGATCTGTAATCATCTTCAGGTTAAGCAATTGATATGAGGAGAAGTGGGGAAATCGAAGATCAAGCGGAACAAGTCATGGATAGAGAGAGAGAGAGAGAGAGAGAGAGTATGGGGTTTAATTGAAACATATATTTTTCAAAAATGTAGTGTCGATATTGCCCCCACGTCCGTTTCATTATTAACATAAGAAACCATTACATTTGAGTTATTTACAAATTGTCAAATTGTGCCCCAAATCATCGTAGCCATCCAAACAATTGATCTAACATTCCATATTTAGTTTTCAAAAAACTATGAGTTCACAAATGATCCTTCTCTTATATATATATATATATATATATATATATATATATATATATATATATATATATATATATATATGGGGAAAGTGAATATACCCTTAAGGGTATATAAGCTTAGGTACCCGATCCATAAAACTACGTAGTTTTGTTTCGATTAGTGGTTTTTTTTTTTGAAAACTACCTATTTCGCTATTCATGATAACAGCTAATTAAAATTCCTCCTTGATTTTTTGCATTCATGATACGATTAGCAATAGGAAGACGTCGTTCAATGTCGTCATATTTTGAACAAGAAGTGTCAGTTGCATAATTTATGATTATTAAATCCTTTTGAATTCCAATATTCTAATAAAGATTTATGTGACTAATAAAAGAATAAAAAAACGTGCAAATGAATAGTGTTTGCGAGGGAATTTAAGAAGGTTATATTAGGGAAAAGGTAAATGAATGAAGTGGAAAATGAAAACTGGACCATTGATTTAAGAACGACGTCTTCCTATTGCTGATCGTATCATGAATGCATAAAATCAAGGAGGAATTTTAATTAGTTGTTATCTAAAAATAGTGAAATAGGTAGTTTTCAGAAAATTTAACCACTAATCGAATCAAAACTACGTAGTTTTATGTATCGGGGTACCTAAGTTTATATACCCTTAAGGGTATATTCACTTTTCCCACACACACACACACACACATACACACACACACACACACACACATATATATATATATATATATATATATATATATATAGACAAAATTGCAAAAATGGTCCCTGTGGTATGTATTTTTTGGGGTTTTCGTCCAAACCACAAGTTTTTTTTGGTTTTGTGGTCCTTTTGGACTGGTTTGTTTGTGAGAATGGTCCCTATACTTAACACCCGTTAAAAAGAATCCATTAACCCCCTTATGTTCCTTGCACGTGAGGGTATTTCTGTCTTTTTACTTATAGGGACCATTTTTGCATACGAATGTCAACGCTTCCTTCTACCTTTTATCCCTCATTTACAATCCCAAACACCCGTCAACTCCCCACCTCCCTCCTTCTTCCTTCTGCTCCATTAAACCTGTAAAAAAAACATCCTTCGTTATCCAAAGAACCTAATCGAAGCAAAAGGAGACAAGGTCATACGTTAAAGTTGAAATGTCGTACGTAATGTGGCAGATCAGATCAAAAAATGAAGTTGTCGACGTATCATCCTTATATGGTAAGTTACTCTGTTTTCTTAAACATTCCTATTTTTCATTTTACCCTTGATTTATACTAAAATCCGCCAATTTTTGACTTTGTTATCATGTACAATTTTGACTTGTAGCGGGTGCACCCACATGGTTTGGTATTAAGCTTCATCATGGTGGGAAGTTTACTAAGTTACCTGATATAAAGTATACTGGAGGTGAAGTGCGTTATGTTGATTATGTGGATATAGATGAGTTTTCTGTACATGAACTTGATGCCATAATGCTTGACCTAGGTTACACAGATCCACGGATGATTGAATTGACTGATGAATCCCCAATGATATACTACCATTTCAGGATACCCAATAGTGACTTTCAGTTTGGTCTTAGAGCTTTAGGGAATGATCAGGATGTTATCAATCTTTCTAAATTTATTCAAAATAACAAGTTGATTAAGGTGTAGACAGAACATGGGAAGACAAATCTACTCACTTACTTCATGTCTCCAAATGCAAAGGGTAAAGTTGTCATTGAGGAATTACCAGAAAATGATGATCAAGGGGCTGAATATGAGGCTGAAGTTCATGTAGAATATCCATTGAGAAATATGAACCATGTCAATGATGAGCCAATTGGTGAGTACATGTCTTTGATTCTTTTTTGGAGTAAAAGTGATGCATTTTCACCAGAGTATAGAAGAGGTAGAGTTGGGAATTCAAAAAGAGAGGAAGGTTCTTGTAGCAAGAGGGTTAATTTAGAGGATATTGTTGATTTAAAAGAGAAGGAAAACACTAATGAGGGTGTTAAGGAGGTTTATGAGGCTGCAACTGTTGTTGAAGGATGCTACAATCCATTTACTTCAAATATTGCTAATGTAGGGGATGAGATGATTGGGGTTCATGATAATGACCATATTGATGGATTCTACAACACCCCACCTATTAATGATGATGAACAATATAATGAGCTTTTTGATAACCTTATGGAAAATTTAATTGGAAGTGATGAGGATATTGAAGAGTATGAAGGGGATGATGAATCTGAAGAGAACGATGAAGAGTATGAAAAGGATGAAGGTGATGATCATGATGGGAAACAATTAGAAAATGAAGATAAAGTGGATGACATAATGGATGAGGAGAACAATATAAAAGATGTTGATGTGGACAAGGCAAACTTCTTTCTAAATGTTGAAAGTGATGTTGAAGGAGCATGTATTAATGATGGTCATGAACCTGAAGATATGGAAGTGATCAACAATGAGGAGTTCAAATCATTGGATGAAGGATCAGGCCAAGACAGAGAAAGAAGAGCTCTTATAAAAAAATTGGGAAAAGAAAAAAAGGTGCAGCCTTGGGTCAGTACATATACAGTCATTCTTAGTGGGACAAAAGTTTAAAAGTAAAAAAGAATTAAAGGAGTTAATTGATGTGCATGCACTAGAAACAAGAAGGAATCTATTATTTAAAAAAATGACAATCAAAGGCTTAGGGCACAATGCAGAGGATTTGTACCTATCATCAATAAAGGTCAAGTGGGGACTCAACCTACCACTTCAAAAAGCAAGGGCAAAGAAGTAAAGACACAAAAAGAAACATGTGGTTGGTATATACATGCATCTAGGTCAACCCCGAATCTGACTGGTTTATAAGGACCTTAAACCAAACTCATACATGCTTACAAATAAGAAAAATCAGAGCTTGTACTGCTTCTTTAATCTGCAAGAAAATCATAGATCAAGTTGAGGCAGATCTGAAGATTCCTTTGAGAGCCATATGTAACGCCCGTAGATCAGGGCTAGTCAATTTAGAGACAATAAGCGTCAAAAATGACTTTTTGATAGAAGATTATTTAGGATGAATAATCCTAACTAAGTTGTAGTATATGTTACAAGGTTTCCGTGCATATAAAGAACGCCAAAATCCGAGTTATAACAAATAAGTTATGACCTGTCAAAGTTTCACGACAGAACCGGCACGACACAGCGCGACGTAAAAAGTGAATTTACGTTAGAGCGATATTTAGCCTTAGCAATCTAAACGAGAACCGAAGATCTCGTTGTTGGTATCGAAGCGATAAAAAGTTAGGCGAAAACGGACGTCAGACGAAGAAGTTATGAATTTATAACGAAATTTTCTGTCCCGACCTATTAAAAATAAATAATAAAAATAAAAGTCAAAATTAGCCGACGGAGTCTAAACGAAAGTCGTAGAGCGTAGTCTCACCTACGCGTGGATATAAAGAACGTCGAAAACGGAGTTTGTATGAAGAAGATATGAATTTTCGAAGTTTATTAATGAATTAATAATTAAATTTAATTATTAAATCCCGGTATTATCCGAAGGCGAGTCATCGGACTCATCCGAAGTACGCCCCGCGTACGAGTGTACGCCCCGCGTACAGCGAAGCATGACGACCTTCGCACTTGAGTTCTTCGGATGACGCATGCAGTGACGAATTCGGACGCGTACGCCCCGCGTACTCCGAGGCTCCAGCCTCCTATAAATAGGATGCGAGGGCAGCCGGTTCTTTTGTTCATTTTCCCTCTTCTCTCTCCCGTTTTGCATCGATTTGCGTGCCAGAAATACCCCGAAGCCTCGGTATTGTTCTCGAGCCCCGAAGCAAGTCCCGAGATCCCGAAGATCCCGAGAAGTGCAGTTCCCGAGCCGAAGCTCTGCTCGCGAGAAGTTCGATTTTTGTGGAGATCTTCCAGATCTACCGAAGAATACTACTTCTGCAAGTCGTAGTGCTGTCCGATCATCTTCTAATCAAGTGATAGTATACTACCTTTCATAAACACGATAATAATACACGTATGGTTTGAGTGTATTAAGTATATTGTTGTTTATATGTGTGGGTGTGTAGTTACTTTCTTCTAACACATAAATATGAAGTATTTGCTATGAAATACGTGCTATGTGTTTATATGTTATTTGTCTATTTGAGATGGGCATGGAAATTGGGGTTTTATACAGGTGTTAAATGATTTAAACTGTGTAAGTATTTATATCTACAAAATTGTTAGGTAGAACATAGGTAGATGGAATTGTTGGTGACTATGGAGTTAGCGCCTATTGTATAAACCTTGGCGACGATGTGACTTCGTGCCTATTTGATGAACCTTGGCGACTATGGAGTTAGCGCACATTGAGTAAACTTTGGCGACTATAGAGTTAGCGCTTGTTGAGTAAACCTTGGCGACTATGGAGTTAACGCTTGTTAAGTGATCCTTGGTGACTATGGAGTTAGCACCTGATAACTATGGATTTAGTACTTGATAAATAAACTTTGGCAGTAATGGAATTCGTGCCAATTTCTTACGAATAAATGAATGAAGGATAGTGGGTTCTTAGGGTAAAACCTTAAGAAGATAATGGGGATGGGTAATTGGGTTGATTGTTTGCTGATTAAACATAATAATTATATTATTGTGGGTTGAAAACCCTATATGCTCACCAGGCTCCCAAGCCTGACCCACTCAGTTTTCTTTTCATTACAGGTAATGGCACAAGGGTATAAGTTGGTGGACTTGACGAGAGATTTTGGATTATAGATCAGTAGTTAAATAACTATTGTAAGATCTATTTTATATTGTTTATGCTTTTGGTCTGTAACGAACATGACATCCCGAGGTTTTATTATTTAATAAAAATACGTTCTTTTCGAGAAATGTTTTGATAAATTGTTATCATATTTTATTTTGGGAACAAATTCCGCAACCGTTTTCTTTAAACGATCACTCTGATTTATAAAACAAAGCATAAACAAATCGGTCTTTTCTGGCCGTGAAATTTGGGGATGTCACAGTTGGTATGATGTCACACCATACAAGATCACTTTCAAAAGACCTACGAGGTGGGTATTTCGATGGATAAGGTGTTTAGGGCAAAAGATATGGCAAGAAAGCATGTAACTGGGGACTACACAAAACAGTGTAACACCCGAAATCAAAAAGGTCAAGACAGGAAAGGAAAAACCCTAAGTTAAAGAGGGTTGACACGTCGAGTCCAGGGAGGAACTCGGCGAGTCGGAGCGGGATCCGGGTGTAAAGTAAGTGACCGACTCGGCGAGTCGGCAAGTGGACTCTGCGAGTCTGGTATGGGTTGGGAAACCCTAATTTCGGGACTTGGTACCCTATTTAAGCATCTTATTTTCTTCCCTAGGGCTCATTTGCGGCCCTTATAGTCCAAAACCAGAAACCCTAAGCCTCCATTGTTGCTCATTCAAGCTTTCTTGCCATTTTGGGTGATTTGAAGGAAGAAGGAAGAAGACACCCATTAGGGATTCAAGGATTGGCAGTAGATCCAGAGTTTGTGAGGTCTTCCAGAACATTTGAAGGTAATGAGTCGCTACCTTCCCTCTTTTACATATAGATCAACCTTTATCATGGGTTTTGAGGCTTTTAGGGCAAGTTTAAGAACCATTTCGAGTTAGAAGCCCAGATCTGAAGTTGCTACTTCAGATCTAAGTGTATCCTGGCCTATAGAATCATAAAGCATCAGTCTTTGGGTTGATTGTTAAGCCCCTTTGTCTTAAACCCTATTTTATAGTGTTTTGAGCCTAGATCTCCGTAGCTACACGTAAAGTTTGCCACTTTACGTAAGGAATAGACTTTAGAAGAGTGGATCTACAGTTTGGAGTCCATGCATGACTCAAAAATCCTCTGCATGTATGTAGATCTGAATGGACTCGGCGAGTCCTTCGAGCGGACTCGGCGAGTAGCATGAAGATGAGGAGGAACTCGACGAGTGGGATGAACAACTCGTCGAGTCGGATGAAGTTGGGCATGAACTCGGCGAGTTGGAAGAACAACTCGACGAGTTGGTTGAAGATTGCCTTGGGCTCGGTGAGTCTATTCGTGGACTCGGCGAGTCAGGTCGCGAAACCCCAAACCCTTCGAGTTGAGACTCGAATCAGTGAGTCGGGTGGAGACTTAGCGAGTTGGACAGGACAGGACTCGGAAATCGTTGGACTCGGCGAGTCATGGACTGACTCAGCGAGTCGATTCGCGAATAGAAGGACCCTGAGCATATGAACTCGGCGAGTCAGTAGGTGGACTCGGCGAGTAGGGTTGACCTGGAAGGTTGACTTTGACCAGAGTTGACTTAGTTGACTTTTAGAGGACTGCCAGACTAAGTGTCATATTGATATTGGTAGCTCGGAGAGCTGGAGGAGCAGCGGCTCAGGGGATTGTCGATTAGCAGCCAGAGGAATATCGACGGAGCTCAGCAGTTCAGGTGAGTTTTCTTCCAGTAGGAACGGTTCTAAGGCCACAATGACGGCCCGTTTAGCTAGCAGTAGTTTCTGGATTTTGATCCGATGCAGTAGTTAGTATGTTTGATGCCTTCGTGGCTCAGACAGGATTTATGTGTTATGTGTTCCGGGCTACGGCCCGATGCAGTATGCAGTATATGTGTGTTCATGCTAGTTGATATGCTTATGTTATGTTATGTTCAGTTAGTTCCGGACTTCGGTCCGATGCAGGGGGCAAGGCCCCAGTTAGTCCGGACTTTGGTCCGATGCAGGGGACAAGGTCCCAGTCAGTTTCTGTACTTCTGTCCGATGCAGGGGGCAAGGCCCCAGTTAGTCCGGACCTCGGTCCGATGCAGTGGGCAAGGCCTAGTATGTGCTTTATATGTTATTGTATGGTATGTGGTAGATTGGGGGAGCTCACTAAGCTTCGTGCTTACGGTTTTCAGTTTTGGTTTCAGGTACTCAGTTTTCAAAAGAGGAGCTCGGGAAGATTGCAGTGCACACACCATAGTCAGTTAGCCTGGGAATGTTTGACTCTGATAATGAGATTATGTTTTGAATTAATACTCGAAAAATTATGTTATGACTTATGATGCAATTTTTATAAATATGATTTTAGTAGTGTTTTTAAAGAAATTTTTAGTCGTGATTTTTGGGTCGTTACAAGTTGGTATCAGAGCCTTGGTTTGAGGGATTCGGACATACCCTCGGGCATGTCTGAACTCAAACTAAGGGATTGGTATAAAGGTTTTCAAAAGGAAAAGACAGTTTTGTAAAAAGAGTTTTGAGAAAGAAAACAGTTTTAGTAAAGCAAAAGAATTCAGAAAGAAAGGAGTTTTGGTAAGAGAAAAGGGTGTGGTGCATGCAATCAGCCGAGCTCAAGTAAGTATTCCCAAATTACCTATACAAGTTTATGTTATGATTATCAGTTTCAGTTTCAGTAGAACAGCATGCTAGAATAGGACTAAGGATCTAGGATGATGCCTTATGTGCCTGCTTTATATGTTTCGGCTTGATAAGAATTTCATGCTAGTATTGAGTAGACAGTAGTAGGATATCCTGTGTAGGTTATGCCTGATAGTATGAGCTTAGCATTGTATGCTAGTACAGTTTCTCGTTATGAGAATAGATTTGCTTGAGTAGTTTCCTGTGTCCGAATGCTACTTGCTTTGTGCTTTGTGGGACTCTGAACGATGGGAGTTAGCCATTAGGTGAATACGTCACGTCGCATGTGAGCAGGGTTGAATAATCTCAGAGTGCTGGATTTGGCCCTATTGCGCAGCTCTTGTCTGAGTCCAACCATTGTAGGGACGAGTCTTTTACTCGAAGGATTATCTGAGCCTCGTCACATGTGATGGTATTCAGGTGGTGGCTAATTGGCATTACAAGGAGGCCTTCAGCAGCTGAGGACTATTTGGGTAGAGTCAGAGGTTCCCTAGGGCAAGCCTAGGATGAGAGTAGTAGAGATCAGAAGTAGAGAAAAGAGGACTTGGTGGAGTTGAGGTAACTCTTGAGGAAAGTATGGATAGATGTGGAAGGTAGTATGGGCCCATACTACTGAAAGCAGAGGATCCGTACTCGATTCAAGAGGGGCCAAGGCAAAACCAGGGAACTAGTAGAGTGTGTGAGAAATCCCTCACCAACGGTGTGTATATTGATAAGGAAGTGTTATATTTTCAGCATGGTGACGTTGCGCGAGATATCAGTTGGCAGTTCAGGTGCCGGGGAGGGATCTGGCTCAGGCTCTAGAGCTGGGCAGCTTGATGATCAGATGAGGGATTTCATTTCCGCAGAGATCATGCGCAACATCATTGATCAGACTCCAGTGATTTTCAGTTCGGTTAGAGAGGCCATTGTGGAGCTCATGGACAGTCATCTTGAGGCCTTTAAGGCCGGGATAGTTTCAGGACAGATTGGGGCTCATCTAGACCCCGATTCTTATGGAGTTCAGGGATCCATCGGGAAAGGAGATCCCATTTCTAGTTTTTGCCACCAGGGGACAGGAGTGAGTGGGGCACCCTGTCTCCAAGAGAGACCTTTGCATGATTGGATAATTGAGGAGGTTACGCGAGCCATTTGCGAGGATCTGCCCGACATGGTTGTGAGGATCACTGATAGGTTGATTGTGAAGCTCCAGGATCAGACAGCTGTTGTTCAGTCGACGGGCGGTGTCGACAAGGTAACGCAGGAGCGAGAGACGGGCAGGGAATTGGAAAGGAAGAGGAAAACGGATGAGACTCAGGTAGACACAGGTTCGGGTAAGAGGCCCAAGGGGTCGGATTTGAGGACAAGGGACTATCAGAGCCGCAGTCGATGCAGGAAGTGTGGTAGGACGCACCTGGGTGCGTGCAGACGTAGAAGTGGTGGCGATGCCGGATGTTTCAAGTGCGGCCAGATTGGCCATTTTAGCAGGGATTGTATTGTTACCATCGCCCATGGACTTGATCCGATATGTTTCCATTGCAGTCAGAGGGGCCACAAGAAGGCCCACTGTCCGAGTTTGTATACAGCAAGGCAGGTGCTAGCTCCTGCCCTTGGGACTTCAAGTACCGCCAGTGGTTGCCGAGGCCGGGCAAGGGCGCCCACGGCTCGGAGCCGAGTTTTTCCGGTTGATTTCAGCAAGCATTCGAGCAACGTTGAGTGATGGAGGTATGTATCTTTCACCTCCCTGTCAAATATTATTCATGATATTATTGTTATGTTGTTGCATTGATGTCAATAAGCATATGTGTTGGGTATTATATTACCTGCTTGTGACAGAGTTTTATGGAATCTACATACCATGGGATTAGAATGGTGAATTAGAGGTCGTTCCCTCTAGATCAGGTTACTTCAGATGCGGTGACTGTAACATGTATGTGTAAGATTCAGTAGTGCCTTACTACTTGCGGAAGGCGTTAGTCGGGTAATGATCAGTTATATTCTCAGTAGTGATAATCCAGAGTTTTTAGTGGAGTAGCTAGTGGTCAGTAAGGAAGTGGGTTGGGGATGTGCACCCCAAACGCAGGTTCTCGGGATGTAGTCCCTAAAGCAAATACAACTAAGGATCGAAGGGTGCTCAGTTAGATAGCAAGAAGGGTGCGGATCTGGTAAGAGTTAGTTGGAGCGCTGGCAGGGGTAAACGTTGGCGGACAACATATCGCCCTTTTAATGGAAGGAAGGTTGGGAATCCTTTCGACCAGTGAGCATTAAGGAGTTAGCCGAATCCAAGT
This sequence comes from Lactuca serriola, assembly GCF_051521515.1. NCBI lineage: Eukaryota > Viridiplantae > Streptophyta > Magnoliopsida > Asterales > Asteraceae > Lactuca > Lactuca serriola. The sequence continues at coordinate 46,748,825 of NC_136408.1, read as the reverse complement.
GGGGGAGAACCCTCCGAGTATACAAGGATAAGAGCCACGTAAACTCAGAATGAGTGTGCGGCCTCTGAGAAGAAAAGATAGTAGCACAGTGATTGATGGATTGAGGAGTTCAGAATTGGGAGTTTGAGGACCTTCCCAACAGTTAGTTCATGGAATCGAGGTGGTTAGAAGCTGGTTGGGAATCCAGGATTGGAGGGCCACCTGTAGGGCTCAAGTGAGTCGGAATGAGGATCCTGAGAACGGTTAGCAAGAGATGCTTTCGTATTAGTAGCCAGTGATAGAGTCAGCATGCAGAGTTGTGTAGATTCAGGAGTTGGGAGTTTGGAAACATCCCAACAATAGCTTCTTGTATCCGGATTAGTAGACGGTTGGTTTGGGAACCAAGCCGAAGACTTCCTCGACGAAACGCGAAGTGTATCAAGGATATAAGATGTCAAGGTTGATGTAGCATTCGATGTCTAAGGGCTGGTTTTGAGAAATCAGGATGAGGAATCACTAGCAGGACTAGGGATAGTCAGGATGTCCTCGGGATAGTAGTAGAGTGTTTTAAGTCTGCGGGGGTAGCCGTAGCATTCACTAGCAGTTAGATAGTAGTAGAGTGTTGTAAGTCTGTGGGGGTAGCCGTAACATTCACTAGCAGTTAGATAGTAGTATAGTGTTGTAAGTCTGCGGGGGTAGCCGTAGCATTCACTAGCAGTTAGATAGTAGTAGAGTGTTGTAAGTATGCGGGGGTAGCCGTAGCATTCACTAGCAGTTAGATAGTAGTAGAGTGTTGTAAGTCTGCGGGGGTAGCCGTAGCATTCACTAGCAGTCAGATAGTAGTAGAGTGTTGTAAGTCTGTGGAAGTAGTCCTAGCACTCGTCCAGTTAGTAGATAGCATGAGCGCGTTATTGGACGCGGGGGAAATAGTAGTACCCACCAGTTCGGGTGCAGCAGTGAAGATATGGGAATCTACGGGTTAGATTTGGATTTCCCAAATGGTTCAGTTATGGTTAAGTCGGCGATTTGTCAGTAGATCGTCACCTCAGTTATGAGATCAGAGTAGCAGTGGACCGTTGGGGTTCGGGTATGTTAAGGGCTACCACTAGTCTGGGAGCCATCATTTTTAGTCTTGGATCTGATGATGTCAGGGTTCGACGTATGGACCCGATCGGTTGGATCGGGAAGGTTGTTAGGGCCGCAGTGACAGGAAAACTAGTGGAAACTAGTTCCAGATAAAGATTTCATTCAGAAGTTGTGGGAGCGACTAATTAAGGAGTTGGAACTCAGTGTTGCAAATAACCGACGAATGATTGGAGACCAGGAAGGTCTCGAGATATTTGGGAAGCAGCCATATGGCAGTTCAGTGTTTCAGTCAGTTCAGTGTTTCAGGCAGTTCAGTGTTTCAGGCAGTTCAGTGTTTCAGTCAGTTCATTGTTTCAGGCAGTTCAGTGTTTCAGGCAGTTCAGTGTTTCAGGCAGTTCAGTGTTTCAGGCAGTTCAGTGTTTCAGGCAGTTCAGTGTTGCAGGCAGTTCAGTGTTTCGGATAGTTGCAGTGTGATGGTCAATATTAGTATGTGTGTTGGAATGCAAGTGCTGACGGTATAGTTGGTTGATTTGGAAATGACAAGTCCCTCTCAGCAGGATCAGTTGAGCCTTCTGCCAAGTATAAGTGATCTATAAGGATAGCTAGGCAGGTAGCTTTTCTTTCAGAATGGAAGGCTCGAGTTAGTAGGAGTTGAGTAATCAGATGGGAGATAAGCAAGCTGGTTCCAGCAGCATCGTTTCAGTATGAGCGGCAGAGTGGATGGAACAGTTATATATAATTGAAGTATCTTCAGAAGTTGTTGGAAGCAACTAGTAGGTTGCGATGGGGTGTAGGGACTGGTGGGAGTCCGGTAACTCAGATATCGGCAGATTAGTTGGACCAGGTTGGTCTCAGTGCATCCGGTAGGCGGATGAGGGGTATCAGAATTTTCAGTCGGAGGAAGTAGCGTTAAGGAAATTATGGAAAAGAGAAGAATTCAGTATGTACCAATAGTAGTGACCATCACTGTGAGTGGTTGGAGTGATGGACAAAAGGGTTAAAGTCACCAGGCAGGGTGTTGAGGCGGATTGCAGGTCAGTTGATCATAGAGAACTTCGAGGACGAAGTTTAGTTTAAGTGGGGGAAAGTTGTAACACCCGAAATCAGAAAGGTAAAGAAAGGACAGGAAAAACCCTAAGTTAAAGAGGGTTGACTCGTCGAGTCCAGGGAGGAACTCGGCGAGTCGGAGCGGGATCCGGGTGTAAAGTAAGTGACCGACTCGGCGAGTCGGCAAGTGGACTCGGCGAGTCTGGTCTGGGTTGTGAAACCCTAATTTCGGGACTTGGTACCCTATTTAAGCATCTTATTCTCTTCCCTAGGGCTCATTTGCGGCCCCTATAGTCCAGAACCAGAAACCCTAAGCCTCCATTGTTGCTCATTCAAGCTTTCTTGCCATTTTAGGTGATTTGAAGGAAGAAGGAAGAAGACACCCATTGGGGATTCAAGGATTGGCAGTAGATCCAGAGTTTGTGAGGTCTTCCAGAACATTTGAAGGTAATGAGTCGCTACCTTCCCTCTTTTGCATATAGATCAACCTTTATCATGGGTTTTGGAGCTTTTAGGGCAAGTTTAAGAACCATTTCGAGTTAGAAGCCCAGATCTGAAGTTGCTACTTCAGATCTAAGTGTATCTTGGCCTATAGAATCATAAAGCATCAGTCTTTGGGTTGATTGTTAAGCCCTTTTGTCTTAAACCCTAGTTTATAGTGTTTTGAGCCTAGATCTCCTTAGCTACACGTAAAGTTTGCCACTTTACATAAGGAATAGACTTTAGAAGAGTGGATCTACAGTTTGGAGTCCATGCATGACTCAAAAGTCCTCTGCATGTATGTAGATCTGAATGGACTCGGCGAGTCCTTCGAGCGGACTCGGCGAGTAGCATGAAGATGAGAAGGAACTCGACGAGTGGGATGAACAACTCGTCGAGTCGGATGAAGTTGGGCATGAACTCGGCGAGTTGGAAGAACAACTCGACGAGTTGGTTGAAGATTGCCTTAGGCTTGGCGAGTCTATTCGTGGACTCGGCGAGTCAGGTCGCGAAACCCCAAACCCTTCAAGTTGAGACTCGAATCAGTGAGTCAGGTGGAGACTCAGCGAGTTGGACAGGACAGGACTCGAAAATCGTTGGACTCGGCGAGTCATGGACTGACTCGGCGAGTCGAGTCGCGAATAAAAGGACCTTAAGCATATGAACTCGGCGAGTCAGTAGGTGGACTCGGCGAGTAGGGTTGACCTGGAAGGTTGACTTTGACCAGAGTTGACTTAGTTGACTTTTAGAGGACTGCCAGACTAAGTGTCATATTGATATTGGTAGCTCGGAGAGCTGGAGGAGCAGCGGCTCAGGGGATTGTCGATTAGCAGCCAGAGGAATATCGACGGAGCTCAGCAGTTCAGGTGAGTTTTCTTCCAGTAGGAACGGTTCTAAGGCCACAATGCCGACCCGTTTAGCTAGCAGTAGTTTCCGGATTTTGATCCGATGCAGTAGTTAGTATGTTTGATGCCTTCGTGGCTCAAACAGGATTTATGTGTTATGTGTTCCGGGCTACGGCCCGATGCAGTATGCAGTATATGTGTGTTCATGCTAGTTGATATGCTTATGTTATGTTATGTTCAGTTAGTTCCGGACTTCGGTCCGATGCAGGGGGCAAGGCCCCAGTTAGTTCGAACTTCGGTCCGATGCAGGGGACAAGGTCCCAGTCAGTTTCCGGACTTCGGTCCGATGCAGGGGCAAGGCCCCAGTTAGTCCGGACTTTGGTCTGATGCAGGGGACAAGGTCCCAGTCAGTTTCCGGACTTCGGTCCGATGCAGGGGGCAAGGCCCCAGTTAGTCTGGACCTCGGTCCGATGCAGTGGGTAAGGCCTAGTATGTGCTTTATATGTTATTGTATGGTATGTGGTAGATTGGGGGAGATCACTAAGCTTCGTGCTTACGGTTTTCAGTTTTGGGTTTCAGGTACTCAGTTTTCAAAAGAGGAGCTCGGGAAGATTGCAGTGCACACACCATAGTCAGTTAGCCTGGGAATGTTTGGCTCTGATAATGAGATTATGTTTTGAATTAATACTCGAAAAATTATGTTATGACTTATGATGAAATTTATATAAATATGATTTTAGTAATGTTTTTAAAGAAATTTTTAGTCGTGATTTTTGGGTCGTTACAAACAGTTTGAATTGTGGAGGGACTATGCTCTTGAACTTCAAGCTATAAACCCATACACAACAGTCAAAATAGATGTGTGTCCTAATGGCAACCCTACATCCCCAACAAGGCAGTTTAGAAGGATTTATGTATGCTTGGGTCCACTGAAAAAAGGTTTCAAGGCATGTCTTAGAGACTTAGTAGGTTTGGATGGTGCCTTCATGAAAGGCCCATTCCCTGGTCAGGTTCTTACAGCAGTTCGTCTAGATTCCAACAATGGAATTTATCCCTTGGCCTATGCAATTGTTGAGTTTGAAAACACAACTAGCTGGAAGTGGTTTTTAGAAAACCTTGGGGATGACTTGGAGCTTGGGAGCAACTCAAACTATACTTTCATAAGTGACAGACAAAAGGTAATTTACAGTTCATCAATTGATCATTTAGATTGTGTTTTTTTACCAAGAAATTAATTCTAATTATTGTCTGTTGAGTCATGTAAGGATTACAAATTGTAGTTGATCAATTGTTTCCTAATGCTGAGCATAGGTATTGTATTAGACATATTCATGACAATATGAGAAAGAAGTGGGGGCAATTTGAGTACATAGACCATTTATGGAGGTGTGCATCAACAACCACTATTCCCGAGTTTGAGCATTTAATGAAGGAGTTTAGTGAGTATGATAAGGAGGCATGCCAATGGTTGAAGCAGATTCCTCCTGTACATTGGGCAAGGAGTCATTTCTCAGGTAATTGTATATGTTTGCATATGGTAATGATTATGTGTTTCAGTTATTTATCAACATTAATCGTATGTTATTGTAATGTGTAGGAAGAGTTGTTTCTGATGTGTTGATTTCAAACATGTGTGAAGTGTTTAATGGGAAGATAGAGAAAAGCAGGGAAAAACCTGTAATTTCATGTTTAGAGTTCATTAGGGAGTATCTAATGAAGAGGATATGCAACGTCATGAAGGAAATGAAGAAGGCTAAAGGTCCATTAACACCTACAACAACAGACATCCTAGATGCAAGGAAAAAAGGTGCTTCACAATATATTGCTAGGTGGAATGGGGCAAACAAGTATCAAGTCACTGGAGCATTGCAAGATCAGCATGTGGTGGATGTTAGGAACAAAACTTGCACTTGCATAAAGTGCGAATTAATGGGAATACCTTGCAGGCATGCAATTACAACTCTGAATGAAATGAGCAAAGACCCTGAGGCTGAGCTTGACATTTACAAGTGGGTACACAAGGTGTATTGGCTAGAGACATGGTGACAAGCTTATTCCTTTAAGTTGGAACCAATTAAAGGGAGACCCATGTGGCCTAAAAGTAATTTTCCAACAAAGTTAATCCCTCCTCCACATCGGACTCAGGTGGGAAGGCCTAAGAAAAGAAGAAGACAAAGTGAGGGTGAAAGGTTAAGCAAAAGGCAGAAGGCGAGTCAAGGTGATGAAGTCAATGAGATGCAAGGAGAACATTCCCAAGGGCCAACAAACGATGGAGTGCAGAAGCTATCAAGGAAACATATCAGTGTTACTTGTAGTAAATGCAAGAATAAGGGACACAACTCTAGGACCTGTAAAGGGCAAGGTGGGAATCAATCCAAGAAGTGATTTTGGTTGTTTGTTGTGGTGCAATGACTATTTAGTTGCTTGTTATTAAAAACTGTTTGTTTTTGAAAACTTTAGTTATGCTTTGATGATGTGGTTATGTATGGTGCACAGACACTTGTATGCTTAACTTGGTAATGGTTTTTGGTTCCACTCATGTGGTTAATGGAATGTGCATTTTGGTCAATTTATGACACGTATTTTGGTAATGTACTTTTGTTACATTTTGGTTCTATTTATGTGCTTATATTTGACAATTGATACACATTTTGAACACATTTTCACACTTGAATATCATTTATATCATTAACAACATTGGAATTCATTACAAACATGATGAAGTCAACTTACAACAAAATTATACCATTTTTACCCTGCATCACTTGATCAACAAAAACCCCCACATTTTTCTAACCCTATCCCTTACATAGACCAAATACTAAAGATAACAATCACAAACATAAACCAGCTTGCACATAAATACATCTTCAGCTTGAAACCTTCATCCTTCAATGTGTCACACCTTGCCTCTAACATGTTGTTCCTGCTCAAAAGTCTATTGCACTGTTCCTGTAACATGTTGATACTTCTTACCAGCCCATTACATCTTTCCTCCAACGTATTTATGTTTCTTAGAAGACCAGGTATGATGGTTTTACTCCTAGCACACATAGGCGGGTCAACCTACCCGGTAAACCCACAAACAAAATCCTTAGTAGGGCAAGCATAAAACCTCCTTCCGGGATTTAGTGGTGTCCAAGACGTTTTCACCAAAGCGAGCTTTCCATAAAAACAAACCACCATTGTTCGATTGCAAGTCAGGAAGGAGAAATGGAAGAAAATAGCCGTTGGGGAAGAGCATTTAAGAACGTTGGGGAAGAAGATTCGTTGGGGAAGAAGCTAGAAAAAGAAAACGATATATTAAGGATGTTTTATTTTTCTATATGCAAAAATGGTCCCTATAAGTAAAAAGACAGAAATACCCTCACGTGCAAGGCACATGAGGGGGTTAACGGATTCTTTTTAATGGGTGTTAAGTACAGGGACCATTCTCATAAACAAACAAGTCCAAAAGGACCACAAAACCAAAAAACTCGTGGTTTGGACCAAAACCCCAAAAAATTGCATACCACAGGGACCATTTTTGCAATTAAGTCATATACATATATATATATATATATATATATATATATATATATATATATATATATATATATATATATATATATATATATATATATATATATATAGATGGGGATAAGGAATATACATTACAACCCCACCTAAGCTTAGGTACTAAACCTCTAAAATATGTCATTTTAAGTTGGAAAATATACCCGGTTTGGTTTCACTTGGTAAATATACCATCCTCGAGAACATTTCTTTCTTTCATTATCGTTTTACCATTTCTGTTTTCTTTCCTCCATTATCGTTTATTACTTCACCCAAGTGAACATTACTTTTTTCCACGGTCACGAAGGGCAAATATAATCAATATTCTTGCTTCCTTATCTAAACCTTAAACCCTGAACACCAAACCCTAAACCTAAACCCTAAATCCTATACCTAAACCCTAAACCTAAACCCTAAACCCTAAATCCTAAACGTAAACCCTAAACCCTAAACCCTATTGTATCGATCTTGAATTTACATCTTCAAGTATTAATCGTGAATTCACTAACCGTAATCTTTATATAGTAAAACAATGTATATTTCCTTTTCCATATATATATATATATATATATATATATATATATATATATATATATATATATATTGAAATTTTGAAACAAGCACATGTGTTTTTAATAATATTATATTGATTGAAAAAACACAAGAGTATATAAGCATGTGCTCCCACTATCTAATTAATATATACGCATAGTCGTTATGGCTCTATTAAAAATACGACAAAGAAAACACGAGATTCCACTGGTAGACAATAATAATTCAAAGAAAGCTTTTTAGCTTCTCGATAAATTTATGAGATTGCCATAGAGTGGATTTATTCTAGAAGGGTGTATATTCTTAAATTTATCATCGCAAGTTAGTTCATTATAATAAAATAAGTCATTTAAGTATAAATTTAGAACCGACAAAAAATAGAAACAAAAAAAAAACTATGTAATTAAGTTTTTTTTTTTTTTTTTTTTTTTTTTTTTAACCAGCAAATCTGATCTACTACTAAGCTACACTTATGTCCACAAAGGGACTTGAACCCTGGACCTCAAAGAAGGAGGCACCACCTAATACCACTAGGCTACAAGCCCTTTGGTTGAAACAGCTTAAGTAATGACAACATTTTACCTTGCATTCGAAAAAGGTCAATCTACACCTAAAATGGTAAGAAATGGAAACCACTAAGATCAACGATATAATGTTTAGCAAAATTGTCTTAAAAACTGTGATTTTTTAGAAACCACGGGGACCATTTCTGGATTTTTTTTCTAAAACTAATTACAGGTTAGCATGTTTATTTAACCAACCAAAATAGACATACAAAATTAAATTAAATGAAAAATTATGAAATCTGTTTTATTGTAGTTAGTGGAATACAACTTCATGTATAGTTTATTGTAAAAAGTTATATTATCTTTAAGGGATCCATATGATTAATATATGAGTTATTTATAGAACTCGATACAAATTAAAACGAACAAAAAATGTTGAGAACCCCACTAACATAAATATTTTAGTCCAAAATTGTTCATCTACCGATTTCAAAAGGAACTTTGCTATCTTTTCCAGCGTCACATGACATTCCGTCATTGTTTGTAGCCTTTTGAAATTTTGGTATGCTTTCGGCCTCACAACTTATTAGTCTTTCGTTTTCTTTAATAAGTGGGTGGCGTCGTGTAAAATCCATGTTTCCTCCTACCTCTTAATCTGATTTGGGTATATCAAAATCGAGTCTTTAATGCTTTTAATCATGGTTTGTTTGATGCATTGAATGTATGCTTCAGATAACAACGGTGGGTAGAATGATATGTTTGTTTCGAAATGCTTTTCATAAGCAAATTATATCATGAATGCTAATGAGTTGTTAACGTCTTAATGAGATATTATTAAATCAATCAAATTGAGAATTATATGCAAATATTTATGTTGAGAGATGTTTAAATATATTTTATTTTTATAAATGTTATTGTTATGGTTTTGTTTTTAAGATTCTTTTATTTTGAATACTATTTGTTCAGAAAAGTTTTCAAACAATCATATTTATTCCCCATTAGATCATATTAAATGTTAAGATGTTAATATTTTATCACAACATATGACAGATTTTATAAGTTTAGAGATTAACAATCATGCATATGCAAAAGAATTTCTTCCCCTAAACCTTGATATCGCCACTACAAAACAAAATGCTGCATTGACATATTTGTAACAATAATGGAAGGATCTTCTCTTTTTTAGGCATCCACGTTTTATTTCATGTGATGATGTGATCCTTTTATGTTCACACTCTTATGTTTTTTCTTGGCAATTGCCTTTCATTATCCAAATATTGGAATTTTGTCCAAAATATGAGAATGGAAACAAAAAAAAGCTCAAAGTTATTCTAGATTTATTTCATTTAAAACAGCTGTACTCACCTAGAAAACCAAAAGTACGTCAACCTAGGGGTGTTGAAAAATTCCAAAATCGAATAGGTTGAGATTTGGGTTACTTGGTTCGGACTATTTAGTTTTAGTGTAATTTGATCCGGTTAATTGAATAAAGATGACCGTATTTAGTCTAGTTTTGGTTAAAGTTTCATAATTTTAGATAAACCGAATGACTAGAATATCCTATTAATTTTACTTTTATTTTTATAGATGACGGTATCTAGTCTAGTTTTGCGTCTTTGCCTGTGTTTTTTTCGGTTCTGTTTTAGGGTTTTTTGTTTGGTTTCGGTTTCAAGTTTTTTCAGTCAACGAATATGTGATTAACACTAAAATAATACATTAAGATTTACCAAATATGATGCATTAAAATTTAATAAAAATAGAAATAAAGAAGTCGGGTAATCTGTAATCAACACAAAAATAATATATATAAACTTTGGCTTTCGATCATTTTTTTAGACCGATCTTGGGTTGGTCTCGTACCAATCTTGGGTTGGTCTAGGATTGATCAGGTTTTTTCATCCGGTATTTTTGAGACCAATCTTGAAAAAACCTTCTTAAGACTAAAGGAAAATTCTTATATTCCTAATTTTATATATTAAGTCTGTTATTTATATATTAAATAAATAACAAACACTCATATATAGTTTTATAATAAGTCGAACTTGTACCAATGGGAAAACCCTTCTATTATTCTCTTTATCGATTAACTTGTTTTAATTTGCATTAAGTAAAAGAAACATTCTTTAACTTTATCGATCAACTTATTCTATATCCATCAAGTAAAAGAAATAGTGATATATAGCTTAATACTGGGTCAATTATACCGATTGTTTCCTCGTTCATGTGTTAAAACGCACGTTTAGTCTCTATTTTAAAAATTAACTCGGACCGTTACTCATTTGGTTAAGTGGTGCACACTTCATCCCTCGTTAGTTTAAATTTACAAGTTTCATCCCTTACGATACATAAAGTGACTATTATTCAATTTTGTATTTCTTTTGCATTTAATTTAATCTTATAATTATTATTATTAATTTAAAAATAAAAGAAAAAATATAACCCCCCCCCCCCTTCATACCTAACCACCGACCACCATTTCCGGACAACCACCACCGAAGCACACCACCTACCCACCTACATCTCTCAAACACCATACTTCCATTGCCACCTTCCCACTCACACCCTTATTCCACAATTCTTCCTCAATCAAAGACCTTATACAACCTTAAAACCCACCATCAACTTCCTACCTCCTCATTTGCTAAGTTACATCACCATAAGAGCACCCTTGTCGCATCCTTGTTCACCGTCACAAATTGCAACCAACACCTACTTTAAACCTTACCTTCAAAACCGGAAAAACCACCTTTCATACAACCTGCACCCTTCAAACATCATCTGAATATTCCTTTTTTTCTCTTCTGCAGTGCTGCCATCGATCTCTGGGTTCACATGTGCACTGCAAACGATCTCTTTCGGCTAGGTTTCGTCATACGTGTGCCACCATCGACATTGGATAGGGTTTCGATAGATCAATCTCTGTTACCGACACCATGGACGTTAGCTAGGGTTTCGTCACATATTTCATCGATCTCCTAGGGTTTCAGATCAAAGCTCCGTCGCCACCTATATGCTTCTATAGCTACACCTCCTCTTTCTTGGATGTCGGAGGTTTCAATGAGTTGCAGATCGAAGATTCACACCAAAGGCTATGGATCTGTGTTCATCAACAATTCAGTGTTTATTTGCAAATCAGTGTTCTAGGTTTTTTTTTTTCAGACAGGAAAACTTAAATTGTTGACCTTTTTAAATACTGTGATTGTGGATATGGGAATGTCGGAGAAGCTGGTGGTTGGCGGAGGTGTTGGGTGGTGTTTTGCGGAGGTATTGGGTGGTGATTGTCGGATGGGTTCCCAAGCATAATATAAGGACCAACTGATTTTCTAGAATTATAATTAATAAAAAATGATAAAGATAAATTATAACCCTGAAAAATAAAAAAGAAAATGACAATATAGTCATTTTATGTATGCGAGGGACCTAACGTGCACCTTTTAACCAAACGAAGGACAGTTCGAGTTAATTTTTGAAAATAAGGATACGTTTTTACATATACAATGAATGATTGGTCTTTATGAATTCTTTTTCTATATAAGCAACCATGTTCTTGAGTAATATACAATGAATGATTGGTCTTTATGAATTCTTTTTCTATATAAGCAACCATGTTTTTGAGTACTATTCCAAGCCCTTCCAACATATCTAGAGCATGAACTAATAGCTTCCCCTTTTGTAAAAAGCAAGAGGAGACTCTTTTGAAAACTCTTGTAGCCCACATATAAGTTGACCATCAACTACATTTAAAAAAACATATACATTTCTTGATTTGTACAATATTTTGAGAAATTAACATTTATTTACATGTGTCTAGTATTGAAAATAAGATCATAGAAACCACCGATTTATAGCCACTCTTTTGCTGGAATTTTAGCATCTACACGATGTACACCCTAGACTTCGTTGGTCTCCATTTGTTTTGGTTGTCACCTTTATTTAATAAATTATCGAGAGGTAAAAGGCCCAATTTAATCTTCAATAGCAAAGAGACTTAAACCCCATTTCTATGCAGGGCATCAAAAATATAAAATAGTATTTTTTTTAGACTGATTTATACAAATAACTAGTATTCTATTTCTAAATCCACACATTTCGTCCAAAGGGATTTATACTAATATCTACTACTCTATTCCTAAATCCATACATTTCATCCAAAAGGGGACATGAACCCATAATCTTTTAGTGATGTACACTTATTTGTTAGGTTTTGATACTATTACACTATAGCCGTGTTTAGTATTACAACATCAAATATGTAAGAAATAAGAAGTAAGAAAAAACGTTATAAGTGGTAAATGGATCTTATGTTTAATACTTTTATGGACTCTGACCAACATATATAGATACCTTCTCATACAACCTTTTTTTTTTACCTTTATTTGTCCATCCACCTTATCATCACGTGCGATGATTGTGCATGTAAGGTTACAAGTCATTGTTACATCTATTTGAATAAAGATAAAAATGACATATAATGACGACCACCTATCAAAAAATTTGTTCGTGTGAGAAATAAAAGTTCTAAGGTGTCTAATATGTCACTAAATATCATTTTTATGTTTGAATATCATCATTGTGACCTACAATGGCATGTAACTAATCACTCGTCCTATGTGACGTCTTCATGGTATTCATGATGGATATGAAGAAACCAATATTCACCTTGAAACCCTTTGAAAACTTGGAACGAATCCTTTTAAAATCGAACCCAAAAACCCTTTGAAAATTTTATAAAATCAACACCAAAAACATGAATTGTGGGTTGAATAATTCAAGAACAAGGTTTCATTGAAGAATATATAAACGATAATAAATTCATCCATCATATTGAAAAGAAAACCCCACTTTTATCATCAAAAAGCAAAACAAAGAAAAGAAGGTGAATACTATTTACCCACGGAGATGAAGAAGAAAAAGAACATGGATACCAATACCCATTTTGTATCTAATAATTAAAATAATGTACAAATAAAAGCTAAGTTTGAATTTAGATTTTATTAAGAAATCCATGTACTTTGCCATTCACAACTTAATGAAATTTGCCACGCAGAATTTGAAAAATTCAAGATAAGTAACATGTAGACATTAAAACCGGTTAAACATGTCTATGATAAGTTGATAACATTAAAACGAAACCTGATAAATATGTGAGACATTATTAGAACTTTAAGGTTGGAAAAACAAATTTATAATAATCGATTACAAATTTACAGTTATATTTCCTTTTAGAGCATATATATGATTTTAAGAAATAATAATTAAAGTGATAATTGGTAATGGTAACCCTAATTTTGTGATTTTGAGAGTGAATGAATAAAAAATAAAAAACCAAAGTAGATGTGAACATATACCAAGACTTTGTTGTTGATTGAAAAAGTTCTCCGGTCTATTCAATTCTGTCTTCTTCAGGACACGCCTCACCACAACACAAAACAACACAACACTGCACAAATCAATCAAGATAAAAAACCATACAGATTCTTCATGCAAAGATCCAACCCTTTTATCTCTTCCACAAAACTTTGAGTCTTTCTTTCCCCTTTGATATACCTGTTCATGGAGTCGCCGGAGAACGACCGGATACCTCTTGAACAAGCCGAGCAGATCGTCCTCCGGTGGGACTCCACGGTCTCGGAGGAGGCAAGGGCCCGTATGATCTTCGAAAGCGATCGTCCAGAGATCGACCAGTACTTGCAGGCTGTCGATGAAATCCAACGCTCCATGGAGTCAACGACCTTGTCCGATGACGACGGAGCCGACGAAGAGTCAAAGAAAGTCAACACCACCATCCAGATTGCCATGGCTCGTCTCGAGGATGAGTTCCGTAACATACTCATATCTCACGCTACCCCGATTGAAACCGAATCACTCACAGAATCGATCTCTTCCAATCATTTAACTCCCAGAACCAGCAGTTCCTTCAGTGAATTTCATGAAAATGACGACTACAGCAACAGAGGGGAAGAGGACGGCAGTTCCAGAAACGGATCTTCTTCGTTTTTGGAACGGGGAGAGAGCAGTACCACAATCGCGAGCTACAGATCCATGAGTAGTATTCGCGAGATCGATCTCATACCATCCGATAGCATATACGATCTCCGTTGCATCGCTGACCGTATGATCGCCGCCGGATACTTCCGTGAGTGCGTTCAGGTCTACGGCAGCGTACGCAAGTCCGCGGTTGATGCTAGCTTCAAGAAGCTCGGCGTTGAAAAATTGAGCATCGGCGATATCCAACGCCTCGAATGGGAGGCCTTGAACTCTAAGATCGGTAAATGGATTCGAGCCGCGAAAGTTTGCATTAGGGTTTTATTCGCCAGTGAGAAGAGACTCTGCCAGCAAATCTTCGAGGATTTAGGAACAGCGGCCGATGATGCGTGTTTCATGGAAACGGTTAAAGGACCGGCGATCCAGCTCTTTAATTTCGCTGAAGCTATCAGTATTAGCCGGAGATCGCCGGAGAAACTGTTCAAGATCTTGGATTTACACGACGCCTGTATGGATTTATTGCCTGACATCGACGCCGTTTTTTTCTTCAAATCAGCCGAATCAATTAGGGTTCAGGCAACGGAGATACTCTCCCGGTTAGCGGAGGCTGCTAGAGGGATGCTATCGGAGTTCGAAAACGCAGTCCTTCGCGAACCTTCTCGAGTTCCAGTCCCCGGAGGGACGATTCATCCATTAACTAGGTATGTGATGAATTACATAAGCTTAATCTCAGACTACAAACAAACCCTAGGCGAATTAATAGTCTCCAAACCTGCAACCGGCTCCAGATACTCAGACGATTTAACCACTCCAGACATGGATTTCACCGACCACGAAGGTCAATCGCCATTAGCACTCCATCTAATCTGGATAATCGTGATTCTGCAATTCAACCTAGAAGGAAAATCCAAACACTACAAAGACAACTCCTTAGCTTTTCTCTTCATCATGAACAATGTCCATTACATCGTTCAGAAGATCAAAGGTTCACCGGAGCTAAGAGAGATGATCGGAGACAGTTATTTAAAAAAACTCACAGGTAAATTTCGTCAGGCTGCAACGCGATACCAAAGAGCAACATGGGTCGGGGTACTGTATTGCTTAAGAGACGAAGGTCTACACGTGAGTGGAAGCTTCTCATCTGGCGTTTCAAAGAGTGCATTACGAGAGAGATTTAAATCGTTCAACACCATGTTTGAAGAAGTACACAGAATGCAGGCGTTATGGTTAATCCCTGACACACAGCTTCGTGAGGAGTTACAGATTTCGATCTCAGAGAAATTGATTCCAGCTTACAGATCGTTTCTTGGAAGATTCAGGACTCATATTGAGAATGGGAGGCACCCTGAACAGTATATAAAGTACTCTGTTGAAGATCTTGAGACTGCTGTGTTGGATTTCTTTGAAGGTTATGCAGTTTCACAGCATTCGAGAAGAAGATCACAGTGATATTGTAGGACATTATTATTCTTTTATTTTTTGGTGGGGTGTTTCATTGACATTGATTGGTTCAGAAATCAGAATCAGATAAAGGAAAGAAGAAGAAGAAGAAGATGAAGCCTCCTGAGGAGTCAAGAACTCCTCCTCTGTAAGTGTAAGCATGTTGTTTGTTTTGTTTTGATTATATTTTTCCACTAGTTAAGATTTTTGTTTCATTCGTTTGTATGGAAATTTGTTATACATCATATGTTCATCTTACATTACATGAAATTGGAGTCTGTCAATGTGGTTTTTTTTCAATCAAGTCATGTATATAAATTGACTGAATCGGTAAAGATGTATGTCTCTATAACACCACTTTGAGATTTATCTCGATCATAAAGATGAGTCTGGCTGGTCAAAGTTGGGTTTTATACATGTTTTGACCATTCTCATTATGTCTTGGTTTGACCATGACTTTTGCATATTATGTAGTTTTCTTGTTATCATTCGGATGATTGTTAAGAGGAATGTGGTTTCGACTAAATTCCCCAATTTTCTTAGTGGGGAAAAGTTTGACTAAATCTATTTTGAATGTGTTCATAGATGGAGGCTGAAGAAGTTTTGGAAGAAAACCAGTCAACAAGCAAATATTATTTTTCATTCGAAACTTGGCTTTATTTTATTTTGTATTTTAATTAGTTTTTTCCTTGTTTAAATCTAAATATTTTGTAGGTGTTAATTTTGATCCGTTTGTTTATAATGAGTCGTTTTTTTTAAATCCCAAACGATTCAAATTGATAAAAACTTGAAATACGTCGAAATGGACTGAAACTCTCACAAATGTGTTTATAGTTATACTTAAAACATTAAATCATTAATAATATATAGGATTTATTTAAAAAAAATGTTATTCGCTTAAATGACATCGGATCCTCTTCCACACCATCGATTTCCACTGGATACCATGTTACTTGAATGATAATGCACCGAGACTGACAACAAACATCATAGCCGTATATGGATACACATAACAAACAATATCTAAGTAACTGTTATCTCGTCAACAATGTCAATCGTCTGATATTTGTAGAATAACTTGATCTGATTGTCCACCACACGTAATTTTCTAAACACCAAACTAATGATCCCCATATTGGTTATACACACATGTAAATTTAAGGTGCAATTATTGTTAATATCCGTTGGTATATAATCTCAAATGATAATCATATTCTTTCACATCCATCGACTACAAAAAAGTACTTTAATACTATTATTTTGTAAATTCATGACTAGTTCAAATATATAAGAAGATAAAGATGATAAGAGTAGTAGATTGAGAGAGAAAAAAAAAAAACCCCTTAAATGCTACTCTTCTATTTATTAAGAATATTTGATCAGTGAAACAACCATGTGAAATTAGAGATATTGTGAACCAATTTGTGTAGTGAAAGGAATAATTTGGATTTTTAAGAAATTATTACTGCATGGGAAGAAGGTTGAATGAGTCCAATTAAATTGACATCATTAGTGCATGGGATGAAGGAAGTAATAAAACCTTGCAAACAAAAGTTGTCAGACAGCTATTTTCAGAAAAAGTAATAACGTGAGGTTAGCGAGGTGAACTTTGCTATCTTCATGGTCATTTTCTTAAATTTTGGAAAAATATCGGTCTTCTTGAAATATATCACCCCAATTTATACTCATTTTAGTGAATAACTCTTCAAGAAAAACCATAAAAAATATAAAATCTATCCACCTGTTCTGATATGCATTTAGAAGCATCCAAATTAAGTCTTTACCTAACCTATTCAAGTAGTCCATTTAGTCACCTCAATAATGTATTCTAATTTAAATAAATAGTTCTTTTTCATGTATTTAATAGCTCTTTTTGTTTGAAACCAGCACAACATTTACGAGAGGTGGGGCTTATTGTCGGTTATAATGGAGAATAAGCAGTTAAGTACAATGAAAGTAAAATAGTTTTCTGCTTACTAACGGGTTTAGTGGGAAATGATTATAATGTAGATCACTGAAACTTCCATTTTATCTACATCTTTGTTTGTTTTATAATACACAACATCCCATCTGACAATTTGTGGGTAATTTCTTATGTAAAGCCCCTCCTTTTGGGGTATTAAATTTCAAAATCAATTATATATTAAAAAAAAGAGTACTAAAATCCTCGTGCAATATACAGTAACTATTAGTAAAAATTCTATAATATTTAGCAAAAAGAAATTTAAGAGTTACTTAATAAGCATACAAAGACCAAAAGATACAAGAAAATGCTCTCACCTCACCTAAACCCATTCATATCTTCATAATTACTCAGTTTTATCTTCTTCCAAATCTCCATCTTCACTCTGAAGCACAGATCTCATTTCACTTACTTCTTTTGTAGCAACAGGAGATGGTTTTATAAGCATCAAACTATCCTCCTTATCAAATTCCTCACTTCCATCATCAGAATACGCATACCTATCCAACAAAAACAAAATATATTAAAAACATTTTAAACACCCGAAATATATTTTATAAAAGAGAGTCATATATTTTAATTTTTTTACCGCATAGAGTTCTGAGATGGTGCCCAAAGAGCACAAATGACACACAGAAGAGAGAAAGACAGAACATGCCAGAAAGCAGGAATGATCCAAGCATTTTGCCATTGCTCATTGTATATATCAGTCGACTTAAAATAAAGCTGCAACAAACAAAGCAAATTCCCACATTTGTCAAAAACTTCCACTTTTTCTAGATTAAGTTCTTAACCCATTAAGCACATTAAGTTACCTCATAGCATATCCACCCTACAGACACAATAACAGCTACAGCCAATGCGTTTGTAAATTTCCTGTATATATCTAGTTTCCCCATCATTCTTTTAGCCTGTCATATCATATTATCATATATAAGTTATCAATCAATCAATCAATCCCTGATAGATTATCAAAAAGAAAAAAATCACATACCTGGAGTTTATTCAGAGTTGAAGAAAGGGAGGTGAAAATCCATAAAACAAAAAAAGCATCCAAAACAGCAACAGGAAGAGATAAAAACAACATGGCTTTTCCTGAAAGATCACTAACAGCACCAACATGTTCCACCAATTCAAGAACTTCAGAAGCAACAAAAAAAGTAGCTCCAAGCATTACAACTTTTGAAGTAAGCCCACCAAGGGTAGGTCTAACAACACCATACCCCATGGAAACAGTAAGAATGATCAACCGTGAAACAGTCCGCTTAACAGTGCCAAAAGTTACTGCCCATATAGTAATCCCAGTTGGCCGGACCCCACTCTCGTTAAACTCCGCATAATCAAAATACCATAATGCCATTTCAAACATACCCAGAGTTATAACTAATGTTATACAGTTTTGTAACTGAAGAACCTCCTTCCAGAATCTTGCATATTGAGAGAACCAGAAGATTCCCAGGAGTAAAAATGCAAGAGACATGAACCCGTAAAAGTTCAAAAGTGGGGCCATTCTTCCTGGAAGGTAACCAGAGGGGTTTTTCCATATGGTTTTACCTTGTACAACCATGTCACTGAGTTGTGGTTCACAGTGCATAAAGTATAGATTATACATTCCTGTTCTTGTGATTTGTACAGATCTTGGTTGCATGATGAAACTTTTGTCAGTGGAATCAAATGGGACATAGAACACTTCGGGCCAACCGGGGTTTGTGGTTGAAAGGCGATGAATGACTTCTCCTTCCTTACATGCGCCTAGTTTTGCTAGATCTGATGTGCAGCAGATAGCTCTTTGGCCTCCATATGCAGATCCACCAATGGTTTCGCGATCATCTACTTCAAAAAGAATGGCGTAGATGAAGCCTGTGCTAATGTTTGCAGCCTCTTCAGTTCTTTGAAATGTGATCTTTTCAAAACTACATCCAGAGAAGAATTGGGTTAGATTTATAATAGATGAATGACCATAATTGTTATTAGGTTGGTATTAACATTCTAATGATACTTGTTGGCTAATATGTCATACTCATCACTTTTAGGTAACATAACTATACAGATCACAATAACATGAACAAGAGCTAAAATGTCAGGTGAAACACGAACCATTCTTATGAAGCAAATAGAGAGTCTAAGGAAAACATAAAAACTTAACCAGTAAGCTTGGATCTAACCTATAGCTTTTGATTTAGCATATCTCAACTCAGTTCAAGTAAAAAGCTTATTGTTGTTGGAGGATCCAAGTTACTATCTATGAGAATCACCAGAATTTGGCATGAATGTTGCTCTTAGAGGCCAAATCATTATAAAAGTATTGATGTGCTTCACTTAAGCTTCTAATTAGCCGCGACAAGGACATAGTTGCTTCTAACGATGCAGCTTATTCAAAACATTTGGCGACTGAAATGGACTTCTCATTTTCAAATTTATATTGAATCAGCTAACATATGATAGTAGTTGAATTTAACCGCATCAGTTATTCAATTCATTTCACGAAACATCAACAAAAATGCTAGCAAAAGAGGTAGAGTACTTCTCAGCTCATGGATTGGAATTACCGTATATACGCATCGCCATTGGAAGATGCGGAAGATTCGTTGAGGTTAGGATGAGAGTAATAGATTCCCTCACTTCCTCCATGGACTACAAATGCATTTCCCTTTCTGGAGAACTTTTCTCCAGCGTAACTATGCACCGAAGCCTGAATGCATAAAACCCTAACAAGCAGTAGCAACGATATTGCCGTCAAGGAATCCAGCAACGGCATTGCTTCTTCTGTTGAAGGAATTCAGATCTAAGGAAGGAGAAAAACACGCAGATCTGTGTTATGGAGGTGTGTACTGGGGTGTGAGTGATAGATCTCCAGTTGAATACCTCAAAAGTCCCGATGAGGAATTTTTTAAGTGGTGAACCATGGTTAAGTTGTAGTTGACTCATGGTGTTAGGGAGCTCTTGTATTCTGTGTCACGGCTCTCAATAGTCTTGCACCGACTGTGCCCATTAATGAGGTCGTATTTCCTGATTTTGTACGTATTTGGCTGTAGGGCCACATTTCCGTAAAATAAGTAGGATTGTTGCTTGCCAAGATGGACGTGGAGCACACCGCATCCCGCATGTGCCGAGCTCGGCAGTCGGTTCCCCAATGCCGAGATGGGCTCTCTCTTCTCCCTTCTCTTATTCCATTGTCATTGTACATAATCCCTTTCTTCTCCAGGTAAATACGAGTTTGACAACATTTTGATTAAGTGGATCATAGTGAACTCGGCACCACTTCTGTGAACTTTCATTATCGCTTTTGTGGTTCGATCAATATTTAAGGGGATATTAAAATGACCAACTATATTCAAGAAAAATTATTTCAGAACCAAATTGGGCCCGGTTACTGAAAAAATTGAGTGGCCCCTTCTACTTAAAGAAATTATGGAATATGGTAACCACCATTTTTCGGAACAAGAGTTCGGGCCCTTTGAACTTGGAAGAAAATGACAGTAGACGTTGAAGATATTGTGGTTTTACAGACATATTCTCGTTTACTTTAGAGCATACGGTATGGGCAACGAGAAGTTGTATTTTTGCTGATGTGGCATCGTCATAATACCATGAACACCATTTTCCCTTGGTGTTATGACATATCTTGTTGGCGTTATGACATATTGAAATGAAAACATTGATTGGGCTGCACATTTCTTTTCTCTCTATTTTTCTCCTATTAACCTCCTCATAACACCATGAACACCATTTCCCCCTTGGTGTTATAAGTTGTTATAACATCACTTCAATGGGCCCATACCTAATGCTCTTACTTATTTCTTTCATGATTCTAGATACTATGAAATGTGTAAACCTAGTCCGTAATACAATGAACTAGTAATGTTTCCTTTTTTCGAATAAGAAAACATAGAATGCTATTGCGGGTCATTACATAACATGATATGTCTTAGGGAACCAGTAATCTGGTGTCCAAACTTCTTTGTTGTTTCCATTACACCTACATTTCGACATGTCCAGTATAGGTATCTCATGTCTGAAATGTGATAAGAATTCTAAAATACGACGAATTGTCCGAAAAACATCAAACCGTCCAGAATGGTGTACTCTGAAATGTTGGTACAAAATACACAAGTTCAATTAAACTAACTTTGAAATTTTTATATTCAAGCATGACAATGTGTATGTCGCTTGTCTGACTGTTTCATGTAAACCTAAACTTGATGTGATTATTTTTGCGAAGTAACAACCTTGCCTGACTTGTGAAGCGTTTTACCGACAATCATGCTTTGGGAGGTGGTTAGATATTCTTGGCGGTCTGGATATGTTCTTCCAGCTAGTCAAGTACGAGCTCTAATCTGGAAAGAGATTCCAATTTAGTGATTATTTTGTAGGCTACTTTGTCCAAAAACAAATGTTTCCTTTAGTTAAAAGGAGTGACTCGGTGTAGTTGCAACATGCAGATGACGTATTTGGAAAATCACTTGATAAGTTATCGGATGGGGATGCAAACAGAGTGTGTTTGATGTTCGTGTTAGAAAGAGGGTTTAACAGTTGGTACCATCGGCAGTCCGTGAAGGAGAAGTTCCTTGCACTCATATTAGATCTTCAAGAGTTCGACATTTATCAAATCTTTTAGCATTTTCACTTTCTTTTTAATTGGCATTTCCTATTTTTTTGATGTAATTAAAAGATATGGTTTGATGCCATAGGTACCCATGGGGCAGGGTTGTTTGAGATGTTTTGTACAAATGTACAATAATATGGCACCCATGGAGTACAGTTGTTTGGGATATATATTGTATAAATATACAATAAAATGTTGTCAGCATTTACCAAACTGGATGAGCATATTCATTCCGTCCAAGTAAAAGAAGAAAACAGCTACGAAACTAATGTACGTCATACAAAGGTTTATATATGTTTTCAAGGTAATATCAATTATTTTGAGATATTTTTAGCATGGTTTGTTTCCGAATAGTGATCTAAAAATATTTTGAATTGGAGAAGTCCAAACATCATAATAAATAAGTGGAAACGGAAAAGATGCAACCGAATTAGATAAGTTAAATGGTAATCTAATATATTTCACAAATTGACAAGTTTGGCACAATGTAGAAGACATAAGGTTTGTACAAATGTTGAAAAACTTGTTTTGTTGACCAGGTTGAGCGAGATGATGGTGCCAAAGAGATGAAATGAGCAAAACAAGAGTTTGAGGAGATAGATGTGTGATTGAGTAGAGGTCACCCAAGCTATCACATCACTTTGATGAGTCAGATAAATCTACAAAGAAGACTAATTTTTTATGATGTTAGAAGTAATAAGAACATTATTGAGAGTGAGAGTATGATATGGATTGGTTTGGGAAAGGTTGGTATGATCGTGATACTTACATGATTTTTTTTACCTATCCTCAACTAATACAAAAAAAAAGAAATTTATCCAGATGAGTTGTGTCACCCAAATCCATATACCAACCATTATTTCATGGATCATTCACTGATATAATGTTGAACATTTGCAATAACGAAGTTGCTTGGTAAGTAGATGATTGGGTCGGATTGTTGAACCAAGCCCATGATGATTGGGTTGGAGGTTACCTAAACTGAATTGTTGGCTGATGTGGTAACTCATTTGAATGACTTGTCATAAACTTACACAAAAAAAAAAGATGGTAAAACTTTGATAATTGAGCTTACAACAAACATATATATGCACAATCGTCAAGAATTGCAGAATACCAGACAAAATGTACACATTGATGACAAAACCTAAGAAAGTATTCTTCCAAGATCTCCTACATTACATCTTTATCCAAATCCACCACACCACTTTCATTTCAAAATTCAAACCCACCCCACACCACAATGGGCAGTTAGTTAGTTACCTCATGAAAGGAAGGAAACCATGCAATTGAATATATTGATAAAAAAGATGAGATGATATGACTTATGAGACATCAGGAGCTTTGCTTTAATATTTGCAGAAGACATGCCACTGAGATTCAAAATCAATCATAAGCTTACTTAATTAGTCCATATCAAGAAACTCCATCCTTTTTCTCATTGAACCCTTCAGATCTGTAGCATCCCTTTCCACTTTCTGAGCCTGCACAATACAATGGGGTTACAACTTATAATTATGTTTTCAGTCAGGAATGCTCCATTCCATTCTATTCATCAACCAAAACAAACTTTTTTTTTTTTTTTTACTTCCGATGGAATCAACCATTCCATTCCAAACACCGCCTTAACATCATTACAACCAGAGCAACTTATGTGGAAAATGAACAGGGTTTGGTGAAAGCACTAACCCTTTTTATCTCAGCATCAGAAACTCGTGTCATATGAGGAGGGAGTTCTTCCTTCTCCAGATCCTAAGCATTCATGAGAAAAGAAACTGTATCAACATAACAAATATCTTGGAATAGAAAGATATATACAAAACAAAAGAACTTTATAAATGTAACATTCTTTTATAAAAATAAAACATCATACCAGCTCGCCAATCAAAACAACATTCTCTCCACGGATCACATAAAGACCTAGTGAGATATCACAATATAGATCACCAACAATTACTCGTTCACAAGCCCCTTCAAGAACAGCATTAGCTGCATTTTAATTTTGACCACACACGCTTTCTTAATAACATTATTTACCAAAATACTTTTACTAATGACCAAACTCAACAATAGTGAGAAATTATAGTACCAAATTGATCAAAAGACCGAAGTATCCCCAACAGCTTCCTACCATCTCTTAGCAATACCAGAAGTTTCTCTGTGGAAAAAAGTGTATGTTTAAGTTGACTACATAAAATTCAAATGAAACTACAACAAAGGGAATGTCTCAAAATAAAAGGAATTTCAGTTACCAAATCTACCCAAAAGACAAGCATACATTATATACACGATTAACTGTTGCAGGAATGACATCTATTGAAAATATGAAATCTACAATGCAAATGCCACTGAAAATTGACAAACCAACAACTCGAAAAAAAATAAAAATCAAAACTTTGAAAATTTAAGAAGAAATGGAAAAGGGTATGCAACATACTGTCAAGATAGCTTGCAAGAGAAGTAGATAGATAGACATCTTCTGGACCTGCCCACGACATTGCACTCAAGGTTTTTCGGCTTCTGAAAAATCACCGAAAACTTCTTTGAAAGTGAAAAAAATCGCATTGGCAGCCCAAGGTCACTCTTTCGATCTCAATTCCAAGCCCTAACACTCTTATTTCCTACTATAAATTTCTGATTTTTATCAAAGGGAATTATACCACTAGTAGAATAAACGATCTACTAAATCGATACAAACCCTACAACTATCCCCAATTTTTGAATCCAAAAGGGCACTCTCTATATCAAAATACAGTAAAACAGATTGCTAGTTTTAATTCTTTTTTTTTTTCCCTTCAGATCTATCTATAAACCCTAATTAACAACCCCCAAATCTGAAAGGGGAGGTGATTTGATTTGACGTCCGTGTGCCAGTTTCATATTTTACCAATATACCTCTCGAAAAGCATATTTATTATTTGGCCATTCAAGATATCGTTGATAGTAAAACTGACCCTCTCTAGTCTCTGGTTAGTAGGGATGAGATTTAAAATCGGAAAATCGGATCGGAACCGAATCGGATTGGAACGGGAATCGTTAGAACCGAAATATACAAAACCGATTCCGGTTCAGGGTTTAAAAATTGGCTTCATCTGGGTTCCGGGTAATCCGTGTTTGGGTCCATCGGGTCCGGGTAAACCGGTTCTAAAAACCGGAACCAGTGTTATGAACCGGAACCACTTTTAGGGTCGGAACCAGTTTTTATGAAACATTTAAAAGATACATATCTCATTCGTTTCAACTCTGATTTACATGCGATTTTTCCAACGTGTAGTTTAGAGTTTGTATCTGATTTTAGACTATAAATTTGTCATTTTTAGTTTTATATTCATTGATTTATAGTTCCCCAAAGTCAAGATATTAAAGCTGAAAGTATTTAGTTTTTCACTTTTTTTTGTATTCTTTAAAAGTTTTAAAACATGCATATCTAATTTGTTTAAAGTTGGATTGACATGTGGTTTTTTCCAACTTATAGTTTATAATTTGTACATGATTTTAGACTATAATTTTGTTATTTTGGGTTTAATATTCAATGATTTACTGTCCCCCGAAGTCGGGATATCAAAACTAAAAAATTTCAACTTTTCAACTATTTGTTTTTGTACTTTGTATTCTGTGAAAATGTTAACACATGCATATCTCATTTGTTTAAAGTCAGATTGACATGCGGTTTTTTTTTAGAGTGTAGTTTAGAGTTTGTACATGATTTTAGACTATAATTTTGTCAATTTTGGTTTCATATTCAATGAGTTACAAACCCCGAAAGATGAGATATCAATAAGAAAATTTTCAAAGTTCAACCCACTAAGCAGTAAGTAATTACCAAAAAATTACGGCTTTTTCGGGTTTTCCGGTTCTAAACCCACTTTATTCGGTTCCAACCTACCCACATTGACGTTTGATGTTTCCGGGTTTTTTGATTTTATACCCACTTTACCCGGTACCGTATCCAAAACTGGTTCCTATATACCGTTTCGGTTTCCGGTTCTACAAAATCCCGTTAATCGGTTCCGGGTTTTCCAGGTCCGTGTCTATCTGGTTCGGGTTTGGACCCACTTTCGTCCGTAGTTCTATCATCCCGCCAATCAAATGTGTACATTCGGATGTACCGTACTCATCTATACGTACTGTGATTTTATTAGACATATTCTAAAGGCAAGATACATCTCTTACGATATCTTTTGATAGGTATCACTATCATAAGCCTTCTTATTTCCTCCATTTATTCAGTTCACTATGAGTCTTCACCATGACGTTATGTTTACGGAAGCAGGCGTTCATCATATCGGAACGAGAATATAGATAGAGGAAGGTTTTGATGTGTATTCCTCCTTATTACTCTGAAAAGTTACATGCCAGTTCTAATATTGTGATTTAAACGTTTAGAAATCTAAACACATAAAATTTTCAGATCCGGTCGGCAATAGACCATGGCTCCGATCAAATAATAGCATCATAAAACATATAAGGCTATAACATAAATCATTTAGCACATAAAAAGCAATTTAGGCATCTAATCCAAAAGTAAGCTAGTGATTGTGTCAATTCAAGTGTACTACCTAAAATATAATAACACACTCCTCACGATCATCACTTAGCATTCTAAGTTTAAGTCTAGAAATCCTACAAATTCCTAGTTCGCTTAAACTAATGCTCTGATACCAACTGTGACATCCCCATTTTCACAGCCATAAAAGACCGATTTGTTTATGCTTTATTTTAAAAATCATAGTATCCTTTTAAAGAAAAGTGTTGCGGAATTTGTTCCCAGAAAAACATGATAAACATATTATCAAAGCATTTCCGAAGAAATGTATTTTGTTTATATTAAAAATTTGGGATGTCATTGTCAATACAGAAACTTAAGCATAAACAAGCCTTACATTCATTTACACTAATGATCCACGTCTCTTTTAATCTCTCAGTGTAATTTAGCTTCGTATCGACACCTGTGATACAAATAAGTTGAGTGGGTCACGTTGAGAAACCTGGTGAGCACATAGGGTTTTCAACCCACAATAATATAATTTTTATGTTTAATCATCAAACAATCAACCCAATTACCCATGTCTAGGGTGTATATAATAGACACAAAATCCATAGCTACCAGGGTTCTTAAATTACAACTGGTGAACACGTAGTTCAAAACATCTCTTAAACACGTAGTTCAAAAATGCATGGTGAACACTTAGTTCAAAAATACTTAATGAACACCTAGTGAACACTTAGTTCAAAAATACTTAATGAACACCTAGTGAACACTTAGTTCAAAAATACCTAATGAACACTTAGTTCAAAAACACATACAAGTTACGAGCCTGCTAACGTTCCATTGGACTGTCTAGAATAGTCTGTAGTCGTTGTCTATACTCTGCTAGATGACTAGATCATCTTAAACATCGAGACCTCTCATTAATTTTTATTTCACCACACATCATCTAATTCATTTACCCATGTTTTACCCATCATATTTGTATATATAAAATACATATGCAGTTTAAATCATTTAAAACATGTATAAAATTGTTTATCCAATATAGATATCAAGTATACAGATAATATGCACACATAACACGTAATTTATATTAAATTGTAACGTCTTGTTTCAGATCATCCGTGATTAGGGTTCGTGGGCTGCAAATCGGGCATAAGGGAGTCTCAGGGTTGTGACGAGTTGCTAGGAGCTTAGGGCATCTCGTCACCTATCCGTGGGTTTGAGGTTCATGGGAATTGGGGTTATATCGAGGAAGCGGTGCAGTTTGATGATTTTGCAAGATAAGTCCTTTAGTTGAAATTGATGGCAGCGGAGTACATTGGGCGTACGTGTGTGTACGCTTAGCGTACTCATGCGGGTGACCTTTAAGATGAGCCACCTAGTACGCTGGGCGTACCAGAGGGTACATTGGGCGTATTAGGCACATAAGAAAAACCTAATTAAGAGGAGTGTCCCTATATAAAGAATGAGATGGCCTCATTCCTGGCCACCATCCTCAGTTAATAAACCCTCCTAAACCCTAATCGTCTTTCTTGAGCTTGCGTGTGACCATTGTGAGCTTATAAGTGTTATTGTGGAATTTTTGGAGTGAAGAAGGAGCATGGAAGAGAATAGAGTTGGAGTCCATGCTTTGGATCTGAGCTTTTCTGTGGTTGGAGCATCATTTGGAGGTATAAAGCTCAAAGCTTTCCCATCCTTTTTGTTTTGTGTATGATATGGTCCATTTTAGGGTTTTTTTTGTCCCAAAGCTTGAGGCTTTATGAGTTGTTGCACTCTAGAGCTTAATATCTGTCCTTTTAAGTGTTTCTAGTGGAGAGGATCCATAAAAATGAGGTCTTAAACGTGAGAATCAACCCATTGCATGCGATTTGAGCATTTTGAGTTAAGAGAATAAGAGTTTTATGTGTTTGTGACCTCATCAGCCATGCAAAGGCTTAAAGTCACTAACTTTATGGAGTAAGAGATGATAGGGAGTCCAAAACTGAGAAATAAGTTAAGGTCTTCACGGGTTAAGACCAACAGAATGGACTAAAGCAAAACTGGGCGTACGCCCATCGTAAGTTCCAATACGCCCCACGTATTGGGTTGGCGTTCTCGATCAGTTTCATGCATACGTGAGTACGCTGAGCGTACCAAGAGAGGTATGCCCTGCGTAACTTCACTATGGGCTTCTGGGCTGGATCTAATCATGGGTCGTGAGGGTTGGGCCTGAATCTTTGGGCTTGCGAATTAGAGTCTATGAGCAAAGAAATATTATAATTTTGCCTTGGGCCCTTGTGTGGGGCTTGCCATTTAGTTTTGAGAGTGGGCCTCGGGTGAGCCCATTTATTATTGGGCCTTTGTGGGCATAATGGGTTTTAGGCTTTTAATGGGCTGGTTAGTGGTCTTCCTTTAAACCTAATGAGTAAGAGTTTGGACTTAGTTTCTAAATGAGTTAATTGTGGTTTTGGCTCAGAGTTAGAGGCCGGTGCGTAGCAGCAACGTTATAGGGGCTGTTCATCATCCGAGGTGAGTCTTCTCACTATACTTTACCTAGAGTGGTACTTATGTGTGAATGGAGGGTCTTATGTGTTTACATTGAGTATTATCTTATCCTGCCTTATGTTGTATGCTATGCATTATATCTTTGTGATTTATGCTACGAGGAGCTTTACAGACCGGACCAGAGGGTCCAACAAACCGTGGGACTGGAGGGTCCCACTGAGACACATCGACCGGAGGGTCTTACAGTGATATAGCCTTGAGTGGCTGATGAGTTGTGTGTGTGGTATTTTGGGGAACTCACTAAGCTTCGTGTTTACCATGTTATGTGTTATGTGTTTCAGGTTTTTCTCAGAATCGCGGGAAGGCACCGGCTCGATTATACACACACCAGAGAAGGAGTTATTATTTGAGGATCCTGGATTATTATTAAATAAATTCAGAGTTGTGTTTTGTAAATAAATTAAATGGGATTTTCGTGAAACGTGATATGAGAATTATGTGATTTTTACAGGAAAAATTTGTTTGAAAATTTACGGTGTTACAAGTTGGTATCAAAGCCTTGGTTTGAGGGATTTGGATGCAACTTTGGGTATATCTGGACTCAAACTGAGGAATTGTGAAAGATTTTCAAAAGAAATGATTTTTCTAAAACGAGAAGGAGCAGTGTATACAATCAGCCAGAGCTCGAACGGTGATTTCCCAAAACACCCTTACTTGTTTTTGTTGTGAGTTTTTATTGAGATATTAGTGATGCATGCTAGAAGATGGGCTAGGTATTTCAGATCTTAAGGCTAGAGTTTCCTGATGTGTGATGCCTTAGCCTAGGAATTTTGCTATCTGTGATGTGCTTTGAGTATGTGCGGAGTAAGAGTATCCAGCAGGAATCTTTCAGATAGAGAGGGCTTTGAGTAAAGGAGTAATCTAGGAGAGATACCTATATGAATAGTGGAGGAGCCTACTAAGAGAGTAGTTAGATACCCGCGTGGGGTAGGGTTACTGGAGTTCGGTGACACCTCTTGAGCGTGAGTAGAGAAAATAGAGTTGTAACCTAGAGTAGTTTTATGTGCTGGTGGAGGTTATTCGATGCCCGAATGCTGCTTGCTTCGTGATTTATGGAATTCTTGATGATGAGAGTCAGCTACTAAGTGAATATGACCATATTCAGGAGGTAGGTGGCTAGCATCAAGAGAAATTCTTCAGCAGCTGATGGCGGAGAAGTGTGAGAACCTAGGAAGAGCCTAGGAAAGTGACTGAGTCAAATGAGTACGCTAATAGAGGATAATATTCGTTTTGGGGCGAACGTGTGTAGCGAGATTGGTGATCAGGAAGGTTGAGAAACTACTTAGGAAATCTGGGACGATCTGTGTGGAAAGTATGGGTAGATGTGGAAGATAGTATGGGCCCGTACGACTGAAAGCAGAGGACCCGTACTCAAAACAGGAAGAATTCCAGAGGTTCTAAGTAGCAGATTAAGAAGAGAGATAACATGGTTCGAGTACCATGATTTGTGGCAGAGTGAAAGGAGATAACATGGTTCGGGTAACATGATTCGTAGCAGACCTAGAGGTGATCACATCATATGAGTACCATGATTCGTGGCGGTTAGTGCTTCTGGTTTTACCAGTTATCCTGTGGTGGTTGACTAGTATGAGATCAAGTGATAGAGTGTGGGGCCAGAGGGCCATGTCGAGCAAGTTTTAATGGAGTATACCTGAAAAGGGGAAATCGAGTTCGTTCCCAAGGAATTTTATTGGTGAGATGTTAATGGGAGTCGCAAGGCTCGGGGTTGAGTATAGATGATGCTTATTGGAGTATCGAGGTCTGAGTCGAGCCATCGGCTGACGGACGAGACGTCACCTTTTGTGGCAAGAGTTGCATTGTTCCCGTTATCCAGGAGAAACGAAGGACATATTGAGTTTCCGGTTTCAGAGTTCGGAGGAAAAAAAACCCGTGGGGTAGCATTGGTGGTGACTTTTTCATCAGAGTATGTGGGCAGTTTGTCTGCTGTGAAGTATTTCTGGTACCAAGCAGTCATTAGTGGAGGCTGAGATGAAAGAGACCCAGGAGGGTGCCTTTATGAGTATAGCATGTTTTTAGCAGCAGTTTCAGGTGGTTAGGAGGAATATATCAGGGCGGTGGCCCTCGTTGTTATGTTGTGTATCAGTTGTGAGAATGAGGTTCCGTGATTTGATGATGATTCCCGTGTTGGGAGGCGGGTCAAGGAGTTAGAGATGTGGTGCGTGATAGGGCATTATTTCCGGACTGAGGGTCAGGATTTTCGGAACAGTTCAGGTGTCCGGCGGGAATATCGGTCTGAGACTTCGAGATGTCTAGAGGCAGTCGCGCTGGGAGGATTTTGAGGTTTTTGTCTGAGTTTTGGGATTTTTGGGGTTGCTTGGTTTCCATCGGGAAGATCATTGAGTGTTTCCGTGGTATGTTCCATGAGTCAAGTGTGATGTACCCGGGGGAACAGTTTATGGAGTAAATTGTTGGTATGCCCACTGGCGATGGTTCAAACCCTGGGTGGGGGAGAACTGGGTGGTCAACTGGGAAGATCAGCGATTCGTTTAAGTGTGGTTAGGGAACTGGTTATGGAGATCTGCGGTGCGGACACTTGAGACCTGATTTATTGGTGGATGAGGTAGGATGCAATAGCTGAGATTTGCAGGTATAGGTATAGATTTAAATCTATACCCCAGAAGATGGCAACATTTGGTTTGTTAACCAATTTTAGAGTCGATATGAGTAGTTCCTATGGGCGGTGATCAGTAGAGGGTGGAGCTTCGGAATTTTGTCATTCAGTCGTTGTCGGTTCCTCCGTGCTTCAATTTGGGAGATGGGAGTATTTCGAGGTTTCGAGTTGTGTAAGTGAAAGATCAATGGTAAAGGCAAGTTCGCGTGAGACGCGGTGATGGTGTACCAAGGTACCCGAGTATGATGTCCAAATTTTGGTCACTTTAGGACTCAAGTTGTGAGATGGAGAGTAGAGTACCAAGTGATTTTATTTCCGTGGGAACCCATCAGTTAACTGTCGGTGAAATGAGACTGTCTAAGGGTATATCCGTGCCGAGTCTAGTGCCTTGCCTGCGGGAACTTACATTAGGAGTGGTGGTGCATAAGCTGGGTGAGTGTGAGCACCTATCTATGTTGAGCTGCAGAGCATGAGTTGGTGAACTCAGTGTGGTGATGTGTGATGATGAGGTTAGGGGGTTATAAGAAAGCAAGTGGATCCGAGTGGAAGTATTCGCTTGGGATTATCAGGAGAAACCGTGTAGTGAGCCCATGGTAAGTTAGTGAGCGAGAAAGTGTTGTAAGACTACGGGGAGCCGTAGCATCCATGAGTCAGCGAAAGAGAGTATCGTGATACTACGGGGAGCCGTAGTACTCACTGATTAGAGAAAGAGTGTTGTGACACTACGGGAAGCCGTAGCATTCACTGGACAGTGGGAGAGGGTTGTGACAGTGCGAGGAGCCGTGGTATTCATTAGTTAGTGGGAGAATATCGCAAGACTACAGGGGAGACCGTAGCACTCGGTGGTCGATAAGAGTGAATACTATTCTGCCGGGGGCTGTAGTATTCACTAGTCAGATATGGCGCAAAGGAGTTCTTGGGCTTGGGTAGCCTTACCGTTTGAGTCTTTAGGAGCCTGGTTGCCGAACCAGGGGCGAGACGGGGGTCTCCGTGTCAGTTAGGAATTGTTATATCCCAGGTTGAGTGGGGATTATCGTAATCGGAAGGAATTGGGGAGATGGTGTATGCTTAAATTCGCGAATCTTGGGTCATGAGTTAAGTACCATATTGGAATTGAGTGGTTCCAAGTCTGCTGTTGAATCAGACTCTCGAGCTTGAGCCTAGATTCGTTCGTGTGTTGAGTAGGCGAGATGAGGTTTCAGTTTGTAGATGGGTTTCATTTTGAGGGGTATTGATCTTCATCTGATTTCTTAGACCGGAGTGGGTCAGTTTCGTTGGTATGGGAATACTCACGATACGCATGGAACCAGTGGGTGGTAGAGTACAGAGGTTGAAAGCGAGACGATTTCAGATGAGTTGTGGCATTCGCTTGGGGTAAAGCGAACTTCATGACTTGTGTGTCGCGATGAGCCGAGATAGTTATCGTGAGAAGGAAGTCGGTGAGACGTATTGGTTTGCAATGAGTAACCTTTGGAGGTTCATCTATTAGGTTGGGAGCTGACCTGGTGCTCAATATTGAAGGGGAAATATGAGAGGAAGCTAGGGCTTATGTCCATAGATGTCAGAGGATACTTCCAAGTGAGCAGGGTCTTTTCTTGTGTTTGAGGTAAGATTTTTGGGATTTATTCTTTCCGATAAGTTCTGATAGTTGTTCAGGCGGTGAGTCCTTAGTGGGTTATGACCTTTCCGTTCCTCTTGAGTTCGATCGGGATCAATTAGAGAATCAGATTTGGTAGAGTGTTCTTAGAGTCTGTTAATCGATGAGAGATTAGCATGATATTTTGCGAGGGTGGTCTGGCAGGGAGACAGACCACTAAAGTTTTAATGTTCAGAAAGAGCCAGATCGAGTACCGCAACGGCAGATGGGTCTGTCCTTCTTCGGGGTCGGGAGTTCCTATTGGGATCAGGTGTCTTTGGAAGAGATTGTTGTATGATATGAGGTCCTTTCGGTGGTGCTTTTCGGGTTATCGGTTCGATCTATGTGTTGATAAGGAGCGATTTCGGGGGTGAAATCTAATTCAAGTGGGGGAGAATTGTAACATCCTGTTTTCAGATCATCCGTGATTAGGTTTCGTGGGCTACAAACCATGCATGAGGGAGTATTGGGGTTGTGACGAGTTGCTAGGAGCTTAGGGCATCTCGTCACCTATCTGTGGGTTTGAGGTTCGTGGGAATCGGGGTTATATTGAGGAAGCGATGCAGTTTGATGATTTGGAAAGATAAGTCCTTTAGTTGAAATTGATGGCAACGGAGTATGTTGGGCGTACGTGTGTGTACGCTTAGCGTACTCATGCGGGTGACCTTTAAGCTGAGCCACCTAGTACGCTGGGCGTACCAGAGGGTACGTTGGGCGTACTAGGCACAGAAGAAAACCCTAATTAAGAGGAGTGTCCCTATATAAAGAATGAGATGGCCTCATTCCTAGCCACCATCCTCAGTCAATAAACCCTCCTAAATCCTAATCCTCTTTCTTTAGCTTGTGTGTGACCATTGTGAGCTTATAAGTGTTATTGTGGAATTTTTGGAGTGAAGAAGGAGCATAGAAGAGAATAGAGTTGGAGTCCAGGCCTTGGATCTGAGCTTTTTTGTGGTTGGAGCATCATTTGGAGGTATAAAGCTCAAAGCTTTCCCATCCTGTTTGTTTTGTGCATGATATGGTCCATTCTAAGGCTTTTTGTCCCAAAGCTTGAGGCTTTATGAGTTGTTGCACTCCAGAGCTTAATATATGTCCTTTTAAGTGTTTCTAGTGGAGAGGATCCATAAAAATGAGGTCTTGAACGTGAGAATCAACCCATTGCATGAGATTTGTGCATTTTAAGTTAAGAGAATAAGAGTTTTATGTGTTTGTGACCTTATCAGCCATGCAAAGGCTTAAAGTCACTAACTTTATGGAGTAAGAGATGATATGGAGTCCAAAACTGAGAAATAAGTTAAGGTCTTCATGGGTTAAGACCAAGAGAATGGACTAAGCAAAACTGGGCGTACGCCCATCGTAAGTTCCAATACGCCCCGTGTACTGGGTTGGCGTTCTCGATCAGTTTCACGCATATGTGAGTACGCTGAGCGTACCAAGAGAGGTATTCCCTGCGTAACTTCACTGTGGGCTTCTGGGCTGGATCTAATCATGGGTCGTGAGTGTTGGGCCTAAATCTTTGGGCTTGTGAATTAGAGTCTATTATCAGAGAAATATTATAATTTTGCCTTGGGGCCTTATGTGGGGCTTGTCATTTAGTTTTTGTCACAACTATGAATTTGAAGCCTTGTAAACATTTAACAATGATAACAAACGCAAACCAACAATGGGAAAACAAGTAAGTTGCTTATTCATTAACAACAAAATTTCAATCAAACACTTCATACATGCATTGGAACTAGCCAACCAACAATTGGAAACCTTAAAAATTCTTGTTTAAGTCCATTTTGGACTACGATTTCCTTATTGGGCCCATGTAACGACCGAAAAATACAACCAATTTTAAATTTTTCAAAAACAACTCGATTCCATTAAATCATTACAAAAAGGTTTTCAATACAAAACATTTAGCGTATTCCCAGAATCACATTACTACAAAATCATGAGGAGCGGTATGATCACGCCTTCGCCTTGCCACGGTATCCTGAAGAACCTGAAAAACATAAAGCCACAACTGTAAGCCCGAAAGCTTAGTGAGATATCCCCAAAATACCAACCACTTATACCATACACGCATAACATGCCACAACATATCTGATCACAAAACAGCCATGCACTTCGGGTCTACTGTGTGACTGGTCCGCCGCACCGGCCTACAGTCCACTTGGTCCAGCCTCTGAGTCTAGCCATAAACCTCGAGTCTACAGTGTGATTGGTCCGCCCGCACCGGGCCTTCAATCCACCTGGTCCACTCTCCGAATCTAACCACATACATCGAGTCTGCAGTGTGATTGGTCCGCCCGCACCGGGCCTTCAATCCACCTGGTCCACTCTCCGAATCTAACCACATACATCGATTCTGCAGTGTGATTGGTCCGCCCGCACCAGGCCTTCAATCCACATGGTCTACTCTCTGAGTCTACAGTATGACTGGTCCGCCTGCACCGGGCCTTCAGTCGACCTGGTCTACTCTCTGAGCCTCGACACGTCTGGTCCGCCCTCTTGGGGCCTACAGCCTATCTGGACCGCTCGCTGGGCCTTCGGAACAACCGGTCCGCTCTGGGTATCTTGGCCTACAGCACAAAGCAGGACCCGCCTCAACCCAACTCCAGTCCAAACAACCATGTGCACATATACATACAATCATATAGCAATCCACAGTCAACAAGCAGAGCAAACAGATCACATAACATATCATCATCCTAACCAGGATACCGACCTAACAGGTCACTAGCATAGCATCTCCCTATCTCTCAAGATACCGATCTCAATCAGGTCTCTAACATATACCATCCTAGCTCTCAGGATGCAAACATATCAAAGCAGTAACATAACAACAACTACCCGAATCTCAATCCGATAAGGGCCGGCCTTGGTGCCTTAGACCCTGTTGATATAGTGAGGATAACTCACCTCGAAACTGCCGGCTGAAAGGATAAGATCCCGCTGCTCCAAACTCCGACACGAACTCCTCCACTGAACACCAAAACACTCAACTCAATAAATACCCTTAATTACCAAAATACCCCCGGAAGACAATTGGTCAACCCTTGGACAAGGTCAAAGTCAACCCCTGACTGACTTTACTCGCCGAGTCAACCCGATGACTCGCCGAGTCCCCAAGCTCAGGACTCCCCTCAATCCGCGACCTAACTCGCCGAGTCACCCCGAGACTCGCCGATTCCAACAACTCTGAGTCCACTCGCACACCACTCACCGAGTCATCCCTTCACTCACCGATTCTCGACTCGACCAGAAAATATTGGGACTCTTCGACAAGACTCGCCGAGTCCAAGAACAGACTCGCCGATCTAAGGCTATCTTCAACCTACTCGCCGAGTTGTTCATACAACTCGCCGAGTTCCAGGCCATCTTCATCCAACTCGCCGAGTTGTTCTTCCAACTCGTCGAGTTCCAGCTCATCTTCAAGAAACTCGTCGAGTTCACCCATGTGACTCGCCGAGTACCACCAGTCTGAATCCATACAGAAGCATTCCAGGCCATGCAATTGATCCAAAACATAGATCTAGCCTCCTACAACCCATCCATCACGTAAAGTGGCAAACTTTACGTGAATCCAAAGAAATCTAGGCCTTATACACTTTAGGGATAGGGTTTGGGACATGATAGCTTCACTACACACTCAAACACAGGGACTTTCAGGCATTCCAACCCTTCTCCATTCCAGATCTGAGGTAGCAACCTCAGATCTAACCTCTAAACTCCAAAACACCAAAAGATAAGCTCCCCACAAACCCCATAATGATGAATCAAAAGAGTAACAACCCAAGGACGAGATATTACCTCAAAAGAACACCCCAACTGCAATGGAACTCGAATCCAAGCAAAGCCCCTTGCTCTAAGCCTCCTACCCTTCAAGATTTCCTCAACAATTGTTTCTCCAAGCTCCCAAATGCAACTTGATCCACTCACATACGAAGGTTAGGGTTTCTGGACTTGAGGATGAGTAAAGAGGCTGGGGGGATGGATGTTATGTTCTTTATATAGGGCTCAACTCCGAGAATTAGGGTTTTCTCCACTCAGCGCCTACTCGCCGAGTCCATCTTACTGACTCGCCGAGTCGGCTACTTAACACGCGACCAAGTCGCAACTCTACTCTCCGAGTCCACCCATGGACTCGCCGAGTCGCTCTTTCCTAATTTACTCTTTTAGCCCTTCAACTCTACTCTTGATATTTCGGGATGTTACAGCCCAATGGACCAATAAGCTTCCAATTGGACTCTCTTGGGCTTAGAACTCTTGAATGGGCTCTAATTGGACCCACTTTCATTTATTTTAATATTTTGGGCCATATTGAGCCTAGAATGAAATAAAATATTTAAATGGACCATATTGGGCCATAATTAACCTAATTTAGCCCTAATAGGTTATAAAAAATCATATTTATATTTATTTGGGCCAAACATCACTTAACATAACCATGAAATGGGCTTAAGCATACAAGGCCCAATCCTTTTCTTTTTCTCTCTCCAAATCTCGGCCCAAGCCCAAATGAAAGGAGGAGTTGACTCTTGGATGC
This sequence comes from Lactuca serriola, assembly GCF_051521515.1. NCBI lineage: Eukaryota > Viridiplantae > Streptophyta > Magnoliopsida > Asterales > Asteraceae > Lactuca > Lactuca serriola. The sequence continues at coordinate 46,710,937 of NC_136408.1, read as the reverse complement.
CGCCTCACAATTGCCTAAAGGATTTCCATGCAAAAATAACTCATACATCCATGCATTTCCCATATTTCCATGCAAGCACTCTCTTCCTTTTCTCCTCTCTCTTGCTCTCGGCCGAACCCAAGCACACACACACACACTTCACTCAAAAATATCTCAAAGAAACTCTCTTCATTTTTCACCAAAATTTTCGAGATCTAGGGAGTCTTCAAGGAAATTATCCCACAAATTCTTCATCTAAGGTAAGATCATGCATGGATTTATGATCTAGATTCTTTGTTTTATTAAAAATCTCTTCCTAACCCATGCAAAAATCATGATCACTCTCTTAGAAACCCTCTAAGTTCGAAATCAACAAAGGAGGGCTTGCTAGGGCCAAAAGTAACATCAAACTTCTTCCAATCTTCTTCAAAACCGAAATCACAACTCAAGGTGAGTTTCATACCCTCTTCTTTTCGGTTTTTATGAGTTTTATGGGGGAGAATACAAGTAAATGTGTAGATCTATGTGTAAATGTATGCTATGTGTGATTTGATGCATGTATGTGTGTGATATCATGTGTTTTGTGATGAATATGTTATCAAAAAGTGTGTAAAAACCGAGATCTAAGACATGAGGAAGGAAATAAACATAACTTAAGCTATTTTACACTAATCAAGTCAAGAAAAATAGTTTATATGGTTAGGATGAACATACTTGAACATAAAACCCATTTTTGGGCTTAAATTGTCAAAAATACAAATCTGGGGTAAAAATCAACAAGTCACGGTTCTTGAAGGGTAAGAGGGTCCAAAACAGTTTCCATAAATATTTTCCTGATTTTTAGAAATTTCTAAGGACTTAAAATGTAAAATTTTAAACTAATGGGCTAATTTTGAGCTTTTCGGCCCAATAAGCCCCAAAATGCGAAATTTTACAAGTTGAGGGGCTGGAAATGAAATTTTATGTAAAACAGGGAGTAATTAGCATAATAAAATGTTTATAAGGTTCAAAATTTCTTTTCGTTATCAAAAAGGACTAAAAATGCAAACTTTTTAGATTTTGTGCCAAAATTGTAAAAGTTGTGAAAAATGGGTCCTTAACCGAAAACCACTATTCTAGAGGGGCTGAAACTGTCAACTAAATTAAATTTGGGGAAAAATCATGTTTTCATCAAATAAATCATACAAAAGTGTCAAGAAAAGTGTTTTAAGGACTAAAAATGAAATTCTTTTATATAAAAGGACCAAAAGTGTTATTTTTATACAAGGATGAGTAATTAAAAAGGGCCAAACTCTACTTACAAACAATCAAATTAAGATACAAGCTCCGCGAGTTACCGACGAAAATGGAAAACAAATACACTCACAATAATACATATCGTTACCAAACGAATTGATTCGGTATCGAATCAATAACAACACAAAATCGTTAAACCAAAGTAATTCGTAAATCACGCGATAACTACAATGAGTCAACATACAAACTTTGGGCTTGAAAGTTTCAAATCTTGCTTGTTGGGCCTTGCTAGCCCATCAACATGATCTTTGGGCCCAAAAGGACTTTCAATAGCTATAATTATTGGGCCTTCTATGACCCAATTCCACGTAAAAGGACTTTCAATAGCTATAATGTGTTATTGGGCCCTAATGGCCCATTAGTACTGCTAGTGAGGTCGAGAAGTCAAATGCGAGTTGGGCCAAGTGTCTTTTGCATTCCCGATAGCCTTGAATAACTCCTGGTAATAAAGGGGGCTTCGTACCCTCCTTTCTCCTCGATTGTTGGGCTATGAGAAAACAAAGTAAACAGATTTAGGACGATAAACAATAGTAATCAGGGTGGGGGGATTAAGTGAGTAGTAACGGCCGACGCCTTTAAGGATCGTTCATAATTTGTAGTTATAAACTAGTCATTTTCCTAATGCATGATTATAAGAACTCACAAACCCTAATTAATCCAACGCCACCCGGGTAATCAAAAACATTTGACGTATCGGTATAACAATAAATAAGTCATGTATTTTACGTATTGGGAATACATCGGGTTTTCCTGGGAAGTTCAACATTTTCACTTGTGTGACGTATACAAAGTTCAACAACTATACATGTTTTAAAAATCAACAAGCATATTTACGGATCTTCACACTTTTTTTTTAACAAATACTCTTTTCAGAAAATATCGGATTTTCTGGGTTTACAAACTACACCAAATCATTTTACTACAACATTACTTATGAACTCACCAACATTTCATATGTTGACGTTTTTCAAAATAACTTGTATTCTCAGGTAACAGGTAAGCCGAAGAATAAGTATCAAGTTATGTCATGGTGTTTTGCTTAGATTATCTATCGAACGGTTTATGTTGTGAAATTGTAATGACTAAAACAATGTAATGGATGTAAACAATATCAGTTGTAATATTTCAATGCGTGGTTATGAATGATGTTATGATTCATGTATAATCATTGTGATGGTATTCAATTTAAGTCACAAGAGCCCTCGGACGTTTCCGCCGTCTGGTTCGGGAGTGTGGCAGTTTTGAGAGTGGGCCTCGGGTTAGCCCATTTATTATTGGGCCTTGGTGGGCCCAATGGGTTTTAGGCTTTTAATGGACTGGTTAGTAGTCTTCCTTTAGATCTAATGAGTGAGAGTCTGTACTTAGTTTTCGAAATGGGTTAATTGTGGTTTTAGCTTAGAGTTAGAGGCCGGTGCGTAGCAGCAGCGTTATAGGGGTTGTTCATCATCTGAGGTAAGTCTTCTCACTATATTTTACCTAGAGTGGTACTTATGTGTGACTGGAGGGTCTTATGTGTTTACATTGAGTATTATCTTATCATGCCTTATGTTGTATGCTATGCATTATGTCTTTGTGATTTATGCTACGCGGAGCTTTACAGACCGGACTAGAGGGTCCAACGAACCGTGGGACTGGAGGGTCCCACTGAGACACATTGACCGGAGGGTCTTACAGTGATATAGCCTTGAGTGGCTGATTAGCTGTGTGTGTGGTGTTTTGGGGAACTCACTAAGCTTCTTGTTTACCATGTTATGTGTTATGCGTTTCAGGTTTTTCTCATAATCGCGGGAAGGCACCGGCTCGATTGTACACACCAGAGAAGGAGTTATTATTTGAGGATCCTGGATTATTATTAAATAAATACAGAGTTGTTTTTTGTAAATAAATTAAATGGGATTTTCGTGAAACGTGATATGAGAATTATGTGATTTTTACAGGAAAATTTTGTTTGAAAATTTACTGTGTTACATATATACTTCATATCTATGTATAAAATGAATGTAACTATGCACTCACATTAGTAGCATGATTGGATAGAATCTAACTAGAATTTGTCAGTGGTTTGTCGTTGCTAGGGTCGGGATGGGAAACAACTTCAATAAACGAGAGAGAGGAAAGAGGTTTTGGTGTAAAGAAGCTTAGGGTCGAACTTGGTATTTATAGGCTGATTTTGGCTCTCTCACGTCGTGAGCTTACATGAGTCATCTCGTAGTCTTCCCAGGTGTTTTCTAGCATTGATTAGTGTCCGTTTGACTCCTCACGTCGTGAGTCCAGTCAGATTAGGGTTTTTGACACGTGTCATGCTCTCAGACAGTTGCATCTTCGGAAGGTCATAAGTTTTGTATACGAGCTCCGTTTTTGACGTTCTTTATATCCATACGTAGGTGTAGTCGTACTATACAACTTTCATTTTAACCCTAAGGCTAAAAAGTACTTTATCGTAAACTCACTTTTTACGATTCCCGGTGTCGTGCCGGTTTCATCACAAAACTTCGACAGGTCATAACTTCTTTGTTATAACTCGGATTTCGGCGTTCTTTATAAGCACGGAAACCTTGTGACATATATTACAAATTAGTTAAGATTATTTATTCTAAATAATCCTCTATAAAAAAGTCATTTTGACGCTTATCGTCTCTAAATTGACTAGCCCGAATCTGCGGGCGTTAAAATTATCTCCCCTTTAGGATGATTACGTCCTGGAATAATCAACAAAACATGGCTTTCTTCGTTATAACTCGGATTTCGGCGTTCTTTATAAGTACGAAAACCTTGTGACATATATTACAACTTAGTTAAGATTATTTATTCTAAATAATTCTCTATAAAAAAGTCATTTTTGACGCTTGTCGTCTCTAAATTAACTAGCCCAAATCTGCGGGCGTTAAAATTATCTCCCCTTTAGGATGATTACGTCCCGAAATCATCAACGAAACAGGGATTGTATAATGACTCCATACGTTATCTTTTCATCCTAGGTAATAACCGTAACTTCTACGTTCCTTTGAATCAATATCTAAGTTTGGACTTCTTGACTGGAGGTGGTGCTAAATCTTGCACCTGCTCTTTATCCTATGTTGGACTTTCAATCGTAGCCTTCCGGTTACAAAATAGATCCTTATTGGAGACTCCTACTTCTTCTTAAACAGACTTATCTTAAGAGAAGTTCTTTACTTCGATTATCGTAACAGACCGATGGTCGTATTCTAATGACCTCTCATTGTATGATGCAACGCTTAGACTCAGGTATTTAAGAGTCAAAATCCACAATTGGAATATACCTTCCTTCATTTTCTAATGTGATATAATCACATTTAAGCATGTAGCATTTCTAGCTATAGGCTTCTTACTTAAACAATGGTCGCGATACTTCTATTGATCGCTTTGATTATCTTTCACTTCAATCTTCTGGCTTAAGTCGGATGCTACATCGAACTTGGTTCTCTGAACCACGTAGCATAATTGTCTTATCCGGACTCGATTTGATATGACCACTAGGGTCGGAATATGAATCATCTTCTTAGTCATCACCGAAACGATGGTAACGACATACTTGAACAAAACGGAATCAATTACTAGCTCCTTGGTAACCTTGTGACTTTCCCTGATCCAAGTGCTAGTCCTGTGCTTCCGGTAGTATAGGTGTAACGCCCGTGTTTTGGGCTAAGCATTAATGATGATGTAATAGTCTAGGTCAACTATTGTAACTCGTTTTAAAGTAATTAAGATGAATTACTTGAATATTATGTGAATTAGGTGCTTTTTTGTGCTTATTACTTGTTTAAAATAATATAATAGATAGATGGTATTAATAAGCATCAAAAATAAAATGTTAGATAAACCCAATATCTATGAAAAAAGTTGTAGTGGTCGTGACAAGGATTCCGGAGATATAAAGGACGTGGAATTTCGAGTTATAAAAAAGAAGTTATGGTCTGTCGAAGTTTCGCGACAAAACCGACACGACGCTGTGTGACGTAAATAGTGAATTTACAATAGAGGACTTTTAGCCCTAGAGATCTAAACGAAATTTTTAGTGTTCATTAAATTGAGAGCGTGCATAAAAAGAACGCCCAAATCTGACTTCGTATGAGAAAGTTATGATTTTGCTAAGTTTCGGATCAGCAGTGCACAACCCGAAGTTCAAATATTAGATCGGTTGATTTTTGGCCGACACAACCTAAACGAGAATCGAAGATCTTGTTAATAGTAGCGCAACGGTAAAAAGACAGACGAAAACAGACGTCGGATGAATAAATTATGAATTTTTAACGAACTTTATAGTCCCGACCCCTTAAAAATATAACTTTAAAAATAGATTCAAAATTAGCCGACGAAGTCTAAACGAAAGTTGTAGATCACGGTCCCACCTACGTGTGGATATAAAGAACATCGAAAACGGAGCTTGTATGCGAAATATATGAATTTTTGAAGTCGGAGTGGGAAATCTCGAACCTGGTGCAAGGGGTACGCTCCGCGTAGTCCGAGGACGCCCTGCATACCGAAGTACGCCCCGCGTGTTGACTTTTTATGCGGTTCCAAAGAGGTCCACGATGCTCCACCGAAGGACGGACACATGCCCCTTACGCGCAGCGTACCACCTAGGGTAAAATAGAAAAATGGACAACTGATAAAACCTGGTAATCTGCTATAGCATATCACATGAATTAATGATGTAATAAAATATATAAAATTTTGTCAATATCACTTTTAAAGTTATTGAATAATATTTTGATTTTTATCTCATAGCATGTGTGAACATTGCATCTTTTAGCTTTCTGAGACCTTACTTGGATAGAATTCGTTCTATATGTCCATACTTTCTATTCTAGTATGTTTTAGCTTCTTTTAATCATGTGGTATTAAGGGCATTAACAATGCAAGTTTAATGGAAGTTAAAAAGATGGTGATTAAGATTGAATATGATTTCAGTGGAGTGTGAGTGATGATATAAAAAAAATTGGATAATCATGCAACCATTCAATGGGAAGAATACAATGGTAATTGGGATTGAATAGTTGTTTAATGGGTTATGAATTTTAAAAAGTAAAGTTTTATATATTTTTAATGGTTGATGTGCCAAAGATGTTGTGAAAGCCCTTGGTATTGTAAAGGTTCTTTTGATATGATTTACAATTTTGAAATTTGATTGCCCCTGTCTAAAATGAAACTGTACTTATAAGGCCATTTCCTTATAACTTTCAAGATCGTTAAATAATATTATGAACTTAAACTCAAATCATTTGTATAATCTACTTGTTTTTAATTTGGGGCCCATTTCATATAGACAGATCGATAAATAACAATTTTTATAACTTTATTCATATGCTATATACATACAAAGTACAAACTCATATAAAGTATTTTCTCCTAATTATAACAAATAGTCCAATATCATAAAAACAAAACAAGACATAACATGCATTTGCAGCCATGAAAATGGATACAAGCATGAAAAAAGCAAACAGAGTAAGAAGGGTAGCCTTCTTCTTCTATATGATGCCTTTCCTTTACATTTTACAGATCTCAACTTTTGGTCATCCATCCTTCTCGTGAGAAAAAAAAAACAAGGCAAATTTTACCTTAAAAATACATCACCAAGAAAACGATACATCATCATGTCAGGAGATCTTTACAGATTTTAGTAACACAGGATCGACTTCATATCTCAAGAACAATAACTGCAAAATTAAACCAACATCATCAATACTCTTTTTCACGAGCTTATAACTCAAAACAAGTACTAGACTTTCTAAATGTAAAAACACTCACATTCAGAATCAGTTTTCACCCATTTCGACCCATCTTTTTCATTTTCATTCTCTGTAACTTTCACTTTCCTGGGTTGTCGTTTTCCTTCGATGAACTTCGTTCTTGATGATGATTGAGAAGAGTTTTGCGGGTTGATCTTGTTCTTAAGCATAGCTCTTAACAGCTGTAATCATCAGAATCGCAATCAGAAACAAAAAAATAAGAGAGAGATGGATTAAATTAACAAGATTGATTGATTGATTGATTACCTTCTCCATTTTTGATTCTGGAAGCGGATCACGTAAACTAGGAATTGCTGGAAAGCCACTGCTGCATGCGAACATCTTCTTGAAAATGAAAGAAATTGATTTCTTCCCGATTGCTTTCTTACTAGTGTTATTCATGCAAATATCCTTGCACCTACCAAGAATAACTCTAATCGTTCGATCAATATCTTCCTCTTTATTGTTTTCGTCATGATCATTAACTGTGAGAGAAAGTCTACGATCAACTTCTAAGCTTGAAGGGCAATTTAGGAATCTATCCAATGGGAGATCAATGGCTTCTTGTGTATTAGCAGCCGGTTTCTTTGACAGGAGTTTTGTTAACTCGTTCTGTAGTTTCCCGATTTCTTCAGGTGTGAATTCAGAAAGATCTGGAGATGATATTGTTTCTGTATCTCGAGTTTCTTGAATTTCTTCATTTTCAATTGGTAGATCATTGTTTCCAAATGTTCCTATTGTTAGCAATCCCTGTGGCCAATCACTAAATTCTTCTTTTTGGGGTTCGTGCTTCGTGTGATCTACAACAACAATACATGCATTCCAAATTAATTCAAGCTTCCATCTTTATAAATCTTTAAAGGGTTTCTCAAATAATTACAGATTAATTAAAAGACATGAAAGAAAGAGAAAGGTTACTTACGAGGAGTATTAGTGTTCTTACACCCTTGTCCGCCATTAATTTTACTTTGCATCCAACTGATAAACTGTAAGAAGATCAAAAGAAGAAATAAAATGAGTTCGCAAATTAAACATGAAAGTGATCATATGCATAACCTAGAGAAAATGTCATATATCTCACCTTCATGATGGTGGTGGTTATGGAAAGAGATGGACAGCAGGTGGTGGTAGACTGGTAGTGGTGGTGGAGTGGTGATGGCCGGAGGCAGAGTGGTTTGGAAGAAGTCTTGAAATACTTGAATGGAAGCAGATCCTAGAAGCCAATAAGATTTTAGCTTTTGTAAGTAATAATAAATAAAGATTTGGGAGAAAATCGACCAAGAGGCTTCAAGTTCCAAAACGAGTTCAATTCTTGTCTACATTCAACATCCAAACATCCCCTTTTATTTGCCTCCATTTTTATTTATTTTTAAATAAAATAAAAAAAAAGTGGGATTTTAATATTTGATCTCTCATGCATAAATCATAATGCATTAGGACATTCTTTGAATATAATAATCGTTCTATGTTTCCTTGTAATAATACATGCCAAACAATGTCGAGTTCAGAGGCATACGTGGCATGATTTCACATCGTTGGATCCATCTTCAGATATGGGTTTGTGTGCTATGATTTCTTGATTTACAATTGGTCAATTATGAATCTAAGAGAACCACACAAATTACGTCTCAAAGATTTTTTTTTTCACCAACGCTGCATTTTCTTTTTATGTTTTTCTTTAAGATTTCTTCCTAGGAACCATAAACTCCATCGATGGATGAAATATTTGACCAATTTTTAATAATTTATCAAAACGCCCTGTATATACACATGCTATACCATAAAACTAGTAAATACTATTTGAAAAGCATACAGATTTACAGAAGAGCATACTTATAATATCATAAATTCATAATGATATTAAAAAAACCTATAAGACCATGCGGTATGGGCCAACAATGAGAAGCAACCGGATGATGTGGCACATGAAAACGCCGTCGTGACGGGGGAATACCCCCCCCCCCCCCCCCCCCTTCTCGTTTCTTCTCGTCATGGCACTTCTCGTGCTCGTCACAACATATTGAAACGAGAATCAGAACCAATCAAAATCATTTTTCTTCCTTCTTCTCTCTTTCTCTCTCTACATTTTTCTACCTCTTAACAAGTGATGACATTGGAACACCACCCCCTCTTCTTGTTGCTTTTTGTCATAACACCACTTCATGTTGCTCATACCATATGCTCTAAGAAATAGAAAATGTCGAAAACAAAGCCCTAAAGAAGGATTCCGGGCCAAACCACCATGGGTAGTTTGTCATAAAGATCGGCCTATAAAAATGAAAGTGAACGGATAAGAATTTATTAATGCCCAAGTATTCAAAATCTTGTTGATAAAACGCTTAAATACAATAGAAATTCCTAGTATATATATATACTAGTTTATAACCCGTGGAAACCACATTTACAAAATTAATTAAATATTCATAGTAAAAAGTTCAAAATTATTAATCAATTATTTTATATAAAAGTTTAAATACATTATTAATTAAAAGATTTTTTTATTAGTTATGTAAAATTATAATTATTGATTCAAATAAATATGTGGAATTAATTTATCATATATATTAGACTCTTTTTATTTATGAACTAATGAAAACAATAATATAAAATTTAAAACTTAAAATTTAAAATAAAGAATAAATAGATTGACAAATAACATCACATTAATTAGGAGGTTTAATGAATTTAAAATGGAGAATTAATAGAATGACAAGTGGCATCATATTAATTAGGAGTTCTAATATTATGACACTTGACAAAAGGACTACTCTTTTATTAGTATATATATATATATATATATATATATATATATATATATATATAATCTAACAATTTGTGATTTGATATTTATACATGTAAAACCAATGCCAATAGCAAAAGAAACTCTATAGTTAACATATTAGTTTATTAATTTTAATAAATTTATGTCATTAATTATTTTCACTATTAATTAATGATTTTATAGACTGTTTTATGTTGTGTAAATTGTATATCAAACATATATTGATTTCTATGTATAAAAAAACAAAGTATTATGAAAAAGTAAATACTACAACTTTTGATGATTTTATATAACGTTTTAAGTTGTGGAAATTATATATAAAATGTATCGGCATAAAACAAATAACAAATAGTATAAAAAAACATTATAACTTTTAATAAAATAAAAACACTACAACATTATAACATTTATATCAAACAAAACATATTAAATACTAATAAATCATTCAAAATGAATATTTAGAAATCAACAGACATTTGATATATAGTAACATTGTTATAAAAAATTTGTGTTGAAATAGCTATTGATATGACAAAACTTATTTTTTTCAACTCTTTCATTTTGAATCACAATTTTTTTCAAACATATGATTTTTTAATTAAAATTTACTTATATACTACTAATATATCTACAATGTGTATAATAAATAAGTGGAAAATAAAAGGGCATTGCACACTAATAACCAAAAGTTTAAAAAACTTTTCAATATCGTGGAAAATATAAAGGCAAATCACATTAAATTTGAAATCATAATTACATTTAAATAAAAAAACTATTGAGTTGTAGTGGGAGTTTTAGACTATTGAATTGTGCCCAATAATATAATATAAATATTAACAATTATATGTTATAAAAATAATATTATAAGTATTTGTCATTGAAATAATGATTTTTATACTAAGTTGTAACTAATATTATAATAATTTTAAATATAGGATAAGAAAGATATAAAAAGTTGTATTTGAATCAAATTGAATTAGGTTTTTGATTTAAATTATTTTGAACTATAAATATTTTTAACAAATTTATAAATAATTTATTTGAATATTTTTTATTTCCTATATTATTATTATTATTATTATTATTATTATTATTTCAAATAACAATAATTTTTTAATATAATATAATCTATTCTCTCGTTTTACGTTACTTTAAACATTTATTACTTTTTACTAATTAAAAACTACTTATTTGAAAATTTTCATTATTATATTTAAAAAAAACTATCATACTTTTTTTATTGTAGTTTTTTTCCTTAAAGCTATGAAATATTTGAAGAGAATGAACAGTCCAAATAAAATGATAATTTGAATTTTAATACTATAGTAATTGTTATATACATCGACCAATCTTTAAAAAAATATGTTAAGAGTGGGTTAGAGGAGAAGAAGTGTTACATTTGCGGTATATTTTAAGCACTTATGTTTTCTTTTGAAAATATTAATATTTTATTTATTTTAGTTTTCCTTTACAATAAAGAATGAATAGAGAAAAAGGAAGTTGGAAAATGTAATAAGATAATTTATTTTTATTATTATAGAAACATTTAAAATTGGTTACATCCATATAAGGTTTTATAGAACATAAAGAATTTATTTTTATAATACACATAATTATTGGTTTTCAACAATAAATTCATATCATATGAAAAATCATTCGTTCTAATTCGTCATTATCACCAACAATTTGGAACAATAATTGTAAACTCCTTTCATCAAATCAATTATAGAAAACTCTATCGATGTTATTTACAACAAAATAAGCAATGGAAACTAACATAGTACATACATAGCATAAAATACATATTGAATAATGTTCTCTTGTATATAAAATATATTTTCTTAACATAAAGAGAGAGAGAGAGAGAACATAAAAATACATACATGTTAACAAAGTTAATTGCTCTAACCGATAAATGTAACGCCTGTGTTTCCGGGCTTGCCATTTTTTAGCAATGTAATAGTCTAGGTTAACCTTTGTAACCCGTTTTGAAATAATAGAAGTGTATTATTTGAGTATTATGTGTTTTGTGCTTAATTGCTTAATTATGTGGTTTGATTAATTAAGAATAAAAATAAGCGTCAAAATTAAAGTGTAAAATAAACTTGATATCTTTGGATAATGTTGTAGTAGTTGAAACGAGGTTTCCGAATATATATAGAACGCCCAAATCTGACTTCGTATGAGAAAGTTATGATTTATCGAAGTTTCGGCTTAGCGGTATGCAGCCTGAAATACTCGATTTGAGATCGAGCGGTTTTTAGCTGAAGCAATCTAAACGAGGATCAAATGTCTCGTTGTTGGTATCGAAACGATAAAAAGTTAGGCGAGAACGGACGTCAAACGAAGAAGTTATGAATTTATAACGAAGTTTTTCTGTCCCGGCCTATTAAAAATAAATAATAAAAATAAAGTTAAAATTAGCCGACGGAGTCTAAACGAAAGTTGTAGAGCGTAGTCTCACCTTTGCGTGGATATAAAGAACGTCGAAAACGGAGTTCGTATGAAGAAGATATGAATTTCCGAAGTTTATTAAATAATTTGTATTTAAATTTAATCTTTAATTCAGATGATTATCCGAAGGAGTCACCGATCTGATCCGAAGTACGCCCCGCGTACAGCGAAGCATGACGACCTTCACACTCGAGTTCTTCGGATGACGAACGTCATGACGATTTCGGACCTGTACGCCCCGCGTACAGGCGTACTCCCCGCGTACTCCGAGGCTCCAGCCTCCTATAAATAGGATGAGAGGGCAACCGAGTTCTTTTGCTATTTTCTCTCTTCTCACTCCCGTTTTACATCGATTTGCGTGCCAGAAATACCCCGAAGCCCCGATATTATTCTCGAGCCCCGAAGCAAGTCCCGAGATCTCGAAGATCCCGAGAAGTGCGGTTCCCGAGCCGAAGCTCTGCCCGCGAGAAGTTCGATTTTTGTAAAGATCTTCCAGATCTGCTGAGGATTACTACTTCTGCAAGTCGTAGTGCTGTCCGATCATCTTCTGATCAAGTGAGTGTATACTACCTTTCATAAACACGATAATAATACAAGTATGGTTTGAGTGTATTAAGTATATTGTTATTTATATGTGTGAATGTGTATTCACTTTCTTCTATCTCATAGATATGATTTATTCTCTATGAAATACGTGTTATGTGTGTGTGCCTCATCTGTTATGTGGAATATGTATTGATTAAAGCATATTATACAGGTTTTTAAACTATGTATAAAAATGTATATTTTTATCTACTAATATGTTGGGTAGAACATGGGTAGATAGTTGGTGTGTAATAAACAGATGAGAGGCCTCGTTGTTGTTTGATTTAGTCATCTAGCGGAGTTTAGATGACGACCACGGACTTTTCTAGACAGTCTTGTGGAAACATTAGCAGGTTCGCCACCTGTAGGTGTTAATGAACTCGGGTGTTCATTCGATGTACTCCATCCCCCTCATGGTTGCCTTATTTGACTTATATTGCTGAGGAACCCCCGAAGCATGTGTTGTCGCCCCGATGAAATATTCTTAGACTAGGTCCCTTGTGTTAGTTGTTTTAGGGACATAAAGTGAGAATAACGGGAATGGGTAATTGGGTTATTGTTGGTTGGTGGAAATTAAATATAATTATTTATTGTGGGTTGAAAACCCTATATGCTCACCAGGCTCCCAAGCCTGACCCACTCAGTTTTATTTGTATTACAGGAAGTGGCACGAGGGCATAAGATGGATGAACCATCAAGTTGTTTTGTTTACAAGTCTGTATATGTATATATTTGTTGAATGACTTGTAATGTTATCGTTTATGCTTATTGGTCTGTATCAGAACATGACACCCCGAGTTTTGATTATATAATGAAAAATACATTTCTTTTATGAAATTCTTTGGTAAACATTGTTTTATCATGTTTTGTTTTTGGGAACAAATTCCGCAACTCTTTCAAATCAAAACGATTTACTCTGAAATTATTTAAAAGCATAAATGAAAATCGGTCTTTTCTGGCCGAGATTTTGGGGATGTCATAATAAATAGCTTGATGGTTGATTTACTAAAAGCTCGTGAGAAGTAATTATCAATCCTACTTCATCATCATGTGGTTATAGAAAGATGCATAACACATAAACATAAAAAATTGTAACACCGTAAAAATTAAAACAATTTTTTTTTTCGCATTTTCAAACACATTCTTAAAAATTCATTCATTCATAAAATGTCATAGTATCATGTCTTTGTTTCACAAAACATCTCCCAAGATCAAAATACATAAAATCTCATTTGTGTGTACAAATCAAGCCGGCGCCTTCCCGCGGTCATCACTGGTACCTGAAACACATAACACATAACACTGTAAGCATAAGCTTAGTGAGTTCCCCAAAATACCACTCTAACACATAATAGCCACTAGAGGCTGTAACTCTGTCGACCCTCTGGTCAATGTGTCTCAGTGGGGCCCTCCAGCCCCAACTCTCTGTGGGCCCTCCAGCCCCAACTCTCTGTGGGCCCTCTGGCCCTAACTCTATGGACCCGAAAGCCCAACTCTGTAACTCTGAATCATGCATATCACATATCACAATAAATCACAACACATAAATAACATGAAAATACACTGGCATATAACTCTATAGTACTCTGTCACATAACTCTGTTACCACACTAGGTAAAGTATAGTGAGAAGACTCACCTCAGGTGTCTCGGTAAATCTCTGACTCGGTGGAAAATATTGCCTAGCCTCCGCCTATTCACATAAATAAATAATCTTATAAATATAACCCTCGAGACTAGACTCAACCTGCCATTGGCACCCTCAGAAGGGTAAAAGACTATTTTACCCCCCTCTTGACACAAATACTCCATTGTTGACCAAACCCTAAAAGTCAACGGTCACACTTTGACCTTACTCGCCGAGTGCATCCTGGTGACTCGGCAAGTTCACACATGTCCTCTAACTCTTTGTCCCGCTTGGCACACCGAGTCCCTCCCTATGCTCGACGAGTCATACCAGGCATGAATCGCGGGGCCACCCCGACTCAACTCGCCGAGTCTCAAGAACAACTCGGCGAGTACCGCCTAGAACTCTAGTCCTCTAACCCCCTCCTGACTCACTGAGTCCTCCCCCAACTCGGCAAGTCTACTCACTGAGCAATTTACGTGAAACCCTAACCCTACTCGCCGAGTCTCAAGAACAACTCGGCGAGTTCATGCCATGCACAATCTCTACTGACCTCCTGAGGTCAGATCTGTTTCCCCAAACCATAGATCTGGCCTCTCCAAGCATGAATGTCACGTAAAGTCCGAAACTTGATGCTTGTATAACAACAACAAGGCATCAAAAGGAGATTTAGTCCCAAAAATGGCAACCTAAGTCCAATAACCCCAAACTGATCCATAAATCTCCAAGGGTTAAGGTCTCTGGACCTCTTTGAGTCCAGATCCAAGGCACAAACTCGAAGAGGGACCATTTGCTCCACATAATCACTCTCCAAAGGGGTTAGAAAACCCTAACTCTAATGATCAACACCAAAACTGAAGGAGGTTCGAACTATTACCTCAAAATGAAGTCTCTGAACTCTGGAACTGCTAGGATCACACCTCCTCTTTGCTCTTGGTCACCTCCTTCTTGCTACACCAAAGGTACAATGATCAAAAGTGACTTCTTCTCCCTCACAACGATTTGGCTCACTTAGGGTTTTCTCAAGGGACTGGTAGCCGCAATGGGAGGCTATAAGTGCCCTTAAATAGGCTCCAAACCTGGTGGATTAGGGTTTCATTAAACATCGTGGACTCGCCGAGTCCGGACGTGAACCCAGATGAACATCCGCGACCCTACTCGGCAAGTCTTGGCTCCAAATCGCCGTGTTCCTCCACAAACTCCAAAATAATTAAATAAAATAATATACCTGGGGAATCAGGATCTTACAATTCTCCCCCGCTAGAATCAGACTTCGCCCTCGAAGTCTCATTCTGGAAACAACTCCGGATGTTGATCACGCATCTCACGCTCCGGCTCCCAAGTAAGCTATAACCCTTTCCGGTGTTGCCACTGGACCTGCACCAGAGACACCTCTTTGTTCCTCAGAACCTTGATCTTTCGATCCCGAATAGCCACCAGTCTCTCAATGTAGTTCAAGCCCACATCCACCTAAATATCCTCTAATGGCACTACTGCCGACTCATCGGCTATACACTTTCGCAACTGTGACACATGGAAAGTGTCATGAATCTGACCTAGCTCTGCAGGTAGTTCCAACCGGTAGGCTATCCTACCTACCCTCGCGATCACCCGAAAAGGACCGATATATCAAGGCCCCAACTTGCCCCTCTTCTTGAATCAGATCACTCCTTTCCAAGAAGAGACCTTCAGGAGTACAAAGTCGCCGACCTGGAACTCGAGCTCGGACCGGCGTCTGTCCGCATAACTCTTCTGACGACTCTGAGCGGTCAATAACCTCTGCCTGACCTGCTGTATCTGCTCAGTTGTTTGAAGCACGATCTTGGTACTACCCATAACATGTTGCCCGACCTCTCCCCAACAAATGGGGGTCCGACACCTTCTCCCATACAACAGCTCAAAGGGTGGCATACCAATGCTCGAATGATGGTTGTTGTTGTAGGAAAACTCTGCCAAGGGCAAATACGTGTCCCAACTCCCGCCGAAATCCAACACACATGCCCGGAGCATATCCTCGAGCGTCTGAATCGTCCGTTCGCTCTATCCGTCAGTCTGGGGGTGGTATGCGGTACTAAAATGCAGCCTAGTACCCAATTCCTCGTGAAATTTCTTCCAGAATCTGGAAGTGAAACACACATCTCGGTCTGAGACAATCGAGATCGACACTCCATGCCGTGATACCACTTCCCTCACGTACATCTCTGCCAACTTCTCAGCGGAAGAGCTCTTACTGATAGCAAAGAAGTGGGAGCTCTTTGTCAACCTGTCCACAATCACCCAAATTGCATTGACTCCCCTAGCAGTCCTTGGCAATTTGGTGATAAAATCCATGGAAATCTGTTCCCACTTCCACTCGGGGACCTCCAACGGCTGCAACTTACCATGCGGTCTCTGGTGCTTGGCCTTAACCCTACGACAGGTTAAGCACCTCTCAACAAACCACGCGACATCACTCTTCATACAGGGCCACCAATACTCCCTCTTCAGGTCTAAATACATCTTAGTGGCCCCATGATGGATCGAGAACTTCGACCGATAAGCCTCTTCCATCAAAATGGTACGCGTCCCGCCCACAAATGGTACCTAGATACGACCCTGAAATGTCATAAGCCCCCGGCTATCGGTAACAAACTCCGATACCAACCCGACAACTCGCTTTCTCTTCTGGTTTTCTGATCTCACGGCCTCATCCTGGGCCCCACGAATGGTGTCCAACACCGGAGTCATCACTGTCAATCTCAAACAAACATCTCGCATCGGGGTGCTCTCCGCCCTTCGGCTCAGAGCATCGGCTACAACATTAGCCTTACCCGGGTGGTACAGGATCTCGCAGTCGTAATCCTTTACCACATCCAACCATCTCCTCTGGCGCATATTCAGGTTGGGGTGATCTGTGACAACCTGAAATTTCCATTGTGAACAAACCATATCAAGCCAATAGAGGTTAGAACAGTTTCAGTGAAATTCCAGACTTTGGGTATAAGTTTGAGTTTTTCAGGATTTACACTTAAGGAGATATCAGGAGAGTGGATGCACTAGGGTTTTGTGCAACACTGTTATTTCGATACTCTATGATATTAGAGTTCATTCCGGGAATAAAATATTTCCTGCCAAAAATCTCAGGACTATAAATAGAAAACTGAACCAAATAATTCATTAGTTACATTTCCAATTAGAGAAAAGCCAAATTCTCTCTCACGGATCTTCGGGTTTTTATCCCAAAATGTGAGTACTTCAATCTAGTTGTATTATATAACTTAGATTGTGCTTAATAACATCAAAATCACGACAAAACAACAAGATCTGTGAGTTTACTCCCCAAGAACATCTTGGAGAGTAAACTCCTTTTCGAAAGCCAAATGAGGCCTAGTCCTTCCTTAAGCCATGAAACTAGTTTGGACTTGTACACAAATGAGTTTAGGGACAGAAAACAAACTCAAAACAACAAGATTTGAGAGTTTACTCTCCAAGAACATCTTGGAGAGTAAACTCCTCTTGGAGAGTAAACTCCTTTTGGAGAGTAAACTCCATTTTAAGGGTCAAAAGTGTCCCAATGACCCTCAAAGCCTTGGAAATGAACCTTGAGACTACCTATGACATGGTTAGACATCCAAAACAAATAGAATCAAGGGTTGAAAGTGAGTTCACGGCCAAGGAAGTTCTTGGGCCGTGAACTCCATTTTAGGGTGTCAAAATGCCCTAAATCCCACCCTTAAGCCAAGAGACTAGCATAGCTTTTTACGTTGATGTGTCTAAGACCCAAAACAACCAAAATACCAACACCCACAAGTGTTTACGGCCGCAAACACATGACCAAATGGTCCATGGGCCGTAAACTCAAGTTAGGGGTGTTTTGATGCCACAAACACTTCCAAGGGCTTAGGCATGAATTTAGAATGCTTCCTTATGACCTTTAGGACCCCCATAAGTATATTTGGCCATGAGTTTACGGTAGTAAACTCATTTGGGCCGTGAACACCTCAAAAACTCCAAAGAAGGTGGTCTTTCTCATCCTATACTAGAGCTAATGTCCCTAAATCATTCCCTAGCTTTCATACTTACACAAACCCATGAGTAACCATGAGTTTACGACTGTAAACTCCCTTGGGCCGTGAACTCATGGTAGTAAACTCATTTGTGTGCCTTATACCTTCCTATGTTGAATCACATGTGATTCCAACACTTGGTCAAGGTGTTTCCTAGTCCCGGAAGGTGTTATCTTTCATATAGTTGTTATAAACAATATATTCATGTCATTATGTGTCCTTAAATATCATTTAGGAATTATTGTGTCTCGGGACTTCATTCGTGGAACTTCTCATCCCTACACGCGTACCCGCTAGAACCCCTCACAACAGGTGAGTTCATACCCCTTAATCAATGTTTTAAATGATTTTAAACGTTTTAATGGGGGGGGGGGGGGAATACAAGTAGAAAACATTATGTTATTAAATCAATCTTATGTATTTTGTAACTGTGTTTTCACTCAGTAGATTTCACATATTTCAAAAGGTGATACATGAAGTGGTTTTCTATCTTAAAATACCTTGATAATAAAAGTATTAGTTTTGAAATGTTTATTAAAATGACATCAAGTCATTCATAATTATTGTTCAAAACTCCTAGATATCTTGCAAAACCATTATTTTACCTTCTTGAATCAAACTATACTTATGCGCATATGTTCATTTATATGTTAGAGATTATAGTTTTCATCCTTCATTCAGTTTTCACACACCCTGGTGTATCGAGGGTGCATAAATTTACTTGAACAATCACTTACTTTCCAGTTAATTATCATAGGCATAGTTAAAAGAAACAAAACATTATTACTACTACAAGGAATCACGCAAGAGTCAGTTCATTCATGAGTCTATACTAATACCTTACATGATACATGAGTACACGTACTTAGGAATACATGATACATGAATATGTTTACATATACTTACCTGTTACATGAACACACTTACATGAATACCATACAGGAAACACTTCTACATAGGTGCCTTATCCTGTATTCACTTACCTGGATACTTGTACTTAGAACTATGAGGATGATTTATTAGTACTTTCTGTGTAAATTATCTTTCCTATCCCGGTTCAATGGGATAGCTCGGCGGGACTTACCATTCCGAATCCCATCTGATTAACACCAGTGGTCGATGACCATCTACGGAGGTCTAAGGTTAATACTTATACTAGGTAGATCAATAACTCGGCGGGACTAACCATTCCGAATTTCATCTGATTAACACCAGTGGTCGATGACCATCTACGGAGGTCTATGGTTACTATTTATATTAGGTTATATTTTTCGCTTATTGCGATGTTGTGTTACTCCTAGTACCCAGCAATGACACTTACATTTATACTTTTCTGGACAATCTTCGGATGTTCATTAGGTTATTTTCTTCGTTGTGTTACTCCTAGTACCCAGCGATGACACTTACATTTATACTTTTTCTGGACAATCTTCGGATGTTCATTAGGTTATATTCTTCGTTGTGTTACTCCTAGTACCCAGTGATGACACTTACATTTATACTTTTTTTGGACAATCTTTGGATGTTCATTAGGTTATCTTCTTCGCTTATTGCGATGTTGTCTTAGTCCTAGCACCCAGTGACAACACTTACATTAGTACTTTTTCCTGTTTACTTTATTTTGTGATACTTTCACATAAACGAGGAGTTAGACTAAGTACTCTAGTACTAGTCAATAGAAAGGAAAAACTATCATTTTACTTATAGAACATTCGGGTCTTGGTAGAAGACTACATTTCATACTTATAGGAAATAAGGGATTTTCTAGGATTTTCAAACTTATATCAATTCTTCCACATAAAAGATTTACATGGCCTTCATAACAGATTTTCATAAACAAGACAATGACACTTAAATACTTATGAATTCACCAGCTTTAGGCTGATACTCGCTTTCAAAATAACTTGTATTCTCAGGTCACCAGTTAGACAGGTACGATGTCCAGGCCTTGAGAAGACGGAGCACGGTCAAGACTCGTCGTATTTTGATTATTCATTTTTATTGTTGTACATTATGAAATAACACTCATGTATTAAAACTTTACTTATAATGCAATGGGTTATGTTGTTTCTTGTTTATTATATTACATTGTTGTGATACTGTACATGACGTCCTCCACCCCGGAACGTTTCCGCCGTTCTTGGTTCTGGGGTGTGACATGATCCATCAAATATTTCAAGCTCTTGAGGTCAGTGTATATGGTACACTGAACCCCATACAGATAGTGACGCCAGATCTTGAGGGTGAACACCACTGCCCCCAACTCTAGATTGTGGGTGGGATACCTCGTCTCATGAGGCTTCAGCTGCCTCGATGCGTATGCTATCACATGCCCTCTCAACATCAGCACCGCTCCCAATCCCGATATCGACGCGTCACAATACACCACAAAGTCCTCCATTCCCTCCGGAAGGGCTAACATCGGGGCTTCGCATAGTCTCTGGCGAAGTGTCTCGAAGGAGGCCTGCTGCTCGGGGCCCCATGAAAAAGCGACACCCTTCCGGGTCAACCTGGTGAGTGGCACGGCGATCTTGGAGAAATCCCTGATAAATCTACGATAATAGCCTTCCAGCCCTAAGAAACTCCTGATCTCAGTGGGTGACCTCGACACCTCCCAACTCATCACTGCCTCAATTTTGGCCGAGTCGACCAATATCCCTTTCTGGTTAACGAGGTGCCCTAGGAACTGGACCTCTCGCAACCAAAAATCACACTTGGAGAATTTGGCATAAAGCCTCTCCGATCTCAGAACTCCGAGGATCTCCCTCAAATGCTTCTCATGCTGCTCTCTAGATCTCGAATACACCAAATGTCGTCGATGAATACGATCACCGAGCGATCGAACATCGGCCTGCATACTCTGTTCATGAGATCCATGAACACTGCCGGGGCATTGGTGAGTCCGAAAGGCATCACCACAAACTCGTAATGCCCATAACGAGTCCTGAACGTTGTCTTCTGGATGTCCTCATCTCGCACCCTTACCTGATGATACCCAGACCTCAAATCGATCTTGGAGAACCAAGATGCTCCCTGCAACTGATCGAACAAATCGTCGATCCTCGGCAACGGGTAATGGTTCTTGACCGTCAGCTTGTTCAACTCCCGGTAATCAATGCACATCCGGTGTGAACCGTCCTTTTTCTTGACAAAAAGGATAGGCGCTCCCCACGACGAGCTGCTCGACCGAATAAACCCCTTCCCCAGCAACTCCTGAAGCTGCGAGGATCACTCCAGCATCTCTGGAGGTGCAAGGCGATAGGGCACCTTGGCGATAGGCGCGGCCCCTGGAACCAAATCGATACTGAACTCCACTTGCCTCACGGGAGGCGCGCCCGACAACTCCTCTGGAAATACGTCCAGGAACTCACGCACTATCAGAACCTCATCAATTGACCTCGGTCTCTCTGAATCAACCCGCGTATCCATCACATACACTACAAAGCCCTTACAGCCCCGCTGTAGACACTGTCTCGCTCTAGCGGCCGAACAAAATGCTGACCCAGAACGAGTACCCTTTCCGTACACCGTAAGAACTCCCCCACTAGGGTCTCGTACGGTCACCAGTTGTTGCTCGCAGTCGATAACCGCTCCGAATCTGCTCAACCAGTCCATGCCCACAATGACACAGACATCTCCCATCGCAATAGGAACTAAATCAATCGGGAACTCAACATCGAAAATCTCGAGTACACACCCTCGGATCACCTCTGTGGCATATACCTCCCTCTCGTCAGCTATGGAAACTCTCAGAGGTCAACTCAACGCCTCACGACTAACACCGATGTGCTGACTAAAATCCAAAGACACAAAAGACCGACTCGCACCCGAGTCAAATAACACCGAGGCAGGTACAGAACTCACAAGAAAAGTACCTACGCATAACATAATATAAGCACAAAATCTCAACATCAAAATAAATACACGAAAGAATACATACCAGCCACGACATCGGGCGTTGCGCTGACCTCCTCCGCGGTCAACTGAAAGGCTCTCCCTCGTGCCTTCGGTGCCTCGACCTTCACTGGCCGGCTCTCAGTAGCTCTGATAGCAGCAGGGGCAGATCCTTGAGAGGCTCCCTGTGCTGGTCCTCCCAGCTGCGGACACTCTGCCTTCCGGTGTCCGGTCTGGTTGCAGTGAAAACATACTGCAAACCCCTTGGGGCAATCCTTGGCCATATGCCCCTCCTTGACACATTTGTAGCAAGACCCTGCTCTGTACACCCCATCGTGGCTCTTGCCGCACTTGCCACAAGTGCGGACCCTCTGGTTCCCTGATCTCGAATCAGCGGGCTTGGCCCGCTTGGCTACCGGCTGAGACTGTACCGGTCGCCGATCCCTCCCCTGAGACTCAGCCTCCTCCTTAGCCTGGGTCTCCAGCTCTATCTCCCTCTTCCGGGCATTTGCCTGAAGCTCGGAAAATGTCCGGTACGTCGAGTTCGCCACGAACTCTCGTATATCCCTCCTCAAAATGCTCAGATATTGGCTCATACGTGCCTGCTCGGAGGACACGTGCTCTGGGCAGAACATCGCCCGCTCATGAAACATCCTCGTAATCACCGTAACAGACTCAGTACCCTGCTTGAGGGTCAGAAACTCCTGGGCCAAACGCTCCCTCTCCACCTGGGGAACGTACTCATCTCGGAACATAGCAGTGAGCCTCTCCCAAGTCACTGCAGCAATCTCAGCAGGCGTATAGTGTGCCGTCACAAACTTCCACCAATCCTTCGTTCCCAAGCGAAGCTGGTTCAGTGCGAACCGAACTCTCAAATGCTCTGGAGATGAGCAAGTAAAGAAACATCCCTCTATGTCTAAAATCCACCTCATCGCCGCAATCGGATCCTCGGTCCCATCAAACTCCGGTGGTTTTGTGTTGCTGAACTCTCGGAATAGCATCATATCACCACCCTGCGGCCTAGTCGCAGCTATAGCTGCAGTGGCCGCAGCAACAGCAGCCTCAGAAAGAGCAGCGTACTTCTCATCAAATGTCTCTATCAGCGTGGTCTTGATAGACCCGAACATCTCTGGTATCTCTGCCCTGATGGCCGCAGCCACCTCCTCCTGGATGATCCTACGGATCTCCTCATCACTCGTACCGCTGGTCCCTGGTGTGTGGCGCGTCCCAACCATGATCTCCCTCTCTCTGAAATACAACACAAGAATAAATATAAGGGACTCGCTCGAGTATGCTCACACTTGAATACTCCAGCCTACTTGTCCCTTAGTACTCCAAGGATTCTTACTTGGACTGTGCACTGACCCGATGTCTTTAGTAGTACGGGCCCAATACAACCGTCCACACCGCATCAGCATTCACCCCAAGTCCCCCTCCTAGAGTCCCAAATCCCAAGTACTCTACTCTCTCTAATCATATGATACTCGCTAGCAGATCTCTCATAACCTCCTCGCTGCTACCTAAACACTCTGAAGTATTCCTAGCAGCAAGACTCCTAGACTCAGGCATCACATATCAGGCCACTCTAGTCCTAATAAGAATACCTAGTCTACTCTAGCATGCATAGCATAGCTCATCATATAACATATCACATCATATATTATAACACTTATCGTAATGGTATTTTGGGAAATCACCGTTCGGGCGATGGTTGTTCGTACACACGACTCTGCTCTGTTTGTCTCGTAAGTTCTTCTTTTGAAAACTTATTTTATTATCAAAATTTCCTCAAATCCTCAGTTTGAGTTCAGATACGCCCGAAAGTGCACCCGAATCCCTCAAACCAAGGCTCTGATACCAACTTGTAACACCGTAAAAATTAAAACAATTTTTTTTTTTCGCATTTTCAAACACATTCTTACAAACTCATTCATTCATAAAATGTCGTAGTATCATGTCTTTGTTTCACAAAACATCTCCCAAGATCAAAATACATAAAATCCCATGTGTGTGTACGAATCAAGTCGGCGCCTTCCCGCGGTCATCACTGGTACCTGAAACACATAACACATAACACTATAAGCATAAGCTTAGTGAGTTCTCCAAAATACCACTCTAACACATAATAGCCACTAGAGGCTGTAACTCTGTCGACCCTCTAGTCAATGTGTCTCAGTGGGGCCCTCTGGCCATAACTCTATGGACCCGAAAGTCCCAACTCTGTAACTCTGAATCATGCATATCACATATCACAATAAATCACAACACATAAATAACATGCAAATACACTGGCATATAACTCTATAGTACTCTGTCACATAACTCTGTTACCACACTAGGTAAAGTATAGTGAGAAGACTCACCTCAGGCGTCTCGGTAAATCTCTGACTCGGTGGAAAATATTGCCTAGCCTCCGCCTATTCACATAAATAAATACTCTTATAAATATAACCCTCGAGACTAGACTCAACCTGCCATTGGCACCCTCAGAAGGGTAAAAGACTATTTTACCCCCCTCTTGACACACGTACTCCATTGTTGACCAAACCCTAAAAGTCAACAAAAGTCAACGGTCACACTTTGACCCTACTCGCCGAGTGCACCCTGGTGACTCGGCGAGTTCACACATGTCCTCTAACTCTTTGTCCCGCTTGGCACGCCGAGTCCCTCCCTATGCTCGACGAGTCATACCAGGCATGAATCACGGGGCCACCCCGACTCAACTCGTCGAGTCTCAAGAACAACTCGGCGAGTACCGCCTAGAACTCCAGTCCTCTAACCCCCTCCTGACTCACTGAGTCCTCCCCCAACTCGGCAAGTCTACTCACTGAGCAATTTACGTGAAACCCTAACCCTACTCGCCGAGTCTCAAGAACAACTCGGCGAGTTCATGCCATGCACAATCTCTACTGACCTCCTGAGGTCATATTTGTTTCCCCAAACCATAGATCTGGCCTCCCCAAGCATGAATGTCACGTGAAGTGCGAAACTTGATGCTTGTATAACAACAACAAGGCATCAAAAGGATATTTAGTCCCAAAATGGCAACCTAAGTCCAATAACCCAAACCGATCCATAAAGCTCCAAGGGTTAAGGTCTCTGGACCTCTTTAAGTCCAGATCCAAGGCACAAACTCGAAGAGGGACCATTTGCTCCACATAATCACTCTCCAAAGGGGTTAGAAAACCCTAACTCTAATGATCAACACCAAAATTGAAGGAGGTTCGAACTATTACCTCAGAATGAAGTCTCTGAACTCTGGAACTGCTAGGATCACACCTCCTCTTTGCTCTTGGTCACCTCCTTCTTGCTACACCAAAGGTACAAGGATCAAAAGTGACTTCTTCTCCCTCACAACGATTTGTCTCACTTAGGGTTCTCTCAAGGGACTGGTAGCCGCAATGGGAGGCTATAAGTGCCCTTAAATAGGCTCCAAACCTAGGGGATTAGGGTTTCATTAAACAACGTGGACTCGCCGAGTCCACTAATGGACTCGCCGAGTCCGGACATGAACCCGGATGAACATCCACGACCCTACTCGGCGAGTCTGGGCTCCAACTCGCCGAGTTCCTCCACAAACTCCAAAATAATTAAATAAAATAATATACCTGGGGAATCAGGATGTTACAAAAAAATGATCTAAAGTATACATTTACAAACATACCTAAATTTGAACCTTGGTTAATATCTAAAACTTTACATGCACCCATTTGAGTTTACATGAATTTATATTTGGAAAAGTTGCAATTGCTTTCTTACATTCATGAAACCACTCACATAGCTCTTCAAACCCTACAAATATAATCTATCATTTTGTGTTAACATACATGCAACATGTAATCTATAAATTTCTTATATACGCTAAATATTTCATTTTACTCATTAATTAAATAATATGATTTGAAGAGTTTGAAGAGTAACAAATCATAATATTGTAATTAATCATAAATTAATTTGTATAAGTTCAATAGTCTTCGGAGTTTCAAATGCATGAGGTTCAAGGAAAAATGGTCTTAGGAGTTTCAAATGCATGAGGTTCAAGGAAAAATGATAGCTATATATATATATATATATATATATATATATATATATATATATATATATATATATATATATATATATATATATATATATATATATAATTTTGGGACGGAAGCAGTATATATCAGGTAGGAACTCAAAAAATGGAAGGAATCACGAGGACAATTTTTGGCCTTATGATTGAAAAATTAAATGGTCAGGATTTGATTTTTTTTATCGTTAAAATCTCCCGAGATGATATGGCATTTTCGTAATGAGTGGACGGAATTCCGGCGAAGGAAGGGACCAACTGTGTAACATCCCAAAAATAATGACCAAAAAGTTCATTTTTATTTATTAAAATAACCATTTCTATCAAAAGCATTCCATCCCAAAAACATAAGTCAAAGTATCAAATCAGAGTATCTCATCAAAACTTATATCATATATCAGAGTAAAAACATCCCAGGCTAACCAAATGGTATGTGCACTTCAGTCATCCCGAGCTCTTCCCTTTTGCTACCGGAAGTACCTGAAACCAAAACTGAAAACTATAACCACGGATCTTAGTGAGTCTCCCCAAACTACCACATACCATACACATAATCACATGATCAAATAATAACACAACATGGGCCTTGCCCGGTACATTGAGCCCCGCCCGGCATCGGGACCTGCCCAACATCAGACCGAAGTTCGGGATCGGGCCTCGCCCGGCATCGAGCAAAGCTCAGT
The DNA here is from genome assembly GCF_051521515.1 of Lactuca serriola. Lineage (NCBI taxonomy): Eukaryota > Viridiplantae > Streptophyta > Magnoliopsida > Asterales > Asteraceae > Lactuca > Lactuca serriola. The sequence goes on along the minus strand of NC_136408.1, from coordinate 46,683,767 downwards.
ATACATATAACATATCAACAAACACACAAACTAATCACATAACATAAACATATAAACATTCCTCGGGCCCCGTCCGAAATCGGACCAAAGTCCGGAAGCATACAAACATTCCTTCGGCTTTCCCCGGCATCGGACCGAAGTCCAGAAACATATAAAACAAGCACATACAACAATCATGAAGACATCAAGCATACAAACATTCCTCGGGCACCGCCCGACATCGGATCAGAATCCGAAAACATAATAACCTACATCGGGCGTTCTTGACATCGAACCTTAGCCCGGAGCATACTAACATACATAAAAGGGCCGACATTGGTGCCTTCGACCCGTTCCTACAGGAGGAAACTCACCTCACAAAGCTGAATGCCGAATCTCACGGTAAGGAATCTCTAATGGCTGCTTCCACGACTCCCCAAGCTATCATTACCACAATAATACTTAGTCAAAGTCTAATAATCCTCTTTAGGGTAAAATGACCATTTTACCCTTGATCTAATTTGGACCATAACTTAGGCCCAATTTCATAACATCCATGGTCCCATTCTATCTAAACTTTCCAAGCCCACTAATGGCCCAATTTTCTAAATTGGGCCTAACTTCTCAAATGGGCATTCCCTTAAGCCCAAACATGTCCTTAGCCTAATAACTGACTTTTGATGGCCCACTAAGGCCCAAAAACTAAGAAGTCTAAAGATTGGCCCAAACCGAGTCACAAATGACGTGAAGCCCAAAATCAGTGAGTACGTAGGGCGTACTCTTCTGTACGCTAAGCGTACAGGCTGCATGGCGTGTACGCTGTGTGCATTGGATTGTACGCCCATCGTACTACCCTAGTAAGCCATATTCCTTGAAAGTGCTTAATCCCTTAAGACCTTAAGCCTAAAATACAGATATGAGTTCGTTAACATATCTTAACTTATATAGTCGATTACTTGGTGGCTTTCAACCCACCAAGTGGACCCAAACTTGGAATATAGCAACTAACTTCCATGGAAATGACTACAACTCATACATGAACACAAAAGGACCTTAAAGATCAAAACTTTATTGTTATTGGGACTTATATAACACTAAGGGTGGCAACCCTAAGCCTATATACGAAGCTGAACCATAAAAATCCATTCTTGGGACCTAAAAAGGTCCAAAACTCCATTAACATAGATCTAAGCATTCATGAGGCAAGTTGAAAGCTTTTTAACTCAAATGAGTGTCAAATGGTGATGTTATCTCAGATCCTTGAGCTCAAGCTACACAAGTTCTTCTTCTTCAACTTCTTCTTTCTCCTTTGAAGCTTCTAAATACCACAATGAGCTTCACAAGGCCAAAAACACACAAGGATGAGGAATGAAAGGCAGAAAGGCTATCTAGGGTTTCTGAGGTTGAGAGGTTGGTAAGGAGGCTAGGTTTTGAGTCATAATGTTGTATTTATATGGCTTAAACCCTAAAAATTAGGGTTTTAAGTCTGCTTGCATACGCTCTGCATACACCTTGGTACGTTGCGCTTACACACCTCCGCCCCCACATCCAATGTTGCACTACGCCCCGCGTACGCCAAGCTTACGCCCATCGTACATCTTCGGGTAGCCCAATCATGACGGCCCACTTGCTAAAGCCCAACTCAATAATCTATTTATTTATTTCATAGCCTAACAATTAACTACAAAGATATTAATTATTACCTCAAGTGATGGATGTTACAATTCTCCCCCACTTGAATCAGACTTCGTCCTCGCAGTCCGCTGCGCTTGGAAATAACTCCGGGTAGTGCTCCCTTATCTCCTCATCGGGCTCCCAAGTCCACTCCGAGCCCTTGCGGTGCTACCACTGCACCTTCACCAGCTCTACCCTCTTGTTCCTCAGCTCTTTTGTCTTCCTGTTTAGGATGGCTACCGGTCTCTTGATGTGTTCAGGTTGTCATCAACCTATATACAATCTGAAGTCACAACTACGGAGTCATCCACTAAGCACTTCTGTAGCTAGGAGACATGAAAAGTGTTGTGGATCTTGCTGAGGTCTACAGGAAGATCCAAACGATAAGCAACCCGGCCCACCCGAGCCAAAAACCTGAACTGACCGATGTACCTGGGGCCTATCTTGCCCCGCTTCCTAAACCGGATGACACCTTTCCAAGTTGACACCTTCAAGAGGACCATATCCCCTTCCTGAAACTCTAGGTCTAAACGACGCTTGTCGGCATAGCTTTTCTGCCAACTCTGAGTAGTCTGGAGCTTGCTCCGGACCTGCTGGATCTTTTTCGTGGTCTTGAGTACCACCTCAGTACTCCCCATGACTCTCTGACCGACCCCCCCCCCCAACAGATTAGGGTCCTACACTTCCTCCTGTAGAGGCGTAGAGCATCTCAAAGGGAAGTTGATCTATGCTGGCGTGATAACTGTTAGTATACGAAAATTCAGCCAACGGAAGATACGTATCCCAACTACTTTCGAAATTCAATACACAAACATTCATCATATCCTCGAGAGTCTGGATTGTCCTCTAACTCTGTCCGTCAGTCTGAGGGTGAAAGGTTGTGCTGAAGTGAAGACGAGTGCCCATCTCGTCATGGAACCACTTCCAAAACCTGGAAGTGAAACGAAAATATCGGTTTGACACCACCGAAACGGCACTCCATGACGTGCCACCACCTCACGAATGTAGATATCGACTAGCTTCTCAGCCGATATACTCTCCTATATCAGGATGAAATGAGCACTCTTGGTCAACCGATCCATGATGACCCAAATCGAATCTACTCCACGTACGGTCCATGGAAGATTCGTGATGAAATCCATAGTGATATCTTCCCATTTTCACACGGGAATATCCAACGGTTGCATCTTGTCGTGAGGTCACTGGTGCTCAGCCTTGACTTTCCTGCAAGTCAAGCACCGCTTCACGTACCATACTATGTCCCGCTTCATACAGGGCCACCAATAGTCAGGGCGAAGATCCCGATACATCTTCGTCGCCCCAGGATGGATGGAGAACCTAGACTTATTGACCTCCTCCATCAGAACCTGGCACACCCCACCCCAGTAAGGAACCCAGAACCTCTGATTTAAGGTCAACAACCCCCGACTATCATAATCGAATGAGGCCACCTGGCCTATGATCCGCTCACACTTCCAACTCCTCCTTTATACCCTCGACCTGCGCCTCCCGGATCTGCTCTAGAAACAGAGTAACCACTGTCATCCTCAGACATATGTCTCATATCGGAGCCACCACTGCCTTGTGGCTAAGAGAATCGGCCACCACATTGGCCTTTCCCGGGTGGTAAAGGATCTCACAGTCATAATCCTTCACCACATCTAACCACCGACGCTGCCCCATGTTCAGATTTGGCTGGTCCATCAGATACTTCAGGCTCTTGTGGTATGTGTAAATGTTACAACGAACCTCATAGAGGTAATGCCTCCAAATCTTGAGGGCAAAAACCACAGCCCCCCAGCTCCAAATCGTGTGTCGGGTAGTTCGCCTCGTGAGGCTTCAACTACCTCGAAGTGTATGCTATCACGTGACCCTGCTGCATTGGGGCTCAACCAGTCCATACCCAATATCACCTTATTCCCTCGTAGGGGAATAGGGACTAAACCCACGGAAAACTATTGGATTAGGTGTCTAATTTCATAACTATTTCTGGAATGTACTTGACCCGATTAGCATGGTCCATTTGGGTCGCATGACATTGCAACACTTGGATAGACTAAATGAGAGAAAGGACACTTAAGGTTTATTAATATATTATAAGTTCTAATATATTAATAATATTATTTAATTAGCATTGATCTAAAATTAATTTAGAATTAATTTGGTGATCAAAAGAAGACTAATTAAATATATGAGGTTGATTGTGTAAATCATCCATTCTTTTATAGTGGGCTAATGATCCATGGTTTATTGAATTGGGCTAAAACCCATAAGGTGATCCATGTACAATCCATGGAGGTTATAAACCCTTGGATCATGGAATATGAAAAGCCATGTCAATTAGGGTTTACATGTTGTAACGCTACTTGTGACACAACTATAAAAGGACCCCATGGCTAGCAAAATCGGACTACTAAGAAAGAACAAGAGGGCTAGTCGATTTTGAGTGTTAGTGAACTTCTCTCAAGGTTATTCCAAGAGTTGTGGTGTTGTGTGAAACATTTGAGGCATCACACTTGATGTGCTAGGCTCACAAGGTTCTTAAGGAATCCAAGCAACAAGAAAGGTATGTTCTCCTACTAGCTTTTATGTTTCAAAGTTCCCCATGCCATGCTAGTTAGGTTAAGAACCTTGGAAAATCAAATTTTCATGCATCTTAGTAAAATATAGATCCAAGGTTTCTATGGTTTCATGTACACCTTAGGAGTGTTAGAATGCTCAAAACCCTTCAGTGTTGTCAGAGCTTAGGCTTGTTTTCTTGATACTTGATGCAAATTGTTGATAAAACTCAAGATTTCTGCATTCTGCTGAGTGAACTCATCGAGTCCATGGGGGAAATCGACAAGTCCATGTATTAAATCATCCTACTCGTCGAGTAGGTTCTTGCACTCGACGAGTAGGAGGCCCTGAATGTAGATTTTCGAGTTTTGCTGCTGGAAATGGACTATAAACATTATCCTAAATTGTTTTGGTCTTATAAAATTTGTTTTAGATGGTGTAATGGTAATGCTAATCCATTTTCAATAGCTATTATCAAAATTTCAAGTATTATATGTGTTTTTTATGATTCTTGAAATTGTTAATATGAATGTTCATGAACTTATGAGTATGGTAGATCATAGGAATTATCTTGTTAGTTTAATTCTTGATCTTGATGTGTTTTAATGGAATCCATAATTTGTCCTCAAGTTATGGATTACCAAAAGTCTTTCTTTTAAAGTCCATTAATAAACACATAGGTTACATAAAATGAAGAGTGTCTCATTTTAATAAACAATTAACTCATAAGTTATGAAAGATGAAAAGTTTTGAAAGTTACAAAACTTGCCCTTAAGTTTTGGAACATGTAAATTCACCTTAAAAAATTTAGTTCCAAACCCTAGAATTTTAAAAGTTAAAATTCAACCCTTATCAATTATAATAAATGAAGATCCATTTTTCCATATGTCAATCTCTCATGAGTTTTGACACTTGTCATTTTGTTATATTTTTAAAATAAATAATATCCACATATCAATTCTTAAGTTTTTCAAATTTTAAAATTAAAAAGCCACATAATATTTATATATTTATATATATAAAGTATTAAATTTCATAAATATGATACTAAATTGCAGTTAATACGTTTCTTTATTTCTTATTTTAAAATTTTATTTTAAAAAATATTTATTATTTACATTTTTATATTTAATCTCTTTTTAATCAACCCGTGTAATACACGGTTTTTATACCTAGTACTTTATAATATTATACGTTAATATATATATATATATATATATATATATATATATATATATATATATATATATATATATATATATATGTATGTATGTATGTATATATAAGAAAAAATTGTTTTACCGTTAGTAGGCCTCATTCACGAAGCCGGTCTATAAGGGGGGTATAAGGTTACTGCTTATAAAATGGCAGCTTAATGGGTGTCCACTCTCACCCACCGCTTCCTTGATTGGTAGAGGGTCGTTAGCCGAACAGGTAGGACAATTACTTTAATCCTCATTAAAGTATGATGGTTATAAAGTAGCTAAATGTTTTTATAAATTCTCAATCTTAGTTACTTTAGGAAATGTGAATATGGTGCTAACCCATGAAATTACACTTTGCATTTTTCTTAACTCGTTAGCGGAGAATGTGTGGTTAATCGGCACACCAAACTCGACTTCACAAGGTAGGCAAAAGGTGGCTTAAGGTTTATCATAGATCAGTGGAGCGCGTGTGGTTAACCGACACAGCGGTTAGGTGATAAACATTAAGAGTACCAAGTAAATTGCATGGTTAATTCACACCTTGTTCTGTGATACTCGGCATCCCAGTCACAAAACATGAAGGGCACTTTCGAGATTGAAACATGCCATTGAAAAGTTCAATGAATATCAAAGAATCTAGGATTTTCAAAACCAATTAAATCCTAATAATATATTTCGTTTTTCATGGTGGAAATTGGTGAATCGTCATTCACCTACTTTCAAATATTTTATAGCTTGGATTACGGCATTCCTCTTCTAAGTTATAAAATAATGTGTTGGGTCCTAGCCTTAATATTACATTTGGGTGTCTTATTAAGGACTATCTTTACATCTAATATAAACTTGTCCTTCTTTCTTTTCAGATGTCTTCCAACAATGTTGCTTCTGGATCAAACCCTACCGGCTCCTTCTCTCCCATGAACCTTTGTGGGAGAGTCTTCTTTGATGGATCCAACTTCAATGATTGGACCAGGAACATCAGGATGGTCACTCGGTATGAGGACAAGGAATATGTCCTCGACAAGGAGCTTAAGGATCTTGATGAGTCTATCGCTACTCCAGAGGAGATCGCTGACTTTAGGGTGCATGAGAGAGATGCTACTAAAGTGGCATGTATCATGTTGGCCACGATGACAGTCGAGCTCCAAAAGTCCTATAAGGACTATTTCCTTTTTAAGATGCACCAGGACTTAATGGACCGCTACCATCAAAGTGTTCTTCAAGGGAGGTATGAAATCATCCCCTCCATGATAACAACCCGAATGAAGGATGGTGAACCCATCACGGGCCACATGCATAAAATGCAAAGATTCGTGGACCGTTTGCTGAAATTGAATGTGAACTTTCCCGGGGAGTTGGCAATAGGCATCATTTTGCACTCCTTACTTGTTATGATCAATTCAGAATGACATATCACATGAACAAGGAGGAAGTTACACTCAAGAAACTTCTAGGACTTTTGAAGACTGTCGGATTATCCATTGTATGTATCTACCCTAAAACTTAACAAAATATAATATTTTGAAGAGAATTATACAACAAAATGATTGTTTTTATAGAAATTGTGAAGGGTTGCTTCGTTGAAGGTGTCATCCACCTACCTGCTAGATACTCCACCGGTAAAGCTCAATTCACATGATCTTCTTCAAATCGGTGATGATGAATTTTACTTCCTGCAACCCGTTACAAGCATATTTGGTGGTCCAATTGGGCCACCACATCAAAATCTTCTGAACCCTAGTCTCGTTGGTAGTTACAAGATTGTGAAAGTAGATCATCTTTTTTTCCCCTTATTATATGTTGTCAATCCTTGGAATCCACCAAAAACGATGTATATATATGTACTTGTTGTCTCTCTTAGAAAACATTAAACTATATATGAATATGTCACATGTTCAATGAAAGTCCTCAATGAAGGCAATAGGGTTTCGGCTCGATGAAAGTCATCAACGATGTATGTATAAGAACTTTTGGATTTATCTCCTCTTTGCAGGTTCCATTGGAGTCGGGGCAGTTATTTTCTGGACATAGATATGCAAGTCGAGAGGTAACTATAAACATTGTTATTTTTCTCAAATTATCTAGTATCCATTATAATTTTCTCAAATTAATTGGTTGACATCATCAATCTTTGAAAGAAAACCAATTAGGGTGGAAAAATGGAATGAGATTATCAGAAGAAGGGAAGAAGGTGGTTGTTGTTGTTGGTGGCGGTGGTGGCAATAGATGCCGATGATGGTTGTGGTGGTGGTCCTGACAGTGGTGGTGGTGGTATATTCAAATGGACCACCAACAATCTTGGGGACCAAGATTTGCTGACTAAGACGTACATAGAGGTATTTAATTATAAACCAACATATTATTTCCTATGTGGCACTCTTCTTGGCATCAGTAACTTATTATTACAAGTAACCTGACCAAACTAGCCAGTAAAAGTTGAATTTGTTCCCTTATAATGCAAAAAAATATCATGAGCGACCATTTAAACCAAAACCCAAAATTTTGTTAGGCTACAGTGACAATAACCCAACTTTTAAAACATTTAAAATTACACAAAAACACTTATCTAAAACACGTCATTGATTTTCAAAAATGGTAATTAAGTTGCAAAAATATAAAAAATGTTTTCTGTTAAACGCAACTTTTAGATTTAGAACTTTTTGTTTTAGCTAAAAGAGAGAAACTCTTGCTACTAAACGAAAAAAAAAATCCGTGTTTGAAAAAGAAAAAAAAACTAAAAGCTTCCAAAAACTATATGCCTAACACGCCTAGTCAAACTTTGCTGACTCGAACTCTTGCCAAAAATACTTCAAGACAATTATAATCATTAATAATTGTTAAAATATACCAACTATGATGAATTTCAAACTTGAGAAACTTAACTCAGATTTACATCCTTACAATGTTCTCATGAAGTCACCCTTATGATTTTTTTAAACGATTTGAAAGTTTCATAATCATAAGCTTTTTGAAACAGTCATATAACGTCCCAAAAATTATAAGGTAAAAGTTTCATTTTTAATTCAACCATAAACACCATTAATCCATTTCAATCATACAAAAACATATGAAAGTAAAATAGTTATTAGAGTACAATCCCAAAATTATAAAGTTGCGGAAACATAGGTGGATGCGTTGTGCTCAAACCGAGACCTTCCCTCTCGAACCAAGTACCTGAAACCATAACCATAAAATCGTAAGCATAAAGCTTAGTGAGTTCCCCAAAATACCGCATGCCATATATATGTCAGCTTAAGGCTGTACCATGTCTATTTCACCCCCGAATCTATTTCAACTCATATGTCAACACAAGGCTATATTGGGTCTATTTCACCCCGAAGTCTATTTCAACTCATATGTTAGCACAAGGTTGTACTTGGTCTATTTCACCCCCCCCCCCCCACACACATATATATATATATATATATATATATATATATATATATACATATATATATATATATATATATATATATATATATATATATATATATATAAAACAAGCACACATGCATACAACACATACAACAGGAGTCACAAAGACTACAAGCACATACAATCCCTAGTGTCCTACAGTATAGTGAGCAAACTCACCTCAGTCCGCTGAAAATCCAATAGATGCTTGGGCTACTGGACCGGAGAATCCCCGCGCTAACCAATCAAATACAACCAAAATCAATAATTGAGTCATAATCCATATTCGGGACTTTAATTTACTAAACCCGACTCCTGGGGTAAAAGACCATTTTACCCTTCCCCTCAATTTGCCCAATTAACCATGGTCCAAATTCAATAGCACTTAAAGCCCAATGATGGCCCAAATCCAAAAGACACTCAAGGCCTAATATGGGCCTAATTCCATAAAGGCCCAAGGCCTAACAATGGCCCATCTCTGCAATACTGGTGGCCCAAAAAGAGCTTAAAAACCTAGAGTCCAAAAGTGGCCCAAAATCAAAAGCCCAAATGGCTCCTGGTTGAGTATGCTCAGCGTACCATTGGCTACCCCCCCCCCCCCCCCCCCGCGTATGACCTACTATTGCATAACGTACAACTCACCAAAGCTTGAAAACGGGGAATTATTGCATTAAGTTGAGCGTATACATACATATGCCTAGCATAGTCACCAGATGTCCAAAACTCATAATAAGCACTTAATGTTTAAGACCAAAACGTACGAACTCAGATATAACCTCATTTTAAGGTCTTAACATGTAAAGCTGGCAACTTTACTCATTTTCATGTCTTAATGGGACCCAATACCCGTTTTTATCCATCTAAGTCCATAATATGAACACAACTCTTACATGGTTCATCCAAACCCATCAAGATGGCATTTTTATGCACTAACATCATCAGAAATGTTAATATCTAACGTTCTAAGCCCCTCGAGTAGCTCAGACTCACAAGGGTGACTCAAGGGACCATAATATGCCCAAAACAAATCCCGAGACTAGATCTAACGTATAGAGTCATCAAGATAGAAGCTTTATACCTTCATATGCTAGAAAAAATGATGAAGACTTTGGATCTAGGAACTCCACTCCAACCAACGCCTGAACACCAAGCTCTTTCTTCTTTAAAGTGTACAAAACACCAAAAGTTAACTACCCAAGCATAAGAACACTCAAGAACAAGCTAGGGTTTCGTATTTAAGGTTAGATGGGATGGAGGCTGAAGATAAGAGGGTTTGAGGATAAGTTAAGGCCTTTAAATAAGGTTGAAGACCCTAAATTAGGGTTTGAAACTAAGTCGAATACGCCCAGCGTACGCGAAGGAGCCTTCGTGATTACTCCAACCAAGTACACCCAACATACATCCCTTGTACGCGTAGTGTACTCGGCAAGCCCCCAACCAATCTATCTTTCGATGGCCATAACTTTTGCGTCCTAACTCCGTTTTCGATGATCTTTATATCCACAGAAAGGTAATGAGGAGCTTTACAACCCTATCTAATTACTTTTGACTTAAAACAGCTCAAAATAAAATCATTAATTCATGAAAGGCCTAGACCATCACTTTTACCATTATACCCTTGGGCTCCAAAGTACACCCAAACTCTTGGATCACATAATCTACATTACTCACATCCAAATGGTTCTAAACCTCTCTTTCCCCAAATCCCAAAGCCTTATGATAGTTGATCTTCGGGTCACGACCCCAAGTTATGAAACAATTCGAAACAGGGTGTTACAGGTCAAACCAAAAGATTAATTTTATTGTCACAAGGTCTTTTTCATAATTAAGAGTATGCAATTAATTAGTGGAAAATTGACTTATCAGAGTAATTACTTTTTAGTTTTGTTCACATATGCGTAACTTCATTTTTTTTGTACACATCTAGGTAAAGAACTTTTTAGAAGTGTTTACATATGATCATTATGATCGGCTGTAGCAAGTTACAATCGGTCATAATGGTCATATATGAACATTTCCAACAAGTTTGTTATCTAGATGTATACAAAAAAAAGTCACCAAGACGTGAACAAAACAAATATATAATTATCCTAATAAGTTAATTTCCCTTTTTACTAAGGCGGTCGATCATAATGTTTGCAATATTAATAGATTCAACTAAATTTCCATAAAACAATATTTATGATCATTTATAAGCATTTAAATTGGTCATGACATGTTACGAGCTGCTTTTGGTAGCATAACTATCAAATCACGATATATATATATATATATATATATATATATATATATATATATATATATATATATATATATATGTATATATATATATTAAAAGACAAGAGCAATGTTATCGATGTAAATAAAAGTTATTTCTATTTTTTTTTGTATTTTAAATTCTTGTAATACATAGAACAAACTTAATTGAAGATGATGTTTTATTTAATGTTATTGTTTTTTATCTCTAGTATTTTTAGCATGTAGTAATTTTAATTTTTATATTTAATATCTTAAACAATAAAATTGTATAAAATAACGATGTGTTTTTTCCCTGTCAAATTTGGAGTTAAAGATATTTACAAAAATAGCGTGGTTTTAAAAACATTACCATTTAGGTTAAATTTTATACCAAATCAAAATTATAAGGTACAATAAAAAAAAGGGGGAAATGGAATTATCAGGATAATTACATTTTCATTTTGTTCACATTTTGGTAACTTCTTTTTTTCTATATACATCTAGGTAACGAACTTGTTGAAGGTGTTCACATATGACCATTATCACCTGTTGTAATTTGTTACAGTCGATCATAATTGTCATATGTAAACACTTCTTACAAGTTTGTTACCTATATGTGTACAAAAAATTGAAGTTACCTATATGTGAACAAAACGAAAAGATAATTATCCTGATAAATCAAATTCCTGCCAGACTTTTTATTTAATACTATCTGCCATTAAAAAAAACATTGATCCACTTTATACTAAATTTTATTTGATTTTTAAAAGATAACAAAGGAAGCCGTATGATATATTTGGGTAATATGATTCTAATTATTTGAAATAATAATATTCATTACATGAATTATCAATAGTCACACGTAAAAAATAGCTGAAAGTGGAACTTATTATTAATCAAGGGGTCGATGAGGAAAATTAAGCAAACTCATCTCAGGGATTAACTGAAAAAAAAATTGACTTGAGTGCTAAGTGTTAACGTGGTTAGCAAATCAACTCCCATCGGACAACACGTGGATCATTTTATTTATTATTTTAAAAGCTATGTGTAACACCCATGTATTATATGGGTTCATTTAAAAAAAGTTAAATTTGAAATTTTAAACATTTAATAAGTTTGAATTTATAAGAAATATTAAAAAAAATATTGAATTATTAAAACTAATGTATTTTTTCTCTTTTAAATTTAAAACAAATAATAGATAAATAAACAAAAGAAACTAATAGGGTTTTAATTTAGAAAATTTAAAATTAGAATGAAAGTCAATTAATGAAATTGATATGTATTTATTATTACATTTATTTCAATTAATATATTTAATTAACTATTATATGAAATTTTATAAAAAAGAAAACAACCACAAAATATCATGTGGGAAAATTTAATTAAAAATAACCACAAAATGACATGTGGCGAAATCAATGAGAATGAGACATATTGACAAAAATATTTTCATTCTAATTATTAAAGTAGATTCTCTGCAAAATACTGCCGTTTGTAACAACTAACAACTTTTGACCTCTCATGGATCGTAGGGACCATTTTCAAATTTCTCGGGGATTTTCAGGTTTAATCAATACTTTTATTAAACATTATTAATTCTTAATATATTACAGATATGGCTTAATTAAGATATTTGAGCTCTTAACGAATTATATATTTTCATATTTTTTTAGTCATTTGAAGCAATCTTAATTCTTAAATACTATATGTTAAGCATAATAACCAAGTATAAATTGCATATAGGATAAAACCCATTTACTTGTAGCTCCGGTAATATTTTAGGATAATAACAGTCTGTATATCTTTTTAATGATCGGCCGTAATTAAGTTAATCTCAAAGCAAGGTGCCTAATATGTCATTGCTTAGCTAATGTTGCTCATAATCATATGATTGAAATACGGATAGCAGTAATTAAGATACAAACTTTAGTATTTTATTGGGTAAAGGCATTTAGATAAGCAGGTGTGTCGATGAATGTAAATGTAGACGTGTGTGTGTTGACTTCCAAGGACTTATGAAAAGAAGAATTAATATATAATTAGTCAATTAGAATATTAATTAGTGCATGGGCCGGATGGATTAATGGATAATTGGACGACACGTAGTAATGGGAATAAGTGAACGTCCAGCAGGTTCTTTCTAGAGATTAGGCAAATGCGTTAATAAGAAGTTAATTATGATTAAAACAAGTGTTATTCCTTCTTCCACCTCCTAATCCAATTAAATTATCTTCTACATCGTCCCTTCATTACGCTTCTTGCTTCCACTTAAACCACTCCCCATATTCTTGGAGATAATAAGATATCATAAACAATAACAGTAATTTTAATAATAGATCGACCCCACCCCTTACAACCATAGATGTTTCTATAAATCAAATGCTATCAAACATCCATATATTTTGATGACTGACGACTTCTTTTTAATTGTGTCTTATTTATAAAATATAATGTGAAAAGGCCCATTAAACAAAAACTAAAAGAAAATCATACGTGATTTTTGTATGGAATGGAGTCTATAATTTTGAATAATGGGGGAGTGATTAGAATGGAAACCGTGTAGCAGACATGGTTTTGTTGAATGCAAAAAAAAACGTCATGCCCTACATCATCAATTTGGGATTTAGATTTTTTACTGAGAGTTGTTATCTTCCCTCGAGATGCATGTTAAAAAAAAAAAAAAAAAAGGACACTAGCAATCACTTATCACTACAACCAATGACTTGCTAGTAATTTTAACTTTTAACAGAAGAGAAGAGGAAATAAAGGGATGTGATGGGCCTCCATGCTAGAGTCATTGGGTTAATAAATACAGCCTACTTATATCAGCATTGGTGGAACCAACTTTCCTAATTAGGAAGTTCATTCTTTTCTTACAATAAAGAAAAAAAAGGCTAATGATGTTACTTTCACCAATCAATAAATTTCTAAATAAACTTTTTTTCATAAACCATTAATGAAAATGCAAGAATATGTAAATGAGACATAACTTAAACAACAAAAATAATAATTCATCTGCTACAGGATCTAACACCCCGATTACCATTCATGACAACATTTTGGGTTCTTGACAGAATGTATGTGTTTTTTTCTTTAGAGTTCATCATGCTTCAGAGTAGTTCCTTCTGTTGTGTTACACAATTACAAAAACCAGCATAAGTCACTCATCTTCCATCAAACATATTTTTTTTTTGTGTTTTACTATTATAAAAAAAAAAACATTCATCTTTATATAATTTACTTATGTTCATGTGATAATTGTAGTTCATAAGCTAAAGGAAAGTAACATGACAAAAAATTTAACCTGAAAATGTCTCTGTGAAGAAAAATGAAATTTCCCTTGCAGCCGACTCACGTGAATCTGAACCATGAACACAATTCCGCTCCAAATCCTGCCCACACATGGCCCTAATGCTATACAAGACAAAACTTTAGATAACAATTAACATTTAACAACATCACCATGGAAAGTAAAAAAGGTGCCATTAACTATATTCCTTAGTGATACAAAGTTTTCAGGCTTGAATCACAAGAATACAACATGATAAGAGAAACGCAACAAAAAAAAACCTGTGAGGATGTGTAGATTTAGCCTTGTGAGCATCAGTTGGTCCAATAAGAGTGCGCCAATCAGCAATAGCATTAGCTTTTTGCAAAGCCATTATTAACACTGGACCACTGACAAGTTGTAAAGATCAAGAGACCAATATTAAGAACAATGAGCTTAGATTGTAACTTTTATGAAAACTGAACAGATTGTTTTAAGAAGACAAGAAAATACCTTGTCATGTATTTAACAAGGTTGGGAAAGAAACTCTTTGTTGAGTGCTCGGCATAGAAACTTCTCACACTATCTTCATCAAGGTGTACTGTAGCTTCTCTTTGGATGCTGAAGCCAGAATCCAGAATAATCTTCCTTATTGAGCTAGTATAGTTACCAAAAACCCCATCTGGTTTCACTATTGCTAATGTCCTCTCGGTTTCCAATTCACCATTTGCAAATGATCTAAAATTATATGCAATAAGACAGCATTAGAGCAAGTTCTATAAGCAAGTACATTGAGAGAAAAGGAAGCTCTTGGCATCAACAACTCGTCGATTACTAGATATGCATAGCAGCTCTACTAATATTATTCTGTTTAACTACTCAACTTGAGATCACATTTATGAATAGACAGCTTATGCAACAACTTGAATAACTTAGTTAAATCTATAGACTTCAATTTCCTAATTTCATTGAAGTTCATTAAGCATATCATTCAGAAATTAGAAACCCTAACACTATTCACCTGTGCGATAGAGCAGCAACAGAGGTCAGAAGGATAATTATTACAGCATCCCCAAAGCAAATTCCGCAACGGAGATTCATAAGCATCTAAATGAAGAAAAAAATCAGCTATCAGATACATCAAGTGATGAAAATTCGAACAATTGCAAAACAAAACATAAGGAGAACAATACAAAGTTAAGAGTTACTGAATGGAACCTTTGAGTCGACGAACCTTAATTGCGAATGCAATGGAAGCGTGACAGGGTGTCGATTCAGGGAAGGAATAGGCGGGAATGAGTAGTCAAGGACCGGAAGAAACGCTGTTGATGGAACTTGCACGCGTTTAGGCACTTGCCCAAATTTTTGGAAAATATATTTTTTGTTGAATAAACTTTGTAAAATAGAAAAAAAAAAAAAAGTTATTATGAGTTTTATAATATAAAGTTCTTTTTTGTAAAGAAACTTTATTACAATGGAGATATTTTAAGATTTTTGGTTTTCTCACGTGACAAAAAAAACTTATAGGAAAAAGTTTGAGGACAAATGGACAATGGTTACTAAAATTTAAGTGTTTTTTTATTTTTTATGAAGTTTGTTATTTGATTTTGATTTTGAAAAAATTAAACTGTTCGATTCGATTTTCTATTTTAAGTTTGATAACCATGGTTGTGACAAGATTATAATATTCATAATAACAAAGCTTTTACCTATAAGTTTTTTTGTTGTCATAAGATGTTATTTGATTAATTATTTAATTTTTATTTTCGATCAGGCTATCCGATATCTAGGCAAAAGCACAATCCCATGTTGCTTGTGGTTTCTATTAGTGAACAATGCCCCAAGTATAATAAGTGTATTGTGGAATGAAAGTGGTCATGGATGTTAAGGGAATGAATTTGTATATTTTTCTCTTTTTTTTTCTCTCTTTTTCACTGGTCTATAACCTCATGAAATGGTTTGATGATGAGGTGGATTTTTCACTGGTATATAACCTTATGAAATGGTTTGAAGATAAGGTGGATTGAGCATGAGGATACCCCATTTCCTTACATTCTAATTGCCATTAGTTGTATAAATCTAGAATGATTTTGTTACTATACTACTACATTACCAAATTCAACAAATATCGTATACATGTTTTTAATAAATTTAGTTTCAACAAGTAAAAGATGGTTGAAAATAGTCGTTGTCTACATGTTGCCTCTCTAAATAACGGAAAATGTTAATAAATGATGTTGCAGACAAAATAATAAAAAGCAAGTTGTATTAATTAGTCACGTTAACGTTAGCACTTAGCACATACAATATACAAGTTTAACAAGTTCGAACAATGTTTATATATCATGTATCATGTATATATTTATATAGGTACACACTTATTAAACTATCGTAAGTGTTTTCTTTAAACCAACTTTCTACATGAACAGGCACAAACACATTTCAGCACACGAATAACACATCTCACAGCAACATTCTAGGCATTGAAAGCAAGCAAGAGCAGCGCATAGTTGCGTCATTACAATGGAGCATTGATTGTTTATTTGACCACATGCCTGAATCATGCACCTGCAACAAAATCGATCAACAAACATAATCCAGCAAGACGAAGCTGCTTGCGCAACTTTTCCAGGTGGTTCCCTTAGCTTCAATTCTTCGTTCCTTGGAGGTAAATTCTCAACAGTTGCAATCAAGTTACCAAATCCAAAGTTTAGATTCATGAGATACGTTATCTTCTCGTTCTTCGACTTCGTATACTTCTGTAATCAAATCAAACCTGGTTATTTGATTTCACTTGCCTAAAAACGATGGTTTATGAAAATTGGCGTACCTCTTCTGGTGGATCTGATTCGATTACTTGTTTTAGGTTATCATGTTGTACTAGAATCATTCGAGTATATTCACAAGGAACCCCTCTTTGTAAGCTCATTTTTGAAACCTAGAATTACGATAATAGTTCAAGCAACTGAATTGAATATTGAAATGTAAACGATATCAGGATTCAAGAACACAAAAGCAAACCTTCTCCTCTAGTTCTGTGTTTTGGTCTAACCATGCTTGTGCTGTAAGCATACCAACCTCCCTCCTTGCACATACCTCAAACAGGAGATATATAAAATGAGAATTAGAATTTAATAACGAAAAGAGAAGCCACAAATCCGGATCAAAATGTTTACCATTTCTAAAGGCATGTCGTTTGCTTTGCTCACTTTGACATCAATCACATGAGTGTTTAAATCTGCTAAGAGACCTCTAGCTTTAACAGTGTCAGGGAAGCGCCCTTTGAATCTGCCTGATACAATTAGAGGACTTCCAGACAATAAATCTGGAATACAAAATGGGAACATCTGCACCAATCACAAAAGAAAGTGAGCCTAGAAAACACATACATTACAAAAAATGAGGCAGTTTATAGTTTATACCTCATATGACTCGAGATCTTGTAGAGCATCAAGGGTTACATTTGAAAAAAGAGGTGATGTAGCATTGTCAATCAGTTGTCGCATACGAATGCTGATTGAATCTGGTAAAAAAAAAGTCATTAATTGTGGATATTTCATATAACTCGACAAATATGGATTTGTGGTTGATGAAACTGACCTACATCGTATGCAGAATCATAATGTCCTCTTCCAATATTTGCAAGCATTTGCAAGAAATATTGATTGATGTATGAACCTATTCCAAATGTGCAAATTCTAGGAGAGTTCAGTTCTCCATCCACAATATGACCTTTCACCATATTACAAATCTCTCTTTCATCTTCAACAGATCCATCAGTAATCAGAAAAATGAACGGAATGGAATCGCTTGTTCTACCAACCATGTCAATTGCCTGAATATCATGATCATCAAGTTCTTCAATCTCAATCTCAATCTCAGTTTCATATATATATAGAAGAGTGATCCAAAACTTGCACAAATTAAATTACCTGTTTTAGGGGAAGCATGAGGTTGGTACCTCCATTAGCAATAAGATTTGTGTTCATCCATTCAATTGCAGTTGTAATCATTCCTCCTGTTACCAAATTCAACGAAGATGAAAACGATTTAATGTTTTCATTCGAAGCTATAATGTTGAATGAATCTCCTTCATTGAGCTTCCAGAGTGATCCTATGATTTCATCTTTTGTTTTCTCAAGAGGGTCATCTCGCATGCTGCCACTTATGTCAATTACAAACACCACTTCCTTTCTGAAAGGCTATTTAACATATCCATAAACACATTTATTAATTTATCACCAATATACCAATGAACATGTTACAATCTTTGATATATACCCACCTTTATGTTTTGTTTATTCCCTGGAAATAGATAAAAACAAAACATATCTCTCTGATCATAATCATGTAAAGATGAAGGCTGAAGGAGCATACCACCAAATATCTCATTTGAGCATACCTGATAAATAATTAAATTTAAATGTAGCCAACTTAATTAGTTTAACACTAAACATACGTTTAATTTGAGACATAATTAAGATCATAGATATGATGTTACCGAATATGAAAAATAGAAATCTTGAGAAGACCACTTGATAACTCCTGCCTCATACAAAAAGACTAATTGGCCAGCCTGTCGTTTTAGTTCCTTTAAAAACAAAGGGAGGTGTAATATGACTATTAGTATACTAGAATTTTAATCAAATATGATATGAATTATGAAAGAGTAATTAATTAAAAAGGTTAATATACCTTTAAAGGATGGCTAGCATTGTTGCATGTAATGGAAGTGCAAGTGCCAGAATTGACATTTAGAAGTATTTTTTCTGTACAAGAGTAGTCTTTCTTGAACACTGGAAATACATGAGGAGGAAAAGTGAAAGGAACGCTGAGGCAGAAATTATGGTCTTGATACAATAGTTTCTGAGAGAATCTAGCTTTCACATGGATGTTGGATCCTCCTTCAACCTTGGAATTTTAAGAGTTAATTAAAATGTAAGTAAGTGATTTATTTGGTGATATTATGAAGGTTACAAATATTTTAACGCTGAAAAGTTTTGGGGGGGAACCTGTGAGATTTGAAAAGTGTAGGTGTTGCCTTTCATTAAGAAGCCATCTTTTTTATTTTCTCGTAGGACGTGGTTTTTTTCATCTTCTGGGGTTATGAGTTGAGTAAAGTATGATCTTGTAGTGGTGTCAACCTCAACACCTAGAAGTGAACCCTGGTAAGCCAAATTCATGCATTTTTTAGAACTTAAACATGAAATTTAAACATCAAAGATGAGACAATGGCACAAATATTCAAGAAGTGATGTAAAAAACAGTATTTCGATCTATTGTTGAAATCAGAAAAAAGTAAGCTTTGACCAAAATTAAATAACCGCCTACAAAAACATACATCATAGAATATATCTTTAATACTTTAATAATAAAATATATAATATATTAAGAATTAAGAAAATTATAAGCTTTAACCAAAACAATCACCTACAAAAACATACAATATAGAATATATCTTTACTATTTTAATAATAAAAGGATATATTCATTTATTTATTTTGGGTAAAAACATGTTTTATGATAAGTATTTTAAATTCAAATACTAAAAAAATATTTATTTCGCGATTTGTGTATAAAACTAAAAACGGTATATCACTATTCATAAATGCTGGAGAACCTATGGAATATAGATTATAAAATGTAAATGACTTATAATAATATAATCATATAATAAATATAAATGTAAATAAATAAATCTATTCTAATAAATGAAGGTTTTTTTTGTCAAATGTCACACTCTCATTCAATTTGCCAAATGTCATTTTGTGATTATTTTGAATTAATTTTCTTTTCTATAGGTCATTTTATGGGTTTTTTTTAATAAATATCCTATAATATTTTAATAGAATAATTAGTTAATTACAATAAATGTAGTAATAAATGAATATCAATTTATTAATGGACTTGATTTCTTATTTCAAAATTTTCAAATTAAAGTTCATTAGTTTATTTTGTTTATTTATTTAAATTTAAAAGATAAAAAAAATTGTAATAATTCATTATTTTTTTATTTTTTTATAATCCAAAGTTTTTAAATATTTAGACATTTATATTTAATTTTTTTAATTAATCCATATAATAGTCTTATACCTAGTTTGAGAATAATTAATATTAAAATAAATCATAGATGCTCACTCGTACACCTGCATTCTTTACACGCTTAAATTGTTTATTTATGGAAGTTACATACAAGCTTTTTGACAAAATACACAATACATGGATTTTTTTAAATTACAATTTTAATTAGAAACATATAATGTATATGTATAGTAGTAATAGTACAGATGAGATGGTTGATGATTTGAAATGGTCCTGTTGCTGATAAATGGTGCAGCTGCACCACCTTTTAGTTTTCCGTTCTTTAATTAATAGTCGAGAACATAACTGATTTTACAGAAATAAAATATAAATTAAATCTTTGATTTTAGATATTATACTTTTTAAATATGATCTTCATGTCGTATGTAAACTTTTGCAAAGTATTCGGATCAAAACTTTTAATCGAAATTAAGGAGCTTAGTTAAGCTAGCTATTATATATGAGATAAAATTGTCGTAAGAATTTCAAACGCATAATCAGTAATTACCTGCTCTCCCATCGGAATCGCGATACGACAATCACATAATGTGGTTGAAGATACACAATGAAGGCGCCAAACACCGCTAACGGTGACGAACACCGTGTCCAAATAACAGTCAACCTCCATCGTTACTCCGACCATGTGCAACGGAATCAACGCCGGCGGATCACAGCGTCCGTATATGTACGGCTGATAGCTCCGAATAGCCGGATTCTCAACAACAAGAGGCTCATTTATGACGGCGTAAGCCATCGGCGATGTAGGATGGTGATTCTGTGGCATCCGAACTGAGGAAGCGGAGGAAGACGTCGATAACGATTTCTCCATGGACGGCGGCTTCGGAGCAGACCTGGAAGGGGAAGGGCTGTCTTTCCCGTAGTATATCCGCTTGGAAAGTTTGATTCCCATATCGACTGATCTGGAAAACTCGTTAACTGCCATCGCCGGAGGGAGAGTACTGAAGATTAGATTGAAGGGCGATAGAGTGAATGTGTGAATGACAGATGGAAAGACATCATTTTAAGAGAAGGGAGATGATGACGATTGGTGTTGGGGGCCATGTTCTGTACTGGTAATAGACTTCAATCTCTTTTTGGACGCATATGTGTATGACTTTTTGATATTATAATTCTTTATCATGCACATCTATTTGCGAGTGTTTGTCTGTTTGATAGGCTATCAAACTATAAACTATATTATTTAATTATTATTTTTAATTAGTGTCATTTGTATTAAGCCATATAAAAATAGACTAAGGTAGCTAAAGTATCTTTCATCTATATTTCTTTAACAATCATAAAAATAAACATTGTTTATCAAGTAATGAAACCATAAAAACACTTTACATTGAAATGTCACCAAAATATATGTACAAAGTAAACACGTTTTCAAATCAGTTTTAACATTAGAAACATATATACTATAGAAATTTCGGTGAAGAATAAGCTTTTTTTTTTTTTTTGTCAAAATAAAACTAAACAAAAAAATATTTTTACATGCAATTTGCTCGAAAATAAAAAATTGGTTAAAAGGTAATGTAGTAGAGTGATTGGCACACAACAAGTCAAATGATTGAACGATGATGATGGTGCGTCAATATAGCTAGGGTGATGTGGGATTCATCTTGTGGAAAGTTTTAAGTTTGTAATATACCGTTGTTTATGCAATAAATATAAAAGAAAAATGCTCATGAACTTTAAGCACACTTTAATTGTTTATTTATAGATTTTAGATTAAATTGAATAGCAATATAGTAACTATTTTATTTTTACGTAAATAACCGCTTAAACATATATAGTTTTGACTAGGACCGTCAAAAAAACCCGAAACTCGTTCTACCCACCTGATCCGTTCCGAATTCGGGTAGAATGGGTCAGGTAAAACAGGTAACGGGTATGAACATTCGGGTAATAGGTTAACCCGATAATAATATAGGTCGGGTTTTAGGTATAAATATTTATTTTCGGGTATACCCGAATTCCCGAATTCGTTTTTTAAATAATATCAAATATACAATGCAGTCACGTACGCACACTTCAAATAAAACAAAATCATTTGTTTCCTTCTTATGAACGACGGCTCGACAGTCGACGCAAACTTGCAAAGGGAATATGACGCTAAAGCTGAAGTCCTGAACCGTCATCACAATTCTCAGTTTCTCACTATCGCACAGAATGGAATTAAAAAAGTACATATTATAATGATTTGTATGTTATTATATATATATACTTGTTAATTGTATGGAGTATTTTCCTACCCGATTCTTTATTAAACCAACCAACATGTAAAAATAAAAATAAATAAATAAATAATTATCAATAAGTGTCATTTACGAAAGTTTCGGGTATACCCGATAATTACCCGACCCAACCTCAAATCTGAATACCCGAACCCCGAAAACCCGAATTACAATATAGGTCGGGTATCGGGTATTATTTTCTTAAGGAAATACCCGTTCTACCCGACCCGTTATACCCGAAACCCGAAAATTTTACCCGTTCGACACCCCTAATTTTGTCCCTCATGTATGTTGATGACTTCTTTAAAGCTTTGGGGGCCTCTTATGTTATTTATTTATTTTCTGTTTTATTTTAGTCTAGTTGGTCTCCTTTGTAAAAATAAAAAGAGTAAAAAGATAAGCTTACCGGTCAAACTATATTATTGAAATCTAAATCGGTCCAACGCAATTGTGCACGTGTTTACTAAATGTGTAGCTTCAAGTTCAAGGATTAACCACCAAGTTGTTAAATTCCAAGGATTAACCACAAGTTGTTAAATTCTTGTGTACTTGTGAGACCTAAATTTTTATTTTAGGGGTGATTGGATAGTTATTTACTTATTTCATTTTGACCCAAGAATTTTAGTGTGTGGATTAAAAGATTTCATAAACACTTATTTTTTTATAAGTCACTTTCTACTTATTTATTAACGTATTAAGAAATTTTTGATAAATTGTTTCTTTATTATAAATAAATAAGAGTTGTCAAACACTAAAAACAACATATTAGTTTATTTCATTTTGAAACTAGATAAGCTAATCCAAACATTTTTTTTAAACTACGTTTTACCACCAGATAAGCTAATAAACACATTTTACAAATAGGTATAAGTTGTTTTAAATAAGAAATCCCAAACACCCCCCTTAATTAGATATACATACAAAAACCTCCTTTACAATTTTGTTCTCTTCGATATCTCTTACAACCGAGTTATTACATATATGTGCAAATGCTTAAAACATGAATCTCTGCCGACATAAAAGACTCAAATAAATTACCAAAATGACTTGATATTTGACGAGAACGTTTATTTTAGACGCCTAGATAGTACAAAGGACCTTGCCATAATAATAGAAAAAGATGTGACCATACGAATAGGGCACTCGTGGGTGTCCGTCCACCGACACAAAGATTTGCATCATTTTTATCTTCGTCAGATAACTTTATTTGTATTATAATTCGTTTTCATTGTATTATATTCGTTTTCTGAAGGCAATTAAACTCATTTATCATTTGTCTTTTGACGGAAAAAGGTTTGAAGTTATACTTTGTAAAAACCAAGATTCTTATTTCAAAAACATCTTTTATAATATAATTAGATTTTTATAGAAAAAGGTTAAGATTAATAATGGTAAAACAATTTTGTTAGGTTACAAAAAGCCTTCATTTCATGATATAAATCCAAAAGAAACTAGAAAAAAGAATGTTAATTTGACATGTTGATGTATTGTCAGTTTTTACCATGTTTTAAAACCTGATTTTGTAAAAACAAAAACTCGATCAACTAAGTTTGTAGACTTGTCAAACAAAGTTTTGGTTATTTTCAAAACTCAAATATACTTTAATTTGAAAATCGGTCAACCTACTACGATTTTGAAAGTGATGAAATCTCAAATGTACGTTCATCTAACAAAATTCAACTACTTTCTTTCTATTATTGTTTTTGTTTAGGAAATCAATTTATGATTATTAATCTTGTAAGTGTTTGAGCTTAGTTAATCTAGAAAAAATAATCATGAAGGTTATACAAACCATCTCCTAGTTAATCAATAATTTCTTCTCTTAGATATGGCGTGCATGCTCCTCGTCCACAAGAATATAACAGTAACTATAACAATTCCCAAGTCTGGAATAATAGAGTAAGGGATACCTCATTATTTGAGTCCTCCATACACAATAAAATCAAACTCTCATTGATTTATAAACAAGACATTAGGATGAAAAATTGACAAATGCATGATATGAATTAATTTCACCTACCAAAAAGTCTATATTTCTTAGACATAATCCTTCTTGTTGTCTTTATCAACAGTGATACATCGTTATTAGTCCCATCATAATTATGTGTGCTTGATCAAAAATAAATACACAACTGAAAACTCATATAATTTGGTGTTTATATCTATCTAAATTGTATGTTATCATAGCATTCTAGTTATTGTTAGGTCCTATGATATTCTTTTAGAACCATGTCCTTATGGTACAAAGACCTAAAGTAATCTGTAATAAAATGGATGTGTGACTTTGTAATTTGTATTAACTATTTACGTTGAGAATATCAAATTTCATGTAACAAAATTTCACTCAGTTCAGCTCGTTACCAAGTCTGGTAGTTTATTTTATGTTGACCATCAATAGTTGTATTTAAAATTAGAAATTGAGTTTAAATTTGAAGGCTTTTATTTATATAGTCTTAATTTAATAAAAAAAATTACAAATAATAAAGTATTTTTGTTGAACTTGAGGTCATCTCAAGCTTTTAATATTGTTTTATTGAATGTCATAGGTTAGATTAGGAGTACATTAGATTTGCAGTCAAAAAAGTTTGAGTTACTATTGTATACATTATAGCATTTTGTAGCATAAATTTGAGAAAATATACGTGTGAACTAAAACTAATGTAATAAATTATATTGTATAAATTATAATAAATTCTAAAACAAACAATAAGCATTCATTGTTAATGACTACTCATGGCGGAAAGTCTCATTAATGTCTGCCAACCTTTGCCAGTTTGCCTTATCCTACACAACTAAATCAACATTAACGTCAAGAAAAAGGTCAAGGTATATAATACGGGGATTTTCGATTCAATAATTTTCAACCCGAATAAAGGTTTGAGATGAACCCATTTCTTTTAGGTGGTGAAAAAGGTCACAAACCCATATTTGAATTGGTTGTAAACCGAATGCAACGTTTATGAGGGTTGGGTATAGGAAGCAAATTACATTCGTTTAAGGCATGTAAAAAATCTAATGAATAAAGGTTTGTTCATAATCATTCGTTTAAGTTAACTCCTTTTGATAATTAATCGGCCCATTTGATAATAAATCATCATTTGATTATTTACTCAAATATTGACAATTATAGTTATTTTAAGAATAAAGTCACCCAAATAAAATTTATTTTGAGAATAAAGTCGATTTCATTCAGAAGTGTTGAAAATCAAATGATCAAAGTCCAGAAATGGTTAAATTTATTTTATCACTTGCCTTGAGGGACAACTAAATTGTCTTTAGAAGAAATTTGGACTTTCATCATTTGCTCTTTAACACAATATGTCGTTGACACAACCCATGGAATATTTAGCATTAAAACAAACTAGCAAATGTATTCAGTAATCATATCTAGTTATAACTCAAAGAAACTTACATTTTGTAATTTGTAAATCATTCGTAGATGTATATTAGGAAGTCTCTTTAACTTATCAAGTATATTTGAAACCAATCAATAAACATATTGAGGATATTGTTTATAAAATGCACCCACAATGCAAAAAGGAAAACATAAATGTTTCTAAATTTTTTGTCAAAAAGTGTCGTACCATGTGTTTTCATAATTATATTAATTATATTTGGTACGGGTTGCAAGCATTTAGCTAAAAGGATGCTAAAAAATTTGATATACATGAACACAACACAGCAAGTCGCATTTTGCTTTACTAACATGATAAAAAAAACACAATATGATCTAAAAGAAGGTTTTTGAATTGTTACAGAGTATAAGCACAGTTTGAAAATCAAAGGTTTTTGAACAGTTCAATTTTAAAACTTTAGGTTAAATTTGATTGTTGTGGCGTTAAAAATGTGTAAAGAAAAACAGTGAAATTAAAATAATTCTTACCAAACTTCATCAACAAAGTCTTACACTAAACATAACATTAGTTTAGAAATAATAAATGCCAAATTTTCATGGCTAAAAGATTACTGACATGCTTCTGCTTGAAAATTGCAACGTCGGATTGTTCCACCATCCATTAATCAACGATACTGTTATGCATAAGTTAGAAAAGTTACAACTTTACAAAACAAGATTTTGCTAACAACAAAACTAAGCAAAAATCTGAAAAGGATAGAATTTGAACAATATGTTTAACTTCCATTAAAATCATTGATAATTTCAAATGTTGAAACCTGTCACAGATTCAAAACTAACCTTAATAAAGCCAATTTCCTTGGCATTGCTGTGGAAGCACTGTCTGCAGCACATGAGCCCATACTTTCTGATAAGTCCGTGCGAGTTGCCACATACACGGCTGATTTACCACAACCAAAAATCATATCAGATCATAAACTCACCCGATATAACATAATCTTCAAATGCACCAAGTGCAAACATAAATCAGATTTGATCGATAAAATTTAACAAACAATCACCAAAAACATCAACAACTAGATTTAATCTATTGAAAATGATGCCTTTCTTTGATGCGAGATTTGAGTAACCATTACCTTCTTGTTATATAAAAATAGCTTCAAATATATCAGACGAACACTAAAACTGAGCAAAAAAAAGAGAAAAGGAACATGAATCTAACCAAGTTCGAGAACCAGGTCCGTATAGTTTAGGATGCGAGTTCCAGATGTTCGAGTGACCCATTCTTCTTCTTGCGTTGGCGTCGAGCTCGAGCACACAAATGGAGAAATTCAAAACCCTAGATTTTGCAGTTTGATTTTGAAGGCAAAAACTTTTTAATAGTGTTCTGAGGAGACCCAACAAGCGCAAAGAGTTTTCATCCTGGGCCTTAGCTGTTGTCGTGGCCTACTATCGAAAGCCCAATGGTGAAAGATTTATTGGGCTGCAAAACGATGTCGTTTTATCTTTTTGGTCCAACTTACCCCGCCCCAAGAGGTTACTAGTCCTCCTTCGGGATCTTGTCTTGAGAAGAAAGAAAAGTGTTCGTGTTCTTGATTCAAAAGGGCAAAGAAGATCATTACTAATACTCACCGAAGAACACTGATCCTCCGAGCATCATCATCATGAGTCGTGGAAGTGGAGGTGGATATGATCGTCACATTACTATATTTTCGCCCGAAGGTCGTCTCTTTCAAGTCGGTATGAATCCCTAAACCCTATTTCACCACGATTATCTCCAAATATCTTCTTATTAAGAATTGATGTTCTTCTGTGATGGATCATTGGATAAGGAAATTACGTTTCTGTATGGTTCACTTCAGTAAATTTTATACGATTCTGATTTGAATTAGGGTTTTTTCCTTATGAATTATGTTGAATGTTGTGAATTGAAACAGAATATGCTTTTAAAGCTGTTAAAGCAGCTGGAGTCACCTCAATCGGTGTTCGAGGCAAAGACTCCGTATGTGTCGTGACCCAGAAGAAGGTTCCGGTGAGTGTCTGCGACTCAGTTTGAGATGAAATCGCTTTCAAATCCTAAAAGTTTCACGGTTTTTAATAAAACTTTTTTCTCTTGACACAAACAGGACAAGCTCTTGGATCCAACCAGCGTTACACATCTTTTCCCCGTTACTAAGTTCCTTGGATTGTTAGCTACTGGCACTACTGGTTTGTTTTTCCAATGATTTGCAGCATCAAATCAAATATATTTTGTGTAACCAAGACTACTAATAAGTAGTGTTTTATACATCTTTCCAGCTGATGCAAGGACATTGGTTCAACAAGCAAGAAATGAAGCAGCTGAGTTTCGTTATAAATATGGTTATGAGATGCCTGTTGACGTATTGGCAAGATGGTATTAATCCTATTGTTTTACCTGGGTTCCATTTATCAGATTATGTCATATCATTTTATATGTTGATAAATCTATATGTTGCAGGATTGCTGACAAATCACAAGTTTATACTCAACATGCTTACATGAGACCACTTGGAGTAGGTTAGTTTCTACATGTGAAGTTGTTATGGAGTTAACTGTGATGCTTGCTTTTGTGAATGTGCATGATTTTATTGATTTGTTTGAACATCAGTGGCTATGGTGTTGGGTATTGATGATGAGAATGGGCCTAAACTCTTCAAATGTGATCCAGCAGGACATTTCTTTGGACATAAGGTGTGTGGAATTTTGTAATGGATTTAGAAAAAAGATATAAATCTGTTATCTGATGTAGTTTTTCAATTTTGTTTGTAGGCAACAAGTGCTGGGTTGAAAGAGCAAGAGGCGATTAATTTCCTTGAGAAGAAAATGAAAAATGACCCTCAATTTACTTATGATGAAACTGTACAGGTGAATTACTACACTTTCTTTGAGTTGCAACTATTTTGAACTAATTGTATTTGACATTGACATATGCTTGATGCTTCCCATGTTTGACTGCAGACTGCAATCTCTGCTTTGCAATCTGTTCTACAAGAAGACTTCAAGGCCAATGAGATCGAGGTATGCCAAAAAAAGAAAAATCAAATTTTGTTCAAAAAATAAAAGAAAATGATTTTTGACACACATTATTTGGTATGTTTTATGGTAATAGGTTGGAGTTGTGAGAAAAGAGAATGCAGTTTTTCGTGTGTTGTCGACTGAGGAAATTGATGAACATTTGACTGCTATCAGTGAGCGTGACTAGATTTGTGTTGGGTTTGGTTTAATGTTTTTTGTGATTTATGTTTTTATTGAATTGGAAGAATGTTTGGTCAGGATTTTATATTAACTCTGTTGTTCTTGAATCGCTAGCTGTTTCTCAAGTGAATTATTATTATTCATATTTGAATTGGTGAAATGGTGATTTAGTTTATTTACCTCCTCCAGATGTGCTAAGTTTATGACTACTCTTGGGCCATGTTTGGTATAGCGAAATGAAAGGAAAGAAATGGAACTGATTCCATTCTCTTGTTTACGTTATCTTTATTTGTCCAGCTTCCTGCTGACTTCCTAATTTAATTCAGTTTCTTGTTCAAAAAAAAAAAAAAAAAAAAAAAAAAAAAACTAGAATATGCCATTAGGGATTATGGTTCATAGAAAATGCCATTACAGATTACGGTTCATGTTGAAAAGGCAAAATGTACGCTGTTGTGCTTATGATTACCTCTACGTGCAAATTGGCCTCAAACTATTAAGTAAGACAAAAATTTTATTGATAATAAAAGTTAACTGCTAGAAAGTAATTAAAATTTGATGAATTAATATGTTAATCAAAACATAATTGTCATTTGAAAATGATAAATCACTGGAAAAAATATTTCTAGTCCATTTCTTACTATAGTCAAACAAGAAAATTGATTATTATGTACATTCTTCAGCGAATTCTATGTTGTACCAAATAGAAAAATTAATTCTCGTTCATTTTCATTTTCTGCTTCAATTCTATTTATCTTTACCAAACTCATACTTGATATCGAAAGCAAACCAGTTTGTGATAAGTAATAACCATTTGATTTTAAGCTACTGAATGTCACTATGAAATAATTATTATGCATTTATGTTTTTTAGGAAATTTTCTTAAAAACCACTCATTTTTCTATAAAATAATTATTATGCATATATGTTTTTTTATGAAAATTAAAATAATAAGCATGTATTGACCTCGTCTTATATTATGTGTTTTATTAAATTTAGCAACATTGTTGATAAAAATATCAACGAATAAAAATAAAAACAGAATACCTAGATAGAGAAACTAAAACCAAAAAAACCAATGGTTCGGTTTTGGTTTTAATAAAAAAATCTAATCATTCTCATTCCGCAATTCAAATCTTAAAATTCAGATTCTGCCAAACAGCTTTTATGTTTTATAGCAAGAATTTACATTGTATTCCAAAAGGAAAAAAAAATTATTTTTATTAACGGTTGATGTTTTTTATAAAATAAGTTAAACATGAACGTTTTTTTTATTAAAATAAAAAAAATTAACATATTGGTGCTTTTCTTGAAGAAAAAAATAATTTTTGCGAAAATTTCTCTCTCTCTCTCTCTCACACACACACACACACACACACATATATATATATATATATATATATATATATATATATATATATATATATATATATATATACACACACACACATACACTACATAGAAGGGATGATGTCACTACTGCCACACAATTTTTGTTGTCACGTTATCTTTGTCACACTATATAAAACTTTTGTCATTTATGAGGGGTAATTTATAGAGTTTGAGAACTAAAAAATCACAAAAAAATAGTAGTTGATTGGTTAGTGGGTGGGGTTACATGAGAATTGAACTTGGTAGACATATGTCGAGTGTCGAGGTCGTGGCGCGGTGTGTGCTGAAGCCACATCGAATGTGCCGATCTCTAATATGAGTCACTCCCTGCAGTCTCATTAGAATTATTTTTAGAAGAATCGGCCACATTGTTATGGACTAAACTAGTTCAGATGTCGGTGTCGGGTTTCACCTTTTCGGTTCTGAAATTGGTTTTTGGCCATTAAGTTATGCTCCAACCTATTAAATCATTTTCCAAACCTCCACAATTTTAGGTAAACGTCAGCGTATCCACAACGGGTGTTGTCAAACATGTTTGATACTCATCTAAAACTCAACCGCAAGTGCTAAATACAGATTTGGATGCTTGTATGACCAAAATATATATACTACCTTTGTTGCATAATTATTGTTCATTTTTTACTTTAGAAGTTTTTATTCTTCAATTTGACCTTAAATAATTTTGTTTTTTTTATATACAATACTTGATGTAAAATATACGAGTGGATAATGTTTTAAATGTTTTTTCATTGTTATAACTTATAAGTTTCATCAAGTAATTTATAACATAAATAAAAATATTAAGGTGAAAGTTCAAGAATAAAGACTTCAAAAGTCGAAATTGTACATTAAATATGGGATGGAGGGAATAATAACAAATGATTATGAATTTGTTAGTCAGTTAATTTATAATTTAACTTATAAAATATTAAATTAAGTATTAGAAATTACATTTTTCCATAAGAAACAATAGGGAAACATAATGTGTTTTTTCATCTATTTAGAATATCGAATTATTTACTGAAAGACGCTTTAGTTCACTCGTATACCTTCTAAACTAGGTTTCCATTAAAACCGAGTTGGTTCCTTCTACGTTTAAGAAATCATCCATAAAATCGTTATCGACATCAAAAGTCACGATTTCTTTTTTCTTTTTAAGAAAATCTGACATCGTCATGTTTTCCTTTATAAGTTGTATCCTTCACTTAGCTTCCCGAAGCATAGATATTACCATCAATTGTACGGTAGAATCCGATGATTGGTTTTCTTCCGTTACCATGTATAAGAGCATCTTTTCAAAGACATGTTATAAAAAATAAAAAAATTTGTCTTAAATTGTGGGTCCAACAATACGATGAAGTGCATGTACTCGTTCAATTTGTTGAATGAATCTCAATACTTGTCGTACTTCGAACGCATTTTCGGGATCACGTGGCAAATTCTCACTTTTGTTTCTCTTAGATGTTTGTAAACAACAAAAAAATTCTCGTATAATGGTTTTGATAAAGCCAACATATTCTCCGCTTTTGTTTTAAAATTTTCATATCTTCTATGACACGGAAATCGGCTCACTCTGAGATTCTACCTAAAAATCTTATGTATATGAAGTATTTACAAATTGAACACAAACCCTATTAACATATAAAATACATAAGCTAAATAATTTTTTTTTAATAAAAGCATTACAAAAACAACTTTTTTTTATAAAAACAAGTTCTTTTATATAAAAAATATATATATAAAAAAAAAGAACTACAATTTTTTCTAAGAAAAAAAAAAAACAACATTTTACATTGAACTTTATACTTGAAAAACGTCTCTCTCAAGCCGAATGTGGTCTTCAACAACTCATATGTGGATTTTTCATCTCGTTGGATAATCACCACACAACAATTTCTTCCTCTTTTAAGTCACTTTTTCATATACTTTTTAATTTTGTGATTCTACTGGTTAAATGTTTAATATGTCTTATGATTGTTTAAACACATTCAACATGATAGTTGTGTTCTTTAGCCCATATTTAACAGTTAGCTTCAAAATATTGGTCATACACCTAATGTAGAAAAAATTTCCACCATCATTCAAGTTGGATAATTTTTTGATCAAAATTTTATTGCCTTTATCATTTGAAGTGACATTGTTGACAGTCATGGTTATCGTGTTTTTTATCCTCAACTCGTTTATACAATCAAGTAGCAAACGGCCCATGTCTTTCCCCATTGTGACTATGTATGGTTCTAAAGTTTAGAATTCTTTTATGCATTACCCAATTATCATCAACAAAGAGATCCGTTACAACCATATAATTCACTTTTTGACAAGAGGAAGTCCAATTATATGCACTCAAGTGTATTATTTTGCTTGGATTACTAAAGTAAGTAAATAATTTTTTTTATTTCGTCAAACATAATACTTAGAAACATCACCACAATAGTAATTTTCTCATTAAAAGCAATTTTGTAGTCAATAAAAGCTTCATTTTCTACAAACTTAAATGGTGGTTCACCTACAACAAATAGGCTAAGTAAAGTTTTCTTAATCTTAACATCATCATGTTTCCAAGTTGTGACACTACTACCGTCCTCACAAGCTTGTTTTTAGAAAATTACAAAGTAGTTTTCTCTTTATCATTTTTTTGGATTTTTTTTGGATGACATGTTTATTTAAACTAGGGCTACAAGGATAGTTAAACAAAACTTACATTTACTTATATCACAATGGCATATTCTCTTCTTTTCCCTTGTCGGAATCATCCTCATCAACAATAACATGGGCGGGGTGGATTCAACAAATATATCATCTTACAATAAAAAAAAAACATTTACTTATATCACAATACATAAAGTCAACAACAATGGCATTAAGACTACAACATCAATGAGTTATTCAACATTAGGCATTCAACAGAATAACATCAGGCATTCAACAATCAGTGTTACAACATTAAGGAGATTCAAGAATCAAAATTACAACATAAATCCCATTCAAGAATCATGATTACAATTTTACAACAATAATCAAGATTACAAGATCAATGACATTGAAGAATCAAGATTTACAACATAAAAAACAATTATTAAAAAAAATAATAATAATAAAAAATTTAAAAAAAATTAAAAAAAAAAAAAAAAAAAAAAAAGACGTACTTGAGTTTGAGTATCTTCCATGGATGAGGGAAGCCAATTTTCTATTACCATTAATGGTGGAAGATGACAAAAAAGGGTTTTGGTGAAGAATCGATCAAAAAGGTAGAACCTGTTTCAATTTTTTTTTTTTTTTTTAGGTGCCGGAACCACTAAATGGCATGGCAAATATGAACAAAAAGACGTACTTAAGGAATTTCTTAACATAATTCAATAAAACAGACTGCATCTGCGGAGATTGCACAAATCTTTCCAAAACAAGAAACCAACATCCAAATATGAAATACCAACAGAAACACATAATATCACATGTTTCCTCAATTGTCCACATTACATATCACAATACCATTTGAAAAACAAAACCTATGTCCGAATTCCCATCAAAACAATACAAAAAAAACATTTAAGATGCATGCATTAAATATCTGGCAACATAATATAACTAACATTCCTCTCAAAATTTATAATATTGTTTTCATCTGCATGCATGCATATATATAACTTAATTCTTGAGTGGAGCCTTCTTTTCTCTATCAGCTATTCGAGCAGGACCAGTTGTATGCGACTTGAACCTCCCTCTTCCTTCACTATCCCTCTCCTGTAAGTAAGTAATATCACATAAATCAAGAGTTTTTTATACAAATAAATTCTCATTTTTATTTTATATTTTAATTTCAAAAATGTAATCATACCTTTTTCTTGACAATCTGAACAACATCCTCATCCTGAAGAACATGACTGAGGCCACAATGCTGTGGGTAATGCCTTGCACTTGACCCCCACACCAACACATATTTAACATCCTTCACCAAGCTTCTATGTATGTGGTTACAAAAATCTTCCACACTGCATCCACCTCTATCCTGTAAATTTTTACTCCATTTTTTAATCACATTTATTCCAAAATATATATATATATATATATATATATATATATATATATATATATATATATATATATATATATATTAAATTATTTATATACATACAGCAGAAAGAACCACAGGATCACTAAAATCAGGCTGTTGCCCCTGTGGCTTTGTGTAAACCCTAACTAGCCCCATTGCATCCCACATCTTTGCAAGCAGTCTATCCAAATTCAGCTGCAACATAATAAATACCAAGGTCAAAACAGTAATTTAGCCTCAGATCATAAAATATGAAATATCAATATACCTTCAAGTTGCAACTAATGACAATAGAATTCGGTTGTCGTGCTAGTTTGTCCACGTCATCAATACCCACAACATCTATTTTGTTGTAGACATATATACACTTCATGTACTTTCGATTTCCTTCTATCACATCAATCAAATCATCCACAGTTGCATCCTCACGAAACAAAATCTGAAAAAAAAAATAAGTTTTTGTTCAGTAATCAAAAAAGATTCTTCAGGTAAATCCAATTTAGTTGTTGACTTGTTTCTTTTTTACTTAATCTAGACAGAATGACTTAGTGTGTTAAGCAAAAAAATATGTCTTAATGCATTAAGACACTAACCCTTTACCTATTTGCCCTTCTTTTTGCCTCCAAACTCATCTCACGTTAAAAGTTGTGATGAATATTGTGTTATTTGTTTTTTTGAATGTGAGAGTAAAATGGTCATTACATCTCATTCAGACGGCTTATTCAGACCTTATGTATACAACACTTTATCCAGAAAAACATCATTACCCATTCAGTCACTTTACTTAGCCAGGAAAAAAAATCCTTAAGTTACCTCTGCATTATGGATCTTGTATTCATGTAGAATTTGGTAGCAAAGTTTTTCATCCACATGAGTCAACTGCATGGTGCTGTTAAAAGAAATACCCCCAGTTTTTTTCTTTTTGAAGTAAATCTGTCAAAAAGTATCCAAATCATCAACAAAAAGTATATATATAAAAAAACAAATAGTTGACATGAAAATAACATTTGACATATTACTTGGGGTGGTTTCTTGTTTAAACGCAAACCAACAGCTTCCAATTCTTTTGTCAATATCTGTCGATGCCCTTCACTCTAAAAAAATTTATAAAAATGTTACACAAAATGATTATAAAACATGAAAATACAGCAACGACTTACTTTTGATGCATCAAGAACCATCAACACAATGTCTGATGACTTTGAAACTGCAATGACCTGAGGTTGAAAAGAATGAATGAGCATTAATATTTTTTTATTAAAATCTTTCCATAATCAGATTTATAGTGAAACTGTAAAAGTTATTACCTGTCTACCACGCCCCTTCCCTTCTGAGGCTCCTTCAATGATTCCAGGAAGATCAAGCAACTGAATTTTGGTATCATTGTAATGAATAATCCCAGGAATACAAGTTAATGTTGTAAACTCATATGATGCAGCTTCTGAATGTGTCCCCGTTAACATGGTCAACAGTGTTGACTTTCCCACACTGTATAAAAAAAAGAATATTAAAACATTAGTTTCTGTTGGTGGAAAAGAGGGTATCAGATAAGTCCTGATAACAGACCTTGGAAATCCTATAAGTGCAACACGACCATGGCCATATTTTGTCACCTCAAAACCCTCTCCAGCTCCACTAGAGCCCTGTTTATCATGAAAAAGAAACATGAAGATATACATCATGATAATGAGTAAATCACCATTGAGAAAACTGTATCAGTTGCTTACTTTGGGGGGTTCCAGTAGTTGTGTCCTTAGCTTGGCTATCTTAGCCTTGAGCTGACCCAAATGATATTCTGTGTTTAGAAAAAAGGCAAAATGAACTACATGTTTGTGAAATAATCTTCATATAAAGAATGATGTATCATTGACAGAGATATGAGACAATATGAAAGCCTTTATGTTCATAACCTGTTGCTTTATTTTTCTGGGTGCGTGCCATCTCGGCTTCAATTTCTTTGATCCTTTCTATGATCCCCATCTTTGTTTATGACTGACTGTGGATATATAGAAGAAATATTTATTAGAATATACAAAATTACGTATCTTTTCTGAGTTTCAATAGGTAAAAATCAAACCAACCATAAGCACAGTTGAACATGTAAATCTATGTGTATACTACAAGAACACCAGCACAACATCTTATTTACTTAGAGCTTCAAGAGTAGTAGCAGTGCAATAAAAATCTCAATTTATGTATGGGCATATGGCATTCAACCTACTTAAGTTTTCAAGAAACAAATGCAGCAAACTTTCAGAAGCAATATACATCTTAACAAGGTCAAAAGATATGAACAACTGAAAAGACAGATGCATGGTTCTTTATGTTTAAACTATGTTGGCAGCTGCCCAAGCTAATATAGGTAAAGATAGAAATATGTATAAGCATCAATGATTATCCTAGAGCTCTCACAAAAGGACCTAATTACTTCACAGAAGGCATATCTAATCCGACCCCAATTTCAGATTTCTCATGATGTTTTTACATGATAAAACAACTCAAGCATTTCTTATGCAAAAACTACATCGGAATTAACTACTCGATGGGAAGTGAATGAAATGAGTTAAATCAGCGACTTAAATCAACAGGATTCGGCGAACAATTGAAGGCATGGAGTGTAAGTCTTAAAGCGAATACATACATGCCTTGACGGATAGAAGTAGATGTGGGATGAGTTGAGGTCTTGATTTCCGGAATCGGCGACGATAAAGGCACCGGTTCTAGGGCTGACTTAAAGTGAGAAAGAATTGGCAACGATGGTGGTGATGGCTGCTAGCCCCTTTTCACCACTAGTGTGATGATGATCGAGGGTCGAGGGATGATATGATGATGCGTTTCGCCAAACTCTCGTTACGCTTCGGGTGCTGTAATGTGTGTGTGTGTCAATGAGATTTGGGAATCGAGTCCAGTTCATAGCCCAGTGCCCCAGTCCACTTGTATCAAGTGAAGTATTTTTGTTCTCAAATAATTAACTTATCTTAAATATTATTAAAAGAGAAACCTTATCACATCATCTTAAATAATCTGAATCATTGATTGTATTTCAATCTTATTTTTTTCACCCTTAGATCAAATTGCTGACATCATCTTCCCCATATGGAATGTATTTAATTCCAATAAATGTTTTCCAATCATCAATTAATAACTTATATTCGTTGAAATGGAATGTATTTAATTCCAATGAAAGTTTTCCATATTTTACATCTTGAATTTTCAGTTATGAAGATTTTAATATGGTTAATTTTAAAAACATATTACTAACAAATCATTTGAATCAAGGCCTTAATATCAACCATTAATATAAATCTGTTTATATTAGTAACCATTAATATAAAATCTTTTTTTATTAGGAAATCATTAATACCGAAAAATTATATTCAAATTATCACATACATATACGATTCATCATTGAATCCGAAACTCACATTTATTTTCAATCGTTTCTTTTCTTCAAACCTTCTCCTACAACATCGTTAATCTTGCTTATAACTTCTATCATCATTCTCTACTATAAACATTCACTCTTGTGCGCTAGAAGGTCAGTACCTTCTTTCGCTTTTTATATTTTTTTCGATTATTTTTTGTTCCTATACCAAATGTATGTATTCATATATTTCGATTTTCTTTATCACAAATTACATGAAATCAGTTAACTATTTTTCTGAAACTTTTCAAATAAACATGAAAAGATATTAGGTACCTTTAACAAAACAAAAATTAACTATCTTTGGAACTGACATTAATTACGAAAATATTACTTTTATATATTAGAGATGATTATGATTTTTTTTTAATTTTTATGTCATAAGAATCCGGTTAATTTTGGCATGATTTTAAAATATCATTGAAATTATTATGTTTTTGTATATCATATCAACCTACTTTTTTATCTTTGTATAGTAACAATAAAATTTATTAATTTACACAACAAATATAGATATTTCAAATTTTTTAATATTATTATACCTTACAAAATACAACTCCCTCCAAAATAAATTTTCGCCAGTTTAAATTTGTATTTTCTTTATATAATTTTTTTTTAATGATCCTGATTTTTTTTTCTCCAAAAGTATATCAAACGTTTACGTCTTAGATAATGCTGCCCTATTATAATTATTATTTTCCAAAAGTATATCCGTTTAATGAGGAATTTGATATAATAAAGGAAGTGAATGTTAATTAAAATGAGATATATATTCCATAATTATTACATGAGTTTATTAAAAAAATTAATATCAAGGTGTAAACATTAAATATTTTTAAAGTAAAATTTCAGAATACATACAAACGATGATGTTGTACAATGAAATATAAAATTGAATATACCGAAAAAAAACACTATTAAAGCAATCAATCTTGAAAATAACATAGTTATGAAAAATTATAAAGTAAGATAAAAATTATAAGATATTAGGAGATTTGTAATAAGTACATTTAGTAAAAGCGTTACGGTTATTAGAAAAAATAAGACCGTTAAGATTAGTGAAAATACAATATATAAACTAAATTATCACAATAGTAATGAAATGTCATTATTTGATATTTCATATAATTGACAGATGTATCAAATTACATTGATGATATACTAAAATTATTCAAAGTTGCGCCAAAACTAATGCAAAGTTCTTGCGAACAATAAATAAATAAGAACAAACATAAAAGCTAGCATTTATATTTATAATCAATTTAAAATAAACCAATCATGATTTATAAAAGAATCTCCATTGATGATATACTAAAATTAAATATATATAACATTTAACATTTTATAAATTATATTACATAACTTTATTTGAATAAATGAAATAGTTGTCAATATTTAATGCAATAGAAAAAACGGTATATTGGTTGTCAATATATGTTTACATTAGGTAACATTATTATGCAAGGAACGTCTAATTAAAATGCTTATAAATATATAAATATCATAACTATATGAAACGAGGAAAGTCGTTCAACTAATAAAATAAAAAATGATGTCTACAAAGAGATCTTTCAATGATTATATATATTTATCGTTTTTAATGTATTTTCTACACATTTCAATAATAACAATAACCATATATTTTTTATACTCATTATACAATATCTATAAACGATTATATGTTTTTTTATGCACTTCCCGCGTTTAACGCGGGCTATAATCTAGTTTCTAAATATGAAAACAGGTTTATTTTTGTTAGAAATTTGGGAGTAAAAATCAAATGTGTGATAACCAATGAATGATATTTCACAAATCATGTAAGTTTGTTTGTATTAGTAGTTCTCAATATATTATATATATTATATATCTAGTTAACAAAAAAATTAATGAGATATAGTTCCAGACTACTTTGTGTTCTAGGCACAAAATAACAACCAACTTTTTAAATATATTTTGTTCAGTTTGATAAGAGAATCAAAAATGCAAAATACGAGTATATATAATCATGTATCCTAAAATTGGATATAGTTGATGAAAATTATAGAAATTATAGCTGAAAATGTTTTATGGATAAATTATTCTGATAAGATGTTTGATTAGAACTATCACAAGCGGCCTATATTGAAGATGTCACATAGACAATGCAACTTAAGTTTCTTTTAGGTTGTCTTCAAACAGATCCCAAATTTTGCATGTTTTTCAATTCTCCTTCATTATGATTACGGTTTTTATTGCATTCTAATTCTAAATTTATAAAGACAGTTTGGGGCTCTACCCCAACCCCTAATGGTAACGTGACCCCTTTCACTCTCGTCTTTTGTCATGTTTGGGATCAAATTCTCATTATATACAAATATACATTATGGTAATGCCCTTGATTTTAAGCTAGAAGTTTTGCACTTTTAAGTGACAATATTTTGAATACTAATATAAAATAATAATAATAATAATAATAATAATAATAATAATAAAACTAATTTAGTTAATAAATAATAGATTTAAAAGCCTCAAAGTTAATTAACATATAGAAAATAATTAAATTGAAATTTAGTTATAGAGATGGTGTGGATGTTGAAGTTAAAAATCTTTAAAGTTTGGAATTAATGAACAATATTAGAATAAACTCATTAAGTTGAAATATAGGCTTGATTATACGAAGTTTTATCACCTAAGGTTGAAATAGAAGATAAAAAATGTAAATATTATTTAGAACGTCATCTTGGGGGTTAAATCAAGATTCTTATGTGGAGGAACTATTTATACCAAGTATAGGAATTTTGGCATGGTTTGGCTTGAACTTAGTAACAATGTAA
Source organism: Lactuca serriola (assembly GCF_051521515.1). NCBI lineage: Eukaryota > Viridiplantae > Streptophyta > Magnoliopsida > Asterales > Asteraceae > Lactuca > Lactuca serriola. The sequence goes on along the minus strand of NC_136408.1, from coordinate 46,642,858 downwards.
TGGGACTAAGTTATTAAAATATTTACTTTTCAAGACTAAAGTGATGGTCTTAAAGTTAGGAATGTCATTTTGGGGTCAAAAGCTAAAATAGCAAATGGATGGGATAATTGTGCCAACTTATGAACGATTAGAATTTAAACACCATCTTTTTATCTATATTGCTCGGATAAGGTCATAAGAGTGGTGATTTACAAGTAAAAGGAGGAATTGAACACTAGAATCACAAATCATCCAAGGAACTTGTGAGTGTAGAGTGTAGTTATTCTTACATTTCCTTCGTTTATGCATTTATATTTGTAACACCCGTTTTCTCAGTTTAACAATTTGAAGACTTAAAGATTTCAACTAAGAGGGCTATGATTGCAATTACTGCCATGGCAAGAATCATTTTTATAAGGAGTGTATGTTAAGAAGGTTGAATGAAAATAAGGAGGATGAGAAAGACGAAGCCTACTACATTCGGAAGATAGAGGATTTGAAGAAAAAGAGTGATGGGAACGCGAAGCCTGATTTGATTGTGCATGAAGGTGGTGATGAATTTGGTAGCGTTGAAGTATGGTTCACTGATTCCGAAGATGATGAGGTTCAAAAGCCCACACATGGTGGATGTTTTGTGGCTAGTCGTACCCCATATAAAGATAGGTTCAAGAAGTATCAGACGACTGATTGTCAAGTTGAGGAAATCTTTCCTTCAACAAATCTGATGACGATTCCTCTTTCAAATCTTTATGAGGAATTCATGAATTTGTTTGATGAGCCCGAAATTGCCATTTCTTCATAATCAAATGCTCCATATAATAAGGATGGTGAATTGAAGAAAATCATTAACGATGTTGCCAAAGATCTTGGAAATGAGCCATCCATTCCGAAGGGTTTTGAAATTCTAAAGGATTCTGAAATTTCACCTTCGCCACAAGCTTCTAGTGCTCCAGTTCAGGGGGAGGATTCTAATTCAACCTCCACAATCGATACACCTATTCAAGGGGGAGGATTCAAATCTCGAAGTCAACATTAATATTCCAATCCAGGGGGAAATCTGATTCCAAACGTAAAGTCACATGTATATTTCCAGGGGGAGAATGAGAACGAAAATAATGACTCAGGCGTTCAATTGAAATTTGAAGATGTAAATGTAGAATTTGACCCAGTCTACAATCCGAACTATCTGTCATTGGCCAAATGGACCAATGATCATCCGAAATCTCAAGTTATCGGAGCAACAACTCCATGAGTTCTCACAAGAGCTCAACAAAAAGCGAATCAAACTGCATTATTTTCAAAAATGGAGTTTTGCATGTTTATTTCGTTCATCTCTAAAATTAAGCCAAAAACTGTAAAGATTGCTCTTGATCATTCCGATTGGGTGCGGGCAATGTAGGAAGAGCTTAATGAGTTTGAGCGCAACAAAGTATGGATATTGATTCCAAATCCAAAGGATGCATCTGTGGTCGGATTAAAATGGGTATTTCGGAATAAGCTTGACAAAGAAAGCAATGTGATTCGGAACAAAGCATGGTTGGTTGTAAAAGGGTATTGCCAAGAGGAAGGTATAGACTATGAAGAAACATTCGCACCGGTTGCAAGGCTGGAATCTATTCGGATTTTCCTTGCTTATGCAGCGCACAAAAATTTATAAAGTCTATCAAATGGATGTCAAATGTGCATTTTTGAATGGTGAATTAGAAGAGACAGTCTACGTGGAACAGCCACCAGGTTTCGTGAATGAGAAATATCCAAATCATTTTTACATTTTGGATAAGGTTATGTGTGGTTTAAAACAAGCACTGCGTGCATGGTATGAAACCCTTACTCGTTTCTTAAAGCAATCTAAGTTTAAACAACGTTCGGTCGACCCAACCTTCTTTCGCAAGAAAGATGGTGACCAGGTGATGATTGTCCAAATTTATGTTGATGATATCATTTTCAGATCCACTAATCCTAGATTAACAGCTGAATTCTGAAAATTGGTGGAAACTAAAATTAAGATGAACTCAATGGGTCCTATTAACTTTTTCCTTGGTTTAAACATTAGATAGAGTTCTGAGGGCATTTTCATCAACCAAGAAGCCTATTCGAAGACTTTACTTGCGAAATTTTGCAAGGTTGGAGTTTCAAAAGTTAAGGTTCCAATGGTGTTCGGAATAAAGCTCACTCCATCCGTGGACAAGCCTGCAGCTGATATAACTCTTTATCAACAAATGATTGGTTCTTTAATGTACATAACAGCTAGTCGTCCAAATATTATGTTTTATATTTGCTATTATGCAAGGTTTTAGGCAAATCCTCGTAGCCCCATATGACTGTTGTGAAGAACATCTTCTGATATCTAAAAAGAACTACCTCTCTCGTAATCTGTGTAACGCCTGTGTTTCCGGGCTTGCCATTTTTAGGAATGTAATAGTCTAGGTTAACCTTTGTAACCCATTTTGAAATAATAAGATTGTATTATTTGAGTATTATGTGTTTTGTGCTTAATTGCTTAATTATGTGGTTTGATTAATTAAGAATAAAAATAAGCGTCAAAATTTAAGTGTAAAATAAACTTAATATCTTTGCTTAATGTTGTAGTAGTTGAAACGAGGTTTCCGAATATATATAGAACGCCCAAGTCTGACTTCGTATGAGGAAGTTATGATTTATTGAAGTTTCGACTTAGCAGTGTGCAGCCCGAAATACTCGATTTGAGATCGAGCGGTTTTTAGCCGAAGCAATCTAAACGAGGATCGAAGGTCTCGTTGTTGGTATCAAAGCGATAAAAAGTTAGGCGAGAACGGACGTCAAACGAAGAAGTTATGAATTTATAACGAAGTTTTTCTGTCGCGGCCTATTAAAAATAAATAATAAAAATAAAGTCGAAATTAACCGACGGAGTCTAAACGAAAGTTGTAGAGCGTGGTCTCGCCTTCACGTGGATATAAAGAACGTCGAAAACGGAGTTCGTATGAAGAAGATATGAATTTCCGAAGTTTATTAAATATTTTGTATTTAAATTTAATTGGAAATTCGGAAGCATTATCCGAAGGAGTCACCGGTCTGATCCGAGGTACGCCCCGCGTACTACAAAGGTGTCGACACTCGCAGCAAGTGGCTCGGATGACGCATGCAATGACGATTTCGGAAGCAGTACGCCCCGCGTACTCCGAGGCTCCAGCCTCCTATAAATAGGATCCGAAGGCAGCCGAGTCTTTTGTTCATTTTCTCTCTTCTCTCTCCCGTTTTGCATCGTTTTGCATGCCAGGAATATCCCGAAGCCCCAGTATCATACTCTAGCCCCGAGGCAAGTCCCGAGATCCCGAAGATCCCGAGAAGTGCGGTTCCCGAGCCGAAGCTCTGCCCGCGAGAAGTTCGATTTTTGTGAAGATCTTTCAGATCTGCTGAGGATTACTACTTCTGCAAGTCGTAGTGCTGTCCGATCATCTTCTGATCAAGTGAGTGTATACTACCTTTCATAAACACGATAATAATACAAGTTTGGTTGGAGTGTATTAAGTATATTGTTGTTTATAGGTGTGAGTGTGTAGTTACTTTCTTCTAACGCATAATTATGAAGTATTTTATACGGAATACGTATTATGTGTATAATTTTGTGGTTATGTGTGTGAATGTGTATTCACTTTCTTCTAACTCATAGAAATGATTTATTCTCTATGAGGTATGTGTTATGTGTGTGTGTGCCTCATCTGTTATGTGGAATATGTGTTGATTAAAGCATGCTATGCAGGTTTTTTTTTACTATGTATAAAAATGTATATTTTTATCTACTAATATGTTGGGTAGAACATGGGTAGATAGTTGGTGTGTAATAAACAGATGAGAGGCCTCGTTGTTGTTTGATTTAGTCATCTCGCGGAGTTTAGATGATGACCACGGGCTATTCTAGACAGTCTTGTGGAAACATTAGCAGGTTCGCCACCTGTAGGTGTTAATGAACTTGGGTGTTCATTCGTTGTACTCCATCCCCCTCATGGTTGCCTTATTTGACTTATATTGCTGAGGTACCCCCAAAGCATGTGTTGTCACCCCGATGAAATATTCTTAGACTAGGTCCCTTATGTTAGTTGTTTTAGGGACATAAAGTGAGAATAACGAGAATGGGTAATTGGGTTATTGTTGGTTGGTGAAAAATTAAATATGATTATTTATTGTGGGTTGAAAACCCTATATGCTCACCAGGCTCCCAAGCCTGACCCACTCAGTTTTATTTGTATTACAGGAAGTGGCACGAGGGCATGAGATGGATGAACCATCAGTTGTTTTGTTTACAAGTCTGTATATGTATATATTTGTTGAATGACTTGTAATGTTATCGTTTATGCTTATTGGTCTGTATCGGAACATGACACCCCGAGTTTTGATTATATAATGAAAAATACATTTCTTTTATGAAATGCTTTGGTAAACATTGTTTTATCATGTTTTGTTTTTGGGAACAAATTCCGCAACTCTTTCAAATCAAAAGGATTTACTCTGAAATTATTTTAAAAGCATAAATGAAATCGGTCTTTTCTGGCCGAGATTTTGGGGATGTCACAATCTGGTACCCTTCCAACTCAGGATTTTTTGTGCAAGCATCCTCCGATGCGGATCTTGGTGGATGTGGTCTCGATCGTAAAAGCACTTCCAGGGGATGTCAGTTTCTAGATGGCAAGCTTGTAAGTTGGCAATCAAAGAAGCTGACGTGTGTATCCCTATCTACTGCAGAAGCTGAATACATCGCAGTCACATCATGCACTTCTCAAATCATTTGGATTCATAATCATCTAAGGGACTATTGAATAAACATGAAGAGAATCCCTCTATAATGCGATTCAGAAACCGTAATTCGGATATGTCATAATCCAGTGCAACACTTGAAGACAAAACATATTGCACTAAGATATCATTTAATCAAGGATCACGTTGAAAATAGAAACATTGAAGTGCATTTTGTTCGATCCTCTGATCAATTGGCTGATATCTTCACGAAGGCCTTACCTGAAGCAACATTCAATCATATTTTGCAAGGTCTTGGAATGATAGAAGCTGAATCAGTTCCAAAATCTCATTTGTAATAGGAAGTTACTCTTCATGCTCCAAGCTTCAGAACGGTTCAGATTTCACTATTCATAATGGTTTCGGAACGCGTCTGTATACTTTGTATATTATGTGTTTTCCGATTGATTTCGAGCTTCGGAACTCTTCGGAAGCCACTGTTCATTTGTGTTTCTGAATTTTTCTTTTCTTAATATTTTTACTTTGTTTTCTGTTTTTATTTACTTTTTCAGAAAAATCAAAATCACAAAAATATTTTCTTTATTTCTGTTTTATTTTTATCTTTTTTAGAAAATCCAAAATCACAAAAATATTTTCTTTATTTCTGTTTTAATTCTTTTTAAATCCAAAATTACAAAAATATTTTTCTTTATTTTAGTATTGCTTTGGGAATACGTTTCTTATTCAGGTACAATTTCTTGTTGCCACAATTCAGAACGATGGGGCAAGTATTACATTTCGAATCTATGTACTAGCTAAGTGTCCCTAAAAGCATGTTGACCTAAGCCTCTTAGACTCTATGTTGAAGCCTTAATGAAACTTTCATTCTGATCGTTTCTTCCCAATCAGGCTAATTATTCACATAAGTCATTGAGCTACCTTACTCTTCTCACAATGAGTTAAGAGTTGACTGCTTAGTCACTATTTTTTAGCAGAGGTGCAATTTTCTCTTTGGAACCATCACTAACATTTCTCCATCAACCTCACTTTCATACAATGTAACCCTTATTACTTACCAATTGATAAGAGGCGAGTCCCGAAGCGTCAGAAGGCTCCGAGAAGAAGAGCTTTTCGGCTCGGAAGTTTTGCCCCCGCAGAGCCCAGTTCCTAGCCAAACCTCCTAGTAAGTGAGTTATGCATACCCTAATTTAAGTATAGCTTATGTTTAAGTTCAATATCGTTATTATGAACTTATAAAAAACAAATATATTATAAAATATAATATACATTGTGTAATTATAATATCTTTTAACTACTCATAGTACGGGGAATCTGGTTTGAATGGCCGCATAGGGTTGTTGGATTTCAAAATTGTTATAATGCCAAAATGGTCATGCCCTCCGGTGTTTCATGTATGGCCCCTGTCTGTACATAGTGGTTGAAAAGTATTGTTTAACACTTATAAAACAATATCACTCGTAAATAGTCGTAATAAATATTAGACTAAAATATAGCGGTAATGATACTAGGTTTCACCGAAGGAAAATAGAATTGAGAAGTGAAGCACTGTCCGAGTTTGGAATCATCACTTTAACAAGTGAGTGCATAGTTAGTTTCATCTTACACATAGATATGACATATTTAATATAAATTACATGCTATGTGTGCATATTATCTATGTTCTTGATATCTATGCTAGATGAACAAAATATATATGTTTTATTTGATATAAACTGTATATGTATTATATACCTATAAAAATATTGGGTAAAGATGGGTAGATGTGTAACACCCATAAAAAAATCAAGCCAATTTAAAAAAATTTCAACCAATTAAAACCATTACTTATTACAAAGTGTTTTCAAAATATTTTAAACATCAAAGTATCCCAAAAATTCCAAATCATAAAACATGAGCAGGTCTACGATCACGCCTTCGCCTTCCTGCGATCATCTAAAGTACCTGAAACAAAATCCAAAAATGTAAGCCCGAAGCTTAGTGAGTTCCCCCAAAATACCCATACACGCAACAATATACATATAATCACAAAAAACATACTATCGGTCCAATCAACCATCGGGTTGGAATACCTCATGCCCTCAACCTTCGGGTTGGAATGCCAACATACTATGGGTCCAGTCATCCTCGGGATGGAATCCCCCAGCCCCACAACCATCGGGTTGGAATGACCACATACTACGAGTCCAATCATCCTCATGATGGAATACTCACGACCCACAACCATCGGGTTGGAATGCCCAAGTCTGTTGGCTCTCGCACAAAGCATATAAGCCTCAACCACCAATCAAACATGTGCACGTATAGCAGATAATCACATAACAGTCTATAAACAGACAAATCGATCTAACAGATCATAACAACGTAATAACATCCTATCTACCAAGATATCGATCTAATAGATCATACTAGCATAACAACATCCTATCTACCAGGATACTGATCTAACAGATCATAAAAGCATAATATCATCTTATCAACCAGGATACTGATCCAACAGATCATACTAGCATAACATATCGGGATAACAATCCAAAAGGGTCGACATTGGTACCTTAGACCATTGAGTGTAGTGAGGAAAACTCACCTCACAACTGTCGAATTGTAGTGATAAGATCAAACTCTCGAATCACAGTCGCGAACTCTGTAACGCTCTATTCCCGGTACGCATCAATTCATTTAATATTAATTTTGTAAAATCTACTTGACGAGTTGGTAGCCTAACTCGTCGAGTAGATGCCAGATTAAACGCGGGGATTTAAATGGGCTACTCAGCGAGTCGAAGCCCTGACTCGACGAGTAGGTCTGTCAGGAGGAAACCCTATCTTTTAGGTTTTGCACCCTATTTAAGTCACTTAAACCCTTTTGGGCCTCCCTTACCAGCCTCCCTGTCCTCCAAAACCCTAATTCGTTGTGAGCTTCATCCTTGAGAGATTATTGAGGTTTTGAGTGTGTTTTTGTGATATAGAAGAGACTTGGAAGATCTTGGAGCCATCAAGCTTGTGGAGAAGATCAAGATCCAGGATTTCATCCATCTTTGTCAACCTTCTGAGGTAAAATGCTCTTAGCTTGATAACCCATAGCTTAGATCTCTTTTAGTGTTGATTATGGGTCTTTTTGATCCCTTTGAGAAGGATAAGTTACTCTTCATGGTTTGTATGCCAAGCAATCCCTTTTTCCTGTGATATTTAGCCTCTAGAACCATAAAAGAGGTTTTGAACCTGTTTTTGTCCAAGCAATGGTCGTGTTCATGGAAGTAGGTTGCTATAACTTGAGTTTGGGTCCATTTGAGGTGTGTAAATCCATCAAGTCTCCAACTTTATAGAAATGGACCATGGAAACGATATGGATATGTATTTTGGAGCCTTAGAAGTGTGAAATCAGTTGTTAGGTTAGATCTTCCAGGGACTCGACGAGTTCATATGGGAACTCGGCGAGTCCGATCAAGGATCGTCGATAATGTTCATGAAACTTGGCGAGTTGTCAAGGAACTCGAAGACTTGGATCATCTAGTCCCTTTTTTGACTATGCTAGGACTCGGCGAGTCTGAGGATGACTCAAAGAGTTAGTTCGTCCAGTCACGATGATGGGTAGCCTAGAAACTCGACGAGTCATAAGGTGACTCAGCGATCCGAGCCGCGATTTTAGGGTTCTTGAGTTCTAGAATCCGACGATCAATAGGCTGACTCAACGAGTTAGGTCAACCTGGGAGGTTGACTTTGACCAGGATGTTGACTTTGACCAGGGGTAAATTGGTCATTTTTGTTGGGTTATGGGCATAACATCAATCCTATGGTGTGTATGCAACTCTAATTGCTTTGATCTAGGTTTTCTACTATGAACATAACAACATTGAATACCAAAGCAATAAACCCTAATCTAGCATGCTTATTTCAAAATTGACATAATAAACAAGTTAGAAACTTTACCTTGATTGTTATATAGCAATAACAATCACAATCCTTCTTAATATTGACTTCTGAAAGCTTAGTGCCTTAAATGTTGCACCTCTAATGGAGTCACAAACACCATTAGCAACAAGGAAGAACAAGAGAGAGAGAGAGAGAGAGAGAGAGAGAGAGAGATGAGGCACAAAATCGTCCAAGGTTCTCTTAGAAGTTTTAGGGACGATTTTGGTGGCCATAAGGGTTCCTTTTATAGTTAGGCTTCTAGGGTTTTCAACTTGGAAACCCTAATCCAGTTGCTTAGTCCTTAAGCAGCCCAAAGGATCCTTACAGAAGGCCCCCTTGGACGATTTCTATATGGACTCCCATATAGAATTTGCCCATTACTTCCTTATGGATCCTAAGCCCAACTTTGTAACTATCTTATAATTACAGTATCAGTCCCCTTAATTTAATTAATCTCTTTTGACCACAAAATTAATTCTAAATTAATTCTTGATCAGTATTAATTAAACAATATGATTTATCTTTTAATATATTATTCACATAATATATTAATAAATCATAATTAATCCTCGTTCTCCATAATTCATCCTATCAGAGTATCAGTTGTTATGGTGAAGGCAACCCAAAAGGACCATGCTCATAATCGGGTCAAGTACATACCAAAATAGTTATGGGCTTAGACACCTAATCTAACAGTCTCCCACTTGGATAAGTCTAATAACTATTTTGCAAGTACGACTTCAGAACCTGATCAGCAATCGTAGCTTTCAAAAGCCACTGTCAACTCTGATCTTATCAGAAACGCGTCCTTTAGATAAGGGATCATATATTCCTCCATTCTAGATATCGTATAGACATGAGACATGGATTATAATCATTCTCTCAGTCTACGTATTGTTTCCCGATTTCCGATTTATAACGACTGACAACAGACTACAATTGAACACATCAACTTAGTCCAAACTTGGCCAAGCTCTTAGGGTGTCATCACTAAATCATCGAGGGGCCCACATATATCACTTTTATCCAACTTCGGGTAAAAGGAACGGATAAACTTAGACTCATATGCTTGCTCTATTTACTTATCAAATCACACACAACAATACGTTTTATAACACCAAGTTATTGGTGCGTTTACATATTATCAACGTGCAACCGACTTGTAAACTGCAACTATATATCTCCGTTTGAAGAATATATTATCGTCTCACCAATCACTCGTGATAAAATCCATGAAGCGATCCAAGTGAGCGTGGGTTTAATCCAATACTCTGATCTTATTACAGGAGCATTCATGAACCCTGCAACAAACCTTTGTTATGCCCAAACGCTTTAGACAATCTACAGCCAGATTCATGACAATCTTCTTTCATACCTACTTCCAACGCATGATCGACTGTGGATGTTTGAATAACCTAGTTATTCTGGAAGTCAAAACATGTGAAATGAAACACAAGAATAATACTAATCCTATATGGCCCCAAAACTTCTGAGTATAAATAAAACACCTTTATTTAATCACCATATTGATTACACATTATTCATTGTATAATGTTTCGAATAATCAACTTAATACTTGAATCATAACAACAATTGTCCCATGCTCCAAGCATGCACGCTATGTTTACCTATGGTACTTTACTTTCTAAAACATATCAATTAAAAACATTTCTAACGATACTCATTTCACAATTCCTAATCCTTATCGTTAGTATAAGAATACAAAATTCTCGCCACTACTAGAATATGTTAGATTCTAACACTTTATGCAACGATCATTTCGTAGTGTCACAACACCAAAGTCACTAAGACTCTGCTAATGAAATTACAAAGTGCTCTATTGGATATTGTTACAAGACAATTCCACAGATACGAAGTCTCGCATTCAAATTACATTCCTTTGAACATCCTTCTTGCATAAAAGTTTCTAATCTACATAAATTCTTAATATCTAACTCCCACATATGGAAACATTTCCATATTTGCCACATGACAACTCATTATTAATAGAATCTTATCTATAATAATAATGTCAATATGGTCCATTCATTACTTCCAACTGTCCACAAGCGACCAATCATTAGCGAACCTTAGATCTTCCTTGACCGATGTTTAATTGTTTTAGTCAAATCCGGTTCCAGTCCTTTTTCCCTCTTAATGGCCAATACATTTGGAAAATTTAGAACGGTCGAATATTACAGCATATGCAATCGATCCTATACCCGAAGCGTATGGGACACGATGAAAAACGTGATACTTTACCAGTTTCTTGCTATAATATTGTCATATATATAATTCCCTTATGTTGAATCTTTTCAACATAATATTTATGTAACACCCCGATTCTCAGGTATCGATTTTATAAGAATTTTCTTGTTTTCAAGGTCTACTCGACGAGTTGATTGCCCTACTCGTCGAGTAGCAGCGGGTTGGTCCACGTGTTTTAGTGACCTACTCGCCGAGTCCAAGAAGGGACTCGACGAGTAGGAGCTGGCAGATGAAACCCTAAATTTTGGGGATTTGCACCCTATTTAAGGACCACTTATTCCCCTTAGCCTCTCTTACTACCTCCCTTCAGTTCAGAAACCTTAATTCATGGTTGCTCTCTATAATTGTGTGCTCCTTAGCTTGGAAGAGGGATCTTTGGAGTAAAAATCTTGGAGTTCAAGAAGTTCGGAGCAAGGGCCTGTTGTAGATCCGAATTCTTCTCTGTCTTGGCATCATTTTGGAGGTAACAAGTTGTTACATTGGCTATCTCTTAGTTATATCTCTTCATTATGGGTTGGGATTTTAGGGTTTAGTGTGGTGATTCTCCGATTTGGGTCAAGATATGAGGTTGCAACCTCAGATCTGGACTCCTTTAGCCCCTCTTTGTCATAAAGCTTCCGTCTTTGTTGAGCTATGACCTTTCCCTTACCTTAAGCCACTTCTTTAGCTTGTTTTTGGTCATTATCACATTGCATGCATGTAAAGTTTGCAACTTTACGAGATAAACATGCCTTGGGAGGCTGGATCTACAATATGGAGCCTTAGCATAGCTTAAAAAGCATATGTATGGGTGAAGGGTTGAAGGGAATCGGCGAGTCACAAGGTCGACTCGGAGAGTCATATGAATATGGTCATGAACTCTACGAGTTGATGAACAACTCGACGAGTCCGATGGAGATTGCCTTGGGCTCGGCGAGTCAGTCGGATAGGGTTTTCCCAACCTTTGGAGACGTATGAACTCGACGAGTTGTAGGGAAACTCGATGAGTCAATCAAGGATTTCACAACTGTTGGGTTTTGAGCATTCTAACACTCTAAGTGTACATGCAACCCTAAATACCTTGGATCTATGTTTTCTCTATTATACATGCAAATATGAATATTCCAAGGTATTACCCTATCCAGCATACAATCTTTTAATACTTGGGTAATATAACAAGTTAGAATACGTACCTCTTGATGTGACTTTGTAACAACGTAAATTTTCAAAACAATTTTTCAGTTTTGAAACATACATTTGCTCAGAAAATATTGTCAAAACATATTGTATCAATTGTTATCATCACAAAACATCTCCTCAGAATCTCAAACATAAACTCCACAAGTGTGTACAAATCATGTCGGCGCCTTCCCGCGCTCATCACTAGTACCTGAAACACATAACACAACAATTGTAAGCATAAATGCTTAGTGAGTTCCCCAAAATATCGCATACAACATATACGCCACTCGAGGCTATAATACGACCTTCCGGTCGATGTGTCTCAGTGGGACCCTCCAGTCCCGTAGCTCGTTGGACCCTCTAGTCCGGTCATAGCTCGTTGTACCCTCTGGTCCGGTCTATAACATCATACACATACATATATCACATAGCACATAAACTCATACGTAACACATAAGACCCTCTGGTCAACACATAATACCACTCTAGGTAACGTATAGTGAGAAGACTCACCTCGATGTCTCGGTAAGTATCTGACTCGGTAGAAATGTGATCTAGCCTCCGCCTAATCACATAAGGTAAATACTCTCATAAATACAACTGTACTCAACCCTAAAAGTCAACAAGGTCAACGGTCAAACTTTGATCCGACTCGTCGAGTGCACTAGGGCGACTCGGCGAGTCCACACGTGTCCACTGACTCTCTTAGTCCCTCTCTTGGCACGTCGAGTACTTCCCCTGACTCGACGAGTTCCACCTGGCATGAATCGCGGGGCCACCCCGACTCAACTCGCCGAGTCTCAAGAACAACTCGGCGAGTTCCTTCTTGAACTCAGACTTCCCTGACTCTCTCTGACTCACCGAGTTATACCCCAACTCGGCAGGTCCACTCACTGAGTGATTAACGGGCAACCTTCATACTACTCGCCGAGTCTGTTCTTCGGACTCGGAGAGTTCATGCCATGCATAAACTCTATACAACTCCTGAGGTCAGATCTGTTCCATACAATCATAGATCTGGCCTCCCCAAGCATGATAATCACGTAAAGTTCGGACCTTGGCACTCATATAACATCTAAATGGTTCAAAATGGTGATTTAGCCCCAAAAATGACATCCCTAGCTCATGGATCCCAAAAGGACTCATAAAGCTCCAAGGGTTAAGGCCTCTGGACCTTTTTGGGTCCATATCCAAAACACAAACTCGAGAAGGGACCAAATGCTCCACTTAATCAACCTCTAAAAGGGCTAGAAAACCCTAACACTAAGAATCAACAACAAAAACTGAAGAAGGTCTGAGAATAATACCTCAATACAATCTCTATGAGCTCAAAAACCACCAAAAACGCACCTCATTCAGCCTCCTCTTGCCTTGAACACTTCCTTCTTGCAAAAAACACCCACAAAAGGTTCAAGAATGGCCTCTCCTTCCTTACAAACGCTCTAGATCTCTTAGGGTTTCTCTCTGGGGGTTGGTGGCCGCAAATGACGGCCCTAAGACCCTTTAAACAGGTCTCAAACCCTGGAAATTAGGGTTTCATTAAACAGCATGGACTCGCTGAGTCCACTCATGAACTCGTCGAGTCCAGCTGTGAACTCGCATACGAATCCGCGACCATACTCGGCGAGTCTAGACGCCAACTCGCTGAGTCTCCCCTCAACACCCAGAAATAAAAGAACAAAATATTATACCTGGGAAACCGGATGTTACAATTCTCCCCCACTAGAATCAGACTTCGCCCTCAAAGTCTCTCTCTGCAAACAACTCCGGATGCTGCTCCCGCATCTCATGCTCTGGTTCCCAAGTCAACTCTGACACTTTCCGATGCTGCCACTGGACCTGCACCAGGGGCACTTCCTTGTTCTTCAAAACCTTGATCTTCCGATCCCTGATCGCCACCGGTCTCTCAGCATAATTCATGCTCGCATCCACCTGAATATCTTCTAATGGCACCACTATCGACTCATCGGCTATACACTTTCGCAACTACGACATGTGGAAAGTGTCATGAATCTGCCCCAACTCTGCTGGCAACTCCAAACGATAGGCTACCCTGCCTACCCTTGCGATCACCCTGAAAGCACCAATATATCGGGGCCCCAACTTGCCCCTCTTCCTGAATCAGATCACTCCTTTCCAAGGAGAGACCTTCAGGAGCACGAAGTCGCCGACCTGAAACTCGAGCTCGGACAGGCGTCTGTCCGCATAACTCTTCTGACGACTTTGAGCGGTCAACAACCTATGTCTGACCTGCTGGATCTGCTCTGTCGTCTGAAGCACAATCTCGGTGCTGCCCATCACACGCTGCCCTACTTCCCCCAGCAAATAGGGGTTCGACACCTCCTCCCATACAACAGCTCAAAGGGCGGCATGCCAATGCTCGAATGATGGCTGTTGTTATAAGAAAACTCCGCCAAGGGCAAATACGTGTCCCAACTCCCGCCGAAATCCAATACACATGCCCGTAGCATGTCCTCGAGCGTCTGAATCATCCGCTCACTCTGCCCATCAGTCTGTGGGTGGTATGCGGTACTAAAATGCAGTTTCATACCCAATTCCTCATGAAACTTCTTCTAGAATCTGGAAGTGAAACGTACATCTCGATCTGAGACAATCGAGATCGGCACTCCATGCCGCGATACCACCTCTCTCACGTACATCTCTGCCAACTTCTCCGTGTAAGAGCTCTCACTAATGGCCAGGAAGTGAGCACTCTTCGTCAATCTGTCCACAATCACCCAAATTGCATCAACACCCCTCGCGGTCATCGGCAATTTGGTGATGAAATCCATGGTAATCTATTCCTATTTCCACTCGGGAATCTCTAACGACTACAGCTTTGTTGGAATAGTGTCTAAGGCTGCAATTATATTAGGCAAGTATTTGACCCGATTGTGCATGGTCCTTTTGGGTTGCCTTCACCATAGCAACTTGATAGGATGATTTATTATGAGAGAATAAATATTATTAATATATTATGAGAATAATATAATGAATAATAATATTGTTATTTGATTAATATAAGTCATAGATTAATTAGTATTAATTTGGTGACTTAAAGAGATTAATTAAATAAGAGGGTATAAACTGTCAATTGTTTGATAGTTACACTTTGGGCTGTAAATCCTTATTGGATAGAGGATGGACGAATTCTAGGGCTTGGGATAGCCTCAAATTCATCCAAGGCTTATTTATGGAAAGGATTTGGATTGCTTTAAGGAAAGATTATCCAACTAGGGTTTAAGGGTGAAACCCTAGGAGCCTACAAGTATAAATAGACCCTTAGGGCATGTGAAATTGGCATCTCTTCTAAAGAAAGAAAACCCTGGCCGAATCTTCCCTCTCCTCTCTCTCTCTCAAATCATCCTCCTTGCTAGTTGGTGTTTGTAAGCCATTAGAGGGGTGACAATTATGACTCTAGAGCTCCAAGACAACAAGATCAAACAATAGATTCAAAGGTAAACTTCTAGATATGATTTTGTATTGTTCTTATACCTAATTAGTCATTAAAAGTCTTGGATTCAAAGCATGTTTAATTAGAGAAACCTAGATCCAAGCATTAGGGTTTTCATGTGCACATAGGATTGTTCATATGGCTAAAACCAATCAGTGGTATCAGAGCCTAGATTGGTTTCTATTAAATTGTTGCTTGTTTGTTTGAATCTTGCTTGAAAAATTCGATTTTTATGTTTCTGAGTCATGGACTCGGTGAGTCCCATAGTGGACTCGGCGAGTCCCTTGGTGCACTCGGCGAGTCCGAGCGTCAGGAGGGCCAGATTCGGGATTTTTTCATATTTATCTTATGGAAACTTGTCTTTATGATATTAGATCAACCCTAATCCGATTTTTTGATATATATGACTATAATCTTGATCTAATTAAAGATATTTATCAACTAATAAAATATTTAATTTCCTTATGTGAATAATTAATTAATTATTTTGATTAAATTGGTAATTATCTTGCAAGAAATCATTAAATAAATCAAATATGGATAATTATGGAATTAATTGTTAATTGACATTATTTGTTATTTGATCCTCCATGTTTTAAATGTTTAAAACTTGTCCTCAAGTTTTGAAATTTATGATTTATGATTAAAATTTTAATTTAGAAAATTTTAATTTCAAACCCTAGAATTTTACAAGTTTAAAATACAACCCTATACTAATATAATATTACAAGATTAATATATATATATATATATATATATATATATATATATATATATATATATATATATATATATAACTTAAATGCTAGTCTTACCGTTAGTAGGCCTCATTCACGAAGCCGATCTATAAGGTGGGTATAAGGTTGAGGCCTATAAAATGACACTTAATGGGTGTACACTCACACCCACCGCTTGCTTGATCGGTGGTGGGTCGTTAGCCGAACGGGTAGGATAGGGCAACCTCATCCTCTCATTAAAAGTATAATATGAAATACAAAGTAACTACATGTTTTTAAAATTTCCCAATCTTAGTTACTTTAGGAAAAGTGAATTGATGCAATCCCATGAAATTGCACTTTGCACCCTTGCTAAGAAGTTAGTGGAGCGTGTGTGGTTTACCGGCACACTAATTGGTTCTAAGCAAAGGTGGCAAAGGGTGATTCATTGTTTATCATATTTCGATGGAGCGTGTGTGGTTTACCAGCATATCGAATAGGTGATCGTTACAATGAAGGCACCATGTGAATTTGCATGGTAATTCACACCCGCTTTGTGATCCTCGGTATCCCAGTCACAAACAAGAGGGGCATATCGAGATTTAAACATGCCATTGAAATGTTTCAATGAATCTCATCTAAACCTAGGAATTCTCAAATTCATTTAGAACTTAAAGTTAGGTTTTCATGGTGGAGAATTAGTGAATCGTCATTCATTTACCTTCAAATTGTTTGCATGTTAGATTACGGCATCCCTTTTCTAATATGCAAATATTGTTGTTTGATCCTAGCCCTAATTTTTCTTATTGGGTGATAATTAGGGATTCATATTCTAATCTATCTTTGTCCTTTCTATTTGTAGATGTCGAACGCAAACAACGCTGCTGCTAGTTCTTTCACATTGATGAGCCTTTGTCAAAAGGTCACTTTCGATGGGACGAACTTTAGCAAATGGATAAGATACATTCACACTATTGCTCGCTATGACGATAAGGAGTATGTCCTCGATGAGAAGCTCGAGAAAATCAACCCTGAAATTGCTACTCCGGCTGAAATGACCGCTTTTGAAACTCATGAGCGCGATGCAACGAAGGTACATTGCATCATGATAGCCACTATGAACTCCGAATTCCAAAAGTCATATGAGGACATGTACCCGTACGAGATGCATTAAGACTTATTGGAGAGATACCACCAAAACGCGAGACAAGAGCGTTATGAGATTTTCACTAACATGATTTCTACTAAAATGGGTCATGGAGAGTCTCTTACCGTGCACCTGCAAAAGATGCAAAGGTATGTCAACCGTCTTCGCAAGTTGAATGTTGACTTTGGGGAAGACTTGCCGATCGACATGGTGCTTCACTCTTTGCCTCCAAGCTACAATCAATTTAGGATGACCTACCACATGAACAAAGAGGAGGTCACCCTAAGCAAACTCCAAGGTCTCTTGAGGGTCGCTGAGAGAAACTTCAAGGACAAGTCTGTTGCACCAACTCCCAATCCACCCGTTGCTCCTGTTTTGGCTATTGGACAAGGAAAGGGAAAGAAGAGGAAGGCTTCGTCTAAGAACTATCGCAAGGTTAAAGCCCGAGATGGTGCCTCTTCTAGTGGGACCAAAGTTGATCCTGCTAAGCTCTGCCCTAACCCAAAGGAGGCAGAGTGTCACCACTGCCACAAGATAGGACATTGGAAGAGAATCTGCCCAGAGTACCTGCAAGCCATCAAGGAAGGAAAGATCAAGCCTTCTTTCGCAGGTATATACACAATTAAATCTAACGAT
This sequence comes from Lactuca serriola, assembly GCF_051521515.1. Lineage (NCBI taxonomy): Eukaryota > Viridiplantae > Streptophyta > Magnoliopsida > Asterales > Asteraceae > Lactuca > Lactuca serriola. Next base: position 46,624,855 of record NC_136408.1, on the reverse strand, counting down.
TCATCTCATGTTATTTCTTGGGTTCTTGATACCGGTTGTGGTTACCACATTTGTTCTAATGTGCAGGGACTAAGAAGAAATAGGGATGTGGAGGCTGGAAGAATAAATCTAATCATGGGGAACGGAAGATCGTCGCCTGTGACCAAGATTGGAGTGTATTCTTTAGTGCTTAGGAATAGTTTAAGTTTAGATTTGAACAATTGTTGCTATTCGCCAGAAATGGGTAGAAACATCATTTCATTTCATGGTTTGTTTAGACAAGGTTTTAGATTTTCTTTTAATAATGAGAATGGTTCTATTTTGGCTTATCTAAATGGTGTCTTTTACTTTGAAGCTATACCATGTAATGGAATTTATGAAACTGTTATGATTGTTGATAACTTAGGAAATGATGTTTTGAACATAGATTCTTCCAATAGTATGGATAGAGCATCCTTATGGCATTGTCGTCTAGGACATGTCAACAAGAAACGCATAGCCCAACTCCAAAAGGATGGAGTGTTGGAGTCATTCTACCTCAGGGAAGATGACACGTGCGAGTCTTGTTTACTTGGAAAGATGACCAAGTCACCCTTCACAAGTACGTGTGAAAGGGGTGAGGGTCTATTGGACCTAATACATACCAATGTATGTGAACCGTTTAGATCAACAAGGAAGGATGGGAACCGCTTCTACGTGACTTTTACCGATGACTATAGTAGATATGGGTATATCTATTTAATCAAGCAAAAGTCAGAAACTTTTGAAAAGTTCAAAGAGTTCAAGAATGAAGTGGAGAATCAATTGGGCAGGAAAATCAAGATGCTTCGATCCGATCGAGGAGGAGAGTACCTAAGTCTTGAATTCCACGATTATTTCAAGGAGTGTGGAATAGTTTCACAATTGACGCCTCCTAGGACACCGCAGTTGAATGGTGTGGCAGAAAGGCGTAATCGAACCTTATTGGATATGGTTCGCTCTATGATGAGTCGTGCTTCACTACCTATCTCTTTTTGGGGGTATGCCTTAGAGACTGCCGCCCATATCCTTAACCGAGTCCCTACTAAGAAGGTTGCCAAAACACCTCACGAGATGTGGACAAGGAAAGATCCCTCGTTAGCACATATCAAGGTTTGGGGTTGCGAGGCTTTCGTAAGACGAGATACTCACGACAAGCTCGAACCTCGTAGTGAGCGATGTATTTTCATCGGCTACCCGCAGAAATCCTTTGGATATCTATTCTATAGACCGAAGGACAATGTTGTCTTTGTTGCGAGGAGAGGAGTTTTCCAAGAGCGAGAACTCATAGGCCAAGGAGACAGTGGGAGGCAAATCGAGCTTGAAGAGATTCAAGAGTCGATAGATGAAGGAACCTCTACCGCTGGCACTCAACCCGAGGAGGAAACTCCGGTTGAACCGATTGACGATTCCTTACCTCTTAGACGTTCCGAAAGAGGTAGAGTTCAACCCCAGTTTTATGGTTTTCATATTACTACCGAAGGGGACACGTATATTAGTGATGGTACACTAATAAACCTTGATGAACCTAATAGCTATAAGGAAGCCATGGCAGGCCCGGAGTCTGCAAAATGGAAAGAGGCAATGGATAGCGAGATCCAATCCATGTATGATAACCAAGTTTGGAATTTGGTTGATAATGTGCCCGGACGTAAGACCGTTGGGTGCAAATGGATCTTCAAGAAGAAGACCGACATGGATGGAAACGTACACACATATAAAGCGCGATTGGTTGCGAAGGGATTTACTCAAACTCCCGGAGTGGACTATGATGAGACCTTTTCACCAGTTGCGAAGATAAAATCTATTAGAGTGATGCTAGCCATTTCCGCATTTCATGATTATGAGATTTGGCAAATGGATGTCAAGACTGCTTTCCTTAACGGAAAGTTGGCTGAGGATGTTTACATAGCTCAGCCAGAGGGATTTGTGGATCCGAAGCATCCGAATAGAGTGTGTAAGCTTGAGAAGTCCATTTATGGACTTAAGCAAGCATCTCGCAGATGGAATCTTTGCTTAGATGAGAAAGTCAAAGAGTTTGGATTTGTACGAAGCGAAGATGAATCGTGTGTATATGTCAAAGCCAGTGGGAGTATAGTAAGCTTCCTCATTCTATATGTCGATGACATATTACTCATAGGAAACGACATCCCGACTCTGCAGGAAGTTAAGTCCTGGCTCGAGAAGTGCTTCGCTATGAAGGACCTCGGAGAGGCTTCTTACATTTTGGGAATAAGGATAGTAAGAGAGAGAAGTAAGAAACTAATAGGAATTAGTCAGAACACTTACTTAGAGAAGGTACTAAAACGTTTTAGTATGGAAAACTCGAAAAAGGGAGAATTACCGATACAAAGTAATGCCAAGTTGAGTAAGACTCAAAGTCCGAGTACCGAAGCTGAAATAGCATAAATGAGCCGAGTACCATACGCTTCCGCAGTTGGCTCAATCATGTACGCTATGACTTGTACTCACCCTGATGTAGCCTTTGCTTTGAGCATGGTTAGTAGATATCAAGGGAACCCTGGCAGAGCCCATTGGATTGCGGTGAAGAATATCCTTAAGTACCTTCGGAGGACGAAGGAATGGTTCTTAGTCCTTGGAGGGAGTAATGACTTGAAGGTGCAAGGGTATAGTGACGCCAGCTTTCAGACCGACAGGGACAACTACCGTTCGTAGTCGGGCTGGGTCTTTACCCTGAATGGAGGAGCAGTGACTTGGAAAAGTTCCAAACAAGAAACCGTAGCTGATTCAACGTGCGAATCAGAGTACATTGCAGCAAGCGAAGCGTCAAAGGAGGCAATAGGGTTGAAGAACTTCATCGGTGATCTTGGAGTTGTACCCGCCATAAAGGAGCCCATGGAGATTTTGTGATAATGAAGGAGCGGTTTCCTTGACCAAGGAACCGAGAGATCATGGTAGATCTCGACACATCGACAGAAAATATCACTTTATTAGACATCGTGTAGAAGAAGGACAACTCGTAGTGAAGAGGATATCATCAGAAGATAACCCAGCAGATCCACTTACGAAGGGACTGAGTAGGGTTAAGCACTTGCAGCATGCTAGGAGTATTGGGCTGAAGGATGATATTAGCATAGATTAGATAGTAGTAGAAACGTGTAATAGATATATGTAATTAACATTTGATGATTAAATAAAGGTGTATTATTTATGAGTAATGTTACTGTCTTATGTTAATTGTTTAACTATTGTTTCATTTTGCATGTTTTGACTTCCAGAATAATTGAGTTTATTAAGAATAATCAAATTATTCAAATTGTCCACAATCGTTCATATGTTGGAAGTAGATATGAATGAAGATTGTTGTGAATTGGTGCGTAGATTGTCTAAATGGTATTAGACATGGCAAAAGATTGTTGCGACGTTCATGAGTGCTTATGAACTAGTTTTGAGCATTGGAACAAACCCGTGCTTGCTGGAATCACCTTATGGAATATGATATAAAAGGGTGATCGCAAGACGATAATATCATATAGTCTTAAAACCTAGATATATGATTTGTTATTTGTTAATTGGTTGTACATTGATAATGCGAAAACGCATCAGTAACTTGGTGTTATAAAACGCATTGTTGTGTATAGTTGATTAATGAATAATTAAATGCATATAAGTCGAAGTTTATCTGTGACTTTTATCCCAAGAGGGTAAAAGCGATATCTCGGCCGCTCGATGATTTGATTTGACTTATGTGTCGGGCCCGGTCAGAACTGAATTGATGTGTTCGATTAAGTTCTATGTCAAATAAATCGGAGATCGAGAAACCAAAATGCTAGACTAATCATTCCATAGAATTGTCAGCATGATATCTAACAGAGGACTGTACGATCCCTTATCTAAAGGACAAGATTGATTAGATCAGAGTTTGACAGTGTCTTTGAGAGCTACGATTGCGAATCAGATTGTACTTGTGCATATAGTAACTAGACTTATCCAAGTGGGAGACTGTTGGAATAATGTCTAAGGCTGCAACTATATTAGGCAAGTATTTGACCCGATTGTGCATGGTCCTTTTGGGTTGCCTTCACCATAGCAACTTGATAGGATGATTTATTATGAGAGAATAAATATTATTAATATATTATGAGAATAATATAATGAATAATAATATTGTTATTTGATTAATATAAGTCATAGATTAATTAGTATTAATTTGGTGACTTAAAGAGATTAATTAAATAAGAGGGTATAAACTGTCAATTGTTTGATAGTTATACTTTGGGCTGTAAATCCTTATTGGATAGAGGATGGACGAATTCTAGGGCTTGGGATAGCCTCAAATTCGTCCAAGGCTTATCTATGGAAAGGATTTGGATTGCTTTAAGGAAAGATTATCCAACTAGGGTTTAAGGGTGAAACCCTAGGAGCCTACAAGTATAAATAAACCCTTAGGGCATGTGAAATCGGCATCTCTTCTAAAGAAAGAAAACCCTGGCAGAATCTTCCCTCTCCTCTCTCTCTCAAATCATCCTCCTTGCTAGTTGGTGTTTGTAAGCCATTAGAGAAGTGACAATTGTGACTCTAGAGCTCCAAGACAACAAGAACAAACAAGAGATTCAAAGGTAAACTTCTAGATCTGATTTTGTATTGTTCTTATACCTAATTAGTCATTAGAAGTCTTGGATTCAAAGCATGTTTAACTAGAGAAACATAGATCCAAGCATTAGGGTTTGCATGTGCACATAGGATTGTTCATATGGCTAAAACCCATCAAGCTTACCATGTGGACGCTGGTGCTCGGCCTTCACCCTGCGACAGGTCAAGCATCTCTCTACAAACCATGCGACATCCCTCTTCATACAGGGCCACCAATAATCCTTTTTCAGGTCCAAATACATCTTAGTGGCCCCGGGATGGATCAAGAATTTCGATCGATGAGCCTCCTCCATCAAAATGGTACACGTGCCGCCCACGGACGGTACCCAAATCCGTCCCCGAAATGTCATAAGCCCCCGGCTATCAGTAACTAATTCCGATACCAGCCCGGGAACTCGCTCTCTCTTCTGGCTTTCTGGCTTCACAGCCTTAGCCTGGGCCCCATGAATAGCATCCAACATCGGGGTCATCACTGTCAATCTCAAACAAACATCTCGTATTGGGGCGTCCTCCGACCTATGGCTCAATGCATCGGCTACCACATTAGCCTTGCCCGGGTGGTACTGGATCTCACAATCATAATCCTTGACCACGTCCAACCACCTCCTCTGGCGCGTATTCAGGTTGGGCTGATCCATTAAATACTTCAAGCTCTTGTGGTCCGTGTATATCGTACACCGAACCCCATACAGATAATGTCGCCAGATCTTGAGAGCGAACACTACCGCTCCCAGCTCCAAATCATGAGTGGGATATCTCGACTCATGAGGCTTAAGTTGCCTCGATGCATATGCAATCACATGCCCCCTCTGCATAAGTACCGCTCCCAATCTGGATATCGATGCATCACAATAAACCACAAAATCTTCCATCCCTTCCGGAAGGGCTAACACTGGGGCTTCGCATAATTTCTGGCAAAGTGTCTCGAACGAGGTCTGCTGCTCCGAACCCCAAGAAAACGCAACACCTTTCCAGGTCAACTTGGTGAGTGGCACGGCGATCTTGGAGAAATCCTTAATAAATCTCAGATAATAGCCAGCCAAACCCAGAAAACTCCTGATCTCGGTGGGTGATCTCGACACCTCCCACCTCATGACCGCCTCAATCTTGGCCGGATCGACCAATATCCCATTCTGGTTAACGAGGTGCCCTAGAAACTGAACCTCTCGTAGCCAGAACTCACATTTGGAGAACTTGGCATAAAGCCTCTCCAATCTCAGAACTCCGAGGATCTCCCTCAAATGCTCCTCATGTTGCTCTCTGGATCTCGAATACACCAATATGTCGTCGATGAACACAATCACTGAGCGATCCGACATCAGTCTGCACACCTTGTTCATGAGATCCATGAACACCGCCGGTGCGTTGGTGAGTCCAAAAGGCATCACCACGAACTCGTAATGCCCATAACGAGTCTGGAATGTTGTCTTCTGGACGTCCTCCTCCCGCACCCTCACCTGATGATAACCAGACCTCAAATCGATCTTGGAGAACCAAGATGCTCCCTGCAACTGGTCGAACAAATCATCGATCCTCGGCAATGGGTAACGGTTCTTGACCGTTAGCTTATTCAACTCACGATAATCAATGCACATCCGAAGCGAACCATCCTTCTTCTTGACAAAAAGAATAGGCGCCCCCCATGGCGAACTGCTCGGCCTGATAAACCCCTTCCCCAGCAGCTCCTGAAGCTGCGAGGATAATTCATGCATCTTCAGAGGCGCAAGGTGATAAGGCGCCTTGGCGATAGGCGCAGCTCCCGGAACCAATTCAATACCGAACTCTACCTGCCTCCCCGGAGGCACACTCGTCAACTCCTCTGGAAACACATCCGGAAATTCACGCACTATCGGGACCTCGTCAACTGACTTCGGTCTCTCAGAACCAACACTCGCATCCATCACATATGCCACAAATCCCCTACAACCCTGTTGTAGACTTTGTCTTGCTCTGGCGGTCGAGCAAAATGCTGACCCCATACGTGTACCCTGGTCGTACACCGTAAGAACTCCCCCACTAGGGTCTCAAATCGTCACAAATTGACGCTCGCAATCTATCACAGCTCCATATCGACTCAACCAATCCATACCCACTATAACACACACGTCCCCCATCACGATCGGAACCAGATCTATAGGGAACTCCACACCGAAGATCTCAAGGACACATCCTCGAATCACATCCGAAGCATATACTGCTCGCTCATCAGCTATGGAAACTCGCAGAGGCCGATCCAACGCCTCTCTACGGATACTAATATGCTGACTAAAAGCTACGGAAACAAACGACCGACTCGCACCCGAGTCAAATAATACCAACGCAGGCACAAAACTCACAAGAAAAGTACCTACGCATATCATCATATAAGCTTAAAAAAACTCAACTCAAATAAAAGATGAAAGAGATTACATACCAGCCACAACATCAGGCGCCGCGTGGACCTCCTCCGCGGTCAACTGAAATGCTCTCCCACGAGCCTTCGGGGCCTCGGCCTTCACCGGCCGAACCTCGGTAGCCCTAGCAGCAGGTGTAGATCCCTGCGTTGATCCCTGAAGAAGCTGCGGGCACTCGGCCTCGAGTTGCCTCATAAGGGTAAGGACTTATGAGTATATTGTGCTATGGTTATAGGTGGTGGAGCCTGTGTCAAGTGATCCGATAGTTGGAGTTTACCTTTCGAATCGACATCTGCGAGGTGAGTTATCCTCACTATATCGATAGGGTCTACGGCACCAAGGCCGACCCTTTATGATTTACATCCTGGTTTAGGATGGTTGCTATGTTATTGCCATGTTAGATTTCATCTTGGTTTAGGATGGTTGCTATGTTATTGCTATGTTAGAATTCATCCTGGTTAGCATGGTTGCTATGCTAGAGATTGGTTAGATCGGTTGTCATGGTATGCTACATATGATTTTGATCTGTTAGATCGGAATCAGGATAGATAGTATGTTATGCTTTTATGATCCGTAAGGATTGGTATGTAGTGACCTGCTAGGTCGGTACTCTAGTTACGGGAGGATTCTATAGTTGATGATCAGTGTGATAGATATGTGATGTTTGTATATGCTAGTATGTGATAGTTATGTGCACATGGTTAATTGCTTGTTGGTTGGGTTGAGGCGGTCCTGCTTTGTGCTGAAGGACAACATACCCTACGAGCGGTCTGGGGAGATTGCAGGCCCTCGAGGCGGACCAGTCATGCCGAAGGCTCGGGATAGATTTAGATAGATTGCAGGCCCAGTAGGGCGGTCCAGTCAGGCCGATTAATGATTGTTTGATTGGTTGTTACTGATATGGTATTGTCAGTGTGGTATTGGTATTTTAGGGGTAGCTCACTAAGCCCTTGGGCTTACAGTTTTCAGTTATTGTTTCAGGTACTTCAGGAGATCGTAGCAAGGCAAAGGCATGACCGTACCGCTCCTCATCCTTACGTTATGATTTTGGGACACTCTGATGGATATTGATTTGAAAACATTTTTTAAACAATACTAATTGACTTTTATTTATGATTTAAAAAAGTTTGAATTTGGCGTGAAATTTATGGATGTTACATCATAAGTCAATGTTAGTGTGCCGGTTAACCACGCACGCTCCACTAATGACTTTGAGAACTGCAAATATCACAATCGCTATCTACTTAAAATCTACTTAGTGAAAGAATTTCCTCACCATCATTTTCATGAATAGGAGAGAAACCTTATGACACTTAGATTTTATGTTGTATGTGTTCTTATCCATGTGAATTTGTCAACCCATAATCACAAGACTAGGTTAGTGACAAATCCTAACTCATATGGATTGAACTTGTGCAATCTTAACTTCTTGCCACCTGGCAGCTCAAGGGTCTGCCATTGCTTCCAAGTAGCTATGCAAACAATTGAGAACATATATAACTCAAATGTATAGCCAACTTAACTGGAATGGGCATAGAAATAAGAATATGTTAACACGATAGGTGATAAACCTCAAGTCGTGTACTAGTGATAAACTTTAGGTTTTATTCTTGATTAGTTCTTGAGACTTTCAAGACCTTTAAGACTCCCACTGTCCACTTGAAATATAAGACTCTCTTGCCAAATATTCAAGAGATAGTGCAGATTCTTTATCAAGACAAACACTTCACACAATTGGCCTAAGTTGGTCTTTGTTTTATCCAAAACATCACAACTTACCAATCTCAAATGTACAAGAGTAGAAAACCTTTTACTCTTACATTTCACTAGTTTTAATAAACCTTCTTTAATATGTGTCACTCAAGTTACATTTGTGGTGGGCCTGATCAGTGCACAAGAATGTGTACTCGATCCCTTAGTCCTTTACTTGACTCACACATTCATGTGAACAAGTAATTAGTCTTAATTTTCCAATGCTTGAAAGTTCTCATTCATCATACTATACAACTTGCATGATTCCAAGTTTCTATCCAACTGAAACTTGGGTGATGAGAATCTTTCCTTATTTGGAAAATTTAGACACTACCACAAATGAAAGAATCAAATTCATATTTCCACTCTTGCTATTAATGGAATCATATAAGCAACAATTATTTTCCTTTTCACAAATGCCATTGTAAGGATATTTTAAAATAAATAAAATCAATTTTTTTCCTTTTATTTTAAAAACTTTGCGGAAAAACTATCCTTACAGTGCAAAAGCACATGAAAAACTTTGTTGTTATATATTCCTAAGCAATGTGTCATAACTCCTAAGTAACAACTTCAAAATTCTGATGTGATCGAAGTCCATCTTCGCGATCTGAAGCAGCATATACTTCCTTTAAGCTTTCTATCTTTTCTTTGATTCTTATAACATCACCATGTGACTCAGTCACATTATGTAATAAGAATCTCCAAATAGGAGCTTAACAGAGTTAGACAATGGACTTTACCTAAAGTAGAGTCAAAACTTATTGACTTTAACATCCTTAGGTAAATTTGGCAGCTTCGCAAACAGTTCCCCTTCCTTTGGCAATTTTAACAAATAGACCCTATGGTAATGGTACATGGGACTATCACAGACTTAGCTTTTCTCTTTACTATTTGGTCAACCGAGTTGACTATGTCCGATCCCTTTCCATTGGGAAGAGAATGCTTTTTTTGGATTTCCAGTGTCATCATTGTCAATGTCCATAAAGTTTTGGGAAGTCGATCTTCTAATCAAATTTGCTTTACTAGCCTTCCAAATCATTGTTGATTCAGCAGTACCAAGCAAATAGATAAGATCATTAAGGGTCTTGTCATAGTCTGCTTCATAGGAGTCCCAAAGGAACTCACTATGTGACTTAGAAAGTGATTGAACCACCAACTTTCTCAAGACTTTGACACCCAACTCTCCCGGCTTGTCAATATGTGACTTCATCTCCAAGATGTGATCACACCTAGACCTTGACTTGCCAATAGGGTTTGAGTGACCTTGAACTTGTCGGTTAGGGAGAATAATTGGAGGAAGTGAAGTTCTAAGAGATTTGGGAAGATCATAGATGTCTGAACTAGACATCTTTTGGGAGATATTCAAGTTTAGTTGATTTAAAGTCCTTAATATAACACTCTATATGAAATATTAAGGCTAGGACCCAACAACGCATTTATAACTGGAAGAGGGATGTCGTAATCCAAGTTATAAAATAGTTGAAGGTAGGTAAATGACGATTTACCAATTTCCACCATGAAAAACAAAATATAATTAAGTTTTAATTGGATTTGAAACTCCTAGATCTTTTGAGATACATTGAACTTTCAATGGCATGTTTGAATCTCGAGTGTGCCCTTCAGGTTTTGTGACTGGGATGCCGAGGATCACAAAACAAGGTGTGAATAACCATGCAAATATACTTGGTACCCTTAATATTTACCCCTCAATTGATGTGTCGGTTAACCACACACGCTCCACCGATACTATGAAAAACATTAAGTTACCCTTTGCCTACCTTGTTAAATCAAGCTAGTGTGCCGGTTAACCACACACGCTCCACTAACTGACTTAAGCAAAGTGCAAAGTGTAATTTCATGGGTTAGCATCAAATTCACATTTTCCTAAGTAACTAAGATTGGGTACTAATAAGAGTTTAGTTACTTAGTATTTATCATTAATACTTTTAATGAAATGAGAATTATAGTCCTTGTCCTACCCGTTCCGCTAACGACCCTCCACCGGTCAAGGAAGCGGTGGGTGAGAGTGGACACCCATTAAACTGCCATTTTATAGGCAGTAACCTTATACCCCCCCCCCCCCCTTATAGACCGACTTCGTGAATAAGGCCTACTAATGGTAAGACGACTTTACTCTGATACATATATATAAATATTATTAACTTATAATATTATAAAGTATAAGGGTTGAATTTTAACTTTTAAAATTCTAAGGGCTTAACTTGGAATTAAAGTATTCATAAGTGAAAACTTTACAAATTCCAAAACTTGAGGGCAAGTTTTTGAAACCATTCAAAACTTTTCATTTCATAACTTGTGAGTTTAATGGTTCATTAAAATGAAGACTCTTCATTTTTTATGTAACCTTTTATTCTTTAATAACACTTTTAAAGAAGTGACTCTTAAACATCCATTACTTGAGGACAAGTTATGGAGTCATAATACTATTTAATGAAAAAGACTCTTCATTTTTTTATGTAACCTATGGCACTTTTATGAGTTTTAAGATTCATAAATGTGACCTTTTATGTAACTTGAGGACAACTACCTCTAGATTAATTAGGATTGAAAACAACTAAAACATAATTTTTTTTCCATAAATCTAAAGTAACTAATAAATCAAGGAAACATAAAACTTTTGGTAATCCATAACTTATGGAGTTAAATGCTTGTTTTATGATGAAACTTTTCATGTTCCATAACTTAAGAATAAGTTATGGAATTCTTTAAAACATTAACACCAAATTTTGTAACTCCATAAAAACTTTGAATCAATTTTTTTTAAAACCTTTTCATATCCATAACTTATGGAGGTTTCAAAACACTTAAGATCACAACTTAAAAAAAACTTTTGAGCTCCAAAATTTTATGACAAAATTTGTAACTCCTTAAAACATTTAGATCAAACTTTTAAAACTAATAAAATAATCATATCGTTTTATCTTTTACTAAATTTGACCTAATTCAACTCTTATAGCAAATGATTCAAATTTTACAAATAATTAGTTTTTCACAAAACAAGTAATTATCTTAAAATTTGACAAACTTCATGTTTTTATCCTTTTTTTTTCAACTTTGAAAATAGAACATTTGCATCAATATAATAGAAAACAACCCATGGCTCTGATACCACTGTTGGGTTTTGAGCATTCTAACACTCCTAAGTGTACATACAACCCTAAATACCTTGGATCTATGTTTTCTCTATTATACATGCAAATATGAATATTCCAAGGTATTACTGTGACATCCCCAATTTCACGGCCAGAAAAGACCGATTTGTTTATGCTTTATTTTTATAAAATCAAAGTAATCTTTTGATTAAAAGAGTTGCGGAATTTGTTCCCAAAATAAAATATGATAGAATTTATCAAAACGTTTCTCAAAGAGAATGTATTTTATTAAATAATAAAATCTCGGGATGTCATGTTCGACACAGACCAAAAGCATAAACAATATAAAATAAACCTTACAACAGTTATTCATAACTACTGATCTATAATCCAAAATCTCTCGTCAAGTCCACCAACTTACACTCTTGTGCCATCACCTGTAATGTAAAGAAAACTGAGTGGGTCAGGCTTGGGAGCCTGGTGAGCATATAGGGTTTTCAACCCACAATAATATAATTATTATATGTAATCAGCAAACAATCAACCCAATTACCCATCCCCATTATCTTCTTAAGGTTTTACCCTAAGAACCAACTATCCTTCATTCATTTATTCCTAAGGAATTGGCACGAAATCCATTGCTGCCCAAGTTTATTTATCAAGTACTAAATCCATAACTATCAGGCGCTAACTCCATAGTCACCAAGGTTCACTTAACAAGTGCTAACTCCATAGTCGCCAAGGCTTACTCAACAAGCGCTAACTCCATAGTCGCCAAGGTTCATCAAATAGGCACGAAGTCACATCGTCGCCAAGGTTTATACCATAGGCGCTAACTCCATAGTCACCAACTATCCCATCTACCCAAGTTCTACCCAACATTTTCGTAGATATAAATACTTACACAGTTTAAATCATTTAACACCTGTATAAAACATCAATTCCACGCCCATCTCAAATAAACAAATAATACATAAACACATAGCACGTATTTCATAGCAAATACTTCATATTTATGTGTTAGAAGAAAGTAACTACACACTCACGTATATAAACAACAATATACTTAATACACTCAAACCATACTTGTATTATTATCGTGTTTATGAAAGGTAGTATACACTCACTTGATTAGAAGATGATCGGACAACACTACGGCTTGTAGAAGTAGTATTCTTCGGCAGATCTGGAAGATCTTCACAAAAACCGGACTCCTCGCGGGCAGAGCTTCGGCTCGGGAATTTCACTTCTCGGGATCTTCGGGGCCTCGGGACTTGCTTCGGGGCTCGGGAATGATACCGGGGCTTCGGGATATTTCTTGCACGAAAAACGATGCAAAAACGCGAGAGAAAGAAGAGAAATGAGCAATTGAATCGGCTGCACTCGACTCCCTTTTATAGGAGCTGGAAGGTCGATTTACGCAAGGCGTAAATCCTAGTTACGCGGGGCGTAACCTGGATAGGATCGCTGACTCCCCCCTTTCGGATAATATCGGCCAATATATATATATAAATAAATATCGAAAATATTTAATAAACTTCAAAAATTCATATCTTCCTCATACGAACTCTGTTTTCGACGTTCTTTATATCCACACGTAGGTGAGACTACGATCTACAACTTTCGTTTAGACTTCGTCGGCTAATTTTGACTTTATTTTTTATTATTTATTTTTAGTAGGCCGGGACAGGAAAACTCCGTTATAAAATCATAACTTCTTCATCCGACGTCCGTTTTCGCCTATCTTTTTATCGTTTTACTACAATTAATGAGATCTTCAATTCTCATTTAGATTGTTTCGGCTAAAAACTGCTCGGTCTCAAATCGAGTATTCGGACTGCATACCGCTAAGTCGAAACTTCGAAAAATCATAACTTCCTCATACGAAGTCAGATTTGGGGGTTCTTTTTATGTACGCTCATGGTTTAACGAACTCTACGACTTTCATTTAGATTGCTAAGGCTAAATATCACTCTAATGTAAATTCACTTTTTACGTCGCGCTGTGTCGTGCCGGTTCTGTCGCGAAACTTCGACAGGTCATAACTTCTTCGTTATAACTCGGATTTCGGCGTTCTTTATATGTACGGAATCCTTGTAACATATACTACAACTTAGTTAAAATTATTCATTCTAAATAATCTTTTATCAAAAAGTCATTTTTGACGCTTATCGTCTCTAAATTGACTAGCCCTGATCTACGGGCGTTACAATTACCCTATCTAGCATACAATCTTTTAATACTTGGGTAATATAACAAGTTAGAATACATACCTCTTGATGTGACTTGACTCCATGAAGCTCGAGAGCCTAGTGCCCCAAGTGTGACACCTAAAATGGTTCACACAACATCATCAACACTTGGAATAACCATGAGAAGAAGACACTTTATGCTCAAATCGGCTAGCCCTCATATATGTATCACTAGTGGCAATTTCTTAAGCTAAAGGGGTCTTTATATAGTGTGGCTATTAGGGTTACACCATGTAACTCATAACTTTACCCATTCCTTATGCTCCATGGGTTTTAACCTCCATGGAGTATCCATGGGTCACCACATGGGTTAAACCCAACACAAGGAATCTTGGATCATAAGCCCACATATATAAGAATGAATGATTTACACAATCAATCCCCATATATTTAATTAGTCTCTTTTGATCAATAAATTAAGTCTAAATTTATTCTTAATCAATACTAATTAAATAACATAATTTTATATTAATATATTAGAACTTATAATATATTAATATGTCACAAATGTCCTCTTCTCACAAACGGTCTATCCAAATGTCCCGATGTCATGCAACCCAAATGGACCATGCCGAGTCGGGCCAAGTCTTACCAATTATAGTTATGGACTTAGACACTAATCCAACAACAACTTCTCGAGTTCAGGGAGGACTTGACGAGTCGGTGAACTGCACTCGACGAGTCGGGTCAACATGGACCGTTGACTTTGACTTTGACCAAGGGTTGACCAGTTGACCTCTGAGGGTATTTTGGTAATTTGGAAAACTCATGGAAAAGGTCTTATGGTAACTTTAGGTGGTGGAGTTCGTGTTGGTGATTCGTGAGTTTGAGCCTATCACTTCAGTGCGACATCTGCGAGGTCAGTTTTCCTCACTATACTCAAGGGTCTAAGGCACCAAGGTCGGACCTTTGGATTGTTATCTGGTTATGTTATGCTAGTATGATCTTTTAAAATGGTATCCTAGAGGGTAGGATAATATTATATGGTATGTGGTATGGTCTGTTATATCGGTATCCTAGAGGGTAGGATAATATTATATGATATGTGGTATGATCTGTTAGATCGACATCCTGGTAGATAGGATGGTGTTATGTGTTATGTGGTATGATCCGTTAGATCAAGTATTGTCTATAGACTGTTATGTGATTATGTGTTATATGTGCACATGTTTGTTTAGCGGTTGAGGCTTATCTACTTTGTGCGGAGGCCAATAGACCTGGGCATTCCAACCTGTAGGTTGTGGGCCGTGAGTATTCCATCCCGAGGATGATTGGACTCGTAGTGTGTGGGCATTCCAACCTATTGGTGTGGGTCTAGGGTATTCCATCCCGAGGATGATTGGACCCATAGTATGTTGGCATTCCAACCTGTTGGTTGTGGGCCTGGGGTATTCCAACCCGATGGTTGACTGGACCCATAGTATGTTGTTTATGATTTTATGTGCATTGTTGTGGGTATGGGTATTTTGGGGGAAACTCACTAAGCTTTCGGGCTTACAGTTTCAGTTTATTGTTTCAGGTACATCAGGGGATCACAGCAAGGCGAAGGCATGATCGTACAGCTCCTCATGATTTGTTTATGTTTCTGGGAAAACTATGATATTAGATATTTTGAAAACAAACTTTGTAATCATAAATGGTTTTAAATGTTTTGAAAAAAGTTTTAATTTGGCATGAATTTTATGGGTGTTACAAGTTGGTATCATAGCCTTGGTTTGAGTGAATTGGAGGAACACTCGTGTGACTCCAGTCTCAAATCAAGGAAAAGATTTTCAAAATGATTTTCAAATGTTTTTCAAAATAAGTAAAGGAGGATGTAGGGTGTACGATCAGCCGAAGCCAATAAGTTGACCCTAAAATATCATATAATTATTCGATTATGTGATATGTTAGAACAACATGCTAGTGCTAGGCTAGGGATCTTCAGGAATTGCATGATAGAATTGCCTGATTACATGATGCTTGGTAGCCTAGGGTTTTCCTCATATGATATTGACATCATTACTATAGTTGCTTAGTGTATGCATCTCGGTCGTACATAAATAAGATCTTAGAGCCTGAGAATGTTTGGTTTGGCCTTATTTCCTATTCTTGTTTGATGAAGGGCTTATGGTAGGATCAGGTATTCGAAAGTCTATAGGGTCCAGCGTTATGTATGACTAACATACACTAGCGCTGCAGGGTTGATGGAAGTTTCATGGATGAGTGGGTTGTGCGAGACCGATAGGGCAGTTGTGAGATAGTTAGTCTTCCACTAGGAGTGAGGTTGAGCGACCACCAGGTGTATGCATAGTGTAAAGGTGTTGTGGTGATACTTGAGACAAATATGGGTAGGTGTGGAAGGTAGTAGGGGCCCATACTACTGAAAGCATATGACCCATACGCGTAGCAACGAAGTCGCAACCCCTAGGATTTAGTCGGGAGTTGGTTCCCGGTCATTTATTCGGATTTGCTGATATCTTCTTGTTATATTTTCAGTATGGTGGTTACGAGGCGTTTCGTGACAGGATCCGGATCGGGATCAGGACAGGGTGATCAGGAGGCCCCAACAGCATCTGAGATTATCGGCCAGGAGGGGCCATTGTTGACAGAGGATCGAGTCAGGGAGATCATGAACGAGGAGGTGGTCGGGATTTTCCGGGGTCAGATTTTGGAGTTATTTGGGACTATCAAGTCCGCTATGATAGATTACTTTGATGACAGATATGCAGCCCTTACTGAGACACCTGCCGCTGCAGCTACAGCGGCAGGAGGGGGAGCGGGCTGAGTTTTTCAGTACCGGGACTTCGATAACATGAAGCCCCCGACTTTTGATGTTACTCAGGATCCCATTGTAGCCATGAGGTGGATGGGTATTTCTTTACATGTTCATGTCCTAATGACCAGAAGGTCAAGTGTGCCCTGAATCTGCTGAGGTCCAAGGTAAAGGACTGGTGGAGATTGATGACGGGGTCGTATACGGATGACCAGAGAGCTGCTGTTACTTGGGAGCAGTTCAGGGACATGTTCTGTGCTCGCTACATTCCGAGGTTCGAGCGTGAGCGGTTATCTCAAGAGTTTTTGGAGCTGAGACAGGGTGCTGAGACGGTGACGAAGATCACCCGTATGTTTACTGAGAGGGCGATGTTTTGCCCGGAGTTTGCCTCGGAGCAGGATCAAAATGACATGCTATCTGAGCATGCTCAAGACTGACATCCGTCAGTTTGTTGCCACTCAGAGATGCGATACTCTACTGGAGTTACAGAAGGCCGCCAGGCGGCGTGAGTTATAGCTTGAGCTGCAGTTGAGGGAGCAGCGGCATGCACCAGAACAGTCGCATCCGGTGCCGAAGCGGTCCAAGACCACTGATACCAGGACTGGGGGACAGCCAGGCCGCACTTGTAGGAAGTGCGGAAAGGCTCATTCAGGGACGTTCTGAGCAAGGAGTGGATGTCACTGATGCCATCTCGCTAGGGATTGCAGGAAGCCGACTCTGATTTCTGGAGTCAGGCTTTGCTATCATTGTGAGCAGGTGGGCTATATGAAGGCCTTGTGTCCTTTACCAGCCGCCAAGCCGGCGTAGGCTCCAACGCCGACTACTTTAAGGATTACGTATGGGAGACCAGTCAGGGTAGAGCCTTCAAGGCTCAGGGTCGTGCCTTCTAGCTGACAGCCGAGGAGGCCAGGGCAACACCAGATGTGGTTGCTGGTATTTTTATATCCTTACTCTCATTTGTTATATATGTTATGTGCTTATCTTTTGAACTTATGATTAGATACGTTTTTAGTGAACTCCTTACCCATATTCGGTGTTATTTGAATCGGGGGCAAGTCGGTTGTTCGTATCTCAGACTTTCAGTAGGGAGTTTAGTATGCCAGTAGGTGAGCTAGAGTGTCCATTGCGAGTAGACCTGACAATTCATGTATTCGTGTCATGAAAACGTGTTAGCCACAAATTTGACACAATACGATTACACGTTGAGAAATAAGCTTTATCTCAAATTTTAAGATGTATTTGTGTCGTGTATTCGTATCATGTCGTGTCTCTCACAGATTCGTGTCTTCGTGTTTGAAATTGCCAGGTCTAGTTGCGAGTCTCCATTGCCAACGAACACGGGATTTCTCCTTCTTCGGTCTACCGAGGATGTGAGTAGGAGATTTTCGGAGTACCCTTTCCGATTGAATTGGTACCGATTCCCATGTGGGAGGTGTGCGTGATTGTAGGGATGGATTGGCTTAGTCGGTTCGGTGCCATGATAGATTGTGAGGGCCAGCGGGTGGTAGTTCGCACCCCAAGTGGGGGTGAATTGATTATATATGGCGATGAAACCAGAGTGGGATCAAGGTTCTGTTCAGCTGCCAGGGCTCGGCAGTACATTCAGCACGGGTGTGCGGGTTATCTAGCGTATGTGGTGGATACGTGGGTTAGGGATCCGACTCCAATTTAAGAGGTTCCAGTGGTTAGAGAGTTTGCTGACGTGTTCCCGGAGGAGTTGCCAGGAGTGCCTCCGGAGAGATAGGTCGAGTTCCGGATCGACCTGGTGGTGAGTGCGGCTCCTATCGCCAAGGCGTCGTACCGACTGGCGCCACCCGAGATGCAGGAGCTGTCATCACAACTATAGGAACTGTTGGGCAAGCAGTTCATCCGACCTAGCAGTTCTCCATGGGGAGCACCGATCATGTTCATCAGGAAGAAGGACGACTCGCACAAAATGTGCATTAATTATAGGGAGTTGAACAAGTTGATGGTGAAGAACCGTTATCCACTCCCGAGGATAGATGATCTCTTTGATCAGTTTCAGGGGGAATCTTGGTTCTCCAAGATAGATCTGAGGTCGGGGTATCATCAGGTCCGGGTCAGAGAGGAGGACGTGGAGAAGACCGCGTTTCGGACTCGTTATGGTCATTACGAGTTCGTGGTGATGCCGTTTGGGCTCACCAACGTGCCAACAGTATTTACGGACCTGATGAATACGGTTTGCATACCGATGCTGGATCGCTCGGTCATCGTGTTTATAGATGATATTTTAGTGTATTCCAAGACTCGAGGGCAGCACGAGGAGAATCTCAGGGGGTTGTTGGGAGTTCTGAGATGAGAGCGGCTATATGCCAAGTTCTCGAAGTGCGAGTTTTGGTTACGAGAGGTCCAGTTCCTCGGGCACCTTGTTAACTAGGATGGGATTTTGGTCGACCCGACCAAAATCGAGGCAGTCATGCAGTGGGAGGTTCTGAAGTCTCCTTTAGATATCAGGATTTTTCTGGGATTGGCAGGGTACTACCGGAGATTCATACAAGATTTCTCCAAGATTGCAGTACCCCTCACTCGTCTGACGAGGAAGGGGTGCATTTCCAGTGGGGCCCTGAGCAGTAGAGGGCGTTTGAGACCCTCCGTCAGCGGTTGTGTGAGGCTCCAGTTTTGACACTCCCGGAGGGAGATGAGGATTTCGTGGTGTTCTGTGATGCATCCATCACAGGTTTAGGGGCGGTCCTCATGCAGAGGGGATGGGTGATAGCTTATGCATCGCGACAGTTGAAGCTGCATGAGGCGAGATACCCTACACATGACTTAGAGCTGGGGGCGGTGGTGTTCGCTCTCAAGATATGGAGACATTACCTTTATGGGCTCCATTGTACCATTTACACGGATCAAAAGAGCTTGAGACATATCATGGATTAGCCGAACCTGAACATGAGGCAGCGCAGGTGGCTAGATGTAGTCAAGGACTACGATTGCGATATCCTTTACCACCTCGGTAAAGAGAATTTGGTGGCGGACGCTCTGAGCCGCAAATCAGCTGGGACTCCCACCCCAGTGATATGTATGAGGATAGCAGTGGATTCTCCGCTTGTAAGTTTGATTAGAGATGCTCAGGCGAAGGGTATGCGACTAGAGAATTGGAAACTGGAGAGGATCAGGGGCAAGAGCGCCCGATTTGTGCAAGATAGCCGGGGGTTGTTGACCCGATGCGGTCGGGTATGGGTTCCGATGACTGGTGAGGTCAGACAGATGGTAATGGAGTAAGCTCATAAGTCTCACTTCTCTATTCACCCGGGGGCCACCAAGATGTACCGGGATTTGAGTTTGAGCTATTGGTAGCCGTGCATGAAGCAAGAAATCGCTTGGTACATCGAGAGGTGCTTGACTTGTAGGATGGTCAAGGCCGAGCATCAGAGGCCGCATGGCAAGCTGCAGCCCATGGAGATTCCCATGTGGAAATGGGAACAAATCACAATGGATTTTATTACCAATTTGCCGAGAACGATGAAGGGGTTTGATGCTATATGGGTCATCATGGATCGATTGACCAAGAGTGCCCATTTCTTGGCAATACGGAAGAGTTCGTCGGCCGAGAAGTTAGCCGACATATATGTCTGCGAGATCGTTGCTCGACATTGGGTTCCGATCTCCATTGTCTCCGACTAGGATGTTAGATTTACCTCCCGCTTCTGGCAGAAGTTCCACGAGGAACTGGGCATGCAGTTGCACTTCAGCACAACATTCCATCCACAAACTAATGATCAGAGCGAGCGGACCATTCAGACCCTCGAGGATATGTTAAGGGCGTGTGTCATTGATTTTGGTGTGAGCTGGGATTCCCACCTACTGCTTGCAGAGTTCGCTTACAACAACAACTATCATTCCAGCATTGGCGCCCCGCCTTTCAATTTGTTGTATGAGCGGAGACATCACACCCCGGTTTGCTGGGGTGAGGTTGGACACAGGGTAATGGGACAGACAGAAGTAGTCTTGCAGACTACTGAGAAGATTCAACAGATTAGGCAGCGACTATAGACCTCCCAGAGTCGACAAAAGAGTTACGCTGACAGACGTCGATCTGAGTTGGAGTTTCAGGTGGGCGATATGGTACTCTTGAAAGTCGCCCTGGAAGGGTGTAATCCGCTTCAGGAAGAGGGGGAAATTGGGTCCCCGTTACATCGGACCGTTCAGGATTATGGCCAGAGTTGGCAAGGTGACTTACAGGCTAGAGCTACCAGAGGAGTTTAGTCAGATCCACAACACTTTTCACGTTCTGTAATTGCGAAAATGCATTATGGATCAGGGGGCGGTAGTATCGTTGGATGATATTTAGGTCGATGAGCACCTGAATTATGTGGAGAGGCTCATGGCCATTTTGGAGAAGAAGGGGAAGGTTCTACGGAACAAGGAGATACCTTTGGTAAAGATACAGTGGGAGCATCGGAGAGGATCCGAGTGGACTTGGGAGCCAGAGGCAGAGATCGGGAGCACTATCCGGAGCTGTTCGCCGTGGCAGACTTCGAGGACGAATTCTAGTTCAAGTGGGGGAGAATTGTAACACCCCGATTCACAGGTATCAGTTTTATAAGAATTTTCTTGTTTTCAAGGTCTACTCGACGATTTGATTGCCCTACTCGTCGAGTAGCAACGATTTGGTCCGCGTGTTTTAGTGACCTACTCGCTGAGTCCAAGAAGGGACTCGACGAGTAGGAGTTAATAGATGAAACCCTAAATTTCGGGGATTTGCACCCTATTTAAGGACCACTTATTCCCCTTATCCTCTCTTGCTACCTCCCTTGAGTTCAGAAACCCTAATTCGTGGTTGCTCTCTATAATTGTGTGCTCCTTAGCTTGGAAGAGGGATCTTTGGAGTAAAAAGCTTGGAGTTCAAGCAGTTTGGATCAAGGGGCTGTTGTAGATCCGGATTCTTCTCTGTGTTGGCATCATTTTGGAGGTAAAAAGTTGTTACCTTGGCTCTCTCTTAGCTACATCTCTTCATTATGGGTTGGGATTTTAGGGTTTAGTGTGGTGGTTCTCTGATTTGGGTCAAGATCTGAGGTTGCAACCTCAGATCTCGACTCCTTTAGCCCCTCTTTGTCATAAAGCTTCAGTATTTGTTGAGCTATGACCGTTCCCTTACCTTAAGCCACTTCTTTAGCTTGTTTTTTGTCATTATCACCTTAAATGCACATAAAGTTTGCAACTTTACGTGATAAACATGTCTTGGGAAGTTGGATCTACAATATGGAGCCTTAGCATGGCTTAAAAAGCATCTGTATGGGTGAAGGATTGAAAGGACTCAGCGATTCATATGAATATGGTCATCAACTCGACGAGTTGATGAACAACTCGGCGAGTCCGATGGAGATTGCGTAGGGCTCGGCAAGTCAGTCGGATAACTCGACGAGTCGGCTAGGGTTTTCCCAACCTTTGGACACGTATGAACTCGGCGAGTTGTAGGGAAACTCGACGAGTCAATCAAGGATTTCATGACTTCTCGAGTTCAGGGAGGACTTGACGAGTCGGTGAACTGCACTCGACGAGTCGGGTCAACATGGACCGTTGACTTTGACTTTGAGCAAGGGTTGACCAGTTGACCTCTGAGGGTATTTTGGTAATTTGGAAAACTCATGGAAAAGGTCTTATGGTAACTGTAGGTGGTGGAGTTCGTGTTGGTGATTCGTGAGTTTGAGCCTATCACTTCAGTGCGACATCTGCGAGGTCAGTTTTCCTCACTATACTCAAGGGTCTAAGGCACCAAGGTCGGCCCTTTGGATTGTTATCTGGTTATGTTATGCTAGTATGATATGTTAGAACGGTATCCTAGAGGGTAGGATAATATTATTGGTATGTGGTATGGTCTGTTATATCGGTATCCTAGAGGGTAGGATAATATTATATAATATGTGGTATGATCTGTTAGATCGACATCCTGGTAGATAGGATGGTGTTATGTGCTATGTGGTATGATCCATTAGATCAAGTATTGTCTATAGACTGTTATGTGATTATGTGTTATATGTGCACATGTTTGTTTAGCGGTTGAGGCTTATCTACTTTGTGCGGAGGCCAATAGACCTGGGCATTCCAACCTGTAGGTTGTGGGCCGTGAGTATTCCATCCCGAGGATGATTGGACTCGTAGTGTGTGGGCATTCCAACCTATTGGTGTGGGCCTAGGGTATTCCATCCCGAGGATGATTGGACCCATAGTATGTTGGCATTCCAACCTGTTGGTTGTGGGCCTGGGGTATTCCAACCCGATGGTTGACTGGACCCATAGTATGTTGTTTATGATTTTATGTGCATTGTTGTGGGTATGGGTATTTTGGGGGAAACTCACTAAGCTTTCGGGCTTACAGTTTCACTTTATTGTTTCAGGTACATCAGGGGATCACAGCAAGGCGAAGGCATGATCGTACAGCTCCTCATGATTTGTTTATGTTTCTGGGAAAACTATGATATTAGATATTTTGAAAACAAACTTTGTAATGATAAATAGTTTAAATGTTTTGAAAAAGTTTTAATTTGGCATGAATTTTATGGGTGTTACAACAATAAGTCAGAACTTACAACAATAAGTCCCAAATGTTCAGACTAATTGCCAAATCTCACAATTCGAGCTATGAATAGGGATGTCGTAATCATAATCGAATTTGAGTATGCAAATATCACAACAGCTAACTCCTTAAAATCTTCCTAGTGAAAATGTTTCCTCACAGTCATTTTTCAAGAATTGGAGAAAAACCTTATGACACTTAGATTTTATGGTGTATGTGTTCCTATCCATGTGAATTTTGTCATAACCATAATCACAAGACAAGTTTTGTGACAAATCCAAGCTCTTATGGACATAACTTGTTTATCCTTAATTTCTTGCCACCAAGGGTCCCACTATTACTTCCAAGTTGTTAAGCAACTCACCCATACAGATCAATGAGCTTTCATTGATCAAGATGCTTTGCCTTTATGCAATCATTTGAGAACTCATAGAACTCACGTGCATAGTTAACTCAACTGGAATGGCACAGAAAACAAGAATATGTCAACTAATGATTGATCAATTCTTGAGGCTTTTCAAGATCATTAAGACTCCCAATAACCTCTTGACATATAAGATTCCCTTGTCAAGAAACATTTCTCGTCAAATATTCAAGAGATAATGTGAGTTCTTATCAAGACAAACACTTTTCATAATTGGTTTTAGTTGGTATTTGTCTTATCCAAAACATCACAACTTACCAATTGAAAATGTGCAGAAATAAGAAAACTTTTCCTATTCCACATTTGATGAGTGTTATAAACTTACTTGAAGACGTATCACTCAATGTCGTAATCTTGGAGTATGACTCTAAGACTTGATTTTGGAACGAAGTATGATTCACCTTTAGATTTAATCATTTCAACAATTTATGATTCCTCTTCTTAGCCATACTAGTGTATTAAGCTGTCCTTAGAGAATCAATTTTGATATGGTCTCTTAATCATTAAGACGATCATAAAACATGATACTTAAGTACTCTCCCTTCTTTTTAGATTGGAGAAACTTTTATCTTTCTGCCTAATTGATTCTTCTTATTCGTTCTGCTATCCATTGAAACTTTTCAAGGATTCAGAATCACGCTTAATCTTGTAAGCATAACCATATCTACGAAACTTTTTAGTAAATCATAATGAATAATCTTATCGTTCTTTGTGGTGGACTTGACCTTTAAGTCCTTCGCTTGATTCACATACTTGTGCGAACAAGAAATTTAGCCTTAGTTTTCCCAAGTACCAAGATTTCCATACATCACATGATTCAAATCATATGATTCCAAGTTTCTGTCGAATTGAAACTGGGGCGATGGGAATCTTTCCTTACTTAGAAAATTACGACACTACCACAAATAGCATAACTAAGAATCACGTCCACTTTTATTGCTTACAATAGAAACATACAAACATCAATTTTCACAAATGACATTGCAAGGAGATATAAATAAGACAAAATCAAAATTTATTTTATTTATAAAAATGCGGAAAACTTGTCCTTACAACGCAAATTCAAATGAAAACTATGCTATTACATATTCATAAGCAATCTATCATAACTCTAAGCAACAACTCAAAAATCCGATCACCGAATCATGCGACCGAAATCCATTTCTTCGCGATCAGACTCAACTCACTCTTCTTTAAGCTTCCTTTCTTTTCTTTGATCCTACAAAACATCAAAATGCAATATTATCACATCATGTATTGAGAATCTACAAACAGGAACTTAATAGAGTTTAGATAGTGGATTTTACCTGAGGCAGAGTCATACATCTTGACTCTCCCATCTTTGCGATCTCTCAGGTAGATAGGGCAGCTTCGCATCCAATGCCCCTTACCTTGGCAATAGAAACAAATGGACTCTTTTGGAATGGTACACGAGGCAATCTCAGACTTAGCCTTTCTCTTGCCTAGAAAAAATCTTTCTGGACTTCCAATGTTTCCATCGTCAATGTCCATGGAAGTTTGGGACATTGATTTACCAGACAAATTTGCTTGAACAGTGCGCCAAATCATCGTTGATTCAGCAACAATAAGGAAATAAGTCAAATCAATGAGGTTCATGTCGTGGTCCATCATATATTAGTCATTAATCAACTCACTATATGAGTTAGAAAGTGATTAAAGAACCCAGTCAACATCCAACTTCCTTGAGATTTCGACACCCAACTTTCCCAAATTGTTAAAATGCAACTTCATGTCCAAGACGCGAGCACATACAGACTTTCCATTTTCATGTCTTTATGCCAATAGGGCTTGAGTGATCTTGAACTTTTCAAGTCTTCGAATTTGTGGGTCGGGAAGAATAATTGGAGGAGGTGGAGAGAGTGAAGTTTCACTTAACCACAAAACAAGGGATTGATATTTCACCTTGATCGTTAAGTGGACCTTCACCTTACTTAGGAAAGCTTTTTCCAAAGGATTCAGGAAGACCATAGTCGTCAGAACTAGACATCTACAAGGGAAAAAAATTCAAGTTAGTTGATTGAGTCCTTAATAAAACACTAAAATGAGATATTAAGGCTAGGACCCAACACGATACTTTACAACTCGGAAGAGGGAAGCCGTAATCCAGTTGTAGAATATTTGAAGGTAGGTAAATGATGATTTACCAATTTCCACCATGAAAAAACGAAAAAGAAATTTAAGTTGTAAACGAATTGAAACTCCTAGATCTTTTGAGATTCATTGAACTTTTCAATGGCATGTCTAATCTCGATTATGCCCTTCAAGTTTGTGACTGGGATACTGAGGATCACAAATACGGTGTGAATAACCATGCAAATATACTTGGTACCCTCAATGTCACTATCACCTAATCAATGTGCCGGTTAGCCACACACGCTCCATTGATCTATAACAAACATCGAGTTACCCTTTGCCACCCTTGCCAGTCCCAAATGAGTGTGCTGGTTAACCACACCCACTCCACTAACGTCTTGGCAAGGTGAAAAGTGTAATTTCATGGGTTAGCACCAAATTCACATTTTCCTAAAGTAACTAAGATTTGGGAATTTATTTAAAACGTTTAGTTACTTCATATTTCATTATACTTATAATGGAAGGTTGTGTCCTATCCTACTCGTTCGGCTAATGACCCTCCACTAGTCAAGGGTGCGATGGGTAAGAGTGGATACCCAATGACGGTCATTTTATAGACCGCTTCCTTAAACACCCCTTATAGATCAGCTTCGTGAATGAGGCCTACTAACGGTAAGATTGACTCTTTACTTATACATATATAATATATTAAACTTTTAATTTTATATAGTATATGGTGTATTTTACACTTTTAAAATACTAAGTGGTCTAATTTAATAAAAATATACTTTTAATTTAATTAAACTTAAACCATGTCTTTGGATTTATTGATTCTCTTTTAATTACACACTTAATTAATTTAATAAAACCATAAGGGTGTAATGTGAACTTTTCAAAATACTAGGGTTTTAGAATTTAATATTTCAAAATTAAATCTTTTTAATTAAATTTAAATTCCAAAACTCGAGGACAAATTTTGAAACCTTTCAAAACATTAAGGTTTAACTATTTAAATTTCAAAAACTTAAACTATTAAGTTCAAATTTAAACTATAAAACTTAAGGGGTGTAATTTGAAACTTTTCTAAATTAATAGGTCAAATATTTGACTCATAATAATCCTATATTATCCATATTCAACCAAATCCACCAATTTTGATAAGGATAACCATACCAAACTCAAAAAATTGAATTTTGGCAAGAAAAATGAGATTTGGTAATTATCCTCAGCAAAATCTAGCCTGAAAATCCAGACAGTTAATGACGTTTGTCACCCGTAGACCTGCCGGTCCTAACTGTAGCTAACAGTCGAGGTGAGAGATTGTCAGTCCCCTATAGATCTATACACAAACTCACGCTCTCCCTCCAGGAGACTCTGGTTCATAAGGCTAGACTTCCCTTGGTACTTAGGTAAGTACACGAAGACGTGCCTCACTATTAGCTTCAACGAATTTACAAGTAATAATGTGAAAACCTTTCTATAAATAACAAGAACTTTTGTAAAAAGATCCCTTTGTTCCATAAACTATACTTATTATAGTTTATAAGTTTATTTCCATGTTTTAACTTGGACTTTTGTAAAATAGTTCATATGATCCATAAACTATACCTATTATAGTTTATAAGTTTATTCCATGTTTTAAGAAGTTTCACGTTTAAATGCATATTAATGGTAAGGAAAACATAATAAGTAAATTATATTTTTAAACACAAGATTTCTTGTGTTTTGCTTGTATTCCCCCACCCCCTAAAACATTGAAAAAGCTTGAAAAAATATGGGGGTGTGAACTCACCTTGTGTGCGTGTTCTTGCTTAGATACGAATTGGCTGCGAATAATCCTCTGGATAATTGAGATTCAAAGGGTTAATTTACACTAGATTGGGTTTAATACTTACAAAGAGTGAAAAAGGATCCTGGGAAATTAAGGATGAAGATGTGAAGATATCCTGGGAAACTGATTTGAATGTTTGAAGATTCAAAGAATTTCCTTATAATAGTTGAGATCAAATGGAAAGATTTCGGCTTTAAGATGTGAATTGTGAGGTATGGTTCTCGGTTGACACACACACACACACACATATATATATATATGAGATGGTGATATTTACTTTGGGAAATGTAACTTATCATCTTGGTAAGAGTATCACCGCCTCAAGAACTAAATATCTAGATATTATTGTTGGATTAGTGTCTAAGTCCATAACTATTTTGGTATGTACTTGACTCGATGGTGCATGGTCCTTTTGGGTTGCCTTCACCAAAGCAACTTGATAGGATGAATAATGGAGAGAAAGGATTAAATATGATTTATTAATATATTATGAGAATAATATATTAAAGGAGAAATCATATTGTTTAATTAATATTAGTCAAGAATTAATAAGAATTAAGTTTGTGACTAAAAGACATTAATTAAACTAAAGGACTAGAACTGTCAATTGTATGATATTTGAATATTGAGCTAATGGACTCCATATTAAAGGGGTGGGCGAATTCTATGGGGAAACCCATTAGAAATCGTCCAAGGCCTTTAAGGAAGGAGCCCATGGGTTGCTTAGGGCTTAAGCATCCAAATTAGGGTTTCCTTGTTAGATAACCCTAATAGCCTCACTATTTAAAGAACCCTTATGCCCCAAAAACGTGGCTAAGCTTCCTTCTAGGGTTTCCACACGTTTTGGGCAGCCTCCTTCTCTTCTCCTCTTCATCCTCTTGCTTTTGGTGTTTGTGAACCATTAGAGGAGTGACATTTGTGACTCTAAGCTTTCTAAAGTCAATACAAAAAGGATTTGAGATTGTTATTGCTACATAACAATCAAGGTATGATCTAAAACCTAATTTATATGTTATATTGATTATCATATGCTAGATCTAGGGTTTATAGTCTTGGATGAATTTCATGTACAATAGAGAAACCTAGATCCAAGCATTAGGGTTTGTATGAGCACATAGGATGTTCTTATGGCTAAAACCCATCAGTGGTATCAGAGCTTTGATTGGTTTCTATTGTATTGATGCCTTGTGTGTTTATTCAAGCTAAAATCGATTTTTGGCCAACCTGTCTGACGAACTCGGCGAGTACCACAGTGTACTCGGCGAGTAGGCCTCAACTCGGCAAGTCCAATGTGGTACTCGGCGAGTTCGAGTGTCAGAAAGAGGGGATTTCGGGATTTCTTGTTGTTTTTCTCATGGATACTTGCCTTATCTGTTTTAGATCATTAAAATCCGATTTTATACATATTTATGAGTATATCCTTGATTAAACAAAAGATAATTACCAATTGATTAGATAATAACTTCCTTATATGATTAAAGTTGATTATTTGTATTAATTGGGTAACTTATTTTGCAAGAAATTGAAATTAGGTCAAATATAGATAATGATAAAATTAATTGTTATTTGTTATTTGATCCTTGTGTTATGAAAAGTTTCAATTTTCCCCCTTTAGGTTTTATAGTTTGAATTTGAACTCAAAAGTTTTGTTTTGAAATTTAAATAGTTGAAACCCTAATGTTTTGAAAAGGTTTCAAAACTTGCCCTCAAGTTTTGGAATTTAAATTTTGATTAAAAGTTAATTTTGATGTATATTTAAATTCTAAACCCTAATGTTTTGAAATGTTTCAAAAACTTGCCCTCAAGTTTAGGAATTTAAAAGTTGATTAAAAGTTTAATTTAGGAATGTTAAATTCTAAAACCCTAGTGATGTTTTGAAAAGTTCATATCACACCCTTATGATTTTATTAATTAATTAAGGTGTATAATTAAAAGAGGTTTAATAAATCCATAAAAGTTTTGGTTTATAAATTAATTGAATTAAAAGTATAATTGTTAAATTTGACCACCTAGTATTTTAAAAGTGTAAAATACACCCTATACTATATATAACATTAAAAGTCTAACATTATATATATGTATGAGTAAAAGTCAGTCTTACCGTTAGTAGGCATCATTCACGAAGCTAGTCTATAAAGGGGTGTTTAAGGAAATTGCCTATAAAATGGCGAATGAATGGGTATCCACTCTTACCCACCGCACTCTTGACTAGTGGAGGGTCGTTAGCCGAACGGGTAGGATAGGACAGAACTTTCCATTATAAGTATAATGAAGTACAAAAGTAACTAAATGTTTTACAAATTCCCAATCTTAGTTACCTAGGCAAAAGTGAATTGATGCAATTCCATGAAATTACACTTTGTGCCCTTGCGAAGAAGTTAGTGGAGCGTGTGTGGTTTACCGGCACACTAAATGGTTCTAAGCAAAGGTAGCAAAGGGTGACTCAATGTTTGTCATAGTTCGGTGGAGC
The DNA here is from genome assembly GCF_051521515.1 of Lactuca serriola. Classification (NCBI taxonomy): domain Eukaryota; kingdom Viridiplantae; phylum Streptophyta; class Magnoliopsida; order Asterales; family Asteraceae; genus Lactuca; species Lactuca serriola. The sequence continues at coordinate 46,594,616 of NC_136408.1, read as the reverse complement.
GTGTGTGGTTTACCAACACATCGAATAGGTGACTGTAACGTGTGGGGGCACCATGTAAATTTGCATGGTTATTCACACCCGTTTTGTGATCCTCGGCATCCCAGTCACAAACTAGAGGGGCATATCGAGATTTAAACATGCCATTGAAATGTTCAATGAATCTCAAAGGATCTAGGAGTTTTCATAGATTTAAAACTTAAATTTCTTTTTCGTTTTTCATGGTGGAAATTAGTGAATCGTCATTCACTTACCTTCAAATATTCTGCAACTAGATTACGGCATCCCTTTTCTAGGTTGTAGCATATTGTGTTGGGTCATAGCCTTCATATCTCATTTGGGTGATTTATTAAGGACTCAATCAATCAAATAACTTGAATTTATTTTCTCCCGTTTTGTAGATGTCAACGTACGACAACTATGGTTTTCCCAAATCCCGTGGAACAAGCTTTCCACATGAAGATGATATTCCACGATTCGATCGAGGAACAAGATATCATGCTTCACTTCCTCCACGTCCTCCAATCATTCTCCCTAACCCACAAGATCGAAGAATTGAAAGGTTCAATGTCACTAAAGCCCTATTGGAAATGAAACATGGAGATGGTAAACCCGTGTGTGCCCACGTTCTAGGAATGAAATCACACATCGATAGGTTGATAATGTTGGGTGCGTCATTCCCTGATAAGTTGGCTGTGAACTGGGTTCTACAGTCACTTCCTGAATCATATAATGAGTTCAAAAGAAAGTATTATATGATGGATCATGACGATAACCTCATTGACCTAACTTACATGCTCATTGCTGCTGAATTAGAAATGATTTGGCAAAGCAATGGAGCATATTTGTTGGGAAAGTCAACCAACCATGCTTCCGAGGACGTTCTAGGAGAACCGACCTGCGTTTGTTGCCAAGAGAAAGGGCGTTGGATACAAGTCTGCCCTAAGAGCCTAAAGAGTCCAGAAGATGGGAGAGTCAAAGAGTATGGTTGTGCTTCAGGTAAAGTCAACTATCTGACTCCATTAAGTTCCTATTCGTTGATTCTTAATACATAATGTGATGAGATTACATTTGAATGTTTTGTAGGATCAGTGAAAAGAGAGGAAGCTTGATGGAAAAGCAAGATGAGTCTAATCACAAAGAAATGGAACTCGATCGCATGGACTTGAAGATTAGATTTTGAGCTTAGAAAGTTATGATAGAGTTGTTAGGAATTTTTCTTTTGACTACATAGTTTTTCAGTTGATTTTGCATTGTAAGGACAAATGTTTTCCGCTGCTTTTATGAATAAAATAAATTTTTGATTTGACTTATTTATTTATTTATTTCCTTGCAATGAAATCGTTATGAAAAATTAATGTTTGCATAATTCTACAACGAATGGATAAGATTCTTAATTATGTTAATAGTGGAAATGTTAAGAATTTACCAAATAGGGAGAGTTTCTCATCGCCCAAGTTTCAATTGGACAGAAACCTGGAATCATGCAACTTGGTTGCATGATGAAGGAGAAATTTCATATTTGGAAATTAGACTAATTCGTTGACAAAGTGTCAAGTGAAGGACTAGGAGATCGAATACACAAAGTTATGTGTTGATCAAGTCCACCACAAGGGTAACAAAGATATTCGTCATGATTAGTAAATATGATTATACTTATAAGATTAAGTATAATTCAGAATTGATTGAAAAATATTTAAATCAATAGCAGAACGAATAAAAGAATCAAGTAGGTAGAAAGATAAAAGTTTCTCTATTCTAAGAAGAAGGGAGAGTACCTTTTATACTTTATGATATGTCTTAATGATTAAGAACCATATTTCAATTGATCCTCTGAATAAGTCATAGTACAAGTGTATGTATAAGAAGAGGAGTCAAGAATTGAAGAAATGGTTAAATCAAGAAGTCAATCATACTTTGTTCCAAAAACAAGTCTTAGAGTTAAGATTGTAATATTGAGTGACAAGTATTAAGAAGATTTATAACATTCATCAAATGTAGAATTTGGAAAAGGGATTTCCTATTCTCGCACATTTGAAATTGGAAAGTTGTGATGTCTTGGATGAGACAAAGACCAACTAGGACCAATTTTATGAAATGTTTTGTCTTGATAAAGGCTACACTAACTCTTGAATATTTGTTTGTCAAGAAATGTTTATTGACAAGAGAATCTTATATGTTAAGGAGTCAGTGGGAGTCTTAACGGTCTTGAAAGGTTTCAAGAACAAATCAAGAAAAAAACCCTATCGATCATCACTAGCACACGAGTTGAGGTTTACAACCTATCGTGTTGACACTATCTTGTTTCTATGCCGTTCCAATTGAGTTAATTATGCATGTGGGTCTTATGAGTTCTCATTTGAACGCATAAAAAGGCAAACACCTTGATCAATGGAAAATACATTGATAGGAAAGGGTGACCTGCTTAACTAATTGGAAGACATGGTGGGCAGTTGTGTTACCATAAGTCAAGAAATCAAGATTAAGGAAGTTCGGTCCATATGAGTTTGAATTTGTCGTAAACTTTGGTTTTGACAAATTCACATGGATAGGAACACATAAACCATTAAAATCTAAGTGTCATAAGATTCCCTCCTTCATGAAAATGACTGTGAGGAAATGTTTTCACTAAGGAAGATTTTAAGAAGATAGTATTGTGAAAATTGTATTCTCGAATTTGATTATGGTTACGGTATCCCTTTCCATGATTCGAATTATGAGATTTGGCAATTAGTCTAAATTGTTTAAGACACATATATAAACTATCTAAGGCAAAGGTGTATAAGTTTAAGAAGCCTTGATAAAAGATTATCGAAGCATTGGGTATTAGAAATATGAACTTAAAGAAATTCAATAGGCATTATTTTTCTGAAAGTTAAGTTGTTTCTGAATACATGTCAAAGCTAGTGGGAGCATAAGTGTTATGTTTATAATAATCATTGTGATATTGGGAGCATAAATGTTATGCTTGTATGATTATTAAGGCAAGAATTGCAAGTTAGCAATATTAATTATAGAAAACAAGAGTCATACCTCGCAAAGTTGTAAGGGTTGAATAGTTGTTTTCCTATAATTAACGGAGAGAATATTATGCTTCATTTCAAAACTAAAGGCTTAGGTTGTGGAATATTAATATTTTTAGTCAAGGATACATAGTGTGTTCTTAAAGTTCGATTATGATTACGACATTCCTCTTCATAATTCGAATTATAAGAACGTAGCACATAAAATATTATGACAGAAGATTGATAAAGTATCAAATCTTCATGTAAGACATTATGCATCGTGTCCCATACGCTTTGGGTATAGGATCAATTGCAAATGCTATAATATTTGACCATTCTAAAATTTTCCAAATGTCTAGCGCATTTAGAGGGAAAAAGGACAAGAATCAGTTTTTGACTAAAATAATTAAACAACTATCAAAGGACAATCCAAAGTTCGTCGAGGATTGGTCGCTTGTGAGTAGTTGGGAGTATAGTATTGGATGGACCATATCGACATTACTATGAATAGATAAGATTTTATTGAGAATGAGTTTTCATATGGTAAGTATGGAAAGGTTTCCATATTGGGAGTCAGATATTGAGAATCAATGTTTAGATTAGAAACTTTTATGCAAAAGGATGTTCAAAGGAATGTACTTTGAGTGAGAGACATCACATCTAAGGAATTGTATTGTAACAATCTCCGATAGAGGACTTTGTAGTTTCATTGGCAATAGTCATTGTGACTTTCGTGCTGTGACATTACGAAAGGATCATTGCATAAAATGTTAGAATCTATCATATTCTATAAGTGGCAAGAATTTGATATTCTTTCACTTATGAAAAAGGATTAGGAATTGTGAAATGAGTATGATTGGAAATGTGTTCATTTGATCTATTTCACAAAGTAAGGACCGTAGGTAAATATTGTGTGCATGCTAAGAGCATGGGACAAGTGTAGTAATAATTCAAGTAAGAAGTTGATTACCCGAAACAACAAATAATGAGTAATCGATATGGTGATAAATAAAATGTGTTTTATTTATACTCAAATGTTTGAGGTCATATGGGATTAGTATTATTCTTGTGTTTCACTTTGCATGTTTTGACTTCCTGAATAATTTAATTGGTTTAGAACAGTCAAATTATTCAAACGGGCCACAACTGTTCATATGTTGGAAGTAGATATGAATGAAGACTATCGTGAATTGGTGTGTGGATTGTCTAAAGAGCATTAGACATAAGAAAATGTTTGCTGCAACGTTCATGAGTGCTTATGAATATGATTTGAGCATTGGATTAAACCCACGCTCACTTGGATCACTTCATGGATTTTATCACGAGTGATTGGTGAGACGATAACATCTTATATTCTTGAAACCGAGATGTGTGAGTTGTATCTTGCGAATCGGTTGCATATTGATAATATGTAAACGCACCAGTAACTTGGTGTTATAAAACATATTGTTGTATGTGATTCGGTAAGTGAGTGCAGGCGAGCATTGAGTCAAAGTTTATCTGTTCCTTTTATCCAAAGTAGGATAAAAGCGATATACGTGGGCCCCTCGATGATTTAGTGATGGCACCTAAGCGCTTGGCCAAGCCGGGACTAAATTGATGTGTTCAATTGTAGTCTGTTGTCAGTCGTCATAAATCTAAATTTGGGAAAAAGCACATAGGCAGAGAGAATGATTTAGATCCATGTCTCAGTCTATACGATATCTAGAATGGAGGAATATATGATCCCTTATCTTAAGGACACGCGTATTTGATAAGATCAAAGTTGACAACGACTTTGGAAAGCTACGATTGCAGATCAGGATCTGAAGTCATACGCAGAATAGTTATTAGACTTATCCAAGTGGGAGACTGTTGGATTAGTGTCTAAGTCCATAACTATTTTGGTATGTACTTGACCCGATGGTGCATGGTCCTTTTGGGTTGCCTTCACCAAAGCAACTTGATAGGATGAATAATGGAGAGAAAGGATTAAATATGATTTATTAATATATTATGAGAATAATATATTAAAGGAGAAATCATATTGTTTAATTAATATTAGTCAAGAATTAATAAGAATTAAGTTTGTGACTAAAAGACATTAATTAAACTAAGGGACTAGAACTGTCAATTGTATGATATTTGAATATTGAGCTAATGGACTCCATATTAAAGGGGTGGACGAATTCTATGGTGAAACCCATTAGAAATCGTCCAAGGCCTTTAAGGAAGGAGCCCATGGGTTGCTTAGGGCTTAAGCATCCAAATTAGGGTTTCCTTGTTAGATAACCCTAATAGTCTCACTATTTAAAGAACCCTTATGCCCAAAAAACGTGGCTAAGCTTCCTTCTAGGGTTTCCACATGTTTTGGGCAGCCTCCTTCTCTTCTCCTCTTCATCCTCTTGCTTTTGGTGTTTGTGAACCATTAGAGGAGTGATATTTGTGACTCTAAGCTTTCTAAAGTCAATACAAGAAGGATTTGAGATTGTTATTGCTACATAACAATCAAGGTATGATCTAAACCCTAATTTATATGTTATATTGATTATCATATGCTAGAAAACTTATATTTTCTAGAAGCTTAAGACTGAACACTCTTTTGTGGTGGTTTATTTTATAGTTTTAAGCTTTATCCTTTTGCCAAACTTGAATTATACCACCCTAAACTAACTTAGGTTTTGATACATGCTAAGTTGTAACCTTATAAATAAGCCATAAAAGCTATAAAGGATACAATGCAACAAGGGTTGCGATGTAGATTTACCTGTGCTATGTTAGGGTTTGGACTTTGCTAGGTTTAAAATTTCGGATTTGACACTTGAGTGCTTTGAAGTGTTCTTGGTGCATCTTAGAGAAGAAGGAGCTCTTTGGAGAAGTGTTGGTTACATTGGAGCTTGTGGATCTATACTTTTTGCACCTTGATCTTTCTTCTAGATATATAAAGTTTGAATCTTGATGATGCATTTGATAGATCTAGTTAGTCTTGGGTGTTATGAAATTTTAGTCACTTTAGTGCATAAAGTTTAGATCTTGAAAGTTTGTGACCTTGTTATGGATAAAGTTAGAAACTTTATCCATCTAAACATCATATTGATTCAGATCTAAAGGCTTGAGACTTTGACTTAATGGATTAAGTTGAAAAAGATGCACTTTCGGTCCCTTTGAGACTTAAAAGACTAGATCTTGGTTGGTTGGACCATTCTAATGGATAAAGTTGGAAAATTTATCCATTATGGAGTTATTAGGAACCATAAAAATGTAATCTTGGACCTTAGTTTCCTTCCATGCATGAGCTAGGATGTCTTAAAGAGTTAAGAAGTTAGGGGTTTTGGTATAGAGCATGTAATAGCCATGCAAGACCATGAGGCTGGAAACTTTATGGTCAATGACATCATTTGAGGACTAGATCTGGAATTTGGACGAAAAGAGCTTAAGGGATTAAGCTCTTAATAGAAGGAAATGATGGTTGCACCTATATTGGGCGTATGCTATGGTACGCATGGTGTACGAGGTCATCACCCTGTTTCTAGTCAAGGCTTGTGTATGCTAAGCATATAAATTGAGTACGTTGGGCGTACTCAACTGAGTTGAATCAGTTGATTTTTGACTTTTCGACATTGACCTATTTTTTACCAAGTTAATTTAGGGTGATTTGTGTATTATGATTATAAGTTAAGTTTGGTCATGTTCCAATGAATAGGTAATTGGTAGATTTAATATTCGAAGCAGTGTCCTGTTCAACTATCTTTTCAGACCGAGAAGTGAGTTTTTTCTCACTATACTTGTGGGTCGAAGACACCAATGCCGACCCACTTGATTATGTATCTTAATTATAGGATAGTACTATGCTAGTATAGGACTGATTAGTAGATCTGTATGATTATTTGTATTTGCTAGTTCTGTGTTTATGTTTATCTGTTACATATGCCGACATATTGTGATTAGGTTGAGGCGGTCATGCTTTGTACTAAAGGCCAAGACACACAGGGCAGTCCAGATATGTTGTAGGCCCTGTGAGGCGGTCCGGTCGGGACGAAGGCCCGTGGAGCAGCCCAGATAGTCTGTAGGCCTTGCGAGGCGGTCCAGTCAGGCTGAAGGCTCATATTTGCATGTTTTTGTTTTTTATGTGTGTGACAGTACTTTGGGGCAACTCACTAAGCCTTTACTTACATTTTCAGTTTATTGTTTTAAGTACTTTAGAGGACCGTGAGAAAGCGAATGCATGATCATGCACATCTTCGAGTTTATATGATATTGAATTTTGGGATACTCTGAATTTATGATCTATACTTTTGAAACAACAGTTTTTATAAGCACTTTATGATTAATGGTTGTTTTTGAAAATTTTAAATTTTTCTGATTTTTGGGATGTTACAGCAAGAGCGACGGTGAAATCGAAAATCCAGATCTGGAAGCAACAATTTTGTTGCGAATCTGAAACCCAAATATGGAAGTAGCAGTCACAGGTAAAGAGACGTTGAAATCGACTTGCTTAATTGGATTTAGTGTTCTTATTCTGAGTTTGAATTTAATGTTCTTATTTTGATGATGTATTTTGGTAAAGGAGATGGAACAATGTAGAGTTGTCTGTCTTTAATCGAGATGAAGACACAGGTAAAAGGACATTTTTGATGCATATTGGACAAGAGGGGGGGTGAGTGGGTATGTGAGACCTTATCTTTATCATCTCTAAATATTATTAAAAGAGAACCTTAAAATCCAAATTGAAGAAATAAGGACCCTTGATTTTATTTCACTCTTATCTCTCCATCCTTGGATCATTTTTGATGACGTCATGGTCAAATATACGAGCGCCTTAATTTGCAGCTTACCTCTTACGTTTCATACCCAATTTCATTCTTCACTTTTCTCTACACACAAATCGTCATTGTCGAATAGATACACATCGTCATTTTTTTTTTAAGATTCATCATCTTCAGGTGCGATTCCCCTTTATTCAGATTTACGATTCTCACTCCTTTACATCTCTGGTTTTCCCCTTCCAAGAAAATTCAGTTTGATTTTTCCACATTATCTTATTACAATTCCAGATGGAAATTTAGGGTTTTACTTCCAAATTCTTTTGCTTTGGTTGATTAGCACTCATCAACCGTTTTTGCTTTGCTTAATTCATCTTCAACGTGTTCTATTATTCCAGATCCCACCGCCAATTGAACCAGTGACAATTGGATTAGTGTGCGTATCCACCTTCGAGATATTACCGTCTCCACCGCTTCATTCCTTGGTCACCACCGATGCTTCAGACTGATATATCGGGGATTTTCCTCACCTTCGTCGTATCCATTGAAAAGGATGTCTGTATTCGAAAGTTGCCCAAATCAGATGCTAAGTCCGAAGAACCCTACCCTGACGGCTCCCATCAATTTTGATAAGATACTTTTGAGTTTCTTACATGTATCGTTTCTAATCCTGAACGGCGTTGGAGCATCTCAACAGAGGAACCTGTCGGAATTATAACCCTGACACTAATCTCAAGAGAGGAACCTGTCGGAATTATAACCCTAACACTAATCTAATCTCCATTTTTTCCTGTTTCTGTTCTGGTGGTTGAGGAATCTTCTCCATTTAAGGTGCTATTTATGTTTCTGTTCTTGTATTCTGGTTTATTACATAACCTAGGGTTTATAGTTTGTATTTGCCTCTGTTTCGCTTTGATATTGCACTAGATGCAAAATTGATATGTTTTTTGTTAGTATTTAATTTAAATCTTTGCAGTGGCCAATCATAGTAGATCAGATTGTTAGCATCACACCTATACAAATTATGGTTTTTACTCGGTATATAAATATATTTTGATAATATTCTAAAATTTTATCATGTCACTTCTTGCAGGAAGTTATTCAACTACATTTACCCCTGACCATGTCTATGTACAACCTTTCACCAAATGCAGAGGTAAATTTAAAATAATAACCACAACATAACTATTTATGAAAAATTTGCATTCAGTTTTTTTTTAAAAAAAAAAAAAATAGATTCTTTTTAATAAAATAGGGGAATGGTTGTTGTTCTAGGAGTGGAAGAGTTTACATGTGTGAAGGACAAGATTATTGTCTCAAGTGTTCTTGCTAAAGGTTTGACAATTAGGCAAGATTCTTTATATAAAGCTAAAGCATTCGATGAAAAAGATAAATCAAGAGCCGATGCATCTGCTACATAGATCTCCTTACCCTTACCATGCTCTATCTTCACTGTTCAACATCACTGCTCCTCATGAACACACTCCCAATTGACATTGTAATTAAGTGCGACCTTCTTACCGTTATGAATTCACCACCACTTTTATGGTAATTTCAGTTTCTGGATTTTAAATGCCTTTTCACTTTGAAATGGTGGGACTATTGTTATACAAATTTGAAGAGATTGAAAGATGCAAACCACCTGTTTGTTAAAATGATCTTCACTTATCTTCTATCTATCATGTTTATTTATGACAAAATTGACACTTCTTTGATAGAAGGAAATGAAAAAAATCTGTTTTCTGTGTTCGAAAACTTAATATGTACTCTCGATTCTTGAATTTGGGATTCATATAATTACATGTTGTTATACAAAATGTTTAGTTTGATTTTCTTTGTTGTGAATTGGTTTCTTTTCTCTGCTTCGTTTTACTAAACTTTATTGGTAGCTTTAGACCGGTGCAATTTTTACTTCAGATCAACACATGTGGATAAATCTGGTCTTTCGTTTGGTCTAAGCTTATAATGTTTTGACTATTAAGAAAACACAATGGGTGGTTAGCGGCGAGGGAGGACATACTTATGAGGGAATGAGGATTAAAAGATCACGACTTAATAGGGAAAACATATTATTTCCCAAACTTTCTTGATTCATTGTGGTGGGGAAGATCTTGATTCCTTGTGATGGAAAGATAGTGTTAAATGGAGCTATATCAATTCATTAAAAGAGGTTTCAATTTAACTTTTTTAAATGATTATAAAATTAAAAAGCATAGATTTATCATTTATGATTTTATTTTTCAGGCTACATATATAATTCATGGAAGCAGTGAAAATGTTATGAACATGTCATAACCTGATGAGGTTGAATTATGGCACTCTGTTATGAATGGTATGCTGATAAATATTTTAAAATTTTCAACACTTTAAAAAGCAAAATGTTGAACTTTCCGATTTTACCCCTGGTTTCTTTGCAGGTAAACTGGAGACATATTATATATTTATTATATATTTTTTTTCTAATTTTACAAACTTTTCAAATTTACTGGTAATTCCTATTCTTAATATTCATGTAACATCAATGTTCATAAAATATTATATTTTGTTTTTTAATTTGGTTCATTTTTTTGACATAATGTTGTTTTCTTTTTCAGGTATATACCAACTGGGGTCCTTTTTGATCTTCTTTATGCTGAACCTGAAAGACCTTGGAATTTCACAGTAACATCAATGTTCATAATGCTGTTTTTTTTTAATTTGGTTCACTTTATACATTTTTTTATATACTCCCAGCATTTTCAGGTACATTTTAGAGGATACCTAGGAAACATATTGATTCCTTGTGATGGGGAAGATAGTGTTAAATGGAGCTCTGTTATGAATGGTATGTTGATAAATATTTTTAAATTTTGAACACTTTAATAGCAAAAAGTGAAACTTTCCGATTTTACCCCTGGTTTCTTGCTGCAACTTTTGCTACTGTGTTGAAGAAGCTTGGAACAGTTCAAGTTCAATAACTTCCCTTTTTTGACGTTGTGAAGATAACATGTGCTGATTCCAGTGTAATAGTTGAAGAAGCTGATAAACATCAGATGAATCTTCGTATTGTTGACAAAAACACTATAAGTATGTTTTTATGTTACCAAAAAACTACATAAGGTACTTCTTTTTAATAATTCACCTTCACCTTTAAACCAGTAATCGAACTTTCATGTGATTTGATTTCATGTACCATGAATCAGAAGATGAAGGAGAATGATGGAAAGAAGGTAAATTGATGTTTCCATGCTTCTACCTAATTTTTTCCCTAACTGATTGAATTGCCCAATTTGCTTTGTTCTTTATAATCTTCATCTCTTTCTGTTACATGCTAGATAGAGTTTTTTTCAATTTTTTTTTTGTGGATTATACTTGTAAATATTTTATGTTATTAGGTTTGCTTTTGACTATAATTGTATGTTTTAATCTCTTTTCTCACACTCAAAAAGTGTTTATGCATGTAGCTTGATAAAATATGGTACTCCTTGAGAAAAGATTCAATATCTAATTCTTCATCTTCTAGATATGAAATAATGAAGCATAGAAACCAGTTCCTCTTCTCACTATTGGCTAATATTAAAACTTGACTTCAATCCATGAAATGTTTAACCACTTTCTCAGAGGCTGTGGGCCCAACTTTTATCTTTGAAAGGGTAAGTAAGTTTATCAAGGTGTGTGTTCTTCCAATTCAATAATCTGACATTAAAACTGTTTAATTCGTTTATTTTGTAGATGTTCCAGATAATGAAAGAGCACAAGAACTTTCCGATTTCAAGATTTTGTTTTATCTTGTACTTCCATTACCAGGTTCAATAATGTTAGGCTTAGTGAAGAGTTGCATTGGCACAAAATTCACAAGTGAATTTGGGGATCTAATTACAGTAAGTATTATCCCCCCCCCCCCCCCCCCCCGCGATGTTTTAAGTTAAACTAATCACAATTTCAGCAACTATATAAATATATTTTCTTTTTATTTATTTGTATTGAAAATGCTCATATTTTTTCTTGTATAATTACAAAAATGACCAAAATGGGTGGTTTCATTTGACAAACTGACGACCATTTTAACCTTTTAACAAAATGACCATCAAATTCGCAATTGGTCAATTGCAAATCATGAAATTGCTTTATCAGTGGTCCCCCCATTGATTTTCGTCATTTCGTGATTATATTTCCTAATATTAATATTATTAATATTATTATTTTTATAAGATATAGCACTTGATGCAATAATAGTTGATGTTGATGTAGGCCAGAGACTAAGAGAAGTAGACATAAAAATACATCAAAGTTGAAAAAAAATCCCAGGAGGGCAATTAGAAGATTCCAAGGTCCTAAAATGTGTTATGTTCAACAAAGACGTTGTCTTCCCTGAAAAAATGAAAAGAAAAATCATAAACCCACATGCCATTTTACTCGATTGCCCTCTCGAGTACAAAAAAGGAGAGAATCAAAGAAACGCAAAGTTAGTCCGGGAAGAAGACTGAACAGTTTTGTTAAAAATGGAAGAAGAATATATCATGAATTTATGCACTCAAATACTCAAATTTAAGACCGATTTGTTAATTACATAAAATGGACTTAGTGATTTAGCATGTCATTATTTAAGCATAAAGGGAGTTAGTGCAATTAGGAGACTAAGGAAAATTGATAATAACAGGATTGCAGAGGCATGTGGGGCTGTTATTGTAAATAGGCCAGATGAACTTCAAGAATCTGATGTGGGAACTGGAGCTAGACTTTTTGAAGTGAAAAAGACCGGTGATGAGTTTTTTGCTTATATTGTTGATTGTCAAGATCTGAAAGCATGCACTGCTCTTCTTATAGGTGCTAGCAAGGATCTTTTAGATCAAGTGGAGAGAAGTTTACAGGTTGGTATTTGACTTTTTAGTTTTTTTTTCAAAACTTAATTTGGTATGATGGAATGAAATTAAAAAGAATGGAATGAACAAATAGGATGCAATGTCAGTGGCCTTATGAAGTTGTATCTGTGGCATTTGAGGCAATACCCCAAACCTTGGCACAAAACTGTGGTGTCAATGTCATTAGAGCAATGACTTCTCTTCAGGGAAAGGCAAGAAATATTTTCTAATTACATTTTGGTCCCCATTTATAGTTGTTTTTCAATTTTAGTCCCAATAAGTTTTCTCTTGCAATTTTGGTTATTATTTGAGGTTTTTGTAGTGTTTTTTTATCCATGTTCCAAGTAAAATGACTTCGTTCAGCTCACTTTTACAATTTCGGTCCTTATTTAAGGGTTTCATAACATTTTTGGTACATGTTCCAAGTAAACTGACTTACTGTGGTCCATGAGTAAGCCTAATTTTTGCCATTTTGGTCCTAAATTTTTACTCATTTACTCACACTACTTGGAACTTAGAACAATAATGTTAAGAGGACCTCATATAAGGGCCAAAATTGAAAATAAAACTTTTTGGGACCGTTAAATGAAAAGATTTAATTGACTTTATTTGCTACTAGAAATGTCATCATTAAACTTATTGGTGCATTACACAAATTTTTTGGTCCTGATATCAAAACATTCTTGTCGGATGTCAAGCCTGCCTTCTTAGTGTGGTAGAGGCAGAGTGTGAAAAAAAAATCCTTTTGAGGTTTAGCTGTTTGACCATGTTTGCTTTTTCTGCTTTTTTATATAAAATGTTAGGTATTTAATTATTATTTCCTTCAGGAGGTGGCTGCATGGGTTGCAACCATCGCTTCAGTGAAAGTGGCAACTTTTGTTGTCCTTACTTTGTTTACAAACTATTGACTACAAAAACATGTCAATTGAGAGATAAAGCCATGTTAGCAAAGAAAGATTTAGAACTATGTGAATATGGATTTGTAATCCTTCGTACGGGAAAGTATCGCTCAAAACCAATCTAAATCCTCCTCTTCATCATTTCCTAACAGGAATGGATAATTTGTGGGGTTTCTGATTGTGATGGAAGTATATGTAGGATTATGGTTGTTTATGATGGTGATGGATGTAAAGAACAGGGGATGAATGCTAAAGGGTTCCAGTTGAGGATGAAGCATGGAGATCTGAGAAGCAAACTACCAGATTCAATGGAAAACCACAATTGTTGAAAGGAAAGCGGAAAAGATGGAGTGAAGAAGAAGAAAAAAGATATGCTTAGGGTATGTTGTGAAATGAAAATTCAATGGAAAATCACAATTATAAAAATACTCATTGGAGGTGTACTGGTTTTTGAACTTCTTCAAACTTTGACAGTTTTTATTTGTTTTAGCCTACAGTTTTGTAACTATACTTGAGCATTAAATATTGCATCATAAGTTATATAAGTATTTCTACCAGATTATGTATATAGAAAGACTTTAAAATGTTATATGTACTGGATCTTCAAGTTACTATTAATTCTCTTCTCATAGTTGTTTATGGATGCTTTTATGGAAATTTATCCCACGATGGGTGAGTGTTGTTAGTTCACTTAAAAATGTTTATCAACAAAACAAGACATCATGAGTTTTACTTTTGACATATTTCTTGTATGTTATTACTGATCATTTTATGGCTTATTTATTAAAAAATTAAAATAAAACATACTTATTATGTGTTATTCTAAATATGATATGTTTTTTTAACACAAAATAGCATCATATTTCTATTTTTCTCAAAACATCAACACATTTTTTAAACCAAGTCTAACCACAGACTTTTATTACAAACCAAAACAATAACAAACTTTTATTTTTAACCGAAAACCGCAAAGTACTTTTATTAATTTTTTACTCAATTAGCAACTTATTTTTATTTTAACCTCCAAAAAACAACAATTTTATTTTTTTAGCTGAAAATAGCAATTTATTTTTTAGTTTTAACTCAAAACAACAAAGTAGTTTAAATTTTAAACCAAAAAGTCATGTACTTTTTTTTAACCCAAAATAGCTATGTACTTTTCTTTTAGCACGAGAAAAGAAATTATCATGCCCTTTTTTGCATCAAGTAAAAAAATTAGACAAACGGCTACTTAGGATATTGTACTTTGAAAAAACTATATAATTATAGCATTTGCGTTTTAGATATTTTTCTAAATAAGACATTATCTTGTGAAAAATCTATATAATTATAACATTCTATTTTAAATATGTTTCCGATTAAAACTTTTTTTAACACAAAAAAATTCCCTCTTTTTTGCATTAGGTCTATTGAAAAAAAATTGTACAGCTTTTTTTGATTCGGGTAAAAAGTATATTAAAAAACTATTTGGTTAAAAATTTAATTGAGAGTATTTTAACAAAAAAAGGTGGAACATTGATGCAATAAAAGAAAAAGCTTTGAAAATGTAAGTAGCAGTGGAGGATTTATGAATGAGTTTTTATACAACAAACTACAAGTTTTTTGTCATTCTTTTTCTTTTAGGCATGTACTAAAGAACAACCATGTCTTTATTTTTTGTTGTTTCTTTCTTGCTACATGCAAGTATGTTGTTATTATTGGAAACAAAATATAATTATATGTCACAAATACTTTTGTTTGATTGATTTTGTGGTTTTGGTTCCAAATGGTATGAGTAAACTCTTATTTATTTTTTTCTTATTAAATGAAAGTACAATGCCATAAGTTTATTTATCGGCCTACACTAGGCTTGCGTAGACCCGTCTTCACTCATTGTCAGTTATATGTAGTTGTTTCCTGTGTCACAAGTAAAAAAAAATGTTTGAAGGTATTCATATGTGACGAGGAAGGTTGTTCCATTAATCAGGGTCAGCTCTACCCTTTGCAAAATTAAGCAAAGGCTTAGGGCCCCTAATTCTAAAAGACCCCTAATTTTAAAGCTTATTATGTTAATTATATATGTATATTTATGTATTTCTTGCATTACAAAGACAAATTGGAGCTTGGTTTGATGGTAAAAACAATAGTTTATAAAAATAAGGGTCTCAAATTCAAATATCATTGCTTACTTGAAGGACCCTAATTTTTTTGTTTGCTTAGAGCTCCCAAATTGTTTGAGCCACCCATGCAATTAATAAAACAAAAAATGTTGTATATAAAGAGGTCCTTCAACGATTATAGATATTTATTGATTTCAGTGAATCTTCTACATATTCCAATAATACTAATAACCATAACTTTGTTTTTTTAATTATTATGCAATATCTAGACATTTATATGTTTTTTATGCATTCCTCCGCGTTTAACGCGGGTTATAATCTAGTTATTTAATATATTCTAATAGAGAAAAATGCAAAAACGGTCCTTTTGGTATATATATATATTTTTTGGGATTCAATCTAAAGTATTTTTTTTTTTTTTTTCTCTTTCTCTCTCTCTCTCTCTATATATATATATATATATATATATATATATATATATATATATATATATATAGAGAGAGAGAGAGAGAGAGAGAGAGAGAGAGAGAGAGAAAATAAATACTTTAGATTGAATCCCAAAAAAATATATATACACCAAAAGGACCGTTTTTGCATTTTTCTCTATTATTCTAGAAAACTACCAAAACTGTGATGTCCGGATATAGAATATAGATGACCACCCGATTAAAAACTGAGAACACCATTCTGTTAGGGGAGGGACTCGAACCCTAAACCTACGTTCGCACTGCAACAAGAACAACACCACCCGAATTCTGACTGTAATTTTCTCACACAACCGCTCACATTTCGCTCGTTAACGACCAACGGTTGCATGCAACTTGATCCCTGAAACCGTCAATGGACACCGTCGTCTACGGTGCACTCGACGAAATTTGCTTGCAAGGAGCTAACGGGCTAACTCTCCGTCGTCTATGGTCCAAGATCACTACTCATCTTTCCTCTAACGGCCTTCACCTCTGCACCAACGTCAAGAAGGCCTTGTGGTCCAGTCTTCTCAATATTCCAAGTCTTCGATTCGAATGTAAAGGTGTTTCATATGATGCTGAAGACCCTAACATTAAGTATTTCGAAGATGCCGAAGCGATCGACTTGAGGATTATCGCGGCAGAGCATCTGCTTGACAACTTTTTAGGAATTTACGACATTAAAGCTTCAGATTCCGGCATTTCTCAGCCACATCGTCGCACCCTTGAGCGTCTTGCCATTGCTAGGTTTGTTTGTATAATATGCTCGACTTTATTACGAAACATTACCATAGTGATCTTGCCATTGGTGTGAATACAGAGTTCAGACCAATCGTTAGAACATGAAATTTCAGTTAGGGACACAGTTATCCAAAAATTTAGTTAGGTTAGGTTTGCATTGTGTATTAGCTATGTGAATTTGAACTCGAAGTCAAAATCAGGAAATCTTAATGCAGAAATGAAAACTCTGTAAATTTTGAATTTGAGGGGCTCATTTGCTATAAAAACTGACAACACTATGCATAAAGGTTATTGATCTTACTATACTTTTACTGCTGCAGAACAGATGGAATAACCCAGAATGATCTTGCCAAAGAACTTGGCATTAAGAACAACAACATATACAATATATTAAGGAATCTTGAAACCCGTGGATTAATTGCGAGGCAATCAACAATAGTAAGGAAGAAAGAAGCTGGCAATGAAGGGGAACACAAAGCTGGTTCAATAGTAAACACCAATATGCTCCACTTATATCGTTATGCAAAGCATTTGGGAAGCTTACAAAGACTTGAAATTACCAAAGAGGACAATGCAGACAGAGGAGTTGTTACAGAAGATGGTGATTCTGAGGAACACATCAAAGAGGATGTACACATCAAAGACTATGCATCTGATATAAAAGCTATTTGTGATAGACTAGAAAAAGCCGATGGCAAGGTTACTATTTACATTTCAGTTATTTACTTTGCCTTTATACTTAATCAGATGCTAATTCTTGTTTGTTTTTATACCTCTTAAGGTTCTTGTTGTTGGAGATATCAAGAAGGAATTAGGTTATCGCAATAAAACTGGACATAAAGCTTGGAGTAGTGTAAGTTATAAATTCTTACCATTTAGTATAATTACGCTAAGGTCCATTTCATCATCTCAGATTCAAGTTTCTTGCACAAATGCTCTCAGATTTTACACAAGCTGAAAGATGCTCATCTAGTTGAGGAGTTTCATGCTACAGTGAACCAGAAGGAAGTTAAGTGCTTACGTCTGCTAAAGACATTTTCTCCTAAAACTTGTGTCCCCAAAAGTCATGGAGGTGGAAACCGTGGCCAAATTACTGAACAGCTTCTTGAACTTCCTATTGAGCAACAAATTTATGATATGATTGATGCTGAAGGTTCAAAAGGGTTGATTCTTAACGAAATATATAAAAGGCTTGGCATAAACAGTAAACGATACTACCCTCGCATTCTTGATATGGTGTCTAGATTCCAGATGCATTTAAAGTCAGAAAACCTTAATAGAGGTCTAGTCTACCGAGTTTGGACTTCTGGAAACTTCAGTACTGAAGCTTCCACTTCACTCCCTGCCAAATCAGATCATCATCTAACCATTACAGTCAATGCTGAAGTCAGTGAAGAACAGAATATTGATCCAATTGGTTCAACAAGCTCACAGAATCTGCAATGTGACACAAATGGCATAACTGTAAATTTAAACCCTGCATCAAACTTGGAGATATCTTCATCTGCTTCGCTAGCACCCAGAGTTCGACGCTCATATACAACATATCCATGTCTAGGTTTTAGTTCAGCTAGCTCAAAGAGGGAACAGAGGATACTTGAAAAACTACAGGTGAATAGACAATATATTGATCTTTGTCTTCTTCGACTTGTTATATTTGTGTTAGAATTTTCCTTTTTTTTTTTTTTTTTTACAGGAAGAAAAGGTTCTTATAAAACCTGAACTACAAAGGGTGCTGGAGAGTCTGGAGAATCTTGACAATAAGTATACAACGATGGACAGAAAGACATTAGAACGCAGTTTAAATAAGCTTCAAGAAGACGGACATTGCAAATGCATTTCGTTTGCAATCCCTTCTGCCACAAACTGTGGTCGCAAACGTACAGTTGATGTGATCCTCCATCCATCTGTATACAAATCTGAAGACCTATCGGATACTGTTCATGAGAAAATTAGGTCATTTGAAAAGCTAATACGCGCCCAAAGTTTTCCCAGACATACAAATGGTAAATCAAAATCAATCCCGGTTTTAAATAACGTGGAGAGAATTCCTACAAAAAACGATGTTCAATTTCAATCCGAGACGTTTATAGCAATGAGGGAAAACGGTTTTGTTTTGGCAAAAATGGTTCGTGTAAAGCTGCTTCATGTTTTTCTGTGGGGGTATCTCACTCTTGATAGATCAAGAGAAGACGATGTATATGAAGGGAAGAACCAGTATAGTAGTTGCAAATTGTTTGAATTAGATTCAGCTATCAAGGCCATGCCACTTGAGTTGTTCTTGCAGGTTGCAGGGTCCCCTGTAAAACTCGATTCCATGATTGAGAAATGCCGGAATGGAATACGTCTTTCCGATCTTCCGATTCAGGAGTATAGGTCTCTCATGGATACTCGAGCCACTTCACGTCTTTCGTATCTTATTGACATCTTAAGACGCCTGAAGTTGATACGATTAATTGGTGGAGAATTTATGGAGACTTCTGTGGGCCCACATACTACTACTACTGCTACTCTTAGACATTCGCTAGAACTTAAGCCTTACATTGAGGAACCTGTCACAGTTGTTTTGCCATCGCCAGGTGTCAATTCTTTTGATCTTCGTCCTCATGTCAGACATGATTTTGTTCTTGGAAGTAGAAAAGGTGTTGAGGAATACTGGAATACTTTGGAGTATTGTTATTCTGCTTCTGATCCAAAAGCTGCTTTGCATGCATTCCCTGGATCTGCTGTTCATGAGGTTTCTTTCGTGTTCTTTCTTTTCTTTTATATAAACTCCATTCTTATATTCTGAAACTTCATTTCATCAGGTATTCCTTTCACGTTCATGGGCAGCAGTCCGAGTTATGACAGCTCATCAGCGGGCTGAGCTGTTAAAACTTGTGGCAAATGACGACTCAAATCAAAAGATATCATACAAAAAGTGTGAGAAGATTGCAGAGGATCTTAATTTGACCTTGGAACAGGTTTGTTTTCTCTTTGTATTTGGTAAAAGTATTCCATTAATTAATTGCAGAAAACTGATTATTTTTGTTTGTAGGTGCTTCGTGTATTCTATGATAAGAGACAAAAGCATAAACTAAAGGGAGCAACAAGCACCAAAGATCCACCAACAAATGCTTTAATTACTTACAAAAGAAAAAGATCATCCAAAGGAAAAGGAAAGACAACTTTAATGGAAAATCTACTTGAAGAGTCTAGCAAAGTGAAGCATCCCAAATTGTTCCATGAAGATAATGAAATTTCAGCGAGTAGAATGGATGACATGGATGCTGCTGCTGATGATGACGTGGCACTAACTGAAGATGAAGACGGTGGTCAGTCTTACTCTGTGTCAAAGCTACAGCAGCCTACACGTACGGAAAGGTTTCCATGGACAGAAACAACAGACAGGTAAAAAACTCTTAAAAAGGGACTGAAATTGCGAATTAACATATATTCCAGGGACGATTATTGTAAAACTTTGGTGATCTTTGTTTTTCAGGTTGTTGGTGATTGAGTACGTAAGACATCGCGCTGCACTCGGAGCAAAATTTCATCGTGTAGAATGGAGCTCACTTGAAAATCTCCCAGCGCCTCCTGAAACATGCAGAAGAAGAATGTCAACTCTGAACAGAAACAATCAGTTCAGAAAAGCTGTAATGAGACTCTGTAACATGCTTAGTGTCAGATACGCAAAGCATCTAGAATATTCCAAGAACAAAACACTCATTCATAATCGAAAACCTCCTGATGTTGTTATTCATCCTTCAAATGAGTTGGATGTTGATGAACAATGGGATGATTTTGACAATAAAGATATAAAAATAGCCCTAGACGAGGTCCTTCAGTACAAACAGGTTTCCAAATTCGCAGCAACTAAAGGTGGATCCAACTGTCCTCGATTCAATGTAAGAATTTTATAAATCATTTAATTTTTGACAAATCATTTTTAATCATTAATCTTTTTTTTACTGGTTTGTAGGAATTTGATCAAACCACCTCCATACCTAGGGACGAGTTTTTAGATAGCGGAAGGAGGGAAGCTTCTGGAAGAAGATCAAGAAGACGTTATCTGCCTAAAAGCTATGACAATCTTATGAATAGAGGAAAAGGTTTTAGTACACAAACCTACAAATCATTAGCAGTTTCTAATGCAATCGAGCTTTTCAAGCTTATATTTTTAAGCACTGCAAAAGCAAAAGCTCCAGCTATCCCAAACCTGTTAGCTGAAACATTGAGACGGTATTCAGAACATGATCTTTTTACAGCATTTAATTACCTCAGAGACAGAAAATTCATGGTCAGGGGTAATGATGCGAGTCATTTTGTACTCTCGCAGCAGTTTTTACATGGTATTTCATCTTCTCCGTTTCCTGTTAATACTGGAAAAAGAGCTGTGAAGATGGCGAGGTGGATTCATGAAAGAGAAGATGATTTGTTAGAGTATGGAGTAAATCTACCTGTTGACCTTCAGTGTGGTGATGTTGTTCATTTATGTATGCTGATGTGTTCAGGGGAAGTGTCGTTGTTCCCTTGTTTGCCTGATGAAGGTGTTGGGGAGATTGAGGAGTTAAAGAAACGTAAACGTGAATGTGATGATAAACAAGAACAAGTGTGTGTTGAAAAAGCTAAAAAGCCGAAAATATTAGACAGTGAGATTTTTTCACGTAAAGAAAAAGGTTTTCCAGGTATTCAGTTATGTTTAAACCGTAGTTTTATTTCAAGAGTTGATGCAATTACATTCTCTAGAGACGGAGACACTTGTTCTTCTGTTTCCAATTCATCACCTTCTTCTGTACACGTGGCATCTTCATCATCTTCTGAGTCAACATGGGAAGCTATGAGTAGCTATGCAAGACACGTGGCATCTTCTGGGTCTTTTAATCCGAATATGTTTCAAACTGTGTATTCAGCCATCCAAAAGGCTGGTGACCAAGGGTTAAGCATGGAAGGTATCTCCCAACAAGAAGGTATGTATGCAATTTGTTACTTACCTGTTTTTTCTTCTTCTTCTTCTTCTGTATATGAATCTCATATATAATATTTCCACAAATGTTATGGTTTGTAGGGGGAAAGATGGGAGAAGTTATTGTTGAGGTGCTTGAGGCATTTGGGCGGGTTTTAAAGGTGAATGCTTATGATTCTGTCCATGTTGTTGATTCCATGTATCGATCAAAATACCTTTTGGCCTCCTCAATGGCATCCCATCAACACCAACACCAACACCAACATGAACATGATCTTCCTCATCTGAAGGAGCCACAGACCTCCTCCATTAATGATGAGTTACAGCAAGAAAATCATACTGATGATGAGGTGCACAGAGTCACCATTTTAAACCACCCAGAACCAGAAGAAAACGAAACAAACAAGAATGTGAAAGCAAGTTGTTCAGGAACAGGGGCAGAAGAGGGATTTTGTATTGGTGATGGTGATGGTTATAAGCCAATTGTGCCTTGGGTAAATGGAGATGGGAGTATGAATGAGATTGTTTACAAGGGACTTGTACGCCGTGTTCTTGGTATTGTGATGCAAAATCCTGGGATTTTGGAGGACCAAATCATAAGCCAGATGAATGTTCTAAATCCTCAGGTATGTCAGTTTCATCTGTTTGAATTTGATTTTACTTATGAACAAGAATTAATTAATTAATCCTTCACATTTCAGAGCTGTAGAAAGTTATTGGAGCTGATGATTCTGGATAGTCATATCAGGGTGAGGAAGATGTATGCATCTGTATCAAATGAGCCCCCAGCCATGTTACGCTCTCTTTTTGGTTGCAGTTTTAACAAACCAAAGCTGGTTTTTAGACAACATTTTAATGCAAACCCTACAAGTATCGACTGTTTGTAGAAGTATATATTAAATTATATATATGTACATAAATTACTAACCTTTTTTTTTTGGTCATATGAAGACCTTGCCCCATCCCGGCTGCTTTCGAGTGTGTTAAAATTCTTTTTAGTTTTGGCCCTGTTACAATTTAAAAGCAATTATTTGAAAGATTTATGTTAGACTTGACCAATATAAAATTGTATAATTTGTAGATTACAAAGTAAACTAATAAACCCAATACATGTCTTGTTCATTTCAATGTTATGAGTAAGTTTTCTAACTCCAAGAGGGTTTATACAATTTAATAAGGTACCATGCATGTTGCACCACCATCAAACATGCCTAAAATGAGGAAAATACCTCGAGTGCAAACATGTTGTAATAGGGGATGCCATACAAGCTGCACCAAGGGTATCATGTGCATGTTTTACTCCAATATTTGTAGGGCCTTAGGGGATTGAGGGGAAGTCCAGAAGAGAGTTCGTATGACTTGACAAAGGTTTCATATAAGTTATACATATGGACCTAACAATTGAATTGGATAATTTAGTGTAAAAAGGATGAGGTTTTTAGCAATTGACCTCATTTCCACTTCCTGAATTGTGTGTGTGTGTTTTAGGGTATGGTTTTGGAGTTGGGCATGTCTCAAAACCATTTGGATAGGAGATCTAACTCATTTTGGTTGGATTTACATCCCCAAGCCAAGAGATGATCCACAATTCATCTTCTTTGTGGCATTTGAACTTAAAGTTTGTTAAATTAGGGATCTTTGTGGGTAACGGTTAATTAAGTATAAAACCCTGAATATAAAGGAAATTGATGACATGCTATCTTACAACGATGAGGATAATATAAATATAGAATTCCTAAATTTATATTAAGCGTATATAAGAATTGTAACTCCAAGTTTGGGAGTTGGAATGATTTGTTGGGTTTTTGGTTGTCAAAACACCAAACCCATTGTGAAATATTATACAAGAGTGACATTGAATAGTTAGAATTATGAATTATCATAAACAATGTCAAAATCCGTTGTTGTAAGATTTTGGGTCTGGAGAATATCAATTAACTTGGATAATTTATGGGATCGTGATTGCAATCACTTTTCAAAATCTGTGATTTCGACCCTTATGCCTAGGGTATCACGAAATCTGATTTGGGATAATCCAAAAGATGCAATTTGGAAATCAAGTTACTTTCAAATTCGAAACACAGAAAAATATACCTTGATGTTTTTTGTTTTTTAGAGATAGAAATTATAATTTAATTTCGAGTGTATGAATGTTCCAACCCTTTTTCTGAAACCATATAAGAGTTCTTATACTTGAGGGGAAAGCGGTTAAAATCGGTTAAACCAAAAACGGCGCCAAAACTTGATAGTTATTGGATACAACCGATGCCGACATCATTATGATGTCATCAATGGGTTTTTGGTGGGAAATTGCATGATTGGAGTCACACCCGAAGCAAAATCCATTTAGGTTTTAGGGACTTGGACCCCACAAGGGGTGCTGCACCCGGACCCCCATATTCCCGAGTTTACATTCAACACACCGAGTGTGCACCCCGCATCTCCTATCTCGGTTAGTAAAGTGAGCTCAACCTATTTCATTATTAATAATAATTATACCAAAATATGTTGATAACACTAAAATCACCAACAATTGTTAGATAGTAAACGGTGTTAAAAAACTAAATTGCTTGAGATAAGCAATTAGTAAATGGGATTTTAAATATAGATACGAAAACCATATGTACACGTCTTGCTAACTTGACTTCTAAACATAATGGATACCGAAGAATTGCTCACACTAAGCTCAAACACTTACAATAAGATGATCTTGAATGGTCTAAGCCCAAACCAAGATATAATATGAGATATGTAATTGTATTTTTATAAATGAAAGTGAGGTGAGTGTTTGATCTTGAAAAGTGCAAAGAACAATGCAATCTTTTGATGTGCAATTGACATGCTAGTTTATTTTGTTCCTCATCATTTTAGTGTTTTGACTAAAACTTCCACATAAGTAGAATGGTTAATAAAATAATAATTTCTGTATATGTGACAAAACAAATTAATATTGAACGTATATTTCATATTTCTTCCATTTGATTGACATCATTAAATGATACTATGTTTAAGGCTTGTGTACTACGTGTTCTACATATAAAAAGATGTTTTAATCGTTATGTTGTTTGTCATTAGGTTTAAAGTTATCATCGTATATTTTGTATTGTCTTATCATCAACCTCATATTCTCTCAAATTCATTCCTATTTTTGAATTTGCAATAGACGTAAAACATAAAATGATCTGTGTTAGTTGGTATAACTTTTCTTTACTTTTCGCTACTTTGTAATCTATTTTTTGTTAGCTTCTTACTGGTGTTTAATTTAATGTTGTCGTTACACAAAAAAATGTCGTTATATATATATATATATATATATATATATATATATATATATATATATATATATATATGTGTGTGTGTGTGTGTGTGTGTGTGTGTAACGACATAACTTATCTGGTTCACATAAAAGGTTCAATAAATTATTATTTTCCACTTTTCAATAATATTGTTAACTCAACCTTAATATCTAAATTATTTACAAGATTCTGGTTCCCTTTTGTCGAAGGTCATTTTATTTATTAAGAAGTCATTATTTATCATGTTTTTAAAACAGGTAAGTATGTAAACATACAAAAGCCATAACATTCGTAACAAACTCAAAAACACAAAAAACTACAATGCAAACATTATGGTTAAGATCATGAAGAAGGTTACAAAATCAAACTTGAACTTTATCATTTAACTGAAAAAAGATATTATATGAACTCTTTTTTGAGAAATCCTTGTAATTGTCTAACTTTAAACATATTGATTTTGAATGTAAATGATGATCAAACCATTTAATCATTGTTTTTTGAAAATTTTATATTAGCAGTTTGACCGGAAAATAGATAATAACATGTAAAAACCGGTTATTTTTAAACAAGTGTTAGTTAATTTTCATCAAAAAAGACTTTATGTTAATGTCAAAATAATATAGTTGCAATCTCAAAAGTCATCATAAAACATTAAAACGTAATACAATTTGCCGATTCCTAATATCCTCAAATTAGGGTTTATTTCTGATTTTTGGAAGAAATACTGTAGTGATTTATCGGCTAGTAGTTTTATATAAATTGAGCGGACCCATTCTCGTCTCTTACCGAGTAACCTTCATTCCAAATTCCCTCTCGATCGAGTCTTCTTGTTACTGACACTTTGTTCATACTTTCTGATACACCAATTATCTCCCTTCCCATATGATTTAATCATTCAATCTCATTCTATTTTTCTCAAATTTGATGATGGCGGATGGGTCATCGTCGTCCCCAATTCAATCGACCATCACCAACGCCACCACATCCATGGATCAACAACAACAGCAACAGCAGCAACAATCGATTTCTCAAAACCTCCCTTCTTCAATCGACAACACCATTGGTCAAATCATGTCAACCCCATCATTGCCATCCCAGCAACAACAACAACAAGCACCACAAGTTAATTCATCCAACGTTCTATCGCAACAGCAGCAGCAACAACAATTGCTTCAACAACAGCAACAGCAAAGTAATTTGATGGGGACAGCCAATTTCCAAATTCATCAACAAGGTTTACAGAGGTCTCCATCTATATCGCGTTTGAATCACATGCAACAGCAGCAGCAACAACAACAACAGTACAATATGAGTGCGAATAATGCTGCCAGAATCTATGGACAGATGAATTTTGCTAGTGGGCAGCAGCAGATGCCGCAACAGCAACAAAATCAACAAATTGGTCAGATAGGAAACGCCACCCTAACCCGCTCAGGCTTGATGGGTCAAACCGGCCACATGACAATGTTACCCGGTCAAGCTGCCGCTGCTGCGCAGCTTAATCTACAATCCCAATTATCAGCATCGGTAATCGTTCTTACTTCTCAATTTGTAGCGTAATTGTACGATTTGAGGCCCTGTTGAGCAAAAGTAATAAAGGCTACTTTCCATCAGTGTTAGTAGGTCTGATTCAATAGAAAATAAAGGGTTACTTTCTTTGATCAATGTTATGTCTGATCTGTTGTGTCATTGTGTTTGCAGCCTAGGCAGAAAACCGGGTTAGTTCAAGGGTCTCAGTTTCATCCAGGAAATACACCAGGGCAATCACTGCAAGGAATGCAAATGGGGATGAACATGATCAGCCCCTACAATTTGAATTCTCAAATTAGGGCAAATGGTTCTCTTGCTTTCTCTCAACAAAGGATAAACCAGGGCCAGATGAGACCACAATTGGCCCAACAAAATGCACTGGCATCTAGTCAGGTAAACATATTATCTCAATAACTTGATTCTCTGTCAATGTTAACTTAAGCTGCATGAGAGACTATTATATTTATATTTTTAAAGTCACACATGTAACTGTCAGGCCTTTGTGAACACTGTGCAAATGGGTACTTGTGATAATTCTCCTGGCTTCACATAAGCTACCAATCTTTTGTTCTATATGGCTTTCTAACAAGTGAAGGCCATGCTTGCTAATAGTTGTATTCACAGAATATGACAGATGTTTTCATGCTTCTTACTTTTATGTCCAATAGAACCCTAACAGTTTTTGACATATTAGGTGTTGTAATATGCACGCTATATTATCAATTTTTTCGATGGTTTCTAAAGTATATCTGGATGTCAAGTGATGTTTCCATAAACAAAGATATTATACATTAGTGCCTACTATTTCTTTCTGTAAGATTTAGTATGATAACAACTTCCTTTATACAAGAATTAAACACATGTCTACAGCCGTTAGACATATCTACAGTTTTGATATACCACATGTCAAGAAAAAGATAAGTTGTGGATCATTTATAGTTGCTGTCATCAGATTGATTGTTTGTATTTGGGCTTACAACTTCACTTTTCTTTTCCTTTTTAACAAGATATATATATATATATATATATATATATATATATATATATATATATGTTAGAGTACATTTTTGGCATAGAAGCCTTTTATAGAATCAATGTGTACATGGACTAATTGTAACTAACGGTTGAAAAGATAATTATACACCACTAACTA
The DNA here is from genome assembly GCF_051521515.1 of Lactuca serriola. Classification (NCBI taxonomy): domain Eukaryota; kingdom Viridiplantae; phylum Streptophyta; class Magnoliopsida; order Asterales; family Asteraceae; genus Lactuca; species Lactuca serriola. Next base: position 46,566,901 of record NC_136408.1, on the reverse strand, counting down.
ACAATCAAGAATTAGAAACTATGCTATGGCATCACATGATAGTGGTAATGGTTGTGTCCATTAGATATATAGACTGTTAAATAAAATAGCTAGTTGCATCTCATGCTTGTCTTTTTAGGGATATTTTAGTCATTTTACCATCTTCATCTTCTGCATTTATTCTTCACCTACGCTTTTCCCCCATATCTTTCATAATTTCTTTTTGAACTCCATCATCATCTTCTTCAAATTAGTTAAAAAACCAACATCAAGCTTGTTTGTTCTTTGTTAGACAAGAAAACAAATTTGTGACTTGTTATAAGTGGCTACTTGGCATTGTTAGGCTTTAGCATAGAAGGGTCTTCTTATCTCCAACTCAAATATGGGAAGAACCATTTAAAAAGTGAAAATTTTATGTACTTATATTTAAGAGCAATCGTCGAAAAAGATAGAATGGAGTTGAAGGAGATAAAGTAATTTGCTTCGTCTTGGATTCATCATCATTTTAAACAGGAAAAATGAGTTTATCACCAAATGAATACATTTTGACTTTCTAGTGTTTTAAGGTTGTTGATGTTATTAGTTGATTTTGTCAATATATTTTCCAATTTGTTAATTTTGATCTTTACACCGATTCCTTTTAGGATATAAACTACAAAATATGAAATTCAATTTGTTTCTCTTATTGGTTTTCTAGACTTAATGCACCCGTATCTCTTAACCTCACCATATCTTTTTTTTTTTTAATAAAAAATTGCAAATCCTTGTGTTCATATATCACACACTCGGAAAAGTCCTTTTTCTTTTTTTTTTTATTCTATTTTTAGATTTTCTATTTGTATGACACAGTTTGAAAAAAAAAGTTGTTTGCTACACACTACCGATTTTTTATTCTAATTATACACTAGGTGGTGAACCCACCTCATGACGTCAAAAGAAGAAACTTTCGTTGAAAATTGAATTTATTTCACTGAATTTCTACAATTTGAACACGGAAATATATATATATATATATATATATATATATATATATATATATATATTTTAAGCACAATCTTTTTCCTTTCATCTTGTTTGCTAATTTCATTGATTTATTTCTAGAAATTGCAGGCACAGGGGCTATCACGGACCCCATTTATGAACTCACAGCTATCAGCATTAAGTCAAAATGGTCAATTAGCCATGATGCAGAACAACCTCACACAACAACAATGGTCAAAACAAATGCCTGCCATGTCAGCACCTAATTCTCCTTCATATCGCCTTCAACAACAAAGACAACAACAACAACAACAAGCACTTTTGGGACAACAGCAACAACAGCAGCAGCAACAACAACAGCTTCCTTCTTCTCAAATGCACAATTCCATGTCCTTAAATCAGCAACAAATCTCACAAATGGTTCAACAACAACAACATCAGCAACAAAATCAGAATCAACAACAGCAACCAATTGGACACCAACAGAATCAGCAACAGCTTTTGCAGCAACAGTCACCGAGAATCGGAGGATCCGCGGGTCAAAAGTCTTTAAGTTTGACCGGGTCGCAACCCGATGCAACAGCTTCTGGGACGACGACACCTGGCGGAAGTTCAAGCCAGGGGACAGAAGCTAGCAACCATCTTCTTGGTAAAAGGAAAATTCGAGATTTGGTTGCACAAGTAAGTACTAAGTAGTGTGTGTGATTGCAATTTATTGTTTATATTTAATAATGGTTGTGTGTTTTGGTGTTCAGATTGATCCAAATATAGTTTTGGACCCCGAACTTGAAGAAATGCTTTTGATGCTTGCTGATGATTTTATTGATTCCGTGAGTGAGACTTGTTAAATTTTAAAATTTAAATTTAAATGTGTAGATAAGATATTTAATTTTCCTGATTTTTTTTAGGTTACTTCATTTGGAGCCATCTTGGCCAAGCACCGCAACTCTTCAATTGTAGAATCAAAAGATGTGTTGCTACACCTAGGTGCTAATTTTTTTCATTTACAAAATTATGAAATATCAGTTATTGTCAAAAAAGGTCCTGTGTATTTTGACTTTTTTTTTTTTTTTTTTTTTTTTTTTTTTTTTTTTTTCTGAAAAGGCCATCCTTTCTTTTTAACAAAGAAGTCCTGTGTCTTTTTTGGTTTAAAAAGGGTCAAAATACACACGACTTTTCTGAGAATAACCTAGGATTGAACATTTTTGTATTGTGTACAGAAAAGAACTACAAGTTGACAATTCCTGGGTTCTCAAGTGAAGAGAAGAAACAAAAAAAAGACAATGTAAGTTGACTTTTTTTTTTTTTGTGTAGAAAATTAAAATTAAAATTAAAATGTAATTTGATTGTTTGAAACTAAAATGCAGCCACCAAGTGATTTACACAAGAAGCGTCTGGATATGGTGAGAGCAGTATCTATTATATATTATCTGTTTGTGATTGATTAATTGATTTATTATTATTATAATAAAGCGATTATTGTTGACTATTTGACTCCAGATACAAGGGCTGATGGAGAACACATGTTCTGAAGCAAATATGAATAATAATAATAATTCTAAAGAATCAACGATTCCAAGAAACCAATTTGGTGGAAATATGCAGCAGATGAGGGCTTCTGCAAGTTCTGAGCAGTTGATGATTCAATCTCAAAATAAGCATCTTAATAAACAAGGCTTTGATGGATATTAGATCGTTTACATAGTTAATGGTAAAACTGTTTTTTCTTTCGTTTTTTTATAAATTGTGGTTATAGATAGAGACCCAAACCAAAAGAAACGTGGTGATGCTGATGTTTTTATTTGGAACTGGTTTTGGTTTTGGTTTTTTTAGCATGATATGATATGGTAAATCTATTTCTGTTTCCTGTTTTTTTAGTGTTACATGATATGTGCACTTATATGTTAGTGGCTATACTTGGGAGTTCTACCTAGCTTCTATCTTTTAATTTTAACTATGTATTCTTAAAGTATACATAAAAACAAGATATTCTAAAGTCTACAAATAAAACTCATAACAATTTGCTTGTAAAAAATAAAAATGTACCTCAAGACAGTTTTAGTTTTATGTACAAATTCACATATCTATCTCTACCCTACATAGTAAAATAATAGTTTTAGGATGCCACGAGTCAGCCTAATATGGATCTGTATTTAGTATGTGTCATGTGTCAATTTTTTGTAGCTCCCATTATAAAATAAAATATTTATTTACAACAAATTAATTACAAAATCCCGAAATATTCATTCTAAAATTTCAAAATCCACTTTTTTGGTAACAATATCAAGATCCATTTAAATCATTAATGATTTTAACGAATCCCATAAAATCAGGATTCCATACCAATTATACACTTCAATCTCCATTTAAAGTTATTTGTCACACGGTTTTTTGTTTCATTCCAATTCATAAACAATAATTTGCTATCACGTCTTCAATTTGTACGTCTTCTGCAAGAGAGACTTAATACCAAAATCAAGTTAGTTCATCATATGAGGATGGTTGTGTTTGTTAATGTGTTTTTTTTGTTTGTGTTAATGATCCTATTTATAAAAACATCGGGTTACTTTTTTCTTTTATTATTTATTCTTTTCGTTTTTTCTTTATATATGCAATCTGCTCATCTTCTGCATAATATATGTTATTATTTTATTATTATTATTATTATTATTAATATTATTTATGTTTCTTTGTTTGAATATGTTTGTTTTTCTTTGTGTTTTTGTGTCTATGCATGTTATTAGTGGTGAGCACACCGTTTTTTTTTAAAACCAAACAGGTTCAGCCATAAACCAGTTCGGTTCAAACCGGTTCCGTCACAGAAAACTCGAACCTATCTAAATCGGTCACACCGGTTCTAAACCGGTTCAATCGGTTTTAAACCAGTTCGATCAGTTTGACTACCGGTTCACGGTTATTAAACTGGTTTCAATATCTAAAATCTCGAAAGGGTGCAAACCGGCGGTTCGGTTCTTGAATCGGTTCGATTCATAGTGGACCAGTTCGTAGTGAACCGGTTTACTGGTTCGGATCCCGAATGAGTTTTTTTTTGTGTAAGCCTACATGTTATGTATTACTTTGGTTTCTGAGTATATGCGTTTTTTGCAATTTTACTTATTTGGTTTTTTTTTTTTGTATTACTTTGGTTTCTGAGTATATGTGTTTTTTGCAATTTTGGTCTCATTAAGTTTTATCATGTAATGTCTATACTTATTTGGTTTTTTTTTGTATGAGTCCTAAAGTTGTATAATATAACTAATAGCCTCCTACTTTAAGTTTTATTTCTCAAATTTGATTTCCTACCATTTTGTACTACTAGCCGTTTATCCGCGCCAAGCGACGGGTGTAAATAGTTTTTCAAAAAATAGTTTCTACACCCGTTTACCTTACACATGTAATCTATGCAGTCTAATCTGTCCAAACTATTAGTTTTATTTCGGCGAATATTTTTGTTTCAGTGATTACAATTTGTGTGGGGGATTATGTGAACAATTTATATGCAATATTGTGATACCCATGCAATACAGAGACAAGACAAATGATTAACATAATTAAAACATACGTAATGGAGGTTCTTAAAACGTACGAATCCGAAAAACATATGAATGTACTCATGTGTTGGCTACCAAGCCATTTTCTTGTTTCCTTTAGGATTGCAGAACCGAACCGAGACAATCTTTTATGTATGTATTTTTAATTATTGATTTTTTGTTAATCAATTTGATAAAAATAAAAATTGTAAATGTTTGGAGAAGAAATCAACAAAATAATGAATGAAGACATTATCATGTGGGAATGAAAAATGGAAACTTTGTTAAAGTGACTTTCCGAAAAAATCTAAGGTCAAATCCATAAAAACCACTATGACTTGGTTTAACTATTGAAACCACTACGCCTCTTCGTTGAAGACACCGGCTATTTTTTTCCTTCAAAAAATCATTTTAAGTGTTTCCTAGTATTAAATTGGAAAAGTGGTAACTTTTGTTGTCAAACTGGTAATTTTTGTTGTCCATCTAGTAATTTTTTGTTGTCAAATTAGTCTAAAAGTGGTCCAGTTAAATATTTATTTTTCGTCAAATTAGTAAAAAAGTGATCAAGTTATATGTTCAATTTTATGTCAAAATAATTATTCTATGTTGTCAAAAAGTTAAATGTTTTTTTATAGTGATATTATAAACAAATGAAACTTTATACCATAAAATGTTAGCAAATATAACACAACCTGTCCAAACCTTGTTATAATATGAGTGTCCAAGGTTATTTCAAGAATGTGCTCTTATTGAGCTGGAAGTGTACATTCAAACCATTTTTTTGATCGACAAAAAAAATCCAAAGTGGTTTTTGAGAACATGTTTTTCTAGAACATGTTAGTTTATAACCAAACCACCGGTTAGTAATAGGTTTGAATATTATATATATATATATATATATATATATATATATATATATATATATATATATATATATATATATATATATATATATATATATATATATATATATAAACAGTTTTTATACTTTTTTATCAAAAAAACCGGTTTTTAAATCAGTTTCACTTCAAAAAAAACCCAAAAACCAAAACCAATCTAGAAAAAACATGTTAGAAAATCGAATCGGTTTTAAAAAAAACCAAAACCGATAAATGTGCATCTCTAGTTGCAGCAAGGACCATTTCAGTAAATAAGGGTTGAATTACTATTCTATATGATCAAGTATCATTCCAGCTCGTATTTGGTAGAAAATAACACATAAAGGATATATAAGTAATTAAATCATATTTGATAGTTTTATGTATAATATTATTAACCAGATAAACGAGTAATACATTATGATGCACATAGTCTAAGCTTTTGTATCTTTTCAATTGCTCCTGTAATTGTAATACACATAGCTAAAAGAAAGATATACAATGTATTCACAAATTTATAATTTTTCTTCTATCAACTAATAGGTATGACACCCAACGATTAGTTTGTTGTTGATTTTCGTAAAACTTTTCAATTTACAGTCAATTATACATAGGTCAATCTGAAAATTGTTCATCATACATACTTATATTAGATCACACTTATATAGAGAGACCAGATAACACACAAACTCCAATATTGGATTTGGGCCAATTTACTATAATTTGGTTGAGATTTTGAAGTACAACGCTATAATAGGAAGAAACAAAAAGCATGGTGCCAAAATATATAAACAAACAAATGTACATTTCTATATCTTGTAGTTAACCCTTTTTATTTTTTTAAAAAAAGTAAAATGTCAAAATATACAAACCAACGAAATTACAATGCTACAATTGGTACTTCCTCAACTAAATGTACCATATCTTCAATATAATGCTTGAAAACCATACTTTTCCCCAACTAAAAATCAAGTGATTTTAAAACACACCTTTACCTATATGGTTTTACAATTTTACCTTCAACTCAATTGTTCCTTATAAACCGGTTCATGCCACCACTCATTCTACACTCCTCAAAACTCATACGTGCATACAAAAACATAAATTAATACCATTTTCAGTAAACTTTTAGTGATATGTCTCATGGAAATGTGCAAATAAATGATTATACATAGAATATTTAAAGAGAACAAAATTACCACACCACCAGTATTCCAAACTGGAACTTTTACAGACCAAAAAGTGTAAATGAGATGTGGGGTCGAGTCAATTTAGCAATAGGCTAAGAACAGAGCAAGGTTGCTAGATCAGGAAGGATCAAATACCCTTATATTGTCTATCGTCGAGGTCTTTTCCTGTCATTAGCAATACATGTCAATAATGGATGCTTTAAACACGCATATGGAACATTTGGGAAGTATGTTGATTAATTTTAGCAATAACAAAGGAAAGAATAATGCATGGTCAGTTGTGATTAAGAATCCAATACTGGAAGAAAAAACTTGTTTTAGAATCAAAGAAGAAAAATTGAAACGAAAAACATTCACCTGAGTTAGTCAAAAGGTAATAGAGATCTGGATGTCAAACACCTGCAAAAATTAGAAAAAAAAATTAATTCAGGTCAATGAGAGATTAGGCATTCTAGGAGTTGTTGTATTGCCACCTTGCATATTATGTTATAGGGTTGAAATTGGCATTGTTTTGCAAGAAACCTTAGACATGCTCTCAACATCTATCATTCTGTCATACATCATGCAAATTTTGGTTACATTTTTCAAAGTACAATGCTAAAGTAAGATAAAAATTTAAAATAAATGCTATAACTTACAAAATTTTACAAAGTATACCGCAACATCAAGGTTGGACAGTCATCAAAATATCATCTGACTCTTGAAATTACTTCAATGAGAGTTTTAGAAATATTTTCATGCCTACCTAGATGGCAATCCGAATCCAAATGCTTAGCAACATACATTCTTCAAATCTTTTCTCAAAGTACCAGAGTGGAACATAGATTTCACTAAAAAACAAAAACCCTTAGAAAAAAGAAAAAACACTTATATGGAAGTTATAGTTCTCTTGCAAAATCCTTTAAATCATTGTTCATTCATCCCAACCAAATTTTCTAAACAGATGATGATTTAAAAGAAATTATAGAAATAAGGTAAGAAATGATCAAGGTTTGAGTTATGGGTTACCAACACATCTCCGGAAAGCTTTAATATTTTCTCTAGGAAACATCATAAACTTGAGTTATGCTTGATCATCGTTATCTCTATCTATAAAACAAATTAGATATAACCCAAAAATGAAAAAAGAAATAATAAAAACAGAACACTAACATGAGTCGATCAATCCAAAGAGAGACGGGATAAAGATGAACGACTTTGAGGTTTATCTCTTCTAGACTTACCTTAAACTTCGAAGAAGTAGCGAAAAATCAACCCCATATCATTTACTCAATTCACGGATGCTTCCGGACTCCTGGTGAAGAAAATAGAAGGAAAGAAGGCGTTGAAAGCTTATCTGAAATCATACATGGATGGTTTTGGATGGTTGTGACTGGAACAAATTAAGGGTGGTGATGGCGGTAATGGTAGTTCAGACTTCATCGGAGACCTGGAAATCCAAATTAAACATAGATTAGAAAAATATGTAACCGATAAAATCAAGGATGGTGGTGTTGGTGTTGAAGGTGTCGATTACGGAATAGAAGGAGGAGAGTGGTGGTAGTGGTTGTGTTAGCGATGAAGATGGTGATAGTGGCTTTGATTAGAGTTTGGAGATAGAAAGATGAGAGAAATACGTATGTGTGTGTAGAGCTTGACGATGGTGCTAAGCACCACCTCCATAACCTGCAACTAAAAAAACCATAGAGATTTTAAGCAAAAAAAACAAAAAACTTGAGTTAGGAAAAAAGATTAAAAGGGAAGAGATAGAGTTTCGAAGAAATCCATGTCAAGAGTACTGTTGATAACAATGTTTGTAGAGAGAATATTTTTAGTTTTTCAAAATTCAAGCAGCAATGTCTATTTTAAATTGAAAATTAGATGAAGGGAAAGGCAGGGTGGCTATAATTAACTGCGAATAAGGTGATATAATGGGGAGTTTGTTAGACCTATTCAGTTGGATATGAGAAATACTTGGTCAAAACTTTGACTCATTCAAAATCTTATCACTTGATCAAAACTTTGACTCATTCAAAATCTTATCACTTTGACTCATTCAAAATCTTATCACTTTTTCAATGGATCTTATTTTTCTAGAATGCATAAACTTTGACTCATTCAAAATTTTATCACTTTGAATTATTCAAAATCTTATCACTTGATCAAAACTTTGACTCATTCAAAATCTTATCCCTTTTCAATGGATCTTATTTTTCTGGAATGCATAAAGTTGTTGTATATGATGTATTAAGGATTGTACCTCTTAAAATTCAGCATTTGTGGCTAAATGAATATTAAGGTACTAGCCGTTTACCCGCGCCAAGCGACGGGTGTTACAATAGTGGTTGAATGCTGAAAGATGAATTAAACCCTAGAAATGGAAACGTCAGCGATATATATCCAAGATTTGTGAACAGAAATTGCGAGATTTGGGGAAATACGGAGATAAGGAATGAACCGGGTCAAAATAGCCTAAGAATAGGGGATAAGAGATTTGACATTTTCAATTGTTGACCATATGTACTCTACTCTTTTTGTAATGCATAAATTGATTGTGCAAAAGTATTGTATGTTTGTACGACTTAAAATTCAGCATTTGACCAAAAATGTTTTATAAGGTAATTAAGATAAAGATATATATATATATATATATATATATATATATATATATATATATATATATATATATATATATATATATATATATATATATATACCATTCTTTATATTCGTCATTAGACAATGTAATTTAAAATAAAAACTTGCTACATGTCTACAAACCATTCAAGTCTAAAAACTATTTTTTTGAATGGTACAATATATTTTTCTTTTATTAAAAATGTAATCCTAAATAATAGAAAATAAATTATCATATTTAATGAATAAGTCAATAATATGTGTAGATGCTATTTATCTCATTTTATATTTATAAAAAGTAATAGTGGTAAGATTAATTTGATCAACATTGATAAACAAGCAAATAAAACTAGGATTTTGTACGATGTAGACATTTTTTTGGGTTGAATTCCAAAAAATATACACAAAAAATCGAATTTCCGGGAATAGACATGGATTCTACAGAGGCGAGCTCTGAGGGCTTCGCAGAATGAGTATAAGCCTCGAGGAATTGATGTGGCAAAAAAATTATCTTAAGAACAATTCTGCAAAGCTACCTCCGATGAGCTTTTGCTTTGTGGAATGAGTATATGTGATTGAAGAAATAAGAACTCAAGTAGTCCTATCTAAGCGACAAAGAGAAGTACAAACATCATATTGATTAAAATAACCAATTGTCATCAATCATGTATGCTTCACGGGCCATACTGATCAAAAGTTGTCGCCATGTTTTCCAATTGCTCTGGTAGTATCTATGTGGTGGTGACAGGAAAGTGTAGGGTTTGGAGATGGATTAAAAAATGGATAAGAATCAAAGAAGAGTTACATGAAGAAAAAATTCCAATCGAGAGAATGGATCTATTCAATTTAGGGTTTAATCCCTTTGGGAAAGTATTAAACATCAAATGATATGTATGCAATGATGATCGAATATAATTAGGGAGACAGACATATGATTTGTGTAGACGCCTACCCATCTTTTGATAGAAGTATGATGTGTGTTTTATACGTCTCTAAATATTATTAAAAGAGAACCTTTAATTCTAATTTGAAGAAATCAGGGCCATTGATTGCATTTCAATCCTATATTTTCTACCATTGGATTATTTGTTGACATCATCTTTGTCAACCCTTTTATTTTTGTCCACAAATTTTATAAAACATATATTACGTTTTAAATTAGGTAGTCTATTAATCATAATTAAATCTCATCAAAAATAAAATGAATTAAATTAGGAATTCTATTAATAACAGTTAAATCTCACCAAAAACAAAATGAATTAAATTAAGAATTCTATTAATGACAATTAAATCTTACCAAAATTAAAATGAAAAAATGCCCCGTCCCATTCCTCATTACCAGTACCCCTACTCTCTGTTCCTTTTTTCTTTACATAATTTATCTAACCTAAGTTTTGCAGAGATGAAGAAAATGGGGAAAGAAGAAAATAGAATATATGTCGCCTGCTTCGATTTGTGTAGACTAGTCTTGTGTTCGATCATCATTAAAGAAGGAGGAATAATATAGAGATAAATTTCTTTGGATTCTAATTTTATTTGGTCATAGTTTAGATCGATTTTCGGTACGTTTTAGATTATGTTTCTTTTATTCTATTTCAACTATGAAGTTCCAATCTATAAAACCTTTCGATTTAAGTTTAAATCCATAATGGTTACATTTTCTGAATTTGCTTCAATATTTGTTCTTATGATATGTATTGTTGATTTTGATTTTTTAAGTTATAGATAACTGGAGAGCAAAATGATGGACACAGCATCACCGCTAACTCTCATTCATTGTTTCAATCTGGAAGATATGTCCACTAGGTAGTGAATTTGTATATGCCGGTTTTCTTTTTTATTTTTACATTTTTGTATATTCATTTAGTCAATGATTTTTTTGTGGCTTACTAGGTCGTGAATGGAAGATATACTTGAGTCAATATTTATAATGCTTTACCCATTCGATCCCTTCCTGGATTTGGAGATGGAATTTAAACCCTTATACCATTGAGTGATCCACATATTCTATAACTTAGCAAAACCCAGTAGTGATATGTGTTTTGATTTATTGTAAAAAACATCTTCAAAAATACAAAGTGGGCTCTCAGAAATAAGTTATTACTAATCCCTTTTTAATATTATAAAAAAACATCTTTTAGACTCAATAGCAAAGAAAAGACACTTTTAGTATACCATGTAAAGATATTACATCGATAAATCTTCTTGGAGAATGTTTGGGATTGATTAATTTTGGTTAATTAGCAGGGTTTTTTGGTTAACTTGTGTTGTTTGGGCATGCCGAGAAGCATAGTAAGAACCTTGCACAACCTTATTCTTTCGTTTAACTGGTTTGAATCTTCTTATTGAGTTTACTTTCTCAATGATAAATGGGTACACCTTACACTCTTGAAAATAGGGTTGGTAACATTATGAGTATCAAGGTTTTCTAAAAAATAAGAGAAGATATTAATATAAAAATTGCAATATAAACCATTTTTAATTACATAATAATAACTAAACAAAGATATGTGAAGGATTATCTTTATAATTTAAATTGCAATATATAACATAAAAATCATATGAAAATTTCATTGTTCCATTCCATGACTCACAAATATGTTTCTGGAATGGAATTACTTATTCCATTATCTTGCTTTTACGATTACCTATCCATTCAATTTATTTGTTATTCCATTCTTGCAACCTCACATATCTCAAAAAAGTAATTCAGAAATCTATCATACAATAGAAAATGTTTTATAAATTCCTATAAGGGAAGAAGAAAGATAAGACTAAATTAGTGTATGGTGTCAATCTAATTATGATGTTCTTTCGTCTCTATTTGCATGTTTCTAGCTTGTTTGTAGTATTGTCTATAAAATATTGTTGTTATATTGGAAAGCTCATTTTACCATTTTTCATCTTTTTGTGTGTATATATTAATCTTTTAGATTTTTTTTAAAGTATTTCAGGGACCGTTTCTGCTTGGGAGTGCGGTGAAGTCAAGGGCCCTAAAACTGGAGGGTAGTTGTATTTAGAGCCACTTAAATATTGAAGATTTTTGGTAGCATTAATTTGAATATTCATATGTACCTTAGAAGAGATATCATAACCATAGTTTATTTTATATAATGTTTCTTGGTATATTTATTAAATGTTGTACAGGCGATGTCTACAAGGTGTTGGTATTTTTTTTTGTTGGCAAGTTATTACACTATCTAACACCCCAATAATCTATAATATTTGTATAAGATGGTGACAATTATTATTTTTTATTGCAACTTCTCTTCATATTGATTATCCATTGTGGTTTGAGTTCTAGAATGCTGTCACTGAGAGGATTCCACATTGTGGGGCGTTGGAATTAATTACAGAATGAGGCATGATTTATATGCCTTTTTGGGTATTGATGGAAATGTTTAATTCTTGCTCATATAGATCGATAAATATTTTACAATATGCTCTTTTAACCTTATATTAAGACCTTTTCTGGAAAAAATTGCTTTTAGTATTGAACTTTGAAAAAAGAGAGTTCATATATAGCATCGTACTCTTAAAAAAGGACTTTTTTTTTTGAATTATTTTTAGTTGATATGGAAAATTACATTTTTTGTATACTGAAGATCATTTAGAGGATTGTCTTCTGGAAAACAAAATATTCATTAATAGCATTAAACTTTGCAAAAAAGTTCAGTATTAATAGCATCGTAGTTTCAAAAAAGGACTTTTTCGTATTCTTTTTGGCTAATCTAGAAAAGTTTTATTTTTATGTACATTGGAGCTCATTAATAGGATTTTTTTGAAAATATTTTGTTAATGGAAAGTACATTTTCATTTTCTTTCGCATATAGACCATTTATGTTAAAAAAAAACATTTTAAATATGGACCATCTATGTATTTATGTTCACAAGTGAACCATTTATGTAATATATAAATTTAAATGTTAATTAGTAGGTCATTAATATGACAATTTTCTAGGGAAATTTTGTTTTTAGTATTGAAATTTGCAAAAAAAAAAAAGTTTATTAATGGCATTGTAATTTAAAAAAATATTATTTTAGAATATTTTTAGATGATATTGAAACGTTTCATGTTTTCCAACATTGAAGCTCATTTGTAGGACAATGTTCTGGAAGCGAATTTCATTAATAACGTTGAACTTTGCAAAAAAAATTCATTAATAGCATCGTACTTTTAAAAAATAACTTTTTTTGGAATTCTTTAACTGCAGGTAGATTCCTTGAATGCCTATCTTGATGAACATATATGGAGAAATCTTTTTGAAAAAGGATAAAATCCTGATATGACAACCCGAACACGAAAAAGAAAAACCCAGTTTTGACTAACCCAATTTATTCAAAATCTTTATTCATTTTAGTAGCTTACACACCATTTAGATGCTCTCAAAATAGCATATGAAATAACTTCGAGATGTAATAAAGCTAAAATGTTATTTGACATGTTTTGTACTTTCTAGTGATCATTACCAGGAAACATTTGAAGGATTTTTTTTACCAAAAAGAATATGATCAACATACAAAACAATGTTGCATATTCATAACCTAATGTTCTTAAGTTACTCTAATAAGGTCTTCCTGTAATAGTTGATTGGCCCTACCCAACTATCCCATGCAAGTTAATGGATTTATGTTGTTCTAAATGTGTTAAAATGCTTCACTTAGGTGTTACTCAGCACATGGTCTGCGGACTATCCACATTGATTTCATGATTGAGAAGAACACATCACATCAACCAAGATCAGACCATCAACCATATTAGTGACCCCCCACTGAGATTAGCAATGTAATTTGAGTAATCATCCAAAACAGACAATGAACTTTGAACTGTAATAAAACTAAAATCAATTCCTAAATTGTACATCAAACTTCCAACGTTAAACCTTGAACAATTTCAATTAATGTTATCAAGTTGAATGCATTTGATTATTTAGGTATATCGTAAATTGTTTAATTAGCTTCCCCTGTTGAATTCTGGCGTGAATATACAGTTTTACGTTTAACCGTAAACATTATTAGGCTTTAGTTTGGTTGTCTAACTAATGATTTGGATGAGACAAAAGCATTTGATGAGTGGATTCTTAAAACTAGTGAAAGTAATACTGGTGGCCCTAATCAGGGCCGGTCCAATGTTTTTTACTACCCGGAGCGAGATAAAAAAATTATGCCCTTATATATGTACCGTACAATAACAAAAACATTTATATAAAAAATATAATAAAAAACGCAATAATTTTTATAATCAAACAAAACATACAAAAATCACCTAAAACGATGTCTTCGTGCATTTTTTGAAGCAAAAACATCTCTTATTTTACAATAATCAATATTTTGTAAAAAATCACTTTCAATACTTAAAATTGCTAATCCATTCAATCTTTCTTGACTCATAATACTTCGGAGATACGATTTCAAAAGCTTCAATTTTGAAAAACTTCTTTCCGCGGAAGCAACCGTAACCGGCACCGTCAACAATATCCTATAAGCAACCAACACATTAGGGAACATATCCATTCTTCTTGTATACTCCATTATTTGAATAGATGTCCAAGGACTTTCACTTTTGTAAGCTTCACCCGACAACATTTTCTGCAAAATTTGTAACTCAATGAATAAACCATCTCCATGAATATCATAATCTTCACCATTTTTCAAATTGGACTCAAGATTTAAACAATATTTTTTTAATTCATCATCATCTAAAGAAACTAATTTGGAACCATCAAACAAAAAACCAAATATAGATTCAAAATATTGCATTTGTTCAAATCTACTTTTCAATTGAACAAGAGCCATATCTACAAGAATAATAAAATAATCTCTTTTAAATGCTTCTTGAGAAGATTGATGTTCTCTTTCGGTATTTGGAATTTCATCAAATTGTTTTTTTCTTTTAGAATTGCATTTTTGAGTAAATTCGGGTTTAACTTTAACACTATTTGCTATTTCTTTTGCTTCACTAATAGCAAAGTCAAACCCATTTTCCCTATATCCTTCAAAATAATTAATTAATCCCTCGAAATTTTTTACAGTAACATCAGGAAGCATTTCTTTGGATTGTAACTTTTTACTTACCAAATTAATTTTGTACAAAATTTCATACCATATAACTAAACTTAAAATAAATTCAAAACTAGAAAATTCACCATTTACTAGTGAATCAGCATCTCTACACACTTGTCCATTATCACTTATTATAGATAATTTTTTTAAAGCTTTTCTTATTTGAGAAAATTGTGTTTTTATTGCTTTAACACATTCAATATGACTTTTCCAACGAGTAGCTGGTAATGATTTAAGTGTTAGATCATCTATAAACTCAAGTAAGACACTCCATCTTTTTGTTGAATTAGAAAAAACATTATAAATTGTTTGACATGTACCAAAAAACGTTTTTGCTTTTTGGCAAGAATTTGCCATATCACACAAAACTAAATTTAAACTATGACATCCACAAGGCATATAAAAAGCTCTATTATTTATATCAAGCAACCGTTTTTGAACACCTTGGTGTTTACCTTTCATATTCGCCCCATTATCATACCCTTGACCACGAACATAGTTAATATCCAAATCAAGAGATTTTAGGGCATCTTGTAAAACATTAAAAAGACCTAAACCGGATGTATCTTCTACAACTAAAAACTCTAAAAAAAACTCTTCTACTTTTAACGGAACACTTTCCAAATCTACACATCTTATAATCAAAGTCATTTGTTCTTGGTGACTTGCATCCGGAGTACAATCAAGAATAACAGAAAAATATTTTGCATTTTTGATTTTTTTAATAATTGCACTTTTTACCTCGGATGCTAACATTTCAATTAATTAATTTTGAATTTTATGACTAAGATAATGATTATGTGTTTCTTTGTCTTTAATCATTCGAAAATGTTCTTTCATTACCGGATCCCACTCCGCAATCGATTCAATTACACTTAAAAAATTGCCATTTGAGTTTTCATAAATTTTTTCATTTGTACTACGAAAAGCCAAGTTATTTTTTGCTAAATATTTTACAACAGAAATAATTCTAACCATAACTTCTTTCCAATGTTCGATATCTTTTTTTTATCATTTCTTGAATTTCTTTGTCAATTGTTTCATTTTTATTTAACCTAATTCGTGTTTCAGTCCACATTCTTAAATTAATCATATGGTCAGAACTATTTTCATGTTGTTTTAATGTTTCACTAAGATGCTTCCAATCTTTAATTCCTTCGGTTGCCAAATTACTTTTAGTTCGAATTGTTTTAAAAAGCTTACAACAAAAACAAAAAACCTTATCAAGCTCTTTTGAATACACTAACCATTTTGTATCATAAAAATCACCATTTTTTAATTTACGAATAAAAAAATCACATGAAAAATGTCTACCAAATGAATCTTTTGGAAAAACTATATTGGCATCAATTTCTCTCTTAGGTCCTTTTTCTATTAGTAAATCTTTCATTTTAGAATCTGAATCACCCCATACTCTAGGATCAAAGATATTAAAGTCACTTGGTTTATCTTTATCAACAAAATCATTATTTTCAAAATCATTAGGAATTTCAACTGAATCATTGTTTTCAAAATCATTAGGAATTCCAACCGAATCATTGGAAGCACTAGGTGAGTTATTAATTGGATCATTAGAATTATTTTTATTACCATTTTGATTCATAACTAAAAATTTATTCAAAGACCCTCTTAATTGATTAGCCTCTTCTTGTTCTTTTTTTCTTTCGTTTTCTATTTTGGGCACCTGATGGCTGTTTTCGGGGAAGCATATTAAAAACGCAACAAATATAGTTATAAAAGCTAAGCAAAGGAAGATACGACCTGACCAAATTGTATGAAATAAGGCTTCTGCAGTTCTGCTACTTCTAGTCAACAATGTCAAAAATATAGCTCCTGCTTCACATTACATAAATAATAACAAAAGTAGTTTAGACAACAATTATTGAATAATGAACACAAAACAGATTTCAAAATTAAACTCACCAAATCTTATTGTTGAATGTTGAAACAATGGAGAAATCTGAATTGTATCAGATTCAATTTCTGAAAAACTGAAACTGAAATATAAAATAGAAACTCTTAGAGAAGCAATTAACCAAATTTTTTCTAAACCATAAACAAACTTAAATAAACAAAGATTTCAAGTTTTAACTTACCCAAATATAATTTGATGATTCCTAAAACAGCAAAATCAAATATAAACACAAACAAAAGACAAATCTGATTGCCTGTAATGAAACAAAGACGAAATTAGGTGAACATATTTTTAAATAACCAACAAACAAATCAGATGAATAAGAAATTGAGCAGATTTTAGAAACAAACTTAAAAAAAATATGAACTCTTGGAGAATAAATCAGATATATGCAACATAAATCACTAAATCAGATTTCTAAAACAATCAAAGGAACCTAAATAAACACAAATTTCAAGTTAAAACTTACCAAATATGATTTGATGATTCCTGAAACAACAATATCACGCAGCAATATCACATACAAATACAAGAGATGGGAAATTTGACTTACTGTAATGAAATAGATAAGAAATTAGGTCACCCGATTCTAAAATAGACAACTAGAAAACGAAGCAGATGACTAAGAAATCAAACAGATTGAATAAACTAACCCAAATCGCTGCCCTAACTTTTAAAATAACCAAATCGATGATAAATCGGACTAAATCACAGCTTTGCGTTTGAAGACTAAACTGAATCGGAGAATCAAGTACGTAAAAAGAGTAAAATCAATTCGACTGGAAGGAAACGAAAGCAAAACCTGAAAACTTGTTCTTCCTTTTTATACGGGAGAGTGGAGACATATTGATTTCTCCCATCAAACCCGACGCCAACGGGATTCTAGGCATTAGACACGAAACGTTTGGTTTTTCCAGGAGCACTAAACGTTTGGCAATTGGCGCGTCTTCTTTCTTTCTTTCTGCCACCGTCCTCTCGCTTTCTTTCTCTCATCGTTGTATGCAGATTTTCGGGGTAAGTTTTTGGGCTGATTTTATATATATTATACATATGTAGCTGGACTTCTTTGATGCCCCCAGTTATTTGCTGCCCTGGGCCTAAGCCCAAGTCGCCCATGTATTGGGTCGGGACTAGCCCTAATGATAGTGAAGTTGAAGTTGAATTTCCAGAAAACGTTGTTGTTCGCTCTATAGGTGACCATATTCATTCAATTGTATCCACCATTTATCCATCATTTGAAAACCATCTTGGTGATCCATTATATTTTCAAGATAAAACTATTTTGGTACCTACAAATGAAGAATTTCATGCTACCAATGAGTAAATTTTAGGATTGATGAAAGATGAAGGGAAAACATATATGAGTTCAAACTCTTTATGTGAGATATAGTTACTAGATTTTTTTGAGGAGTCAATCTACTTTTCAGTTGTGTTGAATGGTTTTAAGGCGTCTAGAATTTCCAACCATAAACTTACACTAAAAATAGGTGTTCCAGTCATGTTACTTCATAATATCGAACAAACTAAAGGACTATGCAATGGTACTAGGTTACATATTATTAGGATTGGAAGACACGTCATTGAAGCCTGAATCATATATGTTAGATTCATCAACGAGACTAGTTATATACATTGCATGAAGTTAACTTCATCTAATAAAACAATCTCATTTCGTTTTTAGCGGAAGCAATTCGCCATAGTTGTTTATTTTGTTATGGTCATTAACAAAAGTCAATGACAATAATTATCAAATGTTGGATTATACTTGCGTAGGCTCGTCTTCACTCATTGTCAGTTATATGTTTTTTGTTTCTCGTGTCACAAGTGAAAAAGGATTGAAAGTACTCATACATGACGAGGGTCGTCCAACTAATAAAACAAAAAGTTATGTCTACAAAGAGATCTTTCAACGATTATATATATTCAAGTGTTTCATTGTTTTTTTTTTCAGACATTTCAATGTTATCGATAATACTAAATTTGTTTCTGTTACTTTATTTTTTTTATAGTGCCAACTTTTTTATACCTTTATATGTATATTTTTATATGTTCTTTGCGTTTTACGCGGGTCATAATTTAGTTTTATTAAGAAATACAATCCTTTGTTATTAACATTATAATTTAAATTTAGCATTCAATTTTCATTTTAATTTTTAAACATTTTAGCATATTAGTTTCATCTCTACTTTTGTATTTTTCATTTTCTATAATGTCTACGAATATGATAGTTCTAATTAGCCAACTTAATTTGTTGAAAGTCGAGTTCACCCTCCAAATTCGCGTAATTTGTTTGTGGATATTTAATTTTATTTGTAACTTTTATGTAATTGAATATATCTTTCAATGATATAAACTTATCTTTTTTGGAACTCTTCAAATCCGTGTAATTTGTTTGTGGATATTTAATTTTGTTAGTAACTTTTATGTAATTGAATAGATCTTTCAATTATATAATTTTTTTAATTTTTTTAAGGAACTAAAACTGAAGTTTATATTCAAAATAAATGGGTTGGTTAATATATTCAATAGTGTTTTTTTTTTACCCGTGTTTTCCAAGAGTTTTAACCTAGTACATAACATATAAAAAGATGAGAAAATTATTAAACTAGTCATAATCACTAATTATTTATCCATTTTTAGCCAAAAATTAGCATTTATCCCATAATAGCCACCAAAACAGTAGGTTTCGTAATCCGCCTACTCTTTCGCCTAAAACCTACGGTTTCAGGCAAATCTATATAAAGATTTTTTTTTTCATTTTCGAAATCAAAAACCGTATGTTTTTAGAAACTACGGTTTGCTCTCAAAGGTTTACGATCTTCCAAAGAGTAGTTTTTAAAAAACCTACGATTTCCTCAAGGAAACCTACAATTTTGGTTTTTTTTCTTTGAGGAAACTTTAAGTTTTCAAAAACTACTCTTTGGAAGACCATAAAACTTTGAGAGCAAATCGTATGTTTTTTTTGATTTCAAAAATGAAAAAAAAAATTATTTATATAGATTTTCTTGAAACCTTAGGTTTTAGACGAAATAATAGACAAATTAAAAAACCTATTGTTTTAAAGAGTATTATGGGATCAATGTTGTTTTTTGGCTAAAAGTAAATAAATAAATAGTGATTATGACTAGCTTAGTAATTTTCTCTAAAAAAAATAGTTTAAGCAACGAAAGAATTAAGGAGTATTATACAAAAAATAGAAAGATATCTACATGACCACATTACGACTGGGAAAACAGGTTTTAGATATTGGGCCTAACCGAACTTTTTCAGCCAGGCTGCTTCAAATTGATTGCAGAATTGGTCTCAAGCCCAATACCAGTCCATACTGGTTTTATTTTGCTTTACATCAGTTTTGTGAATACTTTTATTTTAGTTTATTCCTTGTACACCATTCATAAAATATCAAAGCTGACAGCCTGACACATCGCCTTATGAATAGGTTTATCTGGGTTATGTTGTATCTTAGTTCAATGTATCAAAAGCTACTGAAAATATAATTTCTTAAATTTTTTTATTGCATTTAAATAGTTATTGTTTTTTTTTTTGGAACGGATTGTAGTTATATTTAACATATTAATTGTTTATAAAACTTAATGTATTTTATATCGACCAAACTCGATCCAAATATCCAACCATTTCACTGATGTGAAATTTTAGGCTATTTAATTTATATGAAAAAAACTTAAGTTTTGTTTAAATTTTGAAATATGATTATAAAAATTAGTCAATTTTTTTTCTAGTTATTAAAAAACCCAAATTTGGTAATTAGTATAGTATTGTTTCAGATCATCTTTATCTCAAAAATCAAAATCTTTGATTAAACGCATAAAAACTTGCTGAAACTCCCAATATGGCAATATCTTTTAATAAATAAATGAAAACGATTAACAATAATAGTTTTTATTCACTGTCACGAGTAAAATCTCGTTTTGTTTTACCCTTTGAATAGAAAGCCTACTTGCAAGTTGCAAGGAAGGAGTGGCCACTGACATTTATGCAGCATGCCATGACTGTATTAGTCTACACCCTGTGCCCTGTGGGCTGTGGCCTGTGGCCTGTGCACTCTCCCCCACCATATTTTGATACAACAGCAGTCTATATCTATGTATACTTACAAAATCTCTCATTTATCATTTACGCTCATTCTAAGTATTGTGATGTTTGTTATGGACACCTCATTTCCCCTAAGCTCCACCTACAATTTATCCATGCATGCCATTTTTTTTTTTTTATGTTTAAAATGTCTTGTGTCGGAAAGGGAGCAAAATAAAAAAACAAAATGAGAGGACGACATGCGGTTTCTTGGGCATGTCGTCCATGGGGTATTTTTTCCCTGCTCCATTATAATAATTAATCTATAAAGCCAATTTTAAACAATAATAAATTGATTTCCAAAACAAAGTGATTGTGGGTATGGGTGCAAACGAGTCGAGCTACTCGTGAGCTATCCATGATCGACTCGTTAAAAGCTTGATTCGAAACCGATTTTAAACAAGTCGGAACCGAGCTCGAGCTTAATATTAAGCTCGTTTATTATACGAGTTTGAACTCGAGTCTGTGTCACTAAGCTTTATTAGACTCACGGGCCTATATATAATATAATATAATATAATATTATTTTTAGATAAAATTATAAAAATATCCTTACATATTGGCCTTATAATCTATTGGGAAATCTACGAAAAAGTCCCAATATTTTATGTCAGTTTACGATTTAGTCCAAAATTAAATTTTGTTTACAAAAAAAGGACAGATTACCGGCTAAAACTTCGGATTAACCCTTCGTGGCCGGTTTCACAGATTTAGCCGGTATCTCGTCTTTTTTCGTTAATTAATCCAAATTTTGGGGTTTTTTCATTAATTAATCAAAATTTTAGGGTTTTTTTCATTATTTATTACCAATAAACCAAAATATTTGGACTTTTCTGAAGATTATCTTTAAACTAATATATATTATATGATCAATTTAATATCTACTATTCCATGTCTTCTTTCTTATGTTGTTGTAGGCTCACCGTGTGTTTTTATCGGTGTCATCAAACCCAACAACAAAAATCTCACTCACAAGCCTCGTTAATTCCATCGATTTTCCAAAATTATCCATTCATAACTCTATGATCATCTTTCAATCTCCAAATAAATAACGGAGAAAATCCTTGTTGATTACGTGGATGTCCGTATTACCTAACCATGACTTGAACCCATACACTAATGGCGTTGTCCATAGTGTTGTTAACAATAGAAGATGAATCTCACATGTTCAACCACTGATACCTTGGCTCAAGTCTTACTTGACCCTTGTTTCCTTACAACACTATAGAAGCCCCAACGTAAGATGAATCCCACATGGTTCATCATTTATTGGTTTTTTGTTTTTGTCAAAAAGTAAAGTATTTTGGAAGCCCCAAATAGACTAAAACGTAATAATGACAATTATTGTAATATCACACCAATTGTCATTATGACTTAAACGTAACATTACAACAATTGTCATTATTACATTTTAGTCTCTTTGGGGCTTCCATAATGCATTAGTTTTTGGCAAGACAAAAACCAACAAATTATGAACTTTTTGATAAAGATCGGAACACAATCTTATTGATGGATCCAAGATCTCCTTCTCGTCCCAAGCCTTTTTCTGCTCAACCTTCTTCCAAAAAATGCACTACAATATGCAATATTAGCCCCTCTTTCTCTCCTACAAGCATATAGCTCAATTAGGGTTTCTCTCAGAGTGTTAAGATGATAAGGGAGGCGGAGATGAAGGCTTAAGGTCCTTTAAATAGGACACAAACCCTGAAAATTAGGGTTTTCACACTCAACTCCTACTCGTCGAGTTGGGGTCCTCCAACTCGTCGAGTAGACTCTAGAAATTACGCGATCATTAACACTCTCTACTCAGCGAGTTGTGGACTCCAACTCCTCAAGTTGATCAGACAACAAGAATATAAATTAATTAAATATTATACATGGGAGTCGGGATGTTACACCTATTGTAAGGAAACAAGGGTCAAGTAAGACTTGAGCCAAGGTATCAGTGGTTAAACCATGTGGGATTCGTATTTTGTTGTTAGCAAAACTTTGGACAATGCCATTAGTGTATGGGTTCGAAATAAGGTTCGAGTCATGGTTAGGTAATAGGAACATCTGAGTGTTGGAACCGTAGCTCTTAGGTATACCAAATTAATATTTTAATAGTTTTAGATGGATAGCTTGTTGACATTTTTTATACAATTAGAGTTAACATTCTTCATGGTTTTCAGTACATAATATCGAGTTGATTTTTTTTACCTATGTTGAGTTTTTTAAGCTTAATGGTTCATTCTTCATGGTTTTCAAGCCCTATTGTAAGGAAACAATGGTCATGTAAGACTTGAGCCAAGGTATCAGTGGTTAAACCATGTGGGATTCGTATTTTGTTGTGAACAACACTATGGACAATGCGAATAGTGTATGGGTTTGAAATAGGATTCAAGTCAAGGTTAGGTAACAGGAACATCCAAGTGTTGGAACCACGGTTTAAGTCATGGTTAGGTAATACGGACATCCACGTAATCAACAAGGATTTTCTCCGTTCTTTATTTGGAGATTGAAAGATGATCATAGAGTTATAAATGGATATTTTTGGAAAATCGATGGAGTTAACGAGGCTTGTGAGTGAGATTTTTGTTGTTGGGTTTGACGACACCGATAAAAACACACGGTGAGCCTACAACAGCATAAGAAAGAAGACATGGAATAGTACATATTAAATTAGATCATATAATATATATTAGTTTAAAGATAATCTTCAGAAAAGTCCAAATATTTTTGTTTATTGGTAATAAATAATGAAAAAACCCTAAAATTTTGATTAATTAATGAAAAAACCCCAAAATTTGGATTAATTAACGAAAAAAGACGAGATACCGGCTAAATCTGTGAAACCGGCCACGAAGGGTTAATCCGAAGTTTTAGCCGGTAATCTGTCCTTTTTTGTAAACAAAATTTAATTTTGGACTAAATCGTAAACTGACATAAAATATTGGGACTTTTTCGCAGATTTCCCAATAGATTATAAGGCCAATATGTAAGGATATTTTTATAATTTTATCTAAAAATAATATTATATTATATTATATATAGGCCCGCGAGCCTAATAAAGCTTAGTGACATAGACTCGAGTTCAAACTTGTATAATAAACGAGCTTAATATTAAGCTCGAGCTTGGTTCCGACTTGTTTAAAATCGGTTTTGAATCAAGCTTTTAACGAGTCGATCATGGATAGCTCACAAGTAGCTCGACTCGTTTGCACCCATACCCACAATCACTTTGTTTTGGAAATCAATTTATTATTGTTTAAAATCGGCTTTATAGATTAATTATTATAATGGAGCAGGGGAAAAACACCCCATAGACGGCATGCCCAAGAAACGACATGTCGTCCTCTCGTTTTGTTTTATTTTTTCTCTCTCTTCTTTCATTTTGCTACCTTTCCGACACAAGACCTTTTAAACATAAAAAATGGCATGCATGGATAAATTGTAGGTGGAGCTTAGGGGAAATGAGGTGTCCATAACAAACATCACAATACTTTTTATTACAAATACTTAGGGGAAATGAGCGTAAATGATAAATGAGAGATTTTGTAAGTATACATAGATATAGGCTGGTTTTATTACAAATATGATCCAAAATTTACTTTTTTGGCCCATATTTCAAAATTTTGTTACGATACATCCTAACTTTAGTTTTTTTACAACCATTTTTCACAAAAAAAAAAAATTGAACATGTTTTTTCTTTATAAAAGCATATTTATACAAAAAAAACATATTTTCACATAAAAAATATTATATTTTCTATATAGTTTTTTTTAAAAAAAAAATTGTATACGAAATACCTATTTATAAAAATAGGTATTTATTAAGTACATAGATATATACAAATCCATTATTATATATATATATATATATATATATATATATATATATATATATATATATATATATATATATATATATAAACATACTTTACAAAAAAAATATATACTAACATCTATTTTATTATCAATATATTTTGTAAAAAACATATTTATACACACACAAATAAGTATTTGTATACACATTTCTTTTGTAAAATCATATATATATATATATATATATATATATATATATATATATATATATATATATTGCTAGGTTTTAAGCAAAACATCAATCCTATGGTGTACATGCAAACCCTAATAGCTTTTGGATCTAGTTTGTCTAATGAACATGCAATTGAATATCCAAAGCTATAAACCCTAGATCTATCATATAAGAACTGAAATAAGGGTTTAGTAATTACCTTTAATTTTTATATTGTAATAACAATCAATTCCTTGCTTTGATTGGCTTCAGAAAGCTTAGTGCCTCAAGTGCTGCACCTCTAATGGAGTCACAAACACCACTAAACAACTTGGATGAAGAGGATAAGAGAGGAGGCTGCCCCAAACGTTTAGAAACCCTAGAGGAATACTTTTTTAAGTTTTTGGGGCGTAGGGGCCCTTTATATACATGTAGGCTATTAGGGTTTACAACTAGGAAACCCTAATCTGGCTGCTTAATCCCTAAGCAGCCCATGGACTCCTTTAACATATCCCTTGGACGATTTCTAACGGGCTTCCCATAGAATTCGTCCAACCTATATATTATTAGGTGATCCATAGCCCAATTATAATTATCTTATAATCACAACTTCAGTCCCCCTAAGTTTAATTAATCTCCTTTAGCCACAAAATTAATTCTTGACTAATATTAATTAAACAATATGATTTCTCTTTTAATATATTATTCTCATAATATATTAATAAATCATATTTAAACCTTTCTCTCCTTAAATCATCCTACATATTGCTATGGTAAAGGCAACCCAAAAGGACCATGCTCATAATCGGGTCAAGTACATAACATAATAGTTATGGACTTAGACACTAATCCAATAGTCTCCCACTTGGATAAGTCTAATAACTATTTTCCGTATGACTTCAGAACCTGATCAGCAATCATAGCTTTCAAAAGCCGTTGTCAACTCTGATCTTATAAGATAGCGTGTCTTTTAGATAAGGGATCATATATTCCTCCATTCTCAAGACATCGTATAGACACAAGACATGAGTTTCAATCATTCTCTCTATACTGTTTCCTGACTTCCGATTTATGACGACTGGCAACAGTCTACAATTGAACACATCAACTTAGTCTCGACTTGGCCGAGCGCTTAGGTGTCATCACTAAATCATCGAGAGGCCAACGTATATCGCTTTTATCCTACTTTGGGTAAAAGGAATGGATAAACTTTGACTCATATACTTGCTTGCATTCACTGATCAAATCACACACAACAATAAGTTTTATAACACCAAGTTATTGGTGCGTTTACTTATTATCAATGTGCAACCGACCAACAATTAACAACTCACACGTCTCGGTTTCAAGAATATACAATGTTATCGTCTCACTAATCACCCGTGATAAATCCATGACGTGATCCAAGTGAGCGTGGGTTTCATCCAATACTCTAATCTTATCAAAGCACTCATGAACCCTGCAACAAACTTGTGCTATGTCTAAACTCTTCAGACAATCTATAGACTCTTCATGACAGTCTTCCTTCATACTTACTTCCAACGTATGAATGACCGTGGAGGTTCGAATAACCCAATTATTCTGGAAGTCAAAACATGCAAACTGAAACACAACAATAATACTTAATCCTATATGGCCCCAAAACTTTTGAGCGTAAATAAAACACTTTTATTTAAACACCATATTGACTACTCATTATTCATTGTTTAATGTTTCAGATAATCAACTTAATACTTGAATTACAACAATAGCTGTCCCATGCTCCGAGCATGCACACTATGTTACCTATGATCCTTACTTTGTGAAATAGATCAATTGAAAACCTTTCCAATGAAACTCATTTCACAATTCCCAATCCTTATCATTAGTGTTAGAACACAAGGTTCTTGCCACTACCAGAATATGCTAGATTCTAATATTTTATGCAACAATCCTTTCGCAAAGTCATAGCACAAAAGTCACCAAGACTTGGCCAATGAAATTACATAGTACTCTATCGGAAGTTGTTACAAGACAATTCCATAGACGCGAAGTCTCACATTCAAAGTACATTCCTTTGAAAATCCTTCTTGCATAAAAGTTTCTAATCTAGACATAGACTCTCAATGTCCAACTCCCAATATGGAAAGATTTCCCGATTTGCCATATGACAACTCATTCTTAATAGAATATTATCTATTCATAATAATGTTGATATGGTCCATCCAATACCATACTTCCAATTGCTCACAAGCGACCAATCCTCAGCGAACTTTGGAACGTCCTTTGATAGTTGTTTAATTATTTTAGTCAAAACCGATTCTAGCCCTTTTCCCTCTTAATGTACTAGGCATTTGGAAAAAACTTAGAATGGTAAAATATTATAGCATTTGCAATTGATCCTATACCCGAAGCGTATGGGACACGATGCATAATGTCTTACATAAAGATATGATACTTTATCAATCTTCTGCCATAATATTTTATGTATCACGTTCTCACAATTCGAACTATGAAGAGGGATGCCATAATCATAATCGAAATTTAAGAACACACTATGTATCCTTTGACTAAATTTATTAAAATTTCTCAATCTAAGCTTTAGATTTTAAAACGAAGTATAATATTCTCTCCCTTAATTATAGCAACACAACTTTTTAACCCATGCAACTTTGCAAATTAAATCTTTGTTTTTATATAATTAATATTGCTAACTTGCAATACTTACCATAATAATCATACAAGCATAACACTTATGCTCCCACTATCATGATGATTATTACCATATAAGCATAACACTTATGCTCCCACTAGCTTTGACATGTATCAGAAAACAACTGAACTTCTAGAAAACAATGCCTATTGAATTTCTGAAGTTCATATTTCTCATACCAGATGCTTTCATAAGCCTTTATCTAAGCTTCTTAAACTCATACACCTTTGCCTTAGAAAGCTCACATGTGTGTCTAGACAAAATCAGAACTTATGTTACTAAGTCCCAAATGTTCAGACTGATTGCCAAATCTCACAATTCGAACTATGGAAAGGGATGCCGTAACCATAATCGAATTTGAGAATACAATTTTCACAATTGCTATCTTCTTAAAATCTCTCTTAGTGAAAGCATTTCCTCACAGTCATTTTCATGAAGGAGGGAATCTTATGACACTTAGATTTTATGGTGTATGAGTTCCTATCCATGTGAATTTGCCAAAACCAAAGTTTGCGACAAACCCAAACTCATATGGACTGAACTTTCTTAATCTTGATTTCTTGCCTTATGGTAACACGAGTGCCCACCATGTCTTCCAAGTAGTTTAGCAACTTATCCTTACATATCAATGTACTTTCCATTGATCAAGGTGCTTTGTCTTTATGCATTCAAATGAGAACTCATAGAACTCACATACATAATTAACTCAAATAGAATAGCACAGAAACAAAATAATGTCAACACAATAGGTTGTAAACCTCAAGTCGTGTGCTAGTGATGATCGATGAGGTTTATTCTTGATTTGTTCTTGAAACTTTTTCAAAAACATTAAAACTCCGACTGACTCCTTGACATATAAGGTTCTCTTATCAAGAAGAATTTCTTGACAAACAAATATTCAAGAGTTAGTGTAGCTTTTATCAAGACAAAACACTTCACAAATTGGTCCTAGTTGGTCTTTGTCTTATCCAAGACAACACAACTTACCAATTTCAAACGTGCAAAAATGAGAAAAAATTTCCAAATTCCACATTTGTTGAGTGTTATAAACCTTCTTAAGACTTGTCACTCAATTCACAATCTTGGAGTATAACTCTAAGACTTGATATTGGAACGAAGTATGATTGACTTCTTGATTTAACCATTTCCACAATTCTCGATTCCTCTTCTTAGACATACAAATGTACTAAGACTCACTTAGAGAATCAATTGAGATATGATTCTTAATCATTAAGACTTATCATAAAACACAATAAAAAGTACTATCCCTTCTTCTTAGAATAGAGAAACTTTTATCTTTCTGCCTACTTGATTCTTCTTTATTCGTTCTGCTATTCATTGAAACTCTTCCAATCAACTCAGAATTACACTTAATCTTATAAGTATAATCATATTTACTAAACTTTAGTAAATCATGACGAATATCTTTGTCACTCTTGTGGTGGACTTGATCAACACACAACCTAGTGTACTTGATCTCCTAGTCCTTCACTTGATACTTTGTCAAAGAATTAGTCTAAATTTCCCAAATGTGATAGTTTTTCATTCATCATACAATACACGTTGCATGATCCGAAGTTTCTATCCACTTGAAACTTGGGTGATGAGAAACTCTCCCTATTTGGTAAACTCTTGACACTTCTACAAATGACCTAATTAAGAATCAAATCCATTATTGCTAATAATAGAAACCTTCAAACATCAATTTTTCATACATGCCATTGCAAGGATAAATAAATAAGATAAAATAAAAAATTCATTTTATTGCGGAAAAAATTTGTCCTTACAATGCAATTCAATTGAAAAACTGTGTGTAGCACCTGGTTCCTGGTACGTTAATCTTATTTGAGTGTTTTCTATTTTTAGCCTTGGACTCGGCGAGTCATAGGTCCGACTCGCCGAGTAGAGACGGGACCCGGGACACGTTTAAGTAGGCGACTCGGCGAGTCCATATCCTGGACTCGGCGAGTCACCGCTGTTGGATGAAACCCTAAGTTTCAGGGGTTTGCACCCTATTTAAGCACTCATTTCCGCCCCAAGCCAGCCCCCATTCACCCTCAGAGCCCTATACCTCGTTCAAGCCTTGTTTCTTGTGGAATTGAAGCCTTTGGTGTGTTCTTTTGAAGCTTTGGAGTGATAAGGAGAGGAGATCAAGAAGAAGAAGAGGAGGTCAAGCACCTTTGAGCAATCTCAGAGTGTTCACTAAGGTATGGCTCGTTTCCCCCATGTTTTCATACTTATGGCTCCATTAAATCCCTTTTTGATCCATTTCCAAGCTTATGTATGCTTGTGGACTCGTAATAAGCTGGGTAACTTCTAGATCTAGGTGAGATCGAGCTCCAGGAGCTTGGATCTACTGCCTTTATGGACCCATGTTGCATGTACACCCTAGATCTACCCTTTTTGGTGCATTTTGAGCCCTAAAACCCTCATTAGTGAGTATCTACACGTAAAGTTGGAAACTTTACGTGTTATTCATGCTCTAGGAACCCAGATCTGTGGATAGCATAAGCTGGATTCAAGCAAAATCGACCATATAGAGACTGCATGGTAGCGACTCGGCGAGTCTGCTCGCGAGTCTCCGAGTTTGTCCCCTTTTCGTTGTGTCGAGTAGAGTAGTGAGTCGCGGGGTGTGACTCAGTGAGTTGGAAGCCGGACTCATCCATGAAGGAACTCGGCGAGTCATTGCCCTGACTCGGCGAGTTCAAGGCAATCTTCTTAGATCAAGGACAGACTCGGCGAGTTGTTCATACAACTCGGCGAGTCTCAGCATAAGTGTTCAACGGATGAAGATGAACTCGGCGAGTTGTTCATACAACTTGGCGAGTCTCAGCATAAGTGTTCATTGGATGAAGATGAACTCGACGAGTTGTTCATACAACTCGGGGAGTAGGATGAAGGACTTGAACATCAGTTTGGAAGGAGAACTCGTCGAGTCAACGCCTAACTCGACGAGTAGAGACGAGATCCAGGTCAGTCGATTGGACAGGGACTCGGCGAGTTGGCGAGCCAACTCGACGAGTCGGGTCAACCGAAAGTTGACTCTGACTTTGACTTAGGGCATGATTAGGGGTAATATGGTCATTTTACCCAAAGGGCAGTTAGCAGTGTTTGATTGAGTATGTTGTGGGAATTACAGCCGGAGGATTTCCGGAGCAGCAGCAGCAGCAGCAGTAGACAGTCAGTTCCCGATCAGATCATCAGCTACTTCGAGGTGAGTTACCTTCCAGTAGCGGTGGGTCTACGGCCACAATGTCGGCCCACCAGTAGGAGTTGTATGTAGATGATTGTCTCTGTGATATTCATCTAGGGATTACTACTACCTGTGTTATGTTTATGTGCTAGTATGATATGATGCTATGTGCTAGTGACAGTAGGGGGAGATAGTCCCCGAGGTATCCGGTCGGTATGGCCGAAGGGGTAGTCATACTCAGCCATGTTAGATAGATTCTGATATTATGATACATGTTATGTGGTAGTAGTAGAGGGGAGAAATAGTTCCCTAGTATCCAGTCGAGAGGACCGAAGGGGAGGCGAGCACCCAGATATGCTAGGCAGTATCCGGTCGAGAGGACCGAAGGGGAGGCCAGCACCCAGATATGCTAGGCAGTATCCAGTCGAGAGGACCGAAGGGGAGGCCAGCACCCAGATATGCTAGGCAGTATCCGGTCGAGAGAACCGAAGGGGAGGCCAGCACCCAGGTATGCTAGGCAACGTCCGGTCGAGAGGACCGAAGGGGTAGGTCGGGCACCCAGATATGCCTGACAATATATGTATGTTATGTGATTTTATGGTATGTGGTACAGTGGGGGAACTCACTAAGCTTCGTGCTTACGGTTTTCAGTTTTGTTTTTCAGGTACCTCTGCTTCAAAGGGGAAGGAGTCGGCGCGGTATCGGCCTATCACACACACTCTTGTTTCCGCAGTTATGAGTTTATTCTGGGATTGATACTCTGATATTTTGGTTGTTCAAATGTTGTGGATTTCAAATTTGGTTTTCGATGTGAAATGGTTTAATTAAACAATGTTTTAATTATTAATGTTTTCTAAGTAATGTTTTAAAAACGAAAATTTTGGACGTGAAAATTGGGTCGTTACAAGTTGGTATCAGAGCCCTGGTTTGAGGGATTCGGACTCACCTTCAGGGGTGTCTGAACTCAAATCGAGGGAGTAAAAGATTTTTTTCAAAAAGAAATGTTTTCTAAGAATTAAGAAAAGGGTTTGAGAAAGAACGAAGTGTGTGATGTGCGCGACCGGCCGAGCTCAAGTAAGTGTTCCCCAAAGTACCCATACAAGTTTATGTTATGTTTATCAGCTAATGTAGAACAGCATCCTAGAATATGACTAAGGATCTAGGAGTGATGCCTTATGTGTCTGCTTTATATGTTTCAGCTGTATCAAAATTGCATGCTAGAATTGAGTAGACAGCAGTAGGATAGCCTGTTAGGTTATGCCTGATAGTATGAGTTTAGCTCTGTATGCTAGATCAGTTTCTCTCTATGAGAGCGGATTTGCTTGAGATTGTTCCCTTAGTTCGAATGCTGCTTGCTTTGTGCTTTGTGGGACTCCGAGTGGTGGGAGTTAGCCATTAGATGAATACGTCACGTCACATGTGATCAGGGTTGAATAATCTGAGAGTGCTGGATTTGGCCCTATTGCGCAACTCTCGTTTGAGTCTAACCGTTGTAGGGACGAGTCTGTTACTCGAAGGATTATCCAAGCCTCACCACATGTGATGGTATTCAGGTAATGGTTAATTGGCACTACTAAGAGGCCTTCAGCAGCTGAGGACCTGGTAGGGTGGAGCCTGAGATTTCCCTAGGGCAAGCCTAGGATTAGTATAGCAGTGATCAGCCGCAGTGGAAGGGATCTGGTGGAGTCGAGGCAGTCCTTGAAGAAGGTACGGATAGATGTGGAAGGTAGTATGGTCCCGTACTACTAAAAGCAGAGGATCCGTACCCGAACCAAGGGAGGCCAAGATGAGACCAGGGAACTTGTATTAGATGTGATCCCTCAAGAAGTATTAGTATCGCTAATAATTGTATTGCAGAATGGTGGTACTTCGATCAAGGCCGATAGATGGCGGTTTAGAAGAGGGGTCAGGTTCGGATCAGGTTCCGAGCCGGTAGATGAAGGACTACGCGAGTTCATCGCGTCAGAGATCACCAGGGGTATCCTTGAGTCGACCCCCATTATCTTCGGGTCGATCAAGGAAGGGATCATCGAGTTAATGGAGGATCGCCTCAAGGCGTTCAGGAGTGACATGGCATCTGGCCAGTCGGGATCTCGCACGCTGTCCTTTAAGGACTTCAGGGGCAGTGGTGCGCCGGACTTCCACGGGGTAAAAGACCCCATTGCTGCCTGGCGATGGATTGCGGACATCGAGTCTGCACAGTGGACTAGCTTCTGCCCCGAGGGGTCGAAGGTGAGGTATGCAACAGGGTGTTTACGAGACCGAGCTCGAGATTGGTGGGAGTCAGTGGGTGACTCGTTGGGAGCCTCAGCTATCGAGGCTATGACCTGGTCGGACTTTGTGACCAGGTTCAGGGCAGAGTTTGCGCCGGCTGTCGAGCTTCAGCAGCTGGCCAGGGAGTTTTTGGACATGAGACATACGACGGAGACTGTGGCGGAGATCACCGCCAAGTTCCGGGAGAGGGCATTGTTGGTGCCCCAGTATGAGGGCGATGAGGACATGAGGAGGACCCGCTATCATGACATGCTCCGGGATGATATCCGGGAGCACGTTAGTTTTTCAGCTTGCCCCACCTTGGACTCTATGATTGCCAGGGCGAGGGAGAGGGAGATAGATTTGGAGCACATCCGAAAACGAAAGGCAGAGGAGGGACAGCCAGGAGGGGCTTCGGGGAAGAAGCCCAAGGGATCAGATTTGGGGCCAAAGGGCCAACAGGGACGGGGCCGCTGCAGGAAATGCGGCAAGTCGCATGAGGGGGCGTGCAGGTTGGGATCATCAGGTTGCTATAAGTGCGGCAAGTCTGGGCACTATAGAAGGGATTGCACTGCTCCGGCAGCAGTTATTTAGATGTCTGAGTTGTTGTGTTTCCACTGCAAGCAGAGGGGCCACAAGAAGGCCAATTGCCCCCAGTTGACAGTTACAACGCCGGTGAAGGCGCCAGCTCCAGCGACCCTGCGGATCACAGATGGCCGGTAGGGCAAGGCAGAGGCTCCAGTGGTGAGGAGCCGGGCATTTCAGCTGACCGCCGAGGAGGCACGCGCAGCACCCGATGTGGTGACGGGTATGATTCTTTCCCTCTCATTTATTTATATGATGTTATGATATTGATATGTGCTCGGTATATGTATATATGCGTTAGGATCGTTCCATGTGAATGGTATCCCAGTTCAGGTGTTGTTCGATTCGGGTGCTTCCCGATCATTTGTTTCCCTTGCGCTTAGCAAGAAGTTTCCTGAGTCTTCGGGCATGTTGGATTGCCCTTTGGAGGTGGAGATTGCCGACGATCGATCGGTGCGGGCGTCATCAGTATTCAGAGATTGTGTTATGAGGTTATTCGAGGAGCGCTATTTGGTGGATCTGGTTCCCATTCCGTTGCGTGGGAACAAGGTGATTACAGGCATGGATTGGTTGAGCCCTAATGGGACGGTGATAGATTGTGCACAACAGCTAGCGCAAGTCAGGACCCCAGGTGGGGGAGAGTTAGTGATTCATGGCGAGAGGCTGCAGTGTGGACCTGCAGTATGTTCAGCAGCGAGGGCTAGACGCTACCTTCAGCAAGGATGCGCAGGATACGTCGCATACGTGCTGGATACCCGGGAGGCGGGTAAGGCGACAGTGAGCGAGGTTCTGGTGGTGCGAGATTTCGCAGATGTCTTCCCAGAGGAGCTTCCTGGGATACCTCCGGAGCGACATGTGGAGTTCAGGATTGACCT
Source organism: Lactuca serriola (assembly GCF_051521515.1). NCBI lineage: Eukaryota > Viridiplantae > Streptophyta > Magnoliopsida > Asterales > Asteraceae > Lactuca > Lactuca serriola. The sequence continues at coordinate 46,532,044 of NC_136408.1, read as the reverse complement.
CGTTCCTGGTGCAGCTCCGATAGCCAAGGCACCGTATCGGTTGGCTCCTCCTGAGATGCAGGAGTTGTCTACGCAGCTGCAGGAGCTGCTAGACAAGGGATTCATTAGACTGAGCATTTCACCCTGGGGAGCCCCGATTCTGTTTGTGAAGAAGAAGGACGGGTCGCATCAGATGTGTATAGATTATCGGGAGCTGAACAAGGTAACGATGAAGAACCGTTACCCACTCCCGAGGATTAATGATCTCTTTGATCAGTTGCAGGGAGCATCTTGGCTCTCCAAGATCGATTTGCGTTCAGGCTATCACCAGATGAGGGTTAGAGAGGAGGACATACAGAAGACAGCGTTTCGGACGCGTTATGGCCATTATGAGTTCGTGGTGATGCGTTTGGGCTCACTAATGCTCCTGCCGCGTTCATGGACCTCATGAACCGCGTATGCAGGCCGATGCTGGATCGGTCTGTGATAGTTTTCATTGACGACATCTTGGTTTATTCCAAGACACAGGAAGAGCACGAGGAGCATCTGAGAGAGGTTTTGGAAACCCTGAGGAGGGAGAGCTTGTACGCCAAGTTCTCCAAATGTGAGTTTTGGTTGCGCGAGGTGCAGTTCCTTGGACATCTCGTCAACCAGAACGGGATTTCAGTAGACCCGACCAAGGTGGAGGCCGTGATGAGATAGGAGGTTCCTAAGTCTCCATCCGAGATTCGGAGCTTCCTGGGATTAGCAGGCTACTATCGGAGATTCATTCAGGATTTCTCCAAGATAGCCGTACCCCTGACGCGGCTGACGAAGAAAGCCGTAGTCTTTCGGTGAGGACCCGAGCAGCAGGCTGCGCTTGAGACGCTGAGACAGAGATTATGCGAGGCGCCAATCTTAGCCCTGCCAGAGGGCGTAGAGGATTTTGTGGTTTATTGTGACACGTCCATTTCAGGGTTGGGCGCGGTACTGATGCAGAGGGGGCATGTCATTGCGTACGCTTCAAGGCAGCTCAAGCCTCACGAGGCGAACTACCCGACGCATAATTTGGAGTTGGGGGCGATGGTTTTTGCCCTCAAGATTTGGCGGCATTACCTCTACGGGGTTCGATGTACCATCTACACGGACCACAAGAGTTTGAGGTACCTCATGGATCAGCCGAATCTAAACATGAGGCAGCGTCGGTGGTTGGACGTGGTAAAGGATTATGATTGCGAGATCCTCTACCACCCGGGGAAGGCCAACATGGTGGCCGATGCGATTAGCCGCAAGGCAGCGCCGATCAGGGATATTTGCATGAGGATGACCGTAGTGACTCCCCTATTGGAGCAAATTCGGGAGGCTCAACGGGAGGCTATCAAGGAGGAGCATCGGAAGAGCGAACGTGTGGTGGGTCAGGTTTCCTCCTTCGATTATGATAGCCGAGGACTATTGACACTACACCGTAGGGTGTGGGTGCCGTATCACGGGGGCATGCGTCAGATCTTGATGGAGGAGGCGCATAAATCCCGATTCTCTATTCATCCAGGGGCGACGAAGATGTATAGGGATCTTCGTCTAGATTATTAGTGGCCCTGCATGAAGCGGGATGTGGATTGGTACGTCGAGCGGTGCTTGACCTGCAGGAAGGTCAAGGCCAAACATCAGAGACCGCATGGCAAGATGCATCCGTTGGACATCCCGTTGTGGAAATGGGAAGATATCACGATGGATTTTATCATGAAGCTTCCCAGGACCGCGCGTGGAATAGATTCGATTTGGGTCATCGTGGATCGGTTGACCAACAGTGCTCATTTTATTCCGATTTAGGAGAGCATATCGGCCGAGAAATTGGCCGACATCTATATTAGGGAGATTGTGGCGCGGCACGGGGTGCCAGTATCGGTTATCTTGGACAGGGATGTGCGTTTTACTTCCAGGTTTTGGAAGAGGTTTCATGAGGAGTTGGGCACTCGTCTGCACTTTAGCACCGCTTAGCACCCGCAGATAGATGGTCAGAGCGAGCGGACCATCCAAACATGGAAAGTTACGCCGACAAGCGTCGATCCGACTTGGAGTTCCAAGTCGGGGATATGGTTCTCCTGAAGGTGTCGCCTTGGAAAGGCGTCATTCGATTCATGAAGCGGGGCAAGTTGGGCCCGAGATTCATCGGACCGTTCAGAGTTGTAGCCCGGGTGGGCAAGGTGGAGTATAGGCTGGATCTGCCAGTCGAGCTCAGCCGGATCCACAGCACTTTCCATGTTTCTCAGCTACGAAAGTGCCTAGTGGACGATTCAGCAGTAGTGCCGTTAGAGGATATACAGGTTGATGACAGCCTGAATTACATTGAGCGCCCAGTCGCAATCCTCGTCAGGAAGTCGAAGGATTTGAGGAACAAGAGGATGGAGCTAGTAAAGGTGCAATGGCAGCACCGCAAGGGTTCGGAATGGACTTGGGAGCCGAAAGAAGAAATGATGGAGCATTACTCCGAGCTGTTTCAGGATCAAGCGGTAGACTTCGGGGACGAAGTCTAAAATAAGTGGGGGAGATTTGTAGCACCCGGTTCCTGGTACGTTAATCTTATTTGAGTGCTTTCCATTTTTAGTCTTGGACTCGGCGAGTCATAGGTCCGAATCGCTGAGTAGAGACGGGACCCGGGACACGTTTAAGTAGGCGACCCGGCGAGTCCATATCCTGGACTCGGCGAGTCACCGTTGTTGGATGAAACCCTAAGTTTCAGGGGTTTGCACCCTATTTAAGCACTCATTTCCGCCCCAAGCCAGCCCCCATTCACCCTCAGAGCCCTATACCTCGTTCAAGCCTTGTTTCTTGTGGAATTGAAGCCTTTGGTGTGTTCTTTTGAAGCTTTGGAGTGATAAGGAGAGGAGATCAAGAAGAAGAAGAGGAGGTCAAGCACCTTTGAGCAATCTCAGAGTGTTCACTAAGGTATGGCTCGTTTCCCCCATGTTTTCATACTTATGGCTCCATTAAAGCCCTTTTTGATCCATTTCCAAGCTTATGTATGCTTGTGGACTCGTAATAAGCTGGGTAACTTCTAGATCTAGGTGAGATCGAGCTCCAGGAGCTTGGATCTACTGCCTTTATGGACCCATGTTGCATGTACACCCTAGATCTACCCTTTTTGGTGCATTTTGAGCCCTAAAACCCTCATTAGTGAGTATCTACACGTAAAGTTGGAAACTTTACGTGTTATTCATGCTCTAGGAACCCAGATCTGTGGATAGCATAAGCTGGATTCAAGCGAAATCGACCATATAGAGACTACATGGTAGCGACCCGGCGAGTCGTTCATCTGACTCGGCGAGTCTGCTCGCGAGTCTCCGAGTTTGTCCCCTTTTCGTTGTGTCGAGTAGAGTAGTGAGTCGCGGGGTGTGACTCAGTGAGTTGGAAGCCGGACTCATCCATGAAGGAACTCGGCGGGTCATTGCCCTGACTCGGCGAGTTCAAGGCAATCTTCTTAGATCAAGGACAGACTCGGCGAGTTGTTCATACAACTCGGCGAGTCTCAACATAAGTGTTCATCGGATGAAGATGAACTCGGCGAGTTGTTCATACAACTCGGCAAGTCTCAGCATAAGTGTTCATCGGATGAAGATGAACTCGGCGAGTTGTTCATACAACTCGGCGAGTAGGATGAAGGACTTGAACATCAGTTTGGAAGGAGAACTCGTCGAGTCAATGCCTAACTCGACGAGTAGAGATGGGATCCAGGTCAGTCGATTGGACAGGGACTCGGCGAGTTGGCGAGCCAACTCGGCGAGTCGGGTCAACTGAAAGTTGACTCTGACTTTGACTTAGGGCATGATTAGGGGTAATATGGTCATTTTACCCAAAGGGCAGTTAGCAGTGTTTGATAGAGTATGTTGTGGGAATTACAGTCGGAGGATTTCCGGAGCAGCAGCAGCAGCAGTAGACAGTCAGTTCCCGATCAGATCAGCAGCTACTTCGAGGTGAGTTACCTTCCAGTAGCGGTGGGTCTATGTGACATCCCCAATTTTCACGGCCAGAAAAGACCAGTTTTGTTTATGCTTTATAAAAATCAGAGTACTTCATTTCATAAAAAGGTTGCGGAATTTGTTCCTAGAAAAACATGGTAAATACGTTATTAAAACATTTTCGAAGAACGTATTTATTTCATTTTAAGACGTTTGGGATGTCATCGTTAATACAGAAACATAAGCATAAACAGAACTTACAATTATTTACACTAGTGATCTACATCTCTTTAAATCTCTCAGTGTAATGTGACTTCGTATCGTCACCTGTGATATAAATAAACTGAGTGGGTCAGGTTGGGAAACCTGGTGAGTACATAGGGTTTTCAACCCACAATAATATAATTATTATGTTCAATCATCAAACAATTAACCCAATTACCCATCCCCATTATCTTCTTTACTCTTAAGGATTTAACCTAAGAGTCATCTATCCTGCATTCGTTTATTTCGAAGTCCCTTACTTCCAGGGTTATAGGACTGGCACTAAATCCATAGCTGTCGATGTTTGTTCGTAAAGCACTAAGTCCATAGCTTCTATATCATACTCATCGGGTACTAAATCCATAGCTACCAGTGTTCAATAGGTACTAAGTCCATAGCTACCAATTCCTAACAGGTACTAAATCCATAGCTACCAACGTCTTACAGGTACTAAGTCCATAGCTACCGACGTTTGTCCCATAGGCACTAAGTCTATAGCTACCAATGTATACTCACATCATCTTCTATCTCTCATCATTCCTCTACCCATATCATACCCAACATATTCGTATATATAAAATATGTATACAGTTTAAATTCTTTAAAACATGTATAAGACGTTCATCCAGCATAGACAGGAAGTATTGTAACGCCCGTAGATCCGGGCTAGTCAATTTAGAGGCAATAGGGGTCGAAAATGTCTTTTCGACAAAAGATTATTTAGAATAAATAATCTTAACCAAGTTTTAGTATACGTCACAAGGTTTCCGTACATATAAAGAACGCCGAAATCCGAGTTATAACGAAGAAGTTATGACCCGTCGAAGTTTCGCGACAGAACCGACACGATACCGGAAAGCGTGAATAGTGAATTTACGATAGAGCGATATTTAGCCTTAGCGATCTAAAAAAAAGTCGTAGAATATGTTAAACTAAGAACATCGATAAAAAGAACGCCCAAATCTGACTTCGTATGAAGAAGTTATGATTTTTCGAAGTTTCGGAATAGCAGTGTACAACCCGAAATTCGAATATTAGATCGAGCGGTTTTTGGCCGACACGACCTAAACGAGAATCGAAGATCTCATTAAAAGTAGCGTAACGAGAAAAAGATGGGCGAAAACGGATGTCGGATGAAGAAGTTATGAGGATTTAACGGACCAATCCTGTCCCAGCCCGTTAATAATATAAAATTTAAAATCGAGCTAAAATTAGCCGACGGAGTCTAAACGAAAGTTGTAGAGCACGTTCCTGCCATCACGTGGATATAAAGAACGTCGAAAACGGAGTTCGTATGCGAAAGTTACGAATTTTTAAAGTTGAAGTATGAAAATGCGAAACCTGGTGCGAGACTGATGACGTGGTGCGTTGTGGGCCGTCCGATGATGGTCTCAGATCTCGCTTCGGATCATGCCACGAAGCCTCGCCCTACGCCCCGCGTACGAGATCCGGAACGCCCCGCGTAACCTCGGTCTTATCCCTTCCGAATGCGAGACAGCTGGAGTCGATCTGGCAGCCTTATCCAAGCCCTTACGCCCCGCGTAGGTCCGAGGTACGCCCAGCGTACCAAGGCCTCGCAGGCTATAAAAGGCAGCGAAGGCAGCCCTCATTTTCACACCTTTTTCACTTCTTTCTCTCACTACTTTCTCTCTCTACAACCCCAAACCACCCCTTAGCCCTAGATAAAACCCCTAGCACCCTAGGGAAGCCCCGCGGCTCCCGGAGTCCCGAGAAAAAGGAGTTTTTCGGTTTCGAAACGCTGCTCCAATTAAGTTCCGGTTTTCGATAAAATTCGCTGTAAGTGTGCTACGCTTACGTAATTTTTTATATAGCTTTCAAATAATTATAAGAATGTTATTAGGTCCTTAAAATAATTATTTGGGCTATTACTGAGTGTTATTAACGCTTAGTAATAGTCAGACTAATTAATTTGTCGCGGTTATCGTTAGACTAAACCTTAGTGGTATTGGTACTAGGTTTTATCGAAGGAAAATCGTTTTGAGAGTATCGAAGCGCTGTCCGAGTGCTGAGTCACCACCTTTCAGGTGAGTGCATAGTCCTTTTCATCTTACACATAGATATGAAGTATTTTATATAAACTACGTGTTGTGTGTGTATATTATCTGTATACTTGCTATCTATGTTGGATGAACGTTTTATACATGTTTTCAATGATTTAAACTGTATATGTATTTTATATCTACAAAATGTGTTGGGTAAAACATGGGTAGATGTAATAGTTGTTGTGTGACAAAATAAAATAATGAGAGGCCTCGTTATATCTGTTCTTGATGATCTAGTCATCTAGCGGAGTATAGATGACGACCACGGACTATTCTAGACAGTCCAGTAGAACACTAGCAGGCTTGCAACCTGTAGGTGTTTATTCGAACTGTGTGAACTGTGTGCTCACCAGGTATACTCCATCCCAATGATAGTCATTTGACTAGGTCCCTTGTGTTAGATGTTTTAGGGACGTAATGTGAGGATAACGGGAATGGGTAATTGGGTTGATTGTTTGATGTTTAAAAATAATAATTATATTATTTGGGTTGAAAACCCTATGTGCTCACCAGGTTTCCCAACCTGACCCACTCAGTTTATTTATATCACAGGTGTTGATATGAAGTGACATTACACTGAGAGATTTAAAGAGATGTAGATCACTAGTGTAAATAATTGTAAGTTCTGTTTATGCTTATGTTTCTGTATTAACGATGACATCCCAAACGTTTTAAAATGAAATAAATACGTTTCTTCGAAAATGTTTTAATAACGTATTTACCATGTTTTTCTGGGAACAAATTCCGCAACATTTTTATGAAATGAAGTACTCTGATTTTTATAAAGCATAAACAAAATCGGTCTTTTCTGGCCGTGAAAATGGAGATGTCACAAGTATTCAGATAATATGCACACATAGCACGTATTTTATATAAAATACTTCATATCTATGTGTAAGATGAAAGGGACTATGCACTCACTTGAAAGGTGGTGACTCAGCACTCGGACAACGTTTCGATACTCTCAAAACAATTTCCTTCGATAAAACCTAGTATCAATACCACTAGGGTTTAGTCTAACGATAACCACGATTAATTAATGGTCAAGCTATTATTATTATATAAGCGTTAAATAACACTCAATATAACTCATAATAATAGCCCAAATACTTATTATAAGGTCCTAATAACATTACTATATTAAAACATAAGCTATACTAAAGATAGGTTAGGCGTAGCTCACTTACAGCGGGTTTTCTCGAAAACCGGGCTTCGCTGGACCAGCGTTCCAGAGCCGAAAGGCTCTTTTCTCGAGGCTCCAGGAGCCTCGGGGCTTCCTTCGGGTGCTAGGGGGTTTACCCTAGGCTTTAGGGGGTTAGGGAGGCTTAGAGAGAGAGTTTAGAGAGAGAAAGAAGAGGGTTGAGGGGTGAGGAAGTTGGAATGCCCGACACCTTTATTTATAGGGGTGCTGACTGTCCTACTCGCCGAGTAGGAGGACCTACTCGCCGAGTTGGTGCATGTGGCAACCTTATGGTGGTGCCACGTGTCCAATTCTGATGGTGCCACGTCACCCCCTATCGCGTGTCAGCCTTCAAACTTAGAAAAATCATAACTCTCGCATACGAGCTCCGTTTTTGACGTTCTTTATATCCACGCGTAGGTAAAATCAAAATCTACAACTTTCGTTTAGACTCCGTCGGCTAAATCTCGACCGATCTCAAATTTAACAGTAGGAGGCGTTTAGACTGTTAAATGACCGCGAAGAATTCGTAACTCCTTCATACGGACTCCGTTTTCGTCTATCTTTTTATTTTTGAGTTCTTATTAATGAGATCTTCAACTCTCATTTAGGTCGTGTAAGCCAAAAACCGCTCGAACTAAAATTCGAGTTTCGAGTCGTGCACTGCTAAGCCGAATCTTAGAAAAATCATAACTTCCTCATACGAAGTCAGATTTGGGCGTTCTTTTTATGGATTTTATCGGTTTAACATACTCTACGACTTTCGTTTAGATCACTAAGTCTAAAAAGTCTTCTATCGTAAATTCACTTTTTACGTCTCCCGGTGTCGTGCCGGTTTTGCCGTAAAACTTCGGCGGGTCATAACTTCTTCGTTATAACTCGGATTTCGGCGTTCTTTGTATGTACGGAAACCTTGTGACATATTCTAAAACTTGGTTAAGATTATTTATTCTAAATAATCTTTTGTCGAAAATTCGTTTTCGACCCCTATTGCCTCTAAATTGACTAGCCCGGATCTACGGGCGTTACAATTATCTCCCCCTTAGGATGATTACGTCCCGGAATCATCAACGAAACAGGGCTCGTATATTGACTCCATACGTCATATCTTCATCCTAGGTAATAATTTATAACTTCTATATTCCTTCAAGTCTATCTCTTTAGACTCATTGACTGCAAGCAGTAATCGATCGTGCACCTGCTCTCTACCTAAGGTTAGACTCCAAATTATGACCTTCAAGTCACAATCTCGATCCTTACTGGATACGAACTTGAGATGACTTATTTTATTACTACTATGGATCGATGTGTCATATACTAATGACCTATCATCGTATGTTGCAACACTTAGACTTAGTTCTCTTAGAGTTAAATTCTAAAACAGACTATGCCTTCCTTCTTGTTCTAATGTGATATAATCACACTTTAACATTAGGCATTTCTAGCTACCAACTTCTTTAACAACGGGCGCGATATTTCTATTGATCGCTTTGATTTCAATCGTTTGGTTTAAGTCGGACGCTACATCAAACTTGGTTCTCTGAACCGCGTAACCTACTCATCGTAGTCGGACTTAATGTGATATGACCACTAGGGTCGGGATAACAACAATCTTCTTAGTCATTACCGAAACAATGGTAACGACATACTTGAATAAAACGAAATCAATTACTAGCTTCTTGGTACCCTCGTGACTTTCCCTGATCCAAGTGTGAGTCATGTGCTTCCGGTAGTATAGGCCTCTACTACCATTCACACCTACTCATACTTGTTCCAAGTATTGTCTCGCAGTTTCCCAAGTCACCATGCAGCAAATCACTCAATCATTCAACACATCAGATAACAAAACGAATGTTTTATATTAATTCTTGAAACGATTACATAGGTGTTCAAGTTCACCCTAGACTATGCCTCTACTAGGCTACATCATACGAAACTATGGCTACTGCATAATCCGATCTTCGGGTAAGAAGTCCTCATTCTTGATTCCTCGCATGGTTCTCTGATTCGTCAAGGATCATGTGAAATGCCCTTGGCCTTGGTGGCGTTTCTGGTCTTGCTGCTTTATTTTTCCTTGGGCAGTCTCTGGACATGTGCCCCTTGCCTCCACATCCGTAGCATACTTTAAAATTATGTGTGCAGTACTTGGAATAGTGACCAGTCCTCCCACACTTGTAACAAGTCACTTCTTCGTTGCACTTCCCACCATGCTTCTTCTTGCATTTATCACACCATCTCGCTTCACCTCCATCTCCTCCTCCAAGCTTTGAGAATTTACTTTCCTTGTTGGACCTTGAAGATCCTTCAAACTTCCGCTTCTCTCCTGCCTTATCTTTTCCTAGACCCTTTTCTCTTATCTGGGCCTCTACGTTCTGAGCTGCCCCAACAGCTGTTTTCAAGGTAGTTGCCATTTTGACCATTGGGCCAAAGTTAGTGGGCAGTCCGTTAGCAAACCTATCGATCTTGGAGAGTTCAGTAGGCACCAAGTAGGGGAATAGCTTCATCCTCTCGGTGAATGCGGTGGCATACTCATCAACACTCATCTTCCCTTTCTTCAGGTTTTGAAACTCGTTGTTTAGGTCTATCAGATCTATCTCCGAGCAGTACTGCATTTTCAACTGTTCCTGGAACTCCTCCCATGACATCCTTATGGCTTCTCCTCGTGGCATCGTATCTACCAATAGCTTCCACCAGTTCAAGACTCCAGTTTTCAGTTGTCTTACGGCGAAGACGGTCCTCTGTTTCTCGCTACAGTCGCAGCTCTCAAACACCATTTCCATCTCGGAGATCCAATCCATAATCTCAACTGGCTTTGGGCTTCCTGAGAGACTTGGTGGTTTCGCACCCAAGAAATTCTTGTACATCCGCCCATCCTTGTTGTTTCTCCCTTCTGGGCCATCCCTTTGCTCACCTTGAGTCCCTACTTGACTCACTTGGCGGCTGTAGTTCCCTTCCTCAGATTGCTTGGGAACTGGCTCCGTCGGTTCAACATGTACGGTAGGTTCGTCCCTATTCAACATCCGTCTCATTTCTTCCCTTTGTTCAGCCAACATAGCCCGAATCATGGATTGAACTCCAGCCATGGTGACTGGCTCAGGCGCAACTTCTTCTACAACAGGTATTTGCTGAACCACTGGGGGTTGGTTTCTGTTCCCATTTGCGTTTACGTTTCCGCTACAGGTTCTTGCCATCTTGATCTATACACCAAATAAGTTGAATCTAGATCTTAATTTAGGATTGACGTCTTAAATCATCCTTATCACCCCGAAATGTTTATATGTTAGTTCTAAAATCGTAGTTAAACGCTTAGAATCCTAAACACATAAGGTTTCCAGATCCGGTCGACAACAGACCATAGATCCGAACAAATAACAACATATCATGCACAAAGCATTTAGCACATAAAAACAATTTAGGCATCATTCCTAAAATAAGCTAGTGCTCACACCTCACAATCATCGCTTAGCATTCTAAGTTTAAGTCTAGAAATAAATCCATATTCCTAGTTCGCTTAAACTAATGCTCTGATACCAACTGTGACATCCCCAATTTTCACGGCCAGAAAAGACCGATTTTGTTTATGCTTTATAAAAATCAGAGTACTTCATTTCATAAAAAGGTTGCGGAATTTGTTCCCAGAAAAACATGGTAAATACGTTATTAAAACATTTTCGAAGGAACGTATTTATTTCATTTTAAAACGTTTGGGATGTCATCGTTAATACATAAACATAAGCATAAACAGAACTTACAATTATTTACACCAGTGATCTACATCTCTTTAAATCTCTCAGTGTAATGTCACTTCGTATCGTCACCTGTGATATAAATAAACTGAGTGGGTCAGGTTGAGAAACCTGGTGAGTACATAGGGTTTTCAACCCACAATAATATAATTATTATGTTCAATCATCAAACAATTAACCCAATTACCCATCCCCATTATCTTCTTTACTCTTAAGGATTTAACCTAAGAGTCATCTATCCTGCATTCGTTTATTCCGAAGTCCCTTACTTCCAGGGTTATAGGACTGGCACTAAATCCATATCTGCCGATGTTTGTTCGTAAAGCACTAAGTCCAGCTGCTATATCCTACTCATCGGGTACTAAATCCATAGCTACCAGTGTTCAATAGGTACTAAGTCCATAGCTACCAATTCCTAACAGGTACTAAATCCATAGCTACCAACGTCTAACAGGTACTAAGTCCATAGCTACCGACGTTTGTCCCATAGGCACTTAGTCTATAGCTGCCAATGTATACTCACATCATCTTCTATCTCTCATCATTTATCTACCCATCTCATACCCAACATATTCATATATATAAAATACATATACAGTTTAAATTCTTTAAAACATGTATAATACGTTCATCCAGCATAGACAGCAAGTATTCAGATAATATGCACACAGAGCACGTAGTTTATATAAAATACTTCATATCTATGTGTAAGATGAAAGGGACTATGCACTCACTTGAAAGGTGGTGACTCAGCACTCGGACAGCGCTTCGATACTCTCAAAACAATTTCCTTCGATAAAACCTAGTATCAATACCACTAGGGTTTAGTCTAACGATAACCGCGATTAATTAATGGTCAAGCTATTATTATTATTATATAAGCGTTAAATAACACTCAATATAACTCATAATAATATCCCAAATACTTATTATAAGGTCCTAATAACATTACTATATTAAAACATAAGCTATACTAAAGATAGGTTAGGCGTAGCTCACTTACAGCGGGTTTTCTCGAAAACCGGGCTTCGCTGGACCAGCGTTCCAGAGCCGAAAGGCTCTTTTCTCGAGGCTCTGGGAGCCTCGGGGCTTCCTTCGGGTGCTAGGGGGTTTACGCTAGGCTTTAGGGGGTTAGGGAGGCTCAGAGAGAGAGTTTAGAGAGAGAAAGAAGAGGGTTGAGGGGTGAGGAAGTTGGAATGCCCGACACCTCTATTTATAAGGGTGCTGACTGTCCTACTCGCCGAGTAGGAGGAACTACTCGCCGAGTTGGTGCATGTGGCAACCTTCTAGTGGTGCCACGTGTCCAATTCTGGTGGTGCCACGTCACCCCCTATCGCGTGTCAGCTTTCAAATTTAGAAAAATCATAACTCTCGCATACGAGCTCCGTTTTTGACGTTCTTTATATCCACGCGTAGGTAAAATCAAAATCTACAACTTTCGTTTAGACTCCGTCGGCTAAATCTCGACCGATCTCAAATTTAACAGTAGGAGGCGTTTAGACTGTTAAATGACCGCGAAGAATTCGTAACTCCTTCATACGGACTCCGTTTTCGTCTATCTTTTTACCGTTGATTTCCTATTAATGAGATATTCAACTCTCATTTAGGTCGCGTAAGCCAAAAACCGCTCGAACTAAAATTTGAGTTTCGGGTCGTGCACTGATAAGCCGAATCTTAGAAAAATCATAACTTCCTCATACGAAGTCAGATTTGGGCGTTCTTTTTATGGATTTTCTCGGTTTAACATATTCTACGACCTTCGTTTAGATCACTAAGGCTAAAAAGTCTTCTATCGTAAATTCACTTTTTACGTCTCCCGGTGTCGTGCCGGTTTTGCCGTAAAACTTCAGCGGGTCATAACTTCTTCGTTATAACTCGGATTTCGGCGTTCTTTATATGTACGGAAACCTTGTGACATATTCTACAACTTGGTTAAGATTATTTATTCTAAATAATATTTTGTCGAAAAGTCATTTTCGACCCCTATTGCCTCTAAATTGACTAGCCCGGATCTACGGGCGTTACAGTATACGGCCACAATGTCGGCCCACCAGTAGGAGTTGTATGTAGACGATTGTCTCTGTGATATTCATCTAGGGATTACTACTACCTGTTTTATGTTTATGTGATAGTATGATATGATGCTATGTGCTAGTGACAGTAGGGGGAGATAGTCCCCAAGGTATCCGGTCGGTAGGGCCGAAGGGGTAGTCATACTCAGCCATGTTAGATAGATTCTGATATTGTGATACATGTTATGTGGTAGTAGTAGAGGGGAGAAATAGTTCCCCAGTATCCGGTCGAGAGGACCGAAGGGGAGGCAGCACCCAGATATGCTAGGCAGTATCCGGTCGAGAGGACCGAAGGGGGGGCCAGCACCCAGATATTCTAGGCAATATCCGGTCAAGAGGACCGAAAGGGAGTCCAGCACCCAGGCATGCTAGGCAACGTCTGGTCGAGAGGACCGAAAGGGAGTCCAGCACCCAGGCATGCTAGGCAACGTCTGGTCGAGAGGACCGAAGGGGTAGGTCGGGCACCCAGATATGCCTGACAATATATGTATGTTATGTGATTTTATGGTATGTGGTACAGTGGGGGAACTCACTAAGCTTCGTGCTTACGGTTTTCAGTTTTGGTTTTCAGGTACCTCTGCTTCAAAGGGGAAGGAGCCGGCGTGGTAGCGGCCTATCACACACACTCTTGTTTCCGCAGTTATGAGTTTATTCTGGGATTGATACTATGATATTTTGGTTGTTCAAATGTTGTGGATTTCAAATTTGGTTTTCGATGTGAAATGGTTTAATTAAACAATGTTTTAATTATTAATGTTTTCTAAGTAATGTTTTAAAAACGAAATTTTTGGACATGAAAATTGGGTCGTTACATTGTGTTATTACATATTTCTCAGCAATCTATTCTAACTCCAAGTAGTAGCTCAAGAATCCAATCTTCAAGTAATGCGATCGAAATCCATTTCTTCACGATTAGATTCAGCTCACTTCTTCCCTTAAGCTTCCTCTCTTTTCTTCGATCCTACAAAACATCAAAATGTAATCTTATCACATCATATATTAAGAATCTAGAATAGGAACCTAAAAGAGTTAGTTAATGGATTTTACCTGAAGCAGAGCCATACGTCTTGACTCTCCCATCTCTTATATCTTTAAGGTAGTTTGGGCAGCTTCGTCTCCAATGCCCTTCTCTTGGCAATAAAAGCAAATGGAATCCTTTGGCACAGCACATCGGACAATCACAGACTTAGTTCTTTCTGGACTTCCAATGTTGCCAGTGTCCATTGAAATTTGGGAGTTTGATTCACCAGAAAAATTTGTTTGACCAGCACGCCAAATCATTGTTGATTCAGCAGCTATAAGCAAATAGGTGATATCAATGAGGGTCACGTCATGATCCATCATATAGTACTCTCTAACGAAATCACTATATGATTCAAGAAGTGACTGGAGAACCCAATCAACAGCCAACTCACTTGAAATCTCGACACCTAACATGCTTAACCTATCAATGTGTGACTTCATCTCTAAGACGTGTGCACACACAGATTTCCTATCCTCGTGTTTACTTACCAAAAGGGATTGAGTGAGCTTGAACTTTTCAAGCCTTTGAACTTGTGGGTCATGGAGAAAAATTGGAGGAGGTGGAGGGAGTGAAGCATGACTCTCATTTCCTTGATCGTATCTCGGAACGTCATCTTCATTTGGAAAGCTTGTTCCATGGGATTTGGGAAGACCATGATTGTCAGTACTAGACATCTACAAAACGGGAGAAAATTCAAGTTAAGTTGATTAGAATTCTTGATGTAACGCCCAAATGAAACATCAAGCTAGGATCCATCACAATACTCTACAACCTAGAAGGGGGATGTCGTAATCTAGTCGTAGAATATTTGACGGTAGGTAAATGACGATTTACCAATTTCCACCATGAAAAACGAAAAGGAAGTTTAAGTTTTAAATGAGTTAAAACTCCTAGATTTTTTTTAGATTCATTGAACTTTTCAATGGCATGTTTAATCTCGATTATGCCCTTCTATTTGTGACTGGGATGCCGAGGATCACAAATAAGGTGTGAATAACCATACGAATCACGTGGTGCACCCAATGCCACTATCACCTAATCAATGTGCCGGTTAGCCACACACGCTCCATTGATCTATGATAAGCATCGAGCCACCCTTCGCTACCAATGTCATCCCCAAATTAGTGTGTCGATTAACCACACACGCTCCACTAATGTTTGGCAAGTGTACGAAGTGTAATTCCATGGATTAGCATACAATTTCACATTTTGCCTAAAGTAACTAGAATTTGGGAATTTGTAAAAGCATGTAGTTACTTTGTACTTCATTATACTTATAATGGAAGGTTTCTGTCCTATCCTACCCGTTCGACTAACGAGCCTCCACTAGTCAAGAGTGGGGTGGGTAAGAGTGGATACTCATTCAATCGCCATTTTATAGGCAATTTCCTTAAACACCCCTTATAGACCAGTTTCATGAATGAGGCCTACTAATGGTAAGACTGACTATTTACTCATACATATATATAATATTAGACTTTTAATGTTATATATAGTATAGTGTATATTTTACACCTTTAAAATACTT
This sequence comes from Lactuca serriola, assembly GCF_051521515.1. Taxonomy (NCBI): domain Eukaryota; kingdom Viridiplantae; phylum Streptophyta; class Magnoliopsida; order Asterales; family Asteraceae; genus Lactuca; species Lactuca serriola. Next base: position 46,516,253 of record NC_136408.1, on the reverse strand, counting down.
GGTGGTCTAATTTAATAAATTATACTTTTAATTTAATTAAATGTAAATCAAAACTTTATGGGTTTATTAAATCTCTTTTAATTATACACCTTAATTAATTAATAAAACCATAAGGGTGTGATTTGAACTTTTCAAAATACTAGGGTTTTAGAATTTAACATTTCAAAATTAAACTTTTAATCAACTTTTAAATTCCAAAACTTGAGGGCAAGTTTTGAAACATTTCAAAACATCAGGGTTTAGAATTTAAACATTTCAAAATTAAACTTTTAATCAAAATTTAAATTCCAAAACTTGAGGGCAAGTTTTGAAACTTTTCAAAACATTAAGGTTTAACTATTTAAATTTCAAAAAACAAAACTTTTAAGCTCAAATTTAAACTATAAAACCTAAAGGGTGCAATTTGAAACTTTTTCACAAGATTATTCAAATCTAAATTACAAATAATCAATATTTATCTAATAAAACAAGAGATTATCTAAATTTGACAATTATCTTCAATTTTGGCAAGGATAAACTCCAAATATTGATAAAAATCGGATTTTATTAATATAAAACGTTTTAGGTAATTATCTATAGCCAAAACAGGTCAAAATCCCGAAATTTGCTCCATGTGCGACTTCGACTCGTCGAGTTCACCATGGACTCGGCGAGTCCAGCCACCAGAACCAAAAAAATTTCGATTTTCAGCATGAATAATCAACCAAGGCATCAAAAACATCAAACAAATAGTCCTAGGCTCTGATACCACTGATGGGTTTTAAGCAAAACATCAATCATATGGTGTACATGCAAACCCTAATAGCTTTTGGATCTAGTTTGTCTAATAAACATGCAATTGAATATCCAAAGCTATAAACCCTAGATCTATCATATAAGAACTGAAATAAGGGTTTAGTAATTACCTTTAATTGTTATATTGTAATAGCAATCAATTCCTTGCTTTGATTGGCTTCAGAAAGCTTAGTGCCTCAAGTGTTGCACCACTAATGGAGTCACAAACACCACTAAGCAACTTGGATGAAGAGGATAAGAGAGGAGGCTGCCCAAAACGTCTAGAAACCCTAGAGGAAGACTTTTTTACGTTTTTGGGGCATAGGGACCCTTTATATACATGTAGGCTATTAGGGTTTACAACTAGGAAACCCTAATCTGGCTGCTTAACCCCTAAGCAGCCCATGGACTCCTTTAACATATCCCTTGGACGATTTCTAATGGGCTTCCCATAGAATTCGTCCAACCTATATATTATTACGTGATCCATAGCCCAATTATAATTATCTTATAATTACAACTTCAGCCCCCTAAGTTTAATTAATCTCTTTTAGCCACAAAATTAATTCTTAATTAATTCTTGACTAATATTAATTAAACAATATGATTTCTCTTTTAATATATTATTCTCATAATATATTAATAAATCATATTTAAACCTTTCTCTCCTTAAATCATCCTACATATTGTTATGGTAAAGGCAACCCAAAAAGACCATGCTCATAATCGGGTCAAGTACATACCAAAATAGTTATGGACTTAGACACTAATCCAACATATATATATATATATATATATATATATATATATATATATACACACACACACACACTAGGGGTGAAACCCGTGTATTACACGGGTTGATTTAAAAAAGATTAAACATTAAAGTGTAAACAAAAAATATTTTTGAATGTAGAACTTTAAAATAAGGAAAAAACATATTTATTACAATTTAATATCATATATATATATATATATATGATATTTAATACTTTACATATATAAGTATATGATTTTAATTTTAAAAATTGAAACAAACCAAAAATTGACAAGTGGATAATATTTATTTCAAAAATACCACAAAATGACAAGTGTCAAAACTCATGAAAGATTGACATGTGACAAAAAAAACCTTTATTTATTAAGGAGGATATATATATATATATATATATATATATATATATATATATATATATATATATATATATATATGTATATATATATATATATATATATATATATATATATATTATAAGCACCTATTTTATAATAAACGCATTTGTATTCATACACATTTATATATAAAATTTATACAAACATGTATTTTATAAAAATATATCCAAACATGTTTTATAAAGAAATATATGAAAATATGATTTTATAAAAAATATATATATATACAAACATGTCTTTGATAAAAAAAAAAACACTATTTGAGAAGTAATTATCGACAATCAAATTATCATTTTAAATGTATACTCTAAATAATAGTTATATAAGAATTAATTCCATAAAATAATAACTCGTATTCAAAATTCAAAATGAATTATATCACACATAAAAAAATGTGCGTGTAACATCCCAAAATTTAAAACCAAAAATTTCATTTTTGATATAATGATTCATAAAACAATTTATAAGAAAACATCATCAAGTTAATTCATTTCATTAAAACCATAGATCACATGTCTCAAAACCATGTCATGAAATAGTACAAATCCCAAGAATCTCTTGTGCGGAAATCATGTGTGTGATGCGCTGCTACCGTACCTGCTCCTTTCCCTTCGAAGAAGGACCTGAAACAAAAAATGAAAAACGTAACCACACAGCTTAGTGAGTTCCCCCATCATACCACATACCATATAACATACATACTGTCTAACATATCTGGGTACTGGACTACCCCTTTGGTCTGTTTCAACCGGTAACTGCCTAGCATATCAGGGTGCTAGCCTACCCCTTCGGTCCTATCGACCAGTACCTGGCCTAGCATTTCAGGGTGCTGGCATACCCCTTCGGTCATTTCGACCGGTACCTTGCCTAGCATATCAGGGTGCTGGCCTACCCCTTCGGTCCTTTCGACCGGTACCGGGGACTATTTCACCCCCTATTCTACCACATAGCATCCTAGTGCATAAACATATAATCATATACTGCCTAGCTTATATGTGTGTTGGCATACCCTTTCGGCCCTATCAACCGGTATTAGGGTCTATCCTACCCCTCCTTACACATATCACATAACATCATAGCATATTGGTGCACATAAACATAACAGATAGCTACATACCATATAATTATCACAAAGACGATTATCCCTACTATAACTCTTACTATTGGGTCGGCATTGATGCCTTAGACCCACTTCTACTAGAAGGTAACTCGCCTCAATGTCGTGAAGTAGCTGAACTATCCTCGGTGTTGGGATCAACTCTCCTCAAACTCCTACACATAACATCTCTTTAATTACTCTTTCAAACTTATAACCCCTTTAAGGTCAACTCTAGTCAATGGTCAAGTTAAAGGTCAACACTCTGGTCAAAGTCAACCTTCTGGTCCAAGTCAACATTCTGGTTGACTCAACTCGCCGAGTTGGTCCATCAACTCGTCGAGTTCCTTGATTTAGAGAATCTCGAACTCGCGGTCTAACTCATCGAGTTACTGTAACATCCCCATTTTCACGGCCAAAAAAGACCGATTTTGTTTATGCTTTATAAAAATCAGAGTACTTCTTTTAATAAAAAAATGTTGCAGAATTTGTTCCCAGAAAAACATGATAAATACGTTATCAAAGCATTTTCGAAGAAATGTATTTTTATTCATTTAAAACATTTGGGATGTCATCGTCAATACAAAAACATAAGCATAAACAGAACTTACATTCATTTACACTAGTGATCTACATCTCTTTTAAATCTCTCAGTGCAAAGTAGCTTCGTATCGACACCTGTGATACAAATAAGCTGGAGTGGGTCTGTTTGGGAAACCTGGTGAGTACATAAGGTTTTCAACCCACAATAATATAATTATTATATTTAAACATCAAACAATCAACCCGATTACCCATCCTCGTTATCTTCTTTGATATTCCTTGAAGAATTATCTTAAGGGTCATCTCCTATATCATATTTACCTCTCATCTTTTTACCTCACATTTCCTTATATGCTCGTTCCTAAGGCATGAATACGTAGTTACAACGTCGCCTAAACTCGTAATTCATAGTAAGGGTTAGAGTATCATCACGTGAATATACAGTCACAACATCACCTGGACTCGTAATTCATCACATACATGTTATAAGTCTACTGGTGTTTCCACGGGTTGTCTAGAATAGTCCGTGGTCGCCATCTATACTATAGTAGATGGCTACATCTCCAAATTGCCGGACAAGGTTATAGTATCTTTCATCCTACATCACCGATTCATCATCACCTATCCATCACCTAATTATCATCACCTTCCTATCATCACCTATCACTCATCATTTTATTTCATCACACACCAACTATTTCATCTACCCATGTTTTATCCCAACATATTTGTAGATATAAAATAAATATATATTTAAATCATTTAAAACATGTATAAAATCATTCATCCATCATAGACAGCAAGTATTCCGATAATATGCACACATAACACGTAATTTATATAAAATACTTCATATATATATATATATATATATATATATATATATATATGTGTGTGTGTGTGTGTGTGTAAGATGAAAGGGACCATGCACTCACTTGAAAAAGGTGGTGATTCCAAACTCAGACAGCGTTTCGCTTCTTAAAAATAAATAATTTCCTTCGACGAAACCTAGTATTATTACCACTAGAGCTTAGTCTATTATTCGCCGAGACTAATTAATAGTCTAGCTATTATTACTATTATATAATCGTTAAACAATACTTATATAACCCATAATAATAGCCCAAGTACTTATTATAAGTTCCTAATAACGTACTATAATTAAATAAACGATATATTAAAAATAACGTATGCGTAGCTCACTTACAACGGGTTTTATAGAAAACCGGGCTTTGCGTGGAGCAGCGTTCCCGAGCCGAAAAGCTCTTCTTCTCATAGCCATCGAGCACTCCGGGGCTTTTGCCTCGTGCTAGGGAGGTTCCCTAGGCTTTTCGGGGGATTTCGGGGCTAGAAAGAGGTTCTAGAGAGAGAGTAAAGAGAAGAAAGAATGGGAAATGTGTGAAGAAAATGAGGGTGAGAGAGGTTCTATTTATAGGGTGAAAAATGGATGAACTTGGTGCCACATGTCACCATCTAGTGGCAAGACTTGGGGAGAAAGCGATGGCCAAGATTGTGTCACATCATCCATTTTCGCACAGCACACTTCCGACTTCTAAAATCCGTAACTCTCACATACGACCTCCGTTTTTGACGTTTTTTATATCCACGCGTAGGTAAAAATAAGATCTACAACTTTTATTTTGACTCCGTTGGCTAGTTCTCGACCGATCTTAAATTTAATAGTACGAGGAGATTATACTGTTAAACGTCCGCGTAAAATTCATAACTTCTACATACAAACTCTGTTTTCGTCTGTCCTTTTATCTTTGAGTTTCTATTAATGAGATCTTCAATTCTCATTTAGATCGCGTAGGCCAAAAACTGCTCGAACTAAAATTCGAGTTTCGGGTCGTGCACTACTATGTCAAATCTTAGAAAATTCATAACTTCCTTATACAAAGTCAGATTTGGACGTTCTTTTTATGGACACTCTCGGTTTAACATATACTACAACTTTGGTTTAGATTACTAAGGCCAAAACGCCATCCATCGTAAATTCACTATTTATGTCTCCCGGTGTCGTGCCGGTTTTGCCGTAAAACTTCGACGGACCATAACTTCTTCGTTATAACTCGGATTTCGGCGTTCTTTATATGTACGGAACCCTTGAGACATATTCTACAATTTGGTTAAGATTATTTATTCTAAATAATCTTTTGTCAAAAATTCATTTTTGGCCCCTATTATCTCTAAATTGACTAGCCCGGGTCTACGGGCGTTACAGTTACCCTCTAACTCGTCGAGTTTCTCCTCATGACAGAATCGGGACTTTCTGTTTGAACTCATCGAGCCCTTCCTTGGACTCGTCGAGTTCTCCTTCATACAGAGTCGGGGTATTTCACTCACAACTTGCCGAGTTCATCCTTGAACTCGTCGAGTTCCTCTTCATGTATGTTGAGGCATTTTGCTCATCAACTCGCCGAGTTCATCCTTGAACTCGTCGAGTTCCTCTTCATACAAATCGGGACATTTTGCTATCAACTCGCCGAGTTCATCCTTGGACTCGTTGAGTTCTTTGATCTTCAAGTCCATAAACACGTCCAACCCGCTGAGTCATCTTCTAAACTCAACAAGTTTGTTCAGTAACAGAAAAGGTTAGGGAACCATGACCCAACTCAACGAGTCCTAAAAACGACTCGTCGAGTTCTCCCAAAGTCTAATTCCATACAACCGATTTTAGTCGAGCTTAATGCATCCAAAACATAGATCTGGCCTCCTAGGGTCGATATAACATGTAAAGTTACAAACTTTATGTTCATGCATGGGCTATTTAGCTCAAATAGCCCTAAAAGCGGTTCATATGATGCATGGGACTCCCATGGTCATAAAGTTGGCACCTTTATGCCATGGAGTCCCTCAATGATTTTGGATCCGAAGTCTTGACCCCAAACTTGCTTGCATCCATGAATGGTTCCAAAAATGGTTCCTTAAAGCCCTAAACTACTCCATGAAGGGGTCTAATAGAGGAATCAAAAAGGTATAGACTTTATACCTCAAATGAGCTGGAAATGCAGCAACACAAACTCTGGATCTACTTGCCTCCTCTTGAATCCTCAAGCTTTCATCTTCCTTCTCAAGCTTTAATCATCAAGAACACACAACAAAGGCTCAAGAACACTCAAAATGGATTAGGGTTTCGTGAATAAGGCTTGGAGGTGATGGAGGTTGTAGTTGAGGCCAATTAAGGCATTTAAATAGGGTGCAAACCCTGAAAATTAGGGTTTCACTCTGGCAGTACTCGTCGAGTCGAGGCCTCTCGACTCATCGAGCAGGCTTTAATTCCACGTCCAATCCTTCGTTCCTACTCGACGAGTCCGGAGCCTCCGGCTCATCGAGTCCCTTTGCAAAAATGAAAGTTTTTAATTTAAAATACATACCATGAACTGGGCGTTACAGTGCGTCTTCAAATTAAAAAACAAAATTTATTGTCATACAACTTTTTTTTCAAATGACACAACGTTATATTTTCGTTTGAAGCCCAAAATAATTTAGCAAAATGGGTTCATTTTCAAGTTATAAATTATCATCTTCCAAACCAAATTAGATTTCATTGTTAGGGGTTTACCTAATGTAGAAAGAGAGACATAAAGTCAATAAGACAAGACTTTTCCCATTAAATCATTTATATTTTTATAAACTTTTCCTTGTTTTGTTTTTTTTCTCGAGTGTGTTGTCATTTTCTCAAATATTCTTTATGCATCCCTTATTAAGACAACAATTAATGGGAAAAAGAAGTAGAACTTTAGTTTATTTAGTAGATTTTAATTAAAAGTTATGTCTCTCATTGACTTTATGGGTCAAAAGTATAATTTTTGAAAGTTTGATGACCTGTTGACCGGGTAAAAGGTTAAACTGAATACAATTATCAGTTTTTGGGATTTAATTGAATAAAAAAAATATACAGACTAAATCGATTATGAGGAAAATATTTAAGGAATTTTTTGCAGTTTTCCCTTATTTTTATATATTAAAATAAAACATATTTGGGTAATTAGGGATATAGGGTATTGCTAAATGAGCTTCTTAACGAGCTCAAACCGAGTTTAAGCTTATTTAGGCATGTTCGACAAAAAAAACAAGTCTGGCCCGATCCCAATTCGAGCTTGTATAATTCTCTACAAGCTCGAATCTCGTATAATTTAAACGAGCCCGAACCGAGTCTGATCAGACACGGGTTCGACTCTTCTCGTTTGCACCTCTAATTATAGATAGTCCTATTTTCAAGGGGTTAAAAAGATCTACTATTTTAGTTTTCGTTTTAGAAATAGATAATTTTGTTTCTATTTTATGAAAAGTATAAATGTGTGTGTTTAGTTTGGCAAATCAAATACCAAATGGGTAGAAGCTTAGAATAAATAAATAAATAAATGTTGTCCACTCATCATTTCATTGGCATCAAATCTTTTAATTATAGTTTCTTTTATTTTAATAGAATTAATTTAAATCATTCATAATATCAATTATCTAAATTTTATGAACCCATAATATTATTTATTATTGTTTTTAGTTATTTATTTTTATATTATTATTATTTTTTACATTTTGCTGAAACGTATTTTTAATACAAAAGAATGATGTTGAAAACCCTAACCACCTCTATTGAACCCAGCCTCCAAGGGTACCCGATGAGAGGGTGTCTTTTGACTCACTCAATGACTGAGAATCATGGGGGTATCGTGGATAATTGTTTATATATACTTTAGTATTTTTTTTACGTTTTGTTCATTTACATTTTATAATGTTTTTAATGTCTTGTTCGCACACATAAATAAAGATAAAATATAGATAAATATCAATCATTCAATAAAATTATTTAGTGTTGTTTTTTATGTTTTCCTCATTTACATCATTTAATTATATGTTCATGTTCCTTCGTTTATTCAGTTTAAAGAAAGAAATTATGCTTGTTTCTTAAAACGAATTTTATCTGAAATATAATGATTAATATAAAAACTAATTGCGACTATAACTACGGTTTTTCAAATACATATTGTTATTTACCAAACAAATCAAAGTAATTTACGGTAACCAACTTTTCAAAATTTCGTACTATGTTAATATAAGAAAAATTATAAATAAAATTGAGATATTATAAAAATTAAAATACAAATAACTTAAAAGTAAATAATATTACATTTAAAACAAAGAAAAAATGACCAAAAAATAACTTTAAAATCAAGGACAAAATAATAATAAAAAATGAAATGTATAAAAATAAAAAATAATAATAGTTGTAATAATAAATAATATTAAAATCATTTAATAAATAAAAATTAAACTATAGATATTAAGTAATTAAAATGAAAATAAAATCCTTTATATTTTAAGATGTTATTATACGTATCTTTTACTCATAAATAGTCAAAATCATTTGAGACAAGTATATTATTTGACTCATAAAAATAGATACACAAAGAAATTTAGAGGTACATAGGGGTGCAAACGAGTTGGGCCGAGCCCGAGCCTGGTCAGGCTCAGCTCGAGCTTGTTTAAGTTATACGAGGCTCGAGCTCGGCTCGATTCGAGCTTCTTGTATTAAACTCGGCTCGAGCTCGTAAATAATTATACAAGCTCGACTCGGGCTCGGACTCGGCTCGTTTTTTGTCTAACGTGCCTAAATAAGCTTAAGCTTAGCTCGAGCTCGTTAAGAAGCTCGTTTACTAATACCCGAAATCCCTAATCCCCAAATATGTTTTTATTTTAATATATAAAAATAATAATAAATTATTTTATATAAAGGCTCGTTTAGGCTCGCGAGCCTAATCGAGCTTAGTGACATAGGCTCGAGCTCGAGCTCGTTTAATAAATGAGCTTAATATTAAGCTCGAGCTTGGCTCGGACTCGTTTAAAATCAGTTTCGATTCGAGCTTTTAACGATCCGATCTCAAGTATATTTATCCTCCTATTACATTCTTATACCTATTTAGGGGCGTTTGGGATTGCTTATTAAAAAATAATGTGTTTTTTTTATAAAAATGTTTATTTATTTATTTGGTATCGAAACTAAGTTTTAAAAAGGTATTTGGATTACTTTATACAATATCAAAACGAGATAATCTTATAAATTATTTTTAGTATTTGACAATTTCTGTTTATACATGTAAAATGATAAAAATGGGTATCCTTTCATGTTATTGATTTATTTGTTTAATATATGACAATTTTTTCCCATAACAATAACATTAAAAAAATATTGTATAACTCTTTAAATATTGTATAACTCTTAGTAGTAATTTATATAATATATATTATTATAAAATAATATATCAGTGACAAATTCAAATAATGTAACTTTAATAACATACTTGAAGATTTTGTTTTAACTTTTTTATTAAAAAATTAAAAAATACATGTCAACATTCTCTATAAACATGATGGTTTTGACTTTTGATGATTAGCTTTAAACATGATAATGTTGGATTAGCCATATCAGTTTGTCTTTACACTTCATAACTTCCTTTTTGTTAAAATATGAGATAATGGAACATAGTGAATCGATAACATCGTAAAGAAAAAAGATGTAGCTATATATCTATTTTAAAAGTAAAATAAGGCTAAAATCGTAATTCTTAACAACGGCGGAGCCAGAATAAAATATCATGGGTTAGCATACATAAATTTTAGAGGTAATACATCGGAAAAAGTACAATACACCGAAAAAAAAATCTAACTAAACCTAAAAATTTGAGAGGTAACATGGTCTATATGAGGCTTCTTAGACCTTAGTAGATCTACCAAGGATCTTTAATAAGGAGTTTCAAATAAGTAATGAGTGATTAACTTATCAAAAATTCATTATTTAATTAAATAATTGCTTATATTTTTTTGAATAAATTACAAGAATCATAGGGTCATGCCATTAATGCATCCGCAACGGCAAGATGGACCACAAAAACTGCTATGAGGTTTGTTGGCGCCGCAAGCAACGCTTAATGAAAGAGAACTTTGTTCAAACAACACAATGCCATCGATTCGGTATGCAACACACAAACCCACTTATGTTCAAGACAAAATTGTCGTGTAACCCAACTGAAGAGATAAGAACGCGCAAAAGTTGTTGCACAAGCAGACATCCAACTGGCCATTACAAACTAAATACTACTCATGCACATTTAGGGTAGACATCCCCGAAGATCATCCAACTAACACTCACCCACTTCTAGCCCAGTGGTATTAGATGTCGTCATCCAACTAACACTTATCCACTCCTTGAGGTCGAAGGTTCAAGTCTCGTGTAAGACATAAGTGGTATTAGAAGTAGTTTAGAAGTATGTTAGATTTATCGTTCAACAAAATTATTGTTATTTATAATTTTAAAAAGGAAATGGGCCTCACTCCCACCTACCCTCTACCTCACCTCACCCCACCATAATACCCCATCGCCATAAGCTTTACATTGGAAACTTGCCATACGCGATTACTTCTACAAAATTGTCACAAATATTCAGAGAAGCTGGCGATATAATTTATGTGGAGATAATGTGTGTGTCTACTAGAACTTTTGTATGATTTTGGGGATTTTCAGTTTCTCGTAGCCTTAATTTCCATTGGATCAAATTGTTTATGATAGAGTTACAAACATGAGTAGGGGATTCTCATTTGTTATAATGGCAAGTGTACAAGAAGCTAAACAAGCCATTAGAATGTATAACGTATCTGTAAGCGCTCTCTTCCATTCTTACAAATGTGTTTGAATCCATTTTCATCTCCAAAAATTGGTTGAATTCAGGAACATGATTACGACTACTAATTTTGATAATAATTTATAACAAATCAGGGGAAACAATGAAGATAAACTTCCTCACAAGATCTATGCATGTAACCTTAGATGGATCATAACTTTTGAGAGACTCAAAGATACTTTTGATGAACAAACTAGTTTTTTGAGCGCAATGTGATCTACGAGTAAAAATCAGAGGAATCTTGAGGTTTTAGATTTGTCACTTTTTGTTCTTCCAAGGCTGCAAAATCTGCACTTAACACCATGACGGGTAAAAGATTAAAAATTATCATTATTAGCTCCTAATTAAGTGGAAAAGGTCACATTTATAACATCCCGAGTTCAGGAATATAAGTTCGGGGTCTTATGTGAAAATAAAGGAGTTGACTCGGCGACTAGGTATCTTGACTCGTCGAGTCAGAACGGGTTTTTGGCCACGTGTTAAGTGACCAACTCGCCGAGTCGGCGGCGTGACTCGACGAGTTGGTGCTTGAAAGAGAAAAGCCTAAAATTTAGGGTTTGCACCCTATTTAAAGGATCTTATGTTCTCACCTTAGCCTCTTTGTTACCCCTTGAGAGTCAGTGAACCCTAAAATCGTGTGTGAGCCATTGGTGAGAATTTTTGAGCTTTGGAAGGTGATTCTAGTGAAGGAAACTTGTAGATCAAGAAGCTAGCATCAAGGAATTCGTGTAGATCCAGAATCTACTTCATCTTGGGCACATTTTGGAGGTAACAAGTTGTTGCCTTGAGCTCTTTCCATCTAGATCTATTCTTGGGTGATGATTTGGGGGCTATTAAGCATGTTTGGGATCCATTTCGGGTTTTGGGACTAGATATGGGGTTGCAACTTCAGATCTAGATTTATCTTGGTCCATTGAGGCATAAAGTATCATCTTTTTGCTTATCTGTAAGCATTCTTGTCTTGAACCTTCTCTCTAACTTGTATTGAGCCAAAATCACTTTGCATGCACGTAAAGTTGGAAAGTTTACGTGTAAAACTAGCCCTAGGAGTCCAGATCTATGAGTTGGAAGCAGTGGGATGGACTGAAATCGTCTGAATAAGGATGACTTAAGTGAACTCGGCGAGTCTGTTCTTGGACTCGACGAGTCGGGTCGCAAACCCTAACCCATCTGGTTATGATAAGCATCAGTGAGTTGAGTGGTGACTCAGTCAGTTGGACAGGCTAGGACTCGGGGATTGATGAACTCGACGAATCATGGGGTGACTCGGCGAGTTGAGTGGTGATATGAGGATGTTCTGAGTATAGGAACTCGACGAGTCAATGGGCTGACTCGGCGAGTAGGGTCAATCAGGAAGGCTGACTTTGACCAGGACTTTGACTTTGACTAAGAGTTGACCAGTTTGACTTCCAAGGGTATTCTGGTAATTTGGGCACTTATAGATATGGTTTCATCAAGTGCTAGGTGGTGGAGTTCGTGGCCGTGAGTAGAGGACTTGATCTTACCTCTTCAATTCAGCATTTCAAGGTGAGTTATCCTCACGGTACCCAAGGGTCTAAGGCACCAAGGTCGGCCCTTTGCTCTGTTATTTGGAATGGTTTCTGTTATGATATGTTAGTACGGTATTCTGGTAGATAGGATGATTATATGCTAGTATGATCGGTTGGATCATTATCCTGGTAGATCAGATGTGGTTGTGTTTAGTGACCTATAGTTAGGTCTGACTGTCTGTATGATGGTAGGAGATTACTTGTTATATGTGCACATGCTTGTTATGGTAGTTGAGGGTATTCCATCCCGAGGATGAAAGGGCCCTAGTATGTTGTCTGGAAGACTGTTATATGATTATCTGATATAGGTGCACATGTTTGATTGATTATGTGGGCAATCCAACCCGATGGTTGTGGGCCGCGAGTATTCCATCCCGAGGATGATTGGACTCATAGTGTGGGGGGAAATCCAACCCGATGGTTGTGGGTCGGGAGTATTCCATCCCAAGGATGATTGGACTCATAGTATGTGGGCATTCCAACCCAATGGTTGAGGGCTTGGGGTATTCCATCCCGACGGATGATTGAACCCATAGTAGTTGTTGTATGTGTAAAAGTGTGGGCATTCCAACCCGATGGTTGTGGGCCAAGAGTATTCCATCCCGAGGATGATTGGACTTGTAGTATGTTGGCATTCCAACCCGATGGTTGAGGGTCAGGGGTATTCTGTCACACCCCCAAACCAAGGATGGCGGAAACGTCCGGGGGTGGAGGACTTCATGTAGAGTATCACAACAACGAGTATAATAGTGCTCAAAGTAAATACAACCATCATAAATATCATTGAAAAAAGTTACACCAAAGTATATGTTTACATGATTCGAATCAATTACATTATGATACAAAATGAACTGTTTGACGATTTATCGTCTCATCCTCAAAATGCACTTGATTTCCTGATTCACTGAATTCCTGAGAATACAAGTAGTTTTTAAAAAGTGTCAACACAAAGGTTGGTGAGTTCATAAGAGATTTTGTTAGAGAAGTAAACCGTTTTCCTTGTAAAAGCGATAGAGTATGTATCCAGAAAATCCAATATTTTCTTTATTATGTATATGTAGTCCTAAATCCCAAGACCGAGAGATAACAAGTATTTTCCATGCTTAAAGTTATAAAAGTGGTTTCAAATTGGCGTAAAACCCTTTGTGATTTGAGAAAACTCCCGTAATGAATGGTGTGTAGTCTTAAATACCAAGACTGAAAATACACAACAATATTTGTAATTATTGATATAAAAAGTGATTTTAAATCGACATAAAACCCCTTTTGTTTTATAAAAATCCCATTAACTTTATGTATTGTTAGCTCCCTATGTGAGTCGCTATAACCATACTATGACTAGAGGTAACCTGCACAACGTCTTTTAGACGCCCTGATCCTATGACTCTTGTCACCCGCAGACCTGCCGGTCCGGTTGTAGCTAGCAGCAAGGTGTGGGATGTCAACCCCAATATAGATCTATACACAATTATCACGCTCTCCCTACAAGAGATTTTGGTTATAACTTACAGGAATTTGGATCCCGTACTCGGACGTACGGGGAGAGAAAGTCTCACAATCTGAGTTAACAAGTTTACGTGTAGTGTGCGTAAGTGTAGAACCTTTTTGTATGGATGTACCCTTTTTGTACGAGTGTGTTATGTGAAGAATCATAAACTATACCTATTATAGTTTATCCAAAACGTTTGTAATGTATAAGAACGCTTTTATAAAAATGCATTAGTGTTATGAATCCATAAACTATGCTTATTATAGCTTAATATACGTGTTCTAAATGAATGACTAAGTTTCAGTTTATGATGATAAACTAACAAAGAAACACATTCAACATTTAGAACTTATTGTTATACACTTTGATCAACATAATACAAAGTGTTATGAAATTTATATGTTGTTAACTAAATTTAACCTTTCTGTGCTGTTTTAGAAAAGTCATAGAAAAATCATATGAAGTCGAAAACTAAATCCGTAAATTCTGAGAGTTCCCAAAATGTGTCTAGTTTACTCATAATTTTTATCATGATTTTTAATGACCTCCAACGTTGGTGAAATAGTCCATAATCACAGACTGGTCCGGATTGGTGTTTGAAATGATAGGCAGTTTTGTAAAAATCACCATAATTTGTAGAAAAATCGTATGGAGATGTGCAAGTAGTCATTTTAAAGCTAAGAACTATAACTACTTACACCTAAAATAGTTTTTCAAACAAAAATGTTTAAGTTGTCCAAAACAGTCCGTGAATGGAGTCCAACTTTTCTGATGAAAGCTGTTAGAAAATTTTAGTTATGTTCTTGGTGTTTTAACTTGTATTCCCCCCCCCCCCCTCCTAAAAACTTGATAAAACATGAAAATGTAGTGGTATGAGCTCACCTTGAGTAGTTTCAGTAGATGAGTGTTGAAGAAGAGAAGTGTCCAACTCAAGAACACTTGAAGAATCACTTGAAGATTCGAAGATCTAACAAGAATGTGATGATGTTTGTGTAAGCAATCTATGATTTTGAGTAGGAGGATGTGTAATAATCATAAGAAAGATGATGATACTTACTAAATGAAGGAGAAAAGTCTTGGAGTATGCCTTGAAGTTCTCGAATTTGAGAGAAAAAGGTGAGAGAGTTTGGAGTGTGATTCTTGGTGGAAAAATGAGAGAATGAATGAAGTGTGAGGAAAGAGGGTGGATGTTCCAGCTCTAAGAACGTGGGAAATGGATGAAAATAATGAGAAAGGACTATGAAGTGACTAGGGATGGGCTGATGGTGAATAGTGACATGGAGTGGGTATGGGAGTGGTTGCTTGTGTCATAGAATAAAGGAAAGTCAACACTCCACCTCTTGTACTTCACCCACTCTTCTTGGATAAGGTTTTATCCTTAAAAACGTGATTAAATAATAATTAAGGGGTCTTATATGTTAAAATAAAGTTTTGGGTGAAAATCATGCGTTAAAATAATTAAAGACGGGCCTAAAACACAAAACTAGTCGAAAACCGGAAAGAAATGGACTTCCAGCGAGGCCTCTCGGTCCTAGGCCGAGGTTCGGTCCTCCTAATGCTAGGTGCGAAGCGAAGGAAGCGAAAGCAGCAAGAAGCAAAGGCATGCTCGGTCTGAAGGCGTCAGAAGCGAATGAGACCGAAGTGAACAGTAACTTCGGGTTCGGGTGTGTGCGAGGTTCGGTCGCGAGAGGACCCTTCGGGTTCGGTTCTTTGAGCGAGGTTCGGGCCCGTGAGCACCCCTTCGGGTTCGGTCCTCTTGGTTTCGGTCCGTAAGAGGACTTTCGGGTCCTAAGAGGCTTCGGCCCTATTAAGAGGGTTTCGGGTCCTTAAGCCCTTTTTGTCCGTTCTTGCCCCGTTTTAAGCCGTTTTCGACCCGGTCAAGGGTCGGAATGACCCGAATGACTTTAGAAAGTTGCGGGAACTTTTGAGAGAGATTTCACATTCTTGGAGAGATTTCTCATACAAAGAGAGATTTGGGAGAGATTTCACATACTTGGAGAGATTTCTCATACAAAGAGAGATTTGGGAGAGATTTCACATACTTGGAGAGATTTCTCATACAAAGAGAGATTAGGGAGAGATTTCACATACTTGGAGAGATTTGGGAGAGATTTCACATACTTGGAGAGATTTGGGAGAGATTTCACATACTTGGAGAGATTTGGGAGAGATTTGACATACTTAGAGAGATTTGGGAGAGATTTGACATTCTTGGAGAGATTTCTCATACAAAGAGATATTTGGGAGAGATTTCACATACTTAGAGAGATTTGGGAGAGATTTCAAAATAGAGAGAGATAGAGTGAAAACGATTGAGAGAGGTTTCATTTGTGACCTTTTTGAGTGTCCGGCTTCGCAATGCAAGGTCCGTAAACCCTGTTAAGCCTTGTTTAAGGATCTTACACACTCCCGATGAGTATGCAACATTGTTTTATCGGTTTGGCTCGCCACTTACCATAGTTTTAGGTTAAGGAGATCTAGATGTACGCACTTTTCGATTTATGATCTCTCATTAGAATAGCGAGTTGTTTAGAAATTACATAACGTAAACTCTAGTACCCACGGGCAAAATGAGTCGAATGGTTTGACTTGTTGATTTTGACTTGACCGGAATTGACGGTTGTCACATATTCCAACCCGTGGGTTGACTGGACCTATAGTATGTTGTTCATTTTTGTATGTGTATGGGTATCTTGGGGGTAACTCACTAAGCCTTCGAGCTTACATTTATCGATTATTGTTTCAGGTACATCAGGAGATCGTGGCAAGGCAAATGCGTGATCGTACCGCTCCTCACTTTTTATGACTCTGTTTCTGGGATACTCTGATAATAAACTATTTGGAAACCTTTTTGTAATAACTAATGGAACTTGGGTTGTTTTTGAAAGTTTAAATTGGTTGAAGTTTTTGGGTGTTACAACATTCAACAAGAACAAGGAGTTCTGAGATTAATGTTGAATGGAATGAGGTTCTTTCAAGTATTAGCTCCTAATTAGATGGAAAAATTTTAGTTAGACACTTATAAATCTTTGTTAGAAGGAAAAGGGGAAGAATGGGAGTTATGTGATGGTGTGGTCGTAGGGGAGGACACGCAAGAGGCCTAATCTGCAAATTTTCTATTAGATATAGACTATTTTCGTAATTTTTTTGAACACAAAAATTGTTTATGCAAAAAACTACATAAGAACTTTTTCTATAAATTATGGAGACACTTTTTGTAATTAAATTTTTACACAGAAGACCAAAATGACAACATACAAAAAAGTTAGACGTATGGATTGTTTTTGTAAAAAACCTTTAAATGGACGTTTTCTATAATTACGAAATTGTAAGGACTAAATCTGCTAATATTCAAAATCCTTGTGCCAAAAAGCTGAAATGCAAAAATACTTAGTGACTCAATTTGGCAATATTCAAAAGCTTTGTCCTAAAGTCTGAAAGACGAATGTGCTTAGGGATTAAATCTTGCTAATATCTAAAACCTTGAGCCCATGCGTCATATGGGTTAGAAATAATTTTAATGTTTTCTGAAGAAAAAAAAAATTGGCCACAAATCGACAGTTTACAAAAACATGTAAGAGCGATGACAAACTTTAAGAGTGTACAGTAAGGTTCACTACTCATTGGCCAAGGAAGGACCGAATTTGTAATAACGCGAAAAAAGTATTGAAATAGAATGAAAAGGCAGGGACCTAATTGACAACTGGATATACTTCTGGGTGGAGATTGCACAATTGGATATACTTCTGGATGGAGATTGCATGGATAAAAGTTGAAGGGACCAAAAGTATGAGGCATAGAATGGTCTTTAATATATGTATATAATTAGAAAAAAACAAATAATAAAAATCCCAAATATAACTTTTTTTTAGCAACACTCAAATTTAATTTGTCAAAATCGTCACATGCTAAAAAGTAAAAAGATCCGACCTTTTGAGCTTTGGACATTACACAACATACAAAAGTTGAGTTAATTTTGTTTGAATTAGATTGGTTATCGATGCCAGATGATGGCATTGTAGTGTCTTATCACAATTATTGCCAATCTAAAATCTAAATTCTAATATTTCTCAGTTCTCTCACAAAAGGCGAAATGCTCCCCACTACCCACTTGATTCAGTCATAGCAACAGCAGCAGCAGCATGTCTGCCTCTGACCTCCTCTAATTAATTGCAACTTTTGTTCTCATACAAATACAATGCATTACACAAAGGTCTGAACCCAATAAGAACCCATAAATAAACAAAACGGGTTCAACTACACACTTTTCACCCAAAATAATATCTAGTTTCGTCCTCCAACTAGGTTTTCAAATTTTACATTTTTCACCCACTAAAGTAATAAAATACAACTCCAATCCACCCATCCATTTTGTTTTACAACAATCGTGAATTTTGGATCAAAGGATCAAAATACATCTTTTCAAGACCTTTCCAACTACAGTTTTATCCCAAATCCCAAACATGTTGCCCTAAAACCAACTTCCTGAACTACACATTTTTGAGTTTTGATGATAACATCAATAGCTACTTTCCTAATTCCTACACAACATAGTCGCCTTGTTTAACAAATTGGTCCCCATCCACTCCATTTTCATTTTCATCTCATTGACTGAGGGAACGATGAGGGAACGAAATTGTTCCCTCAGTCAAGTCAACTCACCTGGGCCCATATTTTGTGTCCCAGGTGAATCATTATCAGTATTATTTGCACCTTCACGCCCCTGATTTCCATCCCATACCATGTCCACAAAATCATCACAAGTCTCTCCATTTGTTATAGCAAGTATAGGCTCAGGCTCACTGCAACCCTCGACCATTGTGGGCCCGGTTTCCCTCAGGGAACGCTTCGCCAGCTCACCAGCAATTAAGGTTGAACTCGAACATATTCTTGTAACATCGTATCTGCTAATGTCAAAATTTGTTACAGCACTTGTCCCCCTGAATTTAATGGCTGCTATATCATAAGCTTCGGCTGCTTCCTCTTGTGTACCTTATAAGTTTATAAAATATAAAAATTCGGTTAATAATATTTTTTTTGTTATAATTATAAAGTGAAACAATAAAAAAGCAAGTGATATTTAGTAATGTGTATGTATATACATGTGGAAGTGTATGTATATGACTGTATGTAGTACAATGAATGAACTTACTGAAAGTACCAAGGTACAAGTCCTTATTGCCTGCAACCCTTCCAATTCTAGCTTGCCACCTTCCATGTTGATGGTGTCTGCAAATATTTTAACCAATTTATTATCACCACAACACATTTTGACAGCATTCATTTTGGTTTTTAATATTTTTTCAATATTTGACCATCTGCTTTGACTTGTAATAAATGAAAATGTTCAAAGTAGAAACATGGAATGGACCCCACAAATAAAGTATGAATAATAAACCGTAAAAACTATTATACCATTTTTATCCCATTTGCCATGTTTTCCGAATTTCATATTTCATAAATCATAATAATTATTTTACTAAATATGATTATAAATATTTAAAAGTATTAGTAAATAATTTGACCAAAGTAACAAAAAATTGAGCATGTTTCACCTAAAAGGATTGAAATTGGTCACGTGATGTGACTAGTCACATGTTTGTGGCACAAAAAGTAACTGCAAAAAATCATATAATGCTTCTTTTGTCATCAAGAAAAAGTTTCAATCCAATATTTCCCATGCTTTGCCCTACAAAGCCAAAACGGTCCATTCTGAAGCAACCGTGCTTTAATGACTTGTACATTGTGCATCTTTGTTGCTCCGGATTTGCCCGTTTGTTTTAAGTCGAAAAATTGACCCAATAATCGGTTTCCTTTAAAGTGACTTTTACCTTGTGACTCCTCTATACATAGATGCTCCTCTTGAAAACCCACTGCTTTTCCTGTATCCATTTTTACATTAACATGTCAATAATTCTCAATGCATACAATTTCCACGCCAACGAAAATCAGTTCTAAAAGTAGTATTTTGATGTCGGGTTTTTTTTGTTCTTGGTTGCGTTTGTAACACATGACATGACTGTGAACAAAATAAGCTTTCCAGGTTATTTTTGTTTCATTGACTTTAGTCAAAGACACAAAGCTCTGAGTCCAATTACTTTATAAGAAAATGCTACGTGAATATGTTTGAATTTTGATATGCTGAATCACCTTCGTAAGTTGGCCACAAATTCTTGTCTGCTCATGTCCTTCATCATCTCCAGATCTTCCTCATAGGTTGCTAGCTAATAAATTACCCTCACATAACCGATTATTTTGTGAGTAATTCGAATTTATACCAAAAAAGACGTTAATATATGATTTTCTTTTTTTTTTTAAAGAAAAACTCACAGGGAAATTGATGTGGGTGGTAGTACCCCAATACTTGAGAGCAGCCAAATCATAAGCTCTTGCTGCTTTCTCTTCTTTATCATATCCCCCTGAAGATCACGTAATTAGCAACAAAACAATCTTTTGTCGCAAATAAACCATCATACACCCAAATATATAACAATTTGGAAGAATGAAGTAGCAGCCGGAAGTAATGTCTCCGGTGACATGTTGGGGACGAAAGTCGACTTACCAAGATAAACTGATGTCGATGAAGGTGACGATCGCCGGAGAAAGCATTCCCAGAATATCACATGAAACGGAAGGAATGATCAGACGTGGTTCGTTATATATGTATGGTGGATGGAGGAATGAACGTAGGTTTACCTTGGCGACCTTTTCTGGTCTGACCTTCTTTCCGACAACTATTATCCCATAAATGAGCTTCGTATCTTCCCGTCCACCGGTGCCTCGTCACGCCACGATACCGGGAAGTTCGTTGGCCGAAGCTGTCGATTGATTTCCGAGGGGCTGCATCTCCTTTAGTTGATGATTTCGTCTGTAACACCCCTCGCTTCCGGTTATCAGTCGCTGATGAGTTCGGTGGCATGGGGATGATGGCGTTTGGTGGTGTTACCGCTAGTGACAAACACTCCTGATAATCGTTGTTCACAGGTTGATCATCACAATCGGGTGATAATGGTGGTGGTTGTGGCGGCGGCGGCGGTGGAATTGAAGGTTGACGTAACCACGATTTGAACTCCGATATCGGAGTAATTGCACCGTCGTATGGAACAACGGTCGTTGGGATCAAGTCATTTTGCTGTGGGTTTTGGTTTGTGGTGTAAAAAGGGTAGCCGTAGTAGAACAAACATGGCGGTGACGATGGCGGATGCGGTGCAGGTGGCGGTGGGTTTGAGAAATAGCAATCACCGGTGTCTCTAGACTCAACAATATCACCATCCGTATGATGGTATTCGTGATAGGTAGAGTTTGGAGATATATTAACGTTAATACCGCCACCGCCAACGCCTTCGTCTTCTTTTGCAGGAATGGGATAACAACCACCGCCCAAAAAATCTTCTAACTTAGGACCACCGTCGCCGCCGCCGCCGCCATCTTCGCCATTTTCAAATCTCCATCCTACTAACGAAACTAAATTGTAAAACAGTACTCAATAGCTAAAAATCAAACCAGGGCTAGGAAAATAAACAACAGATACCTTGAGTAGGAGAAGAATGGAAAGGATCGATAGTCATAACCGCCATGGAAGAAGAATCACACTGCTCCGAGTAACACCGATCACCACCGTAGTCGCCGCCGCCGCCATCTTCCTGATGCTGGAATTTAAGATGAGGGGAAAGGGAAAAGCCCAACCAATCGCTCATGGTAGATGGAAACAAGTGAAAATTTTGGTTGCAGAATCTAATTTGTGAATCATTTGGAGGGTATTTTCTTTTCTATTTCTTTTTCTCCTCGATTCTCGTTCCATCCTCTTTCAATTCTTTCGTCTGTCTGACACACACCGTCAATTATTTTTATTTTTTTCGAACAGATTTCAAATTAAATCTTTTTTTCATTTTTTTTTTCTTCATGATAGAACTTGCTTCTACGTTGATTTAGGGGTATAGACTTGAAACGGTAAGGTACCGTATCTTTTATGGAGTACTTGATTATTTGCTCACTTAATTATTTGGTCATTTAATTATATTATAATGGGAATAATAATTAAAAAAAATTATTATGTTCAAAAAATATTAATAGATACATGGGGGCATTGCCCGAAGAAATGGAAACTGATGATATGCATTTGCTACGGAACGTTGTGGTAACGAACGAATATTCAAGAAGCTGTGTATTTCACCAACTAAGGTTGTGGATAACATTCAATCCATGGTCTACCTATAGATAAAACACAGGAGTGCTAACGTTGCAATCAAATGGGCTAATTGGAACATATTTCCGTTTGGTAATCGGCGATCAAGACATAGAGTAGTAAACAATGGCGTATTTATGTTTCTTTTGGTGTTTGGATGTAATCTTGGACATTCTATTTCCTTCTCATTTCCCTTCTTGTATGCATTACTTTTTAGCCTTCTAGCATCTTGCTCATTGGGTTTTTAATATATTTATCGGTTTAAAAAAAAAAAAAAAAACATAAAAATGGTATGTTTATGATTTTTTTAAGATTTTAGTTTAAACTATGATTTTTTTTATTAGTGTTTCTTTTCATTTAGTTTGGTTGTGAAATTGGTCATGTTAAACTTAAAAGGAATTAATCTCTCATTTTAATTTGTTTTTTTTTTATTTTCTTAAAAAAATTCTTTTAATTAAATATGAATGCTAAAAAAAGATAAAAAGGGATCTCTCTCTCTCTCTCACACACACACATAAAACAAACCTGCATTTATTTTGAAGAACATCCACCACAAAAAATTTCACTTTAAAGCCCCGGTTAATGAAGCCTCACAATCACCAATCACCGCCTTCCTCTTTGTACTATCGCCGAAAAAACAACCACGAGAAGCACCACGATGGATCATCGGAAAACCCATCTCGATATTTTTCTTCATCTAGGTTTCCCTCGTTGATATGGTGTGATACCATGTTTTTTGGTATTCGTCTTTCTTGTAAATAACTAATAACAAATAATAATATTAATAATAGTGGTAGTAGTAGTAGCAGCAGCAGTAGCAATAATAATAATAATAAGAGTAAATTACACGAATGGTCCCTATGGTTTGGGGTAATTTGCGTGTTTAGTCCCTAACTTATTTTTTTAACTCGGAAAGTCTCTACTGTTTGTTTTTGTTACGGGCTTGGTCCCCACTGTTTGTTTTTGTTATGCACTTGGTCCCTGTCTTACCTAAAATGACTATTATTTAAATAGGAAAAAATTATGGGATAAATAAGATAAGGTGATGAGGATGGGGTTGATGGTGTATTTATTTAAATAAATTAAAAAATCAAGGGCAAAATAGTCTTTTTAGGTAAGAGATGGACCAATAGCGTAACAAAAACAAACAGTAGGTATCTTCCGAGTTAACAAAATAAGTTAGGGACCAAACACGTATATTATCCTAAACCATATGGACCATTTAATAATAATAATAATAATAATAATAATAATAATAATAATAAAGTGATTTAATCACTTAAGTTGCATAAGTATATGAATTTGGGGTTGAATTTGGTAACTTAATAACCTTTGATGCAAAGATATTTGTTTTAGTACTATTTAAGTCATTATGGCGAACGTGGGGGCCATTATGCATGTATGGATCTAACAGGGGTTTCCCCTCATATGAGTTTTCTTTGTGGGGCAAGCTGTTTTAAAAGTTGCATCATGCAAAGTGGCAAAACATGAGAAAGCATGCATGGACAATCAACACACATTTATACCTTTTGCATTTGATACTTTCGGTTTCCTTGTGCCAAATGTTGCAGAGTTCCTCAATAGAGTCCAACGGGTCATGCATAATAATGTTATGACCCCAAGATCCATAAATATTGTTTTTAAAGGAATTATCTTTGTCATCCAAAAATGGATTGTGTTACAACTTGTTGTTCGTTTACTCGCTACATCTATATAAAACTTTTATCTTTATGAATGTTTGTAATATTAATAAGAATACTTCTTGATCAGACATTATGCAACTTTCAAAATTGTAGACTCTTGTGATCGGGACTTCTCTATGAGCAACCCATAATCCCAATTTCATGTGACTTTTATTAGATTTTATACTCCTTAAGCCGTAACGTGACCTAATGGAGAGTGTGTGTGTGTGTGTGTGTGTGTGTAATGTGTGGAGGTCGAGAGAAAGAAAAAAGGGGAACAAATGAGATTTTCTTTGTGAGGCTGTGAAGACCGAAGAATGAGAGCAAGAAGGGAGGATTAAGGTGGAAGTGGGATCGATCCATTGAAGTGTGGTTGGAGGCGTTGTCTTGCAAGGTAATGAGTCTCATCTTCTTTTCTTTCTTTATCTCTTGTTCGACCTTGATTCCACTGAATAAAACCCGTTATGGTCATGATCAATGGTTGCCATGGTTATCTACTAGTGGCCACCATGCTAGGGTGGAAATTAGTAGTGGAATTTCAGAATTTGAAGGCCGGAGTTTGTAGAGAAACCAAACCCTAGTTTATTATTTATACTACTAAGGCATTGAACTTTAGATTTCTCATTAAACAACCTACTTTGAATCATGGCTTGAAGTTGGATTTGTTCTTTTAATTCGATGACTTCTTACTAATGTTAGGTACTCATGTTGCATATTATAAGTCTTATTGGGTAGGTCTTAATGGGTTAAGAAACTAATTAACCCTAAATAACCAAAGCTGGAATTATTGGGAAATTGACCAATCTGTCAATGTTGTAAAAATCATAAAAAAATCATGGGTCATCATTTTCAATCGGGACCAGTGCCCAAAGTTGCATATTTGAGTCTTCTCTATTTCTATAGTTTTTCTCGAAAGATGGAAATGATACATTTTTCAAAATATATGGTTTAAGGAGGGCAAAACAGGTCCCTAGCAGACCGTAATTTTGAAGTAAAAATATGAAATTTAACCCATATGTCCATTTGCATATTTAGGGTATCAAAGTAGCCATATCTTATATCTAATCTCTAAATATTATTAAAAGAGAAACCTTATGACATCATCTAAAACAATCTGGACCGTTGATTGTGTTTTCTTTATAGGTTTTACACCCTTAGATCAATTTGCTTACGTCACCTTGATCAAACAAGAAGTCAATTCATTATATTAGGAAATTAAATGTAGGAATTGAATGAAAATGATACTTGAATTCTTTCCAAACTTACAACTACACAATTGGTTCCTTATTAATGTAAACCTTAAATTTAGGCTCTATTTCCATTCAAAATTGCTTTCCAAATACATTATATGTTGAAATCTCAGAAACTATTGATTTCAAATTTCAAAAGTTTCGGATATTTTTATGAACCAATACACTTTCACGCATTATATCTTCTATTTTAAGTTTAAATGAGATTTCAATTGATTACCTACTAATTTTCATCATATTGACTTGTATATATATCTCAAACCTTTTTAATAATCGATTTACACAAACATTATGTCATAATTCTCACGTAGAAAACAAATGCAAAAAAAACTTCAACCTTCCCATCAGTCTGATTAGTCGAATAAATGTATGTATTTCTTCCTTAAATCATTTTAATCTGTAAGTTTGATATTTTTTTCGAAATTATATGTTTTTACTCATTCGTATGGTTCTTTGTTGAATACTTATAATTTGGATGTATAATGTTGTTTTTGAATTTTTTTTTTGATGTTGTGTTCGGTTCTTGGTTCCATCTTTTTAATCGATAACTATGATCCTATTTTCGAAAACAATAATCTCAATGTTAAAATTGGATGTTATATATAATGAAATTATGATGTTACATGTGTGTATACCTTTGTAAAAAATCAATAAACAAGACAAGAGATGACATGACATAATATAATAGACGGGTTGTACAAAAGACATGAACGCCATCATTAGAAAGTTTTTTTATGTCTCCGGTAGTAACAGAATAAGCATAAGAAATATACCTTCTCAACAATTGATGTGAGCTTTAAAGTTAAATATAAGCATGTTGTGAAAGATGAAAATAGGCTCCCGTATTCTTTTTTCAAAAAGAATCGGTACCATACATGGGCAGGTAAGAATGCACGGTATAATAGAAGTGTGCACTCAACTAGAGTCAGCATTTGACCCTGAAATAACAAAAACACCCCTCAGAACCTTCTGAAAAAAAAATCAAGTATACTCAACGACCAAAAATGTAATCTACTCTAAATAAAAAGAAAAAAAAAAGAAAAACATAAATTTTGTTGTTATGCTATATGTTTTTTAGTTTTGGTTCAAAGGCAAAATGGTGATTTAAAAAAAAACTAATAGTTAGGCTATTAACTTAGGCAATCATAAAAGTTTTATGAAACAGTGAAACAAGGTCCAAAAACTACAACCTGATTCTTTTAGGGACCAAAACCAAAAACATCAACTAAACACATGGACCAAATATGTAAATCACTAAAAATAAATGAAAAAAAAATTTGTTTATACTGACCCCCCACCCCCCACCCCCCCCCCCCCCCATTTTGACGTCATGGTGGTAGATCGAGCTTCATCACTTTTGCCCCTAATTTGCTCTTTGCTTTATAGTAAGGAATGTTTTTTATTACACTGGATCATTTATTGCACGTTCAGGATCCATTGATATAAACCCTGTTGTATTTCAAATTCAATAACAAAATTATAATTAATTAACTTTTCATTGAAGTTAATAAATTATAAATTTATCTCACTTCCTGCTCATCCAAGTTTTCTCATTGCTATAGCATCACGAAGTTGATCATATCGCATATTTTTCTAAATAAGAAACACTAATATCAACAAAAGAAGCTATTTTATTTCGTAATAAAGTTGAATTACAAAATAAGTAAATAAATAAATAAGAAATAGAAGAACCTTGTATTACCACCATATTTTATGTTTGACCTCATCACCATATTTAAATCCTCCCATAATTTGAGGCATTGTGATTAACCAAAATGCAACAATGCTTGGATCTTTCATGCTATCAATAATATGCTGAAACACAAAAGTAGATGTTTTGAAGTGAGATAATTGTTACAAGAGGAAAAGGGGTAGAATCATAATTGACATTTACCTCATAAGGGTTTTTTGTTTTTTTCATTATGTTGTAAGTTTTGCATGGAGGCTCGATAATTTGCAAAGTAAATAAAACTAAAGGGGTGTTTCTTTTTTCCTTCATTAAACTCTATACTGAATGACTATATGGATAAAGTGTTCTATACATAAAGATTGTAGATAAAGATGGAAAATAAAACACAATGGATTACGAGAAATCACAAAAAATAAGAACCAAACCTAGAAACCAACATCGAAGAAAAACCCTACTTTCTTTACTTGAAAAAAAAATTAACATACCTGCACATACTCAAAACCATAGAAAGAATTTCACAAAAAAAATATTATTTCATAAAAAAAAAGGAGCTTGAAAAAAAAAAGATGGTGGTAAACCGAAGAAGGCATATCAAAATCAACAAAAAAACGAAGATATAAACATAAATGATGGACTTGATAAATGATTTTTGTCATATTATCCCTAAAATAAAAAAGAAGCCATCAATGAATCTTAATATTGTCGATGATAGTAACAATAACTCAGATTAAAATAGTTTGAAAGCTTTTATAAAGTTTAGTATTTCTATTGGATTTTGGAAAATTAGAATAGATGTAAAAGAGTATGGTGTTTTGATTTTTATAATCAAAGTAACACTTCTCTTTGTTGCATGCTTATACAAAATGATTAAGCATGGGAGCTAGGTGCATGGAAGGCAAAAAGGTGAAGATCTGATGGGTAAAGAATGCAGGTTAAAGGCTTTCATGGACTCTTCCTTTCCTCACTTCTTTTGAGTGAAACATGCTCCTTTTCTCTCATTTTTCTCACTTTAAAGTGTTAGAGTTTACTTGAATATGCTCTCTTGAAGTTCATACTCTGATTATGAACTTTAAGGTTAAGAGTTTAAGAGTTTTATAAGACGAGCATCTTAAATCATGTTGGGTTATTGTTGGTGTCTCAAAATTTTAACCTTCACCATCAACTTCCAAGCCTCCCGTATAGGATTCAAAGTCTACAAAGGTTGTTAAACTCTTCTTCTTCTTTGGTGCTTGTTTTCTTTCCAAGCTTTCCAAGAAGATCTATGGTAGTTATAAACTAGTTTTATATTTATTCTAATTTTAAAGTCTCCCATTGTGAAAATCTCAAGTTTTTGAAACTAATTTTGAATAAAAACACAACAATTGGTATCAAGAGCACCTTGCAAGTTTGGTTGGATTTTATGATTTTTTTGGAAATCTTAGTTTTGGGAAAATATGGATAACTTGTTTTTGTAAGAAAATGAGTTCATACATATTTTCTATGACAACTTTATAATTGCTATTTTATGTGACAAAAGTTTCATGCATCTTTTGTCATTTAAAGTTGTCTTAGAAAAACAAAGGTTGTTTAATGTGTATGTTGATATGTATGATGTGTATAAATTAGTCAATGATCATTGTGTTGTTGTGTTTGTTGTTTTTGTTATAAAAATAGTTGTAATAATTTATTTATTCATATGGTATGTAATAAATTAGTTTTCTTGGTTTATTTTTGTAAGTAATAGATTAGTTTTCAGAAAAAAAAAATTATACAAAAATATAACAAGAAATGAAGTTGGAGCCATTTTTTTAAGAAAAAAAGGCAAATTTCAAAGTTAATAGCATGTTATGAAGTTAGTGACAATTTCTGAATAGTGTCATGAAAGTTTTTTTCTTAAATATTGTTGGACTTTTAGCGACAGTTGATCAAATATTACCTTTAAAGAAGTTTTTTCCAGTCTTTTGCAGACAATTGACATTTTCTCAAGTTTGAGCTTCTACGACAACATTACAAGAATATTTGTGGGCCCTTTAAATGTCTCTTTAGGAATGGACTTGGTATCTTTTGTGTTGGCTCACAAAATTGTCATTAGTTGGTTATGTTTATGCACATATATTTTTATGCATGTTTGTATTGTTTATTTTATGCAATTTATGTGTTATTGATAAATTTGTTTTTCACATGATAAAATAACTTTGAACAAAATAAACTACACATGGAGTTTGGTTTTTAAAAATTATAATTTGAACATAAGTTGTAACAAGTTATTGTCTTAAAATAAAAACCAATTTTATAAAAAACGTTAATAACTGCAAATTTTGAAATACTCAATTATAAGTTTTAAAATTGTGATTTTTGTAACTTATGCAAACTTAAAATATATACTTAATAAAAGGAAGTTTTATTAAAGATATAATAGGTTCAAATGCGCTCAAGCTCAAAGTTAATACCGGTTATTAAAACTGAATCGTGTTAAATTATATAAAAACTAGGTTTTTATATAGAACCTTTAAAAGTGATTTTCTTTTGAAAATTGATACCATGACTTATTATATGTCTGTAATAAACATGATATCATATGTTTTTAAAACTAGAATTATAAAACATATAAAAGACCCTTTACAAACCTCAAATATATGCAATCCATTTTGAAGAGAACTCATATATCTTTTGTATGAACTAGTGGGATAAAGGATACCTAGTCGCTTAGTGTTATCTTTTGATGGTCGTGGTGTATTTGCGATTTCTATAACCAAGTTATAGGTCAATTACACAAGTTTATCAAATTGGATGATTTGATCGGAAATCTTTTGTGATAAAGGATACCTAAGCAAAAGAGCTTCGAGACATATATGGGATCAAACATGTCTAATTAAATTTGTTATTAGAGATCCCATGAATCTAGGAATTATATAGTAAGATATAACTGATAGTCGATATCTAACAAGGTTGCATTCAAATGGATGAGATAAAAGATACCTAACCATTAAGAGTAAATTACACGAATGGTCCTTATGGTTTGGGGTAATTTGCATGTTTGGTCTCTAACTTATTTTTTTAACTCGGAAGGTCCCTACTGTTTGTTTTTGTTGCACGATTGGTCCCTGTCTTACCTTAAAAGACTATTTTTCGCTTGATTTTTTAATTTATTTAAATAAACACACCCTTAACCCTACTTCCACCTCACATTACCTTACATCACCTACCCTACTTTATTTAAATAAATTAAAAAAATCAATGGCAAAATAGACTTTTTAGGTAAGAC
The DNA here is from genome assembly GCF_051521515.1 of Lactuca serriola. Classification (NCBI taxonomy): domain Eukaryota; kingdom Viridiplantae; phylum Streptophyta; class Magnoliopsida; order Asterales; family Asteraceae; genus Lactuca; species Lactuca serriola. The sequence continues at coordinate 46,485,895 of NC_136408.1, read as the reverse complement.
AAAGACCAAGCGCGCAATAAAAACAAACTGTAGGGACCTTCCGAGTTAAAAAAATAAGTTATGGATCAAACGTGCAAATTACCCCAAACCATAGGGACCATTCGTGTAATTTACTCAACAATTTATTTGTTTGCAACTTGGATCCTAAACTTTGATAATTAATGTTTTTGGAAACTAAAAGGGTATTAATAATTATTGAAGAGATTAAAATTTGAAAATATTAAATGAATTTTGTTAAGATTTTGTAGACAAATAATACATTCACATTACCATGATTTGTCATTTTTCTTTAATGCCTTAATGAAACAATAACATTCAATAAATACAACTTCAAAGAATGAGTTCATGTTTTGAGAGTGTAACATTCCGTTAAAAATACATAAATAAAATAAAATAAGTAAATAAATAAACAATAATAAATAAATAAATAAGCCCCAAAACCCCGAGATATACTTTATATTTTATTTTATTTTATCCCTAAGGCATATTAATTGGCAAGGTGTACACCTTGGGGTGTTAGAAGTTATATTTTATAGTTTAGGGGATCATAATTGTAACATGCGGACTTGAAATGAAAAGAATATTGTAGAGCAGGGGTTGTAGTGTAAATATTGGACCTCATCTGAACTAATTTGTGGAGTCAGGGGTCAAACTTGTAATAATGAATCAGAGTTTCATTTGGAACACGGGACTTGAACCCGACTCCTTTCCCCCTCTTATTCCCTCATTTAAAACCTAACCTTCTCAAACCTTAAACCTAATCACTATTGCAGCCACCACCTTATACCTCCCAACCTCCATTGTTAAGGTCGGAAACCACCAAGCCGCTGCAACCTCTGCCGACGCCACATCAGTCGGAGACCAGAGAAGAGAGTCGTATCTGTGGCTGCTGTTTCTATCTGCACCATCGTCGCCTGTTCATTCATATGAGTCCTCATCCGACTCGTGGTAGTTATCACTGTTGGGTTGCGTCGCCACCAAGCTTCGTCGTTGTTGGCCACTGTCGGGATGAAATAAAAACGTTGGTGTCCTTCGTTGTTACTGCTCTCGGTGAAGGATCGCCTATCCTCTCCTCCCCGATTCTGTTACGATGTGTCCGATCCGTTGAAGGCAACCGACGTTCGCTGCCATCCCCCATGCGACTCCTCTATCTTATCGGCTGCTCCGGTCATCGTTTACCACCCCAAAAGGTTTTCATGTCAGTGTTTCACGTGAGTACGTGTGTGCTGCTCCTGCTTCAAGTTCATGTGGCGTGTGTGTGTGCTTTTTGGGGTGGACCGAAAATGTTTAGAACCACCATGGCAGCCAACCATGGTGGTTGTCGCCGTGTGTTGCCCTTCTGCCACCACCAGCCACCGTGTGAGGTGGATGTGTGTGATGTAGTGTGTGTATTGGATTGTTGGAATTATTATTCAAACCGTCGTCGTCTGCGGGTGGCTGCCGCCGACCACCACTGCCCACGGTGGTAGTGGGTGGTTCCCAATTTATTAATTATATATTTATTTAATATTTAATTAGATAATCATTCAACTTTTGGAGTTGGAAACCCTAATTAGGGTTTAGAGAACCTTAATATCAAGAAACCCTAATTTTGGAGTTTGTCGGGACCCGCATTAAAACTATTAATTAAACCTAAAATAATACTTAATAATTCTCCACAATTAACTCGATTCAATATTGGACTTAATGGATCAAGTCCTTAATGGGTTTAGTGAGGAACACTAACCCTAGTTATCATTTTATGTAAAAAAATGTAACACCCTGACTCCCAGGTATCAATTTTAAAGTTTTATATTCATTATTATATACCTACTCGACGAGTTGGCTACCCCAACTCGTCGTGTAGAGATGGATATGGTTGCGTGGTTTATGGAACCTACTCGACAAGTAGAGGTTGTGCATGAAAACCCTAATTTTTAGGGTTTGCACCCTATTTAAAGGACCTTAAGTCCTTTCCCCCAGCCACCCTTTCCACTTTTAACGTCTAGAAGCAAACCCTAATCAATCTAACCCTATTTTGAGTGTGTGTGAGGCTAAAAGTGTGTGTTTGGTGCATTTCTTGAAGAGGCTTGAAGATTTAGAGGCTTGGAACGAGAAGAAGCTTGTAGATCTAGTATCTACATCGTGTTGGCATCCAGTTGAAGGGGAAGTCTTTACCATGGCTTTCCATTTCTTATATCTCTTCATATGTTAGTATATGGGAATTTTTGGTGCAAAAAGGGGGTCATGCTCGGGTTTGAGCTTGTCATGAGAACGTGGTCTCAGATTTGGACTCCCCTAGGACCTCATGAACATAAAGTTCTCGACTTTATCTAGCCCTAGCCCTTTTCCATATCATAAACCTCTTCCCAAGGCTAGTTTAGAGTGTTTTAGCTTCTTGAGGCCTTGCATGCACATAAAGTTAGCAACTTTACGTGATAACTACACCCTAGGAGTTTAGATCTACAGTTTGGAGCCTTGGTTTCGCTTAGAAACGTCTAGATGAGAAAAGGACCGAAGGAAGTTGACGAGTTGCATGGGCAAGTCGACGAGTTGGATGAGGGTTTCCCGCTTTCTGGGTTCTTCATGAACTCGACGAGTTAGCGAGATGACTCGACGAGTTGGTTAGGGTTTTCCCGATATTCTGGATGTTGCATGGACTTGAAGAGTTACTTGGTAACTCGACAAGTTGATTAGGGTTTTCACGACTTTTTGAGTTCTGAAGGAACTCGACGAGTCTGTAAGCTGCACTCGACGAGTTGGGTCAACATGGACTATTGACTTTGACTTTGACTAAGAGTTGACCAGTTTGACTTCTAAGGGTATTTGGTAATTTGTAATTTATGGGATTGGATCAATGGTGGTTGGAGGTGTTTGATTTCGGAGCCGTGTTTCGGGAGTTTGATCTTTTCAATTCAGTTCGTCGTTGAGAGGTGAGTTGTCCTCACTATACTAACAGGGTCGAAGACACCAATGCTGGCCCTTCTTTTTGGATTGTTATCCTGGTTATTACATGATGATATGCTTAGTAACCTATTAGGTCGGTATCCTGGTATATAGGATGATGCTATGTTAGTGACCGGTTAGGTCGGTATCCTGGTATATAGGATGATGCTATGATTAGTGATATGTTAGATTGGTTTGACTGTTTGTATATGCTAGCATTTGTTATCTATGTGTTGATTGTATGATTGGGGGTGGGTTGAGGCGGACATGCTTTGTGCCATAGGCCAACATACCCAGGGCAGCCCGGATAGACTGCAGGCCATGGGGGCATATCAGTCAGGCTAAAGGCCCGGTGAACGGTCCAGACAAGCTGAAGGCTCAGCGAGGCGGACCAGACATGCTGAAGGTTCTGAGAGTGGGCCAGACAGACTGAAGGCCCAGTGAGGGCGGTCCAGTCATACTGTAGACTCTATATGCATGTTGTTTGTTATGATATGGTTATGGTTTATATGGCGTTTGTTGTAACGGCCCGGAATCTCAGGTATTGTTAAATTATGTTTTTGGGGTGAGTTAAGAGGGGACTCGGCGAGTTGGAGCCTAGACTCGCCGAGTAGGACCGCAGACTTGGTCGCGGGTTCGCGACTGGACTCGACGAGTCCGGATATGGACTCGGCGAGTCTACGCTGTTTAGCGAAAACCCTAACCGTTCAGGTTTGGGTCGTATATAACGCATTATATGCCGTCATTGTTCGTCTTTTAGTCGATTGAGAAGAACCCTAAGCGGCTGTGAGCATCTAGAGCAAGATTGAAGGCCATTGGTGACTTGAAGAAGTTGTGGTGCAAGGAGGAGAAGAGTTTGGCTAAAGGAACTGCAAGGGATTCGAGTTCTGAGGTTTGGGGACACAGAGGGTGCGTTATTCAGGTAACATTCGGATCATTTCTGTTATTTTGATGTGTGCATGGATCTAGGGTTTATGGAACCCATTTGGTGATTAGATGGATTATTACCTTGTTACCCAAATGACTATAACCTTGTATTAGGACCTTTAGAGGTCCAGAAGGTCCCATGTTTGTGTATTTCGGGACAAAACTTATCTCAGGAGGCAGTTTGATCGACTGCATGGCATGGACTCGCCGAGTCCGATGAACAGACTCGGCGAGTAGCTTGGAGATTGACTGGAACTCATCGAGCTGTTCTTCAGACTCGGCGAGTGGAGTCGGGGTGGCCCCGCGATTCTTCCACGAGGATCTCGTCGTGCCAAGAGGGATACTCGACGAGTAGAAAGGGAACATCAGGGGAAGTTGGGGAGGACGTCTAGACTCGCCGAGTAGCCATGGCACTCGCCGAGTCCGGTCGAGTTGACCGTTGACCGTTGACCAGAGTTGACCTAAGTCTGACTTCTTAAGGATAGTCACATTTAGAAGATATAAGTGTTGATGAGGGATATGTGATGTTATAGGGAGGTTGTAGCTCGTCGGATTGTGCACGAGTGATTTCAGGATTTGCTAGCTTTCAGCATTCACGAGGTGAGTCTTCTCACTATACTGTACCCAGAAGGGTTTGACTGTGTGACCGGAAGGTCGGATATGATATGTGATACGTATGCTATATGTGGTAAGTTATTTGTTATATGTGTGCTATGTATGTCATGGGCCGGAAGGCGATTATATTATGGGTCGGAAGGCGATATGTTGTGTGATGGACCGGAAGGTCGGCGTGGGTAGGACCGGAAGGTTTACCCAGCAGGGACGGAAGTCCCCTGAGACACATGGACCGGAAGGTCAGGGCCTGGAAAGGCGTATGTGCGTAAGTTGTATATTGGGGAACTCACTAAGCATTTATGCTTACAGTTGTTATGCATGTGTTTCAGGTACTAGCGAGGACCGTGGGAAGGCGCCGGCGTGATCGATACACACTGAAGAATTTTTTATGATCTTGGGATTTAGACTATTTGTATTGACATAATACTTAAACTATTTATGCCTTGTTTTGGATGGAAATACTTTATTTTTTTTAAAATGAAAAATTTGTTTGAAAATTTGCGTTGTTACAATTGGTATCAGAGCCTAGGTTTGAGGGATTCGGGTGCACCTTCGGGGGTAACTGAACTCAAACCGAGGATTTGAGGAAACTTTTTAAATAAAGGCATAAACTTTTGTAAATGGTTTTGTGGTAAGCAAGAAAGAAGCAGTGTGTACGATCAGTCAGCGCCCGAACGGTAAAGATCCCCAAAATACCTTACAATATTATATGATATAAATTGTTATGCATGCTAGAAGACTAGGTATTCATGATAGGACTAGAGTGGCCTAATTTGTGATGCCTTAGTCTAGGGAAGGTTGCCGATATGAGATGCTTGCTAGTGTGCGGATAGATAGTGCATATCAGAAGTAGAGTACTCACTATCCGGGGTTTGGGGAGGAAGACTTGGGATGAATGCTGATGCGGTGTGGTCGGTAGTATTGGGCCCGTACTACCGAAGACACCGGGTCAGTGGGAGGCTCAAGTAAGAATCCCTGGACATCGGAGACTGAGTAGGGTTGCGTTATCAAGTGCGATTATACTCGGTGGAGTCTCTGATAGTTTTATGTTGTATTTTAGAGACATCATGGTTAGACCGCGCCACGGAGCGAGTTCGAGCGGTGTGAGTGACGAGGAGATTCGTCAGATGATTCACGAGGAGGTAGCGGCGGCGATCCGGGCTGAGATCCCGGAGATGTTTGGGTCTATTAAGACCACCATGATGGAGACATTCGATGAGCGGTACGCCGCATTGACTGAGGCTGCAACCGCTGCAGCTACCGCAGCTGTGGCCGCTGCTAGGCCACAGGGGGGGGACTCGTTGCTGTTCCGAGAGTTCAGCAACACGAAGCCACCGGAGTTCGATGGGACGCAGGATCCGATTGCTGCGATGAGGTGGATCGCGGATATAGAGGGGTGCTTCTACACTTGTTCATGCCCGGAGCACCTGAGGGTACAGTTCGCATTGAACCAGCTCCGTCTGGGAGCGAAGGACTGGTGGAAGTTCGTGACGGCGAACTTCACTTTGGCAGAGACTACAGCAGTGACATGGGAGGGGTTTACTGCCATGTTCAGGGATGAGTACGTTCCCCCGGTGGAGAGGGAACGATTGGTACAGGAGTTCTTAACCTTCAAGCAGGGTACTGATTCTGTTGCGGTGATCATGCGGAAGTTTCATGAGAGGGCGATGTTCTGCCCCGAGCTGGTATCCACTGATCATGCTCGGATGAGCCGGTACTTGGGTGTGTTGAGGAGGGATATCCGGGAGTTTGTGTCAAACTCCACCTACCATACTTTTTCTGAGCTTCAGGCGAATGCCAGGAAGCGCGAGATCGAGTTGGAGACACAGGCCAGGGAGGAGGCCGAGTCTCAGCGGGTGGACCGGCGACCGGCTCAGTTCCAGCCGGCAGCCAAGCGGATAAAGTCCTCCGATGCGAGCAAAGGAGGTTCGAAGGGCAACACTTGCGGAAAGTGTGGCAAGGGTCATGAGGGGGCGTGTCGATCTGGTGCTTGCTACAAGTGTGGCAAGGAGGGGCACATTGCTAGGGAGTGTCCCAAGGGATTTACGGTTTGCTTTCATTGCAACCAGACAGGCCATAGGAAGGCCGAGTGCCCTCAGCTTCTTCAGGGATCTGCACCTGCTGCCGGAGCTACTGCGACTCGACCGGTGAAGGCCGAGGCCCCGAGGGCTCGGGGAAGAGCCTTTCAGCTGACTGCGGAGGAGGTCCGCGCTGCGCCCGATGTCGTGGCAGGTATGTTGTAATTCACGTATTTATTTTAATGTCGAGATGTTATGCTTATGTTATTATATGCGTATGTACTTTCCTTGTGAACTCTGTGCCTGCCTTAGTGTTATTTGACTCGGGTGCGAGTAGGTCCTTTGTGTCCTTAGCCTTTAGTCAGCATATCAGCGTTAGTCGTGAGTCATTGAGTCGACCTTTGAGAGTTTCTATAGCTGACGAGAAAGTGATTTGTGCCACGGAGGTTCTTCGGGGATGTGTACTAGAGATTTTCGGGGTTGAATTCCCGATTGACCTGATTCCTATTGCGATGGGTGATGTCTGTGTCATCGTGGGCATGGACTGGTTGAGCCGATTCGGCGCTGTCATCGACTGTGAGTGTCAGTTGGTGACTATACGAGACCATAGTGGGGGAGTTCTTTCGGTGTACGGCGAGGGTACCCGTTCGGGATCAGCTTTTTGTTCGGCCGCTAGGGCGAGGCAGTGTCTACAGCAGGGCTGTAAGGGTTTTGTGGCGTATGTGATGGATACGCGGGAGGTTTCCGAGAGACTGAAATCAGTTGAGGAGGTCCCTGTGGTGCGCGAGTTTCCAGATGTTTTCCCCGAGGAGCTGTCGGGAGTACCTCCTGTGAGGCAAGTAGAGTTTGGTATCGATCTGGTTCCGGGGGCCGCGCCTATTGCTAAGGTGCCTTATCGTCTTGCACCTCCAGAGATGCAAGAGTTGTCCTCGCAGCTCCAGGAGTTGCTGGGGAAGGGATTCATTCGGCCGAGCAGCTCGCCGTGGGGAGCACCTATTCTGTTCGTCAAGAAGAAGGATGGTTCACACCGGATGTGCATTGATTACCGGGAGTTGAACAAGTTGACGGTCAAGAACCATTACCCGTTACCGAGGATCGATGATTTATTCGATCAGTTGCAGGGAGCGTCTTGGTTTTCCAAGATCGATCTGAGGTCAGGGTACCATCAGGTGAGAGTGCGGGACGAGGATGTCCAGAAGATAGCGTTTAGAACGCGATATGGGCATTATGAGTTTGTGGTGATGCCTTTTGGGCTCACCAATGCCCCGGCTGTGTTCATGGATCTCATGAACAGGGTATGCAGACCGATGTTGGATCGGTCAGTGATTGTATTTATCGACGACATTCTGGTGTATTCGAGATCTAGAGAGCAGCATGAGGAGCATTTGAGGGAGGTCCTTGAGGTATTGAGGTCGGAGAAGCTTTATGCAAAGTTCTCCAAATGTGACTTCTGGTTGCGGGAGGTCCAATTTCTAGGACATGTTGTTAATCAGAAAGGGATATTGGTCGATCCGGCCAAGGTTGAGGCGGTGATGAGTTGGGAGGTGCCGAAGTCACCCTCTGAGATCAGGAGCTTCCTTGGGTTGGCAGGGTATTATCGGAGGTTCATTAAGGATTTCTCCAAGATCGCAGTGCCGCTCACCAGATTGACCCGGAAGGGTGTTGCATTCTCATGGGGGCCCGAGCAGCAGACCTCCTTTGAGACACTTCGCCAGAGGTTGTGCGAAGCCCCGGTATTAGCTCTCCCAGAAGGGATGGAAGATTTTGTGGTATATTGCGACGCATCGATTTCGGGACTGGGTGCAGTGTTGATGCAGAGGGGTCATGTGATAGCTTATGCGTCGAGGCAGCTGAAGCCTCATGAGGCGAGATACCCCACGCATGATTTAGAGTTGGGAGCAATAGTGTTCGCTCTCAAGATTTGGCGTCACTACCTGTATGGGGTTCGATGTACGATATATACGGACCATAAGAGCTTGAAGTATTTGATGGATCAGCCCAACCTAAATATGCGTCAGAGGAGGTGGCTGGATGTGGTCAAGGATTATGATTGTGAGATCCTGTACCACCCAGGTAAGGCTAATGTGGTAGCCGACGCGTTGAGCCGCAAGGCGGAGAGCACTCCATTGCGAGATGTATGCTTGAGACTGACTGTGATGACTCCTGTATTGGATGCTATTCGTGGGGCACAGGCCGAAGCGGTGCGACCAGAAATGCAGAAGAAAGAGCGGGTTGTGGGGTTAATTTCAAAGTTCGTTAAGGATGGTCGAGGGCTTATGACGTTTCAGGGCCGGATTTGGGTACCGTTCGTGGGCGGTACACGTATTACTTTGATGGAAGAGGCTCATAGATCGAAATTCTCGATCCATCCCGGTGCTACGAAGATGTATTTGGACTTGAGGAAAGAGTATTGGTGGCCCTGTATGAAGAGGGACGTTGGATGGTTCGTTGAGAGGTGCTTGACCTACCGTAGGGTTAAGGCCGAGCACCAGAGACCGCATGGCAAGTTACAGCCATTGGAGATCCCCGAGTGGAAGTGGGAACAAATCACTATGGATTTCATCACCAAATTGCCGAGGACAGCCAGGGGAGTTGATGCAATTTGGGTGATTGTGGATAGGTTGACGAAGAGTGCACACTTCCTTGCCATCGGCGAGAGTTCTTCAGCGGAGAAGTTGGCGGAGATATATGTGAGAGAAGTGGTATCTCGGCATGGAGTGCCGATCTCGATTGTTTCAGACCGTGATGTGCGCTTCACTTCCAGGTTCTGGAAGAAATTCCATGAGGAGCTGGGTACTAAATTGCATTTTAGTACCGCATACCATCCCCAGACAGACGGTCAGAGCGAGCGGACGATTTAGACGCTGGAGGACATGCTTCGAGCGTGTGTGTTAGACTTCGGGGGTAGCTGGGATGCATATTTACCCTTAGCAGAGTTTTCCTACAACAACAGCCATCATTCGAGCATTGGTATGCCACCTTTTGAGCTGTTGTATGGTAGGAGGTGTCGGACCCCCATTTGCTGGGGAGAGGTGGGACAAAGAGTGATGGGCAGCACAGAGATTGTACTTCAGACGACAGAGCAGATTCAGCAAGTTAGACAGAGGTTATTGACCGCCCAGAGCCGACAGAAGAGTTATGCAGACAGGCGCCGATCCGAGCTTGAATTTCAGGTCGGCGACTTCGTTCTCCTGAAGGTCTCTCCTTGGAAAGGAGTGATTCGATTCAGGAAGAGGGGCAAGTTGGGGCCCCGGTATATTGGACCATTTCGTGTGATTGCAAGGATAGGCCGGGTAGCCTATCGGTGGGAGTTGCCAGCGGAGTTGGGTCAGATCCACGACACCTTTCATGTGTCGCAATTGAGGAAGTGCATAGCCGATGAGTCGGCAGTGGTTCCATTGGAGGATATTCAGGTGGATGCGAGCCTGAATTATGCCGAGAGACCAGTGGCCATCAGGGATCGGAAGATCAAGGTTCTGAGGAACAAGGAAGTACCTCTGGTGTTGGTTCAGTGGCAACACCGTAAGGGGTCGGAAATGACTTGGGAGCCGGAACGTGAGATGCGGGAGCAGCATCCGGAACTATTTTCAGAGTGAGACTTCGAGGGCGAAGTCTAATCCAAGTGGGGGAGAGTTGTAACGGCCCAGAATCTCAGGTATTGTTAAATTATGTTTTTGGGGTGAGTTAAGAGGGGACTCGGCGAGTTGGAGCCTAGACTCGCCGAGTAGGACCGCAGACTTGGTCGCGGGTTCGCGACTGGACTCGACGAGTCCGGATATGGACTCGGCGAGTCTACGCTGTTTAGCGAAAACCCTAACCGTTCAGGTTTGGGTCGTATATAACGCATTATATGCCGTCATTGTTCGTCTTTTAGTCGATTGAGAAGAACCCTAAGCGGCTGTGAGCATCTAGAGCAAGATTGAAGGCCATTGGTGACTTTAAGAAGTTGTGGTGCAAGGAGGAGAAGAGTTTGGCTAAAGGAACTGCAAGGGATTCGAGTTCTGAGGTTTGGGGACACAGAGGGTGCGTTATTCAGGTAACATTCGGATCATTTCTGTTATTTTGATGTGTGCATGGATCTAGGGTTTATGGAACCCATTTGGTGATTAGATGGATTATTACCTTGTTACCCAAACAACTATAACCTTGTATTAGGACCTTTAGAGGTCCAGAAGGTCCCATGCTTGTGTATTTCGGGACAAAACTTATCTCAGGAGGCAGTTTGATCGACTGCATGGCATGGACTCGCCGAGTCCGATGAACAGACTCGGCGAGTAGCTTGGAGATTGACTGGAACTCGTCGAGCTGTTCTTCAGACTCGGCGAGTGGAGTCGGGGTGGCCCCGCGATTCTTCCACGAGGATCTCGTCGTGCCAAGAGGGATACTCGACGAGTAGAAAGGGAACATCAGGGGAAGTTGGGGAGGACGTCTAGACTCGCCGAGTCGCCATGGCACTCGCCGAGTCCGGTCGAGTTGACCGTTGACCGTTGACCAGAGTTGACCTAAGTCTGACTTCTTAAGGATAGTCACATTTAGAAGATATAAGTGTTGATGAGGGATATGTGATGTTATAGGGAGGTTGTAGCTCGTCGGATTGTGCACGAGTGATTTCAGGATTTGCTAGCTTTCAGCATTCACGAGGTGAGTCTTCTCACTATACTGTACCCATAAGGGTTTGACTGTGTGACCGGAAGGTCGGATATGATATGTGATACGTATGCTATATGTGGTAAGTTATTTGTTATATGTGTGCTATGTATGTCATGGGCCGGAAGGCGATTATATTATGGGCCGGAAGGCGATATGTTGTGTGATGGACCGGAAGGTCGGCGTGGGTAGGACCGGAAGGTTTACCCAGCAGGGACGGAAGTCCCCTGAGACACATGGACCGGAAGGTCAGGGCCTGGAAAGGCGTATGTGCGTAAGTTGTATATTGGGGAACTCACTAAGCATTTATGCTTACAGTTGTTATGCATGTGTTTCAGGTACTAGCGAGGACCGTGGGAAGGCGCCGGCGTGATCGATACACACTGAAGAATGTTTTTATGATATTGGGATTTAGACTATTTGTATTGACATAATACTTAAATTATTTATGCCTTGTTTTGGATGGAAATACTTTATTTTTTTAAAATGAAAAATTTGTTTGAAAATTTGCGTTGTTACATTTGTATTTTGGGGGAACTCACTAAGCTTCGGACTTACAGTTTTGGATTTTGTTTTAGGTACTTCGGATGATCTCAGGAAGGCGAAGGCGTGATCGTGCACCTCCTCGCATTTTTATGATTTGATTTCTGGGATGCTCTGATATGAAACTATTTGGAAAACATTTTGTAATAAATAATGGTTTTTGAATTCTTGAAAAAAATTTAATTTTTCATGAATTTTATGGATGCTACAAGTTGGTATTAGAGCCTTAGTTTGAGTGAATTAAAGGAACGCCCTTATGAATCCAGTCTCAAACTAAGGAAAATGGTTTTCAAAATGGTTTTCAAAATACTAAAGGAGGATGCAGAGTGTACGATCGGCCGAAGCCAGTAAGTAGACCCGAAAATACCATACAGATATTTGATATTATGATATGTTATAACAACATGCTAGTGATAGGCTATGGATATTCAGGAATTGCATGATAGAATGGCCTGATTATATGATGCCTGATAGCCTAGGATTTCTTTATATGAAATTGACATCATTACCGTAGTTCCTTAGTGTATGCATCATAGTTGTACATAATTAAGATCTTATTGCTTGAGAATATTTGGTTTGGCCTTATTTCATGTTCTTGTCTGATTAAGGGCTTAGGGTATGATCATATATTCAAATGTAGGGTCCAGCGTTATGTATGACTAGCCTACACGAGTGTTGCAGGGTTGGTGGAAGTTTCATGGGTGAGTTGTGTGAGGTCACTCATCTAGTTATGAGATATTTATCCTTCCTCTTGGAGTGAGGATTGAGCACTCGCCATGCTTATGTATATTGTTAGGGCGTTGTGATGATACTTGAGACAAATACGGGTAGGTGTGGAAGGTAGTATGGGCCCGTACTACTGAAAGCACAAGACTCATACGCATAGCAAGGGAGTCACAACCACTAGGGTTTGGTTGGGAGTTGGTTCCTCGTTATTATATGGAATGTATGATATCTTCCTGGTATAATTTCAACATGGTGGTTAAGAGACGATTTATGACTAGATCCGGGCCAGGATCAGGAGATGGTGGTCAGGATGGACCAATAGTGCCCAAGCCCATTGGTTAGATAAGGTCGGATATGTTGGACGCCAGGATTCGAGAGATCCTGCATGATGAGGTTGCTAATCTGTTCCAGGCATAGTTTGCGGAGATGTTTGGGTCTATCAAGATGTGACATCCCCATTTTCATGGCCATAAAAGACCGATTTTGTTTATGCTTTGTTTAAAAATCAGTGTAACATTTTAAATAAAAGTGTTGCGGAATTTGTCCCAAAACAAAATATGATAAAGATTTATCAAAAGCATTCCCATAGAAATGTATTTCATTAAAAAGACTCGGGATGTCATGTTCGATACAGATCATAAGCATAGACAATACAACATAGTCCTTACTAGTTACTACATTATTCCGTATTTACAGGCCTAAAATCCCTTAATCTCTCATCCCAAGACATCACATCTATGCTTATGCGCCACTACTTGTAATACAAGAAACTGAGTGGGTCAGGCTTGGGAGACTGGTGAGCACATAGGGTTTTCAACCCACAATAAATAAGTTTATTAACTTTATCAAACCAAACAAACCCGATTATCCGTTCCTGTTATCCTCACTTTACGTCCCTAAAACATCTAACACAAGGGACCTAGTCTAAGGACTTTCATCGGGGTGGACACTACTGTTGAGTGGATTCGTTAGCAATAAATGTCCTTAAGGCAACCATGTGGGGGATGGAGTACACCTGGTGAGCACACAATTCAAATAAACACCTACAGGTTGTGAGCCTGCTAGTGATACTCTCAAAACAATTTTCCTTCGATAAAACCTAGTATCAATACCACTAGGGTTTAGTCTAACGATAATCGCGACTAATTAATAGTCTGACTATTATTACTATTATATAAAGGTTAAACGATACGTATATAACTCATAACAATAGCCCAAATAGTTATTTTAAGGACTAAATAACATTACTATAATTATTTGAAAGCTATATTAAAAATTGCATAAGCGTAGCTCACTTACAACGAATTTTAAAGAAAAATGGGCTTTGCTCGGAGCAGCGTTTCGAAACCGAAAGACCCTTTTTCTCGGGACTACGGGAGCCTCGGGGCTTCCTTCGGGTGCTAGGGGGTTCCCTAGGGTTTAGGGCACTTAGAGAGAGAAAGTAGTGGGAGAAAGAATTGATTTTTGGTGTGAGAAACCGGCTGCCCTCGCACCCCTATTTATAGGTGCGAGGCTTCGCACTACGCTGGGCGTTTAGCATGTTACGTGGGGCATAACTTTGTATAAGAAGACCAGCTGTCTCGCACGTGTCATGCTCCTGGTGGTCAGCCTCGGATCCGGATAAGAACCGAAGTACGTTGGGCGTACCCGGCCTCGGACGCGGGGCGTAGCGAAGGGGAGACGTGTGCTTTATCTGAAGCGAGACCGTGGGCCGCAAGCGACGGTTGTGATTGTGCCACGTCATCGTTTTCGCACCAGATCTCACAAATTTACTTTCCGACTTCTAAAAATCATAACTTTCACATACAGGATCCATTTTTGACGTTCTTTATATCCACGCGTATGCGGAAACGTACTCTACAACTTTCGTTTAGAATCCGTCGGCTAATTTTGACTTTATTTTAAAAGTTATATTATTAACAGGCCATGATAGGATTGGTCCGTTAAAAATTCGTAACTTCTTCATCCGACGTCCGTTTTCGTCTGTCTTTTTATCGTTTTGCTACAAACAACGAGATCTTCGATTCTCGTTTAGGTCATGTCGGTAAAAACCGTTCGATCTAGTATTTGAACTTCGAGATGTACAATGCTAAGCCGAAATTTCAAAAAATCATAACTTCTTCTTACGAAGTCAGATTTGGGCGTTCTTTTTATGGACGCTCTCGGTTTAACGTATTCTATGACTTTCGTTTCGATCGCTAAGGCTAAATCTCGCTCTATCATAAATTCACTATTTATGCTTCCCGGTATCGTGCCGGTTTCGTTGCGAAACTTCGACGGGTCATAACTTCTTCGTTATAACTCGGATTTCGACGTTCTTTATATCCCCAGAATCCTTGTTTCGACCACTACAACTTTATGTAAAGATATGGGGGCTTATATCACACTTTAATTTTGAGGCTTATTTTTATCCTTTATTTATTATACATTTATAAATGAGTAATAAACACACAAATACACATAATTCACATAATACTCAAATATTTCATCTTTATTACTTCAAAAAGAGTTACAATAGTTGACCTAGACTATTACATTGTCTAAAAATGCTTAACCCTGAAACTCGGGTGTTACACAAGACCACTATGGTGGAGTACTTTGATGAGCGCTACGCAGCTCTTGCTGAGACGGCTGCCGCTGCAGCTATGACATCCTCATTTTCACGGCCAGTAAAAGCCGATTTGTTTATGCTTCATTTTCAAAATCAGCGTATACTTTTATAGAAAAGTGTTGCGGAATTTTGTTCCCAGAAAAACATGATAAATATGTTATCAAATCATTTCCGAAGAAATGTATTTTATTCATTTTAAAACTTTGGGATGTCAACGTTTATACAGAAACATAAGCATAAACAGAACTTACATTCATTTACACTAGTGATCTACATCTCTTTAATCTCTCAGTGTAGTGCAACTTTATATCGACACCTGTGATAAAAATAAACTGAGTGGGTCAGGTTCGAAAACCTGGTGAGTACATAGTGTAGTACATAGGGGCAGGTCGGGCACCCTGATATGCCTGACAGTATGTATATGTTATGTGATTGTATGGTATGTGGTACGATGGGGGAGCTCACTAAGCTTCGTGCTTACAGTTTACAGTTTTGGTTTCAGGTACCTCTTCAGCGATAGGGAAGGAGCTGACACGGTAGCGGCACATCATACACACACTCATCGTTTCCGCTCTATGGATATTCTGGGATTGTACTCTGACATGTTCTTATTTTATGACTTGGGTTTCAGACACAATACATTGTTTTATGAGATGATGTGATTTCACATTATTTTCTTATGAATGTTTTTATGAGTCAGTTAATTAAAAAGAAATTTTTGGTCTTGAAAATTGGGTCGTTACAACTTACCATGCCTACACAAAAGGGCGTACCCTTTGAATGGACAGATAAGCAAGAAGTTGCATTCCGAACTCTGAAGTTAGCTCTCTGCAGTGCAACGATACTATCACTACTAGAGGGAACAGAGGACTTCGTAGTTTACTGCGATGCATCGAATCAGGGTTTAGGTTATGTACTCATGCAACGTGGAAAGGTGATAGCTTATGCGTCCCAAAAACTAAAGACACATGAGGTGAATTATACCGCTAATGATCTTAAATTAGGAGTTGTGGTTTTTGCCTTAAAGATTTGGAGGCACTACCTTTATGGTACCAAGTGCACCATTTTCACTGACCACAAGAGTCTCCAACACATTTTAAATCAAAAGGAGTTAAACATGAGGCAACAAAGATGGGTTGAGCTATTGAACGATTATGAGTGCGAAATCAAGTATCACCTAGGCAAGGCTAATGTGGTAGTTGATGCCTTGAGTCGAAAAGAATACTCGAATCATCATGTGAAGACTCTCTCAATAACCATTCAATCACACCTGACCTTGCAAATCAGAGCAGCCCAGTTCGATGCCATGAAGGCAGAAAACAAAACGAGCAAAGCGTTACGCGGAATGGAAAAGAACTTCGAAGTCAAAGAGGACAGAGCACATTATTTCATGAACCGAATTTGGATCCATAAACTTGGAGGATTCAGAGAGGTAGTCATGAATGAAGCCCATAAGACACGATACTCCATCCATCCGGGTTCAGATAAAATGTACTTGGATATCAGGCAAAATTATTGGTGGCCTAACATGAAGGCAGAAATTGCCACTTATGTTAGCAAGTGCCTCACTTGTGCTAAAGTAAAGGTAGAATATCAGAAGCCCTCGAGATTATTACAACAACCAGTAATACCTTAGTGGAAATGGGAAAGGATTGCTATGGACTTTGTGACCAAACTACCCAAGACAACAGATGGTTTGGATACCATATGGGTAATAGTCGACAGGTTGACGAAATATGCTCATTTCCTGCCAATAAAAGAGTCATACAAGATGGAACGACTGACAAGAATTTATATCAAGTAAATCGTGAGACTCCATGGAGTGCCAATATCTATCATCTCAGATAGAGATAGTAGGTTTACTTCATGCTTTTGGCAATCTCTTCAGAAAGCTATGGTAACACAACTTGACATGAGCACTGCCTACCACCCACAAACGGATGGTCAAAGCGAGTGAACCATTCAAACGCTCGAAGATATGCTTCGTGCATGTGTTATAGACTTTGGAAGGTCGTGGGATACCTACTTTCCTTTAAATCGAATTCTCGTATAACAACAGTTATCACTCAAGCATCAAAGTTGCTCCTTTCGAGGCATTGTATGGGCGTAAATGTAGATCACCGTTGTGTTGGGCTGAGGTAGGTGACACTCAGCTAGCAAGAGGACAAAAACCAAGCAAGGCATTAACGGGACCAGAAATCATATGCGAAACGACTGAGAAGATAATTCAAATCAGAGCTCGAATGCAAGCATCACGAGACAGACAAAAGAGTTATGCTGATAAATGGCAAAAGCCCTTGGAATTTCAAGGGGGGATCGGGTGTTGTTAAAGGTCTCTCCCTGGAAAGGGGTGATTCGTTTTGGGAAACGGGGAAAACTAAACCCATAATACATTGGCCCCTTCGAGATTCTTTCCCGAATCGGTCCGGTGGCTTATAGACTGCAGCTACCCCCTGAGCTCCACAGTGTACACCTCGTGTTCCATGTTTCCAATTTAAAGAAGTGCTTATCCGACGAAACTCTCGTCATTCCATTAGAAGAAATCAAAATCAACGAGAATCTCCTGTTCTTCGAGGAACCAGATGAAATTATGGACAGGGAAGTGAAGCGTACTAAGCAAAGTCGCATTCCGATTGTGAAAGTTCGGTGGAACGCGAAACGTGGACCAGAATTCACATGGGAACGCGAAGACCAGATGAAGCAGAAGTACCCTCACCTATTATCGCATTCTCAAATCTAGCTTTAAAAAGAATTTCGGGATGAAATTCCCTCTAATGGGGGGATGATGTCACAACTAGGAATTCTGATGCTTTGTAAACACTTAACAAAGATAACATTGTAACTAAAACTTGAAAGCATGTATGGTGCTTATTCAATGACAACAAAATTCCATCAAACACTCTATAAAAATATTCAAATAGTCAACAAAAGGTTGGAAACCCTAAAAATCCCGGTTTAAGTCCATTTTGGACTACGATTTCCTTATTGGGACTAATGGACCAATAACTTCCAACTTGACTATTTTGGGCTTAGAACTTTTTAATGGGCCCTAATTGGACCCATTTGCATGAAAATTAACATTTTGGGCCTTATAAGCCTAAAATGGTCTAGTTTATCTTTAATGGGCCTTATTGGGCCATAACAAATCTAATTAGCCCTAAAGGGCCATAAAACTCATTCTTTGATGTATATTGGGCCGTGAACTACTCTAAAGTCCCAATGGGCCGAAAATCATCAAATTAGGCCTCATATTTTCTGACTCAAGCACTAAAGGCGCAAACCACCTCTCCCATTTCCTTCTCTCGGCCTAACACACACACACACATATATATATATATATATATATATATATATATATATATATATATATATAAGGGAAATAGAGGTTGACTTTGGAGGTGCCACCTCCATATTACACAACAAATAATAAAGTAATTGCATCCCATACTTCCATTCAAGCTTGTATGATCCAACATGCATCAAGGTCTCTTTCCCTCTCTCTTTTTCTTCCTCTCGGCCGAAGCTGACCACACACACACACATCACCATTGCAAATTACTTCAAACTCTCTCTAGAATACCTTCATCCTTCCTCCAAATTTTCGAGAACCATAAGGGCTTCAAGAAGAATCTCATTCAAAAATCACTTCCAACTACATACTAGTGGTAAGATCTTGCAAACATGTTTTCCTTCTACACTTAATCACTCTTCTTACAACCTTAAATTATTGATCATACTCCATAGAACTCTTCAAATTCGAGGTCTCTTCAAGGAGCTTGCTAGGACCAAATTTTCTTCATTTCTTTCTTCAAAACCGTGAGCAACAAAGCAAGGTGAGTTCATACCCCTCTATTTTTGGTTTTCACAAGTTTTATGGGGGAGAATACAAGTAAAATGTGTAGATCTATGTGTATTTGTAGGTTATGTGTGATTTCATGTGTTTATGTGGTAAATATGTGCCAAAAATGAAAGAAATCTCGAGATCTATAGTTCAAGGAGGAAAAACACATGATCTAGAAGGTATTACACTTAACAAGTCAAGAAAAATTATCATCTAAGGTTATAATAAGCATGTTACAACATAAAACTCATTTTGGGCTATTTTTGTCAAATAAACAAAAGTTGGGAAAAAGGTTGTCATTCATAGTTTTTATAAGGATCAAAAGGGTCAAAAACAGTTAAAATAGAAGTTTTCTGAATATTATGCTCTTCAAAGGACTAAAAATGTAAATTGTAACCTATTGGGCCAAAATTTGGGCTTTTCGGCCAACAGGCCCAAAATTTGCGAAAAAAATGGGTTTTAAGGGGATGAAATGGTAAATTTCTCAAAACAGTGGGTAGAAAAGTAAATAAACCTATTTCAGGGGTTAAAATGACCTTATTTGCCAAAAAGGATTAAAAATGTAAAGTTTTTGGATTTTGGGTCAAATTTGAAAAAGTTGCGAAAAGTTGGGATTATAAATGAAAATCTTTTATTAAAGGGACAGTAATTGCCAAAAAGTAAACTTTGGGCTGAAAACGTCTTTTAAAGAAGTCTTTGGGCCAAAATATCAAGAAAAATAGTTGAAGGACCTAAAATGTCATTTTTTTAATAAAAATGGACTAAAAGTGTCGTTTTTCTTAAAGACTGGCTGAATAGGTCAAACCAATATTTTTGAGTCGATTATTTTATTATTAAGATATTTGGTCAAAAATACCAAAATCCTAACTAGGAATTTAGAATGGAAAAATGTGCATATATTTTCATTAATTTAAATATCGTTATAAAACAATTGACAAACTTCGTGCCTTTGCGATTTAACAATTGACAAATCAGACCTTCCGACAATTATACCATACTTAAAACAAGTAACTATTCAAACTGTTGGGCTTGAAAGATTCTAATCATGCTTATTGGGCCTCCGTGACCCATTAACATGACTTTTGGGCGTAACAATAATAATATATGTTTTATTGGACCTCCTGTGACCCAATTACACGCTTAAGGGACCCTCAATGGCAACTACATGTTGTTGGGCCTTAGTGGCCCACTAGCATTGCTAGTAAGGTCCAAATAAATCGTATTGCGAAGTAGGCCAACGCGCCCTTCGTATACTCGACATCCTTGGATAACACACACGATTAGTGGAACCTCGCAGTCCTATTCTCCTCGTATGTTAGGCTTACCTTCTATTTAAGTAAACAAAAATCAGGTCGTTAATCAAGGGTAATCAAATTCGTTTGGATTATGTGATTAATAACGGGCAACACCTTTAAGTGTCGGTCATAGTTTGTAGTTATATTCAAAGTCTCCTGGAGGGAGAGCGAGAGTTTGTGTATAGATCTATATAGGGTGACTCCCCCACACCTCAGCTGTTCGCTACAATTAGACTCGGCCAGTCTAGGGTGACAAAATCTTAAGATCAATTTCGGCGTTCACTAGAATGCCAAGACAGACGAACTAGTCATTATCATGCATGGTTATAACGACTCACATAAAAATCCAATACCATCTAAGTAATCAAAGGAAATCATATTTAGTCGTTGTGATGATATAATATTACAAAACGACATACTATTTATCGGAAAACATCGGGTTTTTTCGGGGGAAATCAACATTAGTCACTTGTACTCTCAATAACTATAAAGCAAAACTTCTCATTCATACACGTTTTGAAATCATTCATGCATAAACCTATGGATCTTCACACTTTTTGTATAAACAATTGTCGTTTCAGAAAATATCGAATTTTCTGGGTTTTTATAAACTACACAAAACATTTTCATATCAAACCTGCTTATGAACTCACCAACATTCCATATGTTGACGTTTTCAAAATAACTTGTATTCTCAGGTAACAGATAAACTGAAGAACAATACAAAGTGTATTAGGATGTTATGTTTTGAAAAACTCTCAAACAATTTGCTGTGGAAATGTAATATTTAGACAATGTACTTGATGCGATGTGAACAATGTCAGTTGTAATATATTGATGCATGGTGATGTTTATGTTATGTTTCATGTATATACATTGTGATGATATTTCAATTTAAGTCACGCAAGCCCTCGGACGTTTTCGCCGTCTGGTCCGGGGGTGTGACAGTTAAATCCTAATACCCATGACTCTTCATTTACCTAGGATCCATGGGTTAAAAGATCCATGGACTTCCATATCCTCTTAGCCCATCCTAAATAAATCTTAGCCCAATCCATATATATGTAAGAGTCCATATTTAATTAGCCTCTTTTGATCACTAAATTAATTTTTGATCAACACTAATTAAATTATATGATTTCATATTAATATATTATAACTCATAATATATTAATATATCATAAACATCTTATTCTCAAAAATATATCCATACAAATTGTTAGGTGAAGTGCAACCCAAATGGACCATGTCGGGTCAGGCCAAGTTCCTACCAAATATAGTTACGGACTTAGACACCTTATCCAAGAAATCTTTGGGACTTGGACGTCTAATGTGGGAAAACCCTTCAGATATAGGGTCTTTAGGGGACTTCATGGCATAAAGGTGCCAACTTTATGGCCATGAAGGTCCCATCCATGCAACTTATGGACCATCCTTTTGGACTTTTGAGCCAAGTAGTCCATGCATGTAAGTAAAGATAGGAACTTTACGTGATATATCATCCCTAGGGGACCATATCTATGGTTTGGAAGCATTGAACTCGATTGGAAGTGACTGAATGAATTTAGACTAAGAGAACCCGATGAGTTGTTCATCCAACTCGGCGAGTTGGAAGGTGGTCCCTCGACCTTTTCTCTTTACTGAGCAAAATCGGCGAGTATAGGAGATGACTCAGCGAGTTGGCCATGGTTTTTGGGTTTTGAAGACTAAAGAACTCGACGAGTTCAAGGAGGAACTCGACGAGTTGTGTTGAAAAGTCTCGACACTGTTATAGGGAGGAACTCGACGAGTTGATGGGTCAACTCGGCGAGTTGAATCAACCCGGAAGGTTGATTTTGACCATAATATTTACTTTGAACTAAGTTGACCCTTAAGGGGTCATGAGTACGGAAGGATAATTAAAGGAAATGTTTAATTGTAGGAGTGTGAGAGGGGTTGATTTCAGAGCAGGAGTTTTTGCAGCTATTCCCAGTTATCGAGGTGAGTTACCTTCCAGTAAGAGTGGGTCGAAGGCACCAATGCCGACCCACTAGTATTTGATTATTGTTGAGATGATTGTCTTTGTGATAATTGTCTGGTATGCCACTATTTTTTATGCTTTATGTGTCAGTATGTTATGTTGTTATGTGATAGTGGTAGGAAGGGTAAGATAGACCCTGTTACCGGTTGAAAGAGACCGAATGTGAGACCATCACCCATATATGCTAGGCAGTATGTGATTTATATGTATATGTTAGGGTATTATGTGGTAGTGATAGGGGTGAAATAGTCATCGGTTACCGGTTGAAAGAGACTGAAGGGGTAGGCCAACACCCATATATGCTAGGCAGTTACCGGTTGAAAGATACCGATAGGGGGGCTAGCACCAAGATATGCAAGACATTATGTTATTGTTGATGGGTTTTGAGCATTCCAACACTTCCTAAGTGTGCATGCAACCCTAATAACCTTGGATCTATGTTTGTCTAATTATCATGCAAAGTTGATTTCCAAGGTTATGATCCTATCTAGCATACATGGGGAACAATTTTAACTTGAATGAAAGATAGAACTACATACCTTGTTTTTGATTTTGATCCTTGAAAATTTTTGAGCCTAGCACCCAAAGTGTGATGCCTCAAATGCTTCACACAACACCAAATGCCATGGAGTAAACTTGGAGAGAAAATATAACACTCTAAAAATCGGCTCTAGCCCTCAAGCATGCATGTGTGTAGCCGATTTTGGGAGAAACATGAGCTTTATATAGTGTTGACACATTTAGGGTTACACCATGTAAACCCTAATGTGTCATGACTCTTAATTTCCATGACCCATGGGTTTGTAACTCCCATGGAGCATCCAATGGGTTTAACCCAACTTGATTATACACTGAGCCTTTTAGCCCACTATATAAGTTATGGATGATTTACATAATCAACCCATATATTTAATTAGTTACAATTTGGTCACTTAATTAATTCTAGATTAATTCTTGATCAAACTAATTAAATAATATTATTAATATATTAGAACTTATAATATATTAATAAACTATAAGTGTAATATTTCTCTCATTTAGTCTATCCAATTGCATGGTGCCATGCAACCCAAATGGACCATGCCGGATCGGGTCAAGTACATACCAGAAATAGTTATGGACTTAGACACCTTATCCAACAGTCTCCCACTTGGATGAGTCTAATAACTATAACTGCAAGTATGACTTCAGGAACCGATCGACAATCGTAGCTCTTTTCAAGGTTTCTCGGAACTGAGAAGATGATGGTACGCCATTTCAGATAAGGGATCATATAATCCTCTGTTCTAGATATCAGCCGGACAAATACATGGAACATGGTCTTGCTTATTGTCCATCAATTTGTTTCCCGATTTCCGATTTGTTTGACATAGAACTTAATTGAACACATCAACTTAGTTCTGACCGGGCCCGGTACATGGGTCAAAACAAAATCATCGAGGGGCCCAGATATCAGCTTCTAATCCAAGAAGAAACAGATAAACTTCGACTCATATGCTTGTTCTACTACTTGTTAAATTACACACAAATGCACGTTTTATAACATCGAGTTACCAATGTGTTTTCGCACGATCAATGCATAACTAACTCATAGTTAACAAGTCATATCTCTAGGTTTGAAGACTTATATGATATTACCGTCTCGCGATCACTCGAGATAAATTCCATGAAGTGATACCAGCGAGTGTGGGTTGAATCCAATACTCGGAACTTATGAGCACTCATGAATGCCGAGGCCATGTCCAACACCTTAGACCTCTACAACCAACTCATGACAGTCTTAATTCATATCTACTCCCGATATATGACCGACTGTGGATAATTTGAATAATATGTAAAAACACAACATAAATATTCGGGAAGTCAAAACATGCAAAAGAAATAATAGTAAACGATTGACAAAAGATAGCACCACTTTACTCATGAATAAACACAACTTTTATTCATCATCAAATGCCAATTACATTTTACATATTTCAGGATTATCTAACTACTAAAACTAATATCATCCTTCAGCCCTATGCTCCTTACATGCTGAAGATGCTTAACCCTACCCAGTCCCTTCGTGAGGGGATCTACCGGGTTCTCATCTGATGATACCCTTTTTGCCACGAGGAGTCCTTCTTCTATACGATGTCTGATGAAATGATATTTTCTGTAAATGTGTCTGGATCTCCCATGATCCCTTGGTTCCTTTGCTAAGGCAACTGCACTTTCGCTATCACATAAAATCTCTATGGGCTCTGATATAGCTGGTACAACTCCAAGGTCTCCAATGAAGTTCTTTAGCCATATAGCCTCTTTTGCCGCCTCGCTTGCCGCTATATACTCTGATTTGCAAGTTGAATCAGCCACTCTCTCTTGCTTGGAACTTTTCCAAGAGATTGCTCCTCCATTTAAGGTAAAGACCCAGCCCAACTGAGAGCGGAAATTATCCCTATCAGTCTGGAAGCTAGCATCACTATACCCTACAACTCTCAAGTCATCACTCCTACCAAGGGTAAGGACCCATTCCTTAGTCCTCCGCAGGTACTTGAGAATGTTCTTTACCGTTGTCCAGTGAGCCTTACCAGGGTTCCCCTGATACCTACTAACCATGCTTAACTCAAAGGCTACATCAGGACGAGTACAGGTCATAGCATACATGATCGAGCCTACTGCCGAAGCATAAGGTACCCGACTCATTTCAGCTATCTCAATCTCAGTAATCGGGCTCTGAGTCTTACTGAGTCTAGTGTTACTCTGGATGGGTAACTCTCCTTTCTTGGAATCTTTCATGCTGAATCTCTTCAGCACCTTATCCAAGTATGTACTCTGACTAAGTCCAATTAGTCTTTTACTCCGGTCTCTTAGAATCCTTATCCCTAGAATATAGGCAGCTTCTCCTAGGTCCTTCATAGAAAAACACTTCCCAAGCCAGGACTTGACTTCCTGTAGAGTTGGGATGTCATTTCCTATGAGTAGTATGTCATCCACATATAGTACCAAAAAACTAACTATACTCCCACTAGCCTTGACATATACACAAGATTCATCTTCACTTCTCGAAAAGCCAAACTCTTTGACTTTCTCATCAAAGCAAATATTCCATCTGCGAGGTGCTTGCTTTAATCCATAAATGGATTTCTCAAGTTTACACACTCTATTAGTGTACTCTATGCTGACAAAACCCTCTGGCTGATTCATGTAAACATCTTCAGCCAACTTTCCATTAAGGAAAGCAGTTTTGACATCCATTTGCCATATTTCATAGTCATGAAATGCAGCAATGGATAACAATACCCTAATAGACTTAATATTGGCTACTGCAGAAAAGGTCTCATCATAATCAACTCCTGGAGTTTGAGAAAAGCCCTTTGCAACCAATCGTGCCTTATAGGTGTGTACATTACATTCCATGTCGGTCTTCTTCTTGAAGATCCATTTGCACCCAACTGTCTTACGACCGGGTACATTGTCAACCAAGTCCCAGACCTGATTGTCATACATGGACTGTATCTCGCTATCCATTGCCTCTTTCCATTTAGCAGGCTCGGGGCCTGCCATGGCTTCCGCATAGCTGTTAGGCATATCCAGACTTACCAGTGTCTCATCACTGATAAGTGTCTCACCTTCTGCAGTAATATGGAAACCATAGTAATGCTCAGGTACATTCCTAACCCTTGTGGAATGCCTTAGAGGTACAATTGGAGGTATAATTGGACCAACAGTAGGTTACTCCTCAAGTTGACTGCTAAGGTTTGAGGTTCCTTTACCACTTGACTCTTGAAGTTCTTCAAGGTCAATTAGCCTCCCACCGTCTCCTTGGCTTGTGAACTCTCTCTCTCTCTCTCTCTCTCTCAAGACAGCCCTCCTTGCTACAAAGACCACATTCTCACTAGGTCTGTAGAAGAGGTAACCAAAATATTTCTATGGGTAGCCGATGAAAATACACCTCTCACTTTGAGGTTCGAGCTTGTCGTGACTCTCACGTATCACAAAAGCCTCGCAACCCCAAACCTTGATGTAGGCTAGACTAGGAACTTTTCCAGTCCACATATCGTGAGGTGTTTTGGCAACCTTCTTTGTAGGGACCAGATTAAGGATATGGGCGGCAGTCTCTAGGACATACCCCCAAAACGAGATTGGCAGCGAAGCTTGACTCATCATGGAACGAACCATATCCAACAAGGTTCGATTACGCCTCTCAGCCACACCATTCAAGTGCGGTGTCCTGGGAGGTGTCAATTGTGAGACAATCCCACAATCCCTAAGATAGTCGAGGAACTCGATACTAAGATACACACCACCACGATTGGATCAAAGCATCTTAATGTTCCTGCCCAATTGATTCTCGACTTCCTGTTTAAACTCTTTAAACCTTTCAAAAGTCTCTAACTTATACTTGATTAAGTAGACATATCCATATCTACTATAATCATCTGTAAAAGTCACATAATAACGATTAGCATCCCCTGTGGCAGTTTTGAAGGGTCCACACACATCCGTGTGTACAAGATCCAACAAACCTTCACCCCTCTTACAAGAACCAGTGAAGGGTGACTTTGTCATTTTTCCAAGTAAGCATGATTCACAACTATCATCTGACTTTAGGTCAAATGATTCCAAAACTCCATCCTTTTGGAGTTAGCCTATGTGTTTCTTGCTTATATGTCCAAGACGACAATGCCATAATGATGCTTTATCCAAGTTATTATCATTAGTAGAATCAATACACAATACATTATTTCCTAAATTATCTACAACAAACACAGCTTCATACACACCATCACAAGGTAATGCTTTAAAATAAAACACATTATTAAAGAAAGCATTTATTCCACCGATTTCATTATCAAAGGAAAAAGTAAAACCTTGTTTATACAAAGCATGAAAGGAAATAACATTTCTTTCCATTTATGGCGAATAACAACAATTATTCAAATCTAAAGTAAATCCACTACTAAGCAACAAAGTATAAACTCTAATCTTGGTGACAGGTGAAACTTTCCTATTCCCCATGATCAAGTTTATCTTTCCATGCTCCACATTCTCACTTCTTCTTAGTCCCTACAATTCAGAACAAATATGAATACCACAG
Organism: Lactuca serriola; assembly: GCF_051521515.1. NCBI lineage: Eukaryota > Viridiplantae > Streptophyta > Magnoliopsida > Asterales > Asteraceae > Lactuca > Lactuca serriola. The sequence continues at coordinate 46,458,647 of NC_136408.1, read as the reverse complement.
CCGGTATCAAGGACCCAAGAGTTAGAATAGAGTGAATTATCAGATGATATAGTGTAAATACCTGCATGGTTGGGTTTCACTTTGCCATCCTTCAAATCTTGCTGGTACTTTGTGTTGGATTAGTGTCTAAGCCCGTAACCATATTTGGTAAGTACTTGACCCGGTTGTGCATGGTCCTTTTGGGTTGCCTTCACCAAAGCAACTTGACTGGAGAAATTAAATAGAGAGAGAGGTTATTATGATTTATTAATATGTTATAAGAATAATATATTAAAGGAAAAATCATATTTGTTTAATTAATATTGGTCAATAATTAATTAGGAATTAATTTTGTGATCAAGTGTAATTAATTAAACTAGAGGGGCTGAATTGTAATTATAAGATAGTTGCAAGATAGGGCAATATTTATCCTTGTTAAAGGATGGACGAATTCAAGGATAAGGATATCCTTAAAATCGTCCAAGGATAAGAGGATAAGGGTTTTTTCAAGGCTTATCTTGTGGTTGCTTGGTGGGCAAGCAACTGGATAAGGATAAGGACTGAAACCCTAATCTAAACCCTATATAAAGACCCCTAGGCCTTTAGAATTCGGGTACATGCTCCTAAGAGGTCCCAAGGACGAATTCCATCTCCTCCCTCCTCTATCTTAAGCCTCTCCAATTGCTTGTGGTGTTTGTGAGCCATTAGAGGCACTACACTTGTGGTGCTTGCTTTCAAGACTTAGGATTTGAAGATTTAAGTTGTTATTGCAATATAACAACAAGAGGTATGTAATCCAACCTTATATGTTAATTTCGAAAATAGCAATGCACATTAGGGTTTTATTCTTGTGTTCATAATGTTGTGTATCTAATAGTGAAAACATAGATCCAAACTAGGGTTGCATGCACACTTAGGATTGTTTGTATAAATCCCATCAGTGGTATCAGACCCTTTGGTTAACTTGTTTTCAATTAGTTTTATTCAATTGTATGAAATTGACAAATTAGGGTTTATAGCCAATAAACCCTAGGAGGCCATAGATTTCGAGATTAGGGTTTCCTAACCCTAATTTGCGAAAATCTTGAAAGGGTTTTTGAATCCTTTCCTTTCAATCCAAGATTTCGAAATCTAGGGTTCGCAAACCCTTAGATTTCGAGATTTGCCTCCTTCCCCAAGATAAGATCCTAAATTTTAGGGATTTGGATGATCCCATATCTTGTAATTATCCTTTAATAGTTAAATATGGTAATTAAAGATCATGAATTATCCCATCCCTATTTTCGAAATTTATAGAGGGATTTAAGGGATTAGGATAACTTAATTGTTTAAATGGTAATTATCTTTTAGATTGAGATAATCCCTTATGATTTGATAATTTAAATTAATAGTTTAATTTAAGATAATTATTAAATCAAGAGTTTTAATAATTAAAATTTTAATTTAAGTGACATTAAATTTCGAAAATTTTAATTGAAGATTAAAACCCTAGTATTTTTGAAATGTTTAAAATACACCCTATACTATTATATTATTACAAGCTTAATAAATATATATATGTATAATTAAAATGCTAGTCTTACCGTTAGTAGGCCTCATTCACGAAGCCGGTCTATAAGGTGGGTATAAGGTTGCGGCCTATAAAATGGCGCTTAATGGGTGTACACTCACACCCACCGCTTGCTTGATCGGTGGAGGGTCGTTAGCCGAACGGGTAGAATAGGGCAACCTCATTCTCTCATTAAAAGTATAATAAGAAATACAAAGTAACTACATGTTTTCTAAAATTTCCCAATCTTAGTTACTTTAGGAAAAGTGAATTTGATGCAGTCCCATGAAATTACACTTTGCACCTTGCTAAGAAGTTAGTGGAGTGTGCGTGGTTTACCGGCACACTAATTGGTTCTAAGCGAAGGTGGCAAAGGGTGATTCGTTGTTTATCATAGTTCGATGGAGCGTGTGTGGTTTACTGGCACATTGAATAGGTGATCGATACAATGAAGGCACCATGTGAATTTGCATGGTAATTCACACCCGCTTTGTGATCCTTCGTATCCCAGTCACAAACGAGAGGGGCATATCGAGATTTAAACATGCCATTGAAAAGTTTCAATGAATCTCATCCAAACCTAGGAATTCTCAATACATTTAGAACTTAGAGTTAGGTTTTTCATGATGGAGAATTAGTGAATCGTCATTCACTTACCTTCAAATTATTTGCATTTAAATTACGGCATCCCCTTTCTAAGATGTAAATATTGTTGTTGGATCCTAGCCCTAATTTTTCTTATTGGGTGATAATTAGGGATTCATATTCTAATCTATCTTTCTCCTTTTCCTTTGTAGATGTTGAAATCAAACAACGCTGCCGATAGTTCCTTCTCATTGATGAGCCTTTGCCAAAAGGTTACTTTCGATGGAACGAACTTTAGCGAATGGATAAGATACATTCGCACAATTGCTCGCTATGAGGACAAGGAGTATGTCCTTGATGAAAAGCTTGAGAAGATCAATCTAGAAATCGCTACTCCGGCTGAAATGAGTGCTTTTGAGACTCATGAGCGTGATGCAACGAAGGTTCACTGCATCATGATAGCCACAATGAACTCCGAATTCCAAAAGTCCTATGAGGACATGTATCCATACGATATGCACCAAGACTTATTGGAGAGATACCACCAAAACGCGAGACAAGAGCGTTATGAGATTTTCACTAACATGATTTCTGCTAAGATGGGTCATGGAGAGTCTCTTACCGTGCACCTGCAAAAGATGCAAAGGTATGTCGATCGTCTTCGCAAGTTGAATGTTGACTTTGGGGAAGACTTGGCGATCGACATGGTGCTTCACTCTTTGCCTCTGATGTACAATCAATTTAGGATGACCTACCACATGAACAAAGAAGAGGTCACCCTAAGCAAACTCCAAGGTCTCTTGAGGGTCGCTGAGAGCAACTTCAAGGACAAGTCTGTTGCACCAACTCCCAATCCACCCGCTGCTCCTGTCTTGGCTATTGGTCAAGGAAAGGGAAAGAAGAGGAAGCCTTCATCTAAAAACTATCGCAAGGTTAAAGCCCGAGATGGTGCCTCTTCTAGTGGGACCAAAGTTGATCCCGCTAAGCCCTGCCCTAACCCTAAGGAGGCAGAGTGCCACCACTGCCACAAGATAGGACATTGGAAGAGAAGCTGCCCAGAGTACCTGCAAGCCATCAAAGAAGGAAAGATCAAGCCATCTTTCGCAGGTATATACACAATTAAATCTAACGATTCTAGTCATGCTATTTCTTGGGTTCTTGATACCGGTTGTGGTTACCACATTTGTTCTAATGTGTAGGGACTAAGAAGAAGTAGGGATGTGGAGCAAGAAAGAATCAATCTAATCATGGGGAACAGAAGATCGTCGTCTGTGACCAAGATTGGAGTGTATTCTTTAATGCTTAGGAATAATTTATGTTTAGATTTGAACAATTGTTGCTATTCGCCAAAAATGGCTAGAAACATCATTTCATGGTTTATATAGACAAGGTTTTAGATTTTCTTTTAATAATGAGAATGGTTCTATTTTGACTTATCTGAATGGTGTCTTTTACTTTGAAGCTATACCATGTAATGGAATTTATGAAACTGTTATGATTGTTGATAACTTAGGAAATGATGTTTTGAATATAGATTCTTCCAATAGTTTGGATAAAGCATCCTTGTGGCATAGTCGTCTTGGACATGTCAACAAGAAACGCATAGCCCAACTCCAAAAGGATGGAGTGTTGGAGTCATTCGACCTTATGGAAGATGACACGTGCGAGTCTTGTTTGCTTGGAAAGATGACTAAGTCACCCTTCGCTGGTACGTGCGAAAGGGGTGAAGGTTTATTGGACCTAATACATACCGATGTATGTGGACCGTTTAGATCAACCACGAAGGATGAGAACCGCTTCTACATGACTTTTACCGATGACTATAGTAGATATGGGTATATCTATTTAATCAAGCAAAAGTCAGAAACTTTTGAAAAGTTCAAAGAGTTTAGGAATGAAGTGGAGAATCAATTGGGCAGGAAGATCAAGATGCTTTGATCCGATCGAAGAGGAGAGTACCTAAGTCTTGAATTCCACGAATATCTCAAGGAGTGTGGAATAGTTTCGCAATTAACGCCACCTAGGACACCACAATTGAATGGTGTGGCAGAAAGGCGTAATCGAACCTTATTGGATATGGTTCGCTCTATGATGAGTCGTGCTTCACTATCAATCTCTTTTTGGGGGTATGCCTTAGAGACTGCCGCCCATATCCTTAACCGAGTCCCTACTAAGAAGGTTGCCAAAACACCTCACGAGATGTGGACGGGGAAAGCTCCTTCGTTGGCACATATCAAGGTTTGGGGTTGCGAGGCTTTCGTAAGACGAGACACTCACGACAAACTGGAACCTCGAAGTGAGCGATGTATTTTCATCGGCTACCCGCAGAAATCCTTTGGATATCTCTTCTATAGACCGAAGGACAATGTTGTCTTTGTTGCGATGAGAGGAGTTTTCCGAGAGCGAGAACTCATAGGCCAAGAGGACAGTGGGAGGCAAATCGAGCTTGAAGAGATTCAAGAGTCGATAGATGAAGGAACCTCTACCGCTGGCACTCAACCCGAGGAGGAAACTCCGGTTGAACCAATTGACGAGTCCTTACCTCTTAGACGTTCCGATAGAGTTAGAGTTCAACCCCAGTTTTATGGTTTTCATATTACTACCGAAGGGGACACGTATATTAGTGATGGTACACTAATAAATCTTGATGAACCTAATAGCTATAAGGAAGCCATGGCAGGCCCGGAGTCTGTGAAATGGAAAGAGGCAATGGATAGCGAGATCCAATCCATGTATGATAACCAAGTTTGGAATTTGGTTGATCATGTGCCCGGACGTAAGACCGTTGGGTGTAAGTGGATTTTCAAGAAGAAGACCGACGTGGATGGAAAGGTACACACATATAAAGCGCGATTGGTTGCGAAGGGCTTTACTCAAACTCCCGGAGTTGACTATGATGAGACCTTCTCACCAGTTGCGAAGATAAAGTCTATTAGGGTAATTCTAGCTATTGCCGCATTTCATGATTATGAGATTTGGCAAATGGATGTCAAGACCGCTTTCCTTAATGGAAAGTTGGTTGAGGATGTTTACATGGCTCAGCCAGAAGGGTTTGTGGATCCAAAGCATCCAAATAGAGTGTGTAAGCTTGAGAAGTCCATTTATGGACTTAAGCAAGCATCTCGCAGATGGAATCTCTGCTTCGATGAGAAAGTCAAAGAGTTTGGATTTGTACGAAGCGAAGATGAGTCGTGTGTATATGTTAAAGCCAGTGGGAGTATAGTAAGCTTTCTAGTTTTATATGTCGATGACATATTACTCATAGGAAACGACATCCCGAATTTGCAGGAGGTTAAGTCCTGGCTTGGGAAGTGCTTCGCTATGAAGGACCTCGGAGAAGCTTCTTACATTTTGGGAATAAGGATAGTAAGAAAAAGAAGTAAGAGACTAATTGGACTTAGTCAGAACACTTACTTAGAGAAGGTACTAAAACGTTTTAGTATGGAAAACTCAAAGAAGGGAGAATTACCGATACAAAGTAATGCCAAATTGAGTAAGACTCAAAGTCCGAGTACCGAAGCTGAGATAGCTGAAATGAGCCGAGTTCCATACGCTTCCGCAGTTGGCTCAATCATGTACGCTATGACTTGTACTCGCCCTGATGTAGCCTTTGCTTTGAGCATGGTTAGTAGATATCAAGGGAACCCTGGCAGAGCACATTGGATTGCTGTGAAGAATATCCTTAAGTACCTTCGGAGGACGAAGGAATGGTTTTTAGTCCTCGGAGGGAGTGATGACTTGAAGGTGCGAGGTTACAGTGACGCCAACTTCCAAACCGATAGGGACAACTACCGTTCGCAATCGGGCTGGGTCTTTACCCTAAATGGAGGAGCAGTGACTTGGAAGAGTTCCAAACAGGAAACAGTAGCTGATTCAACGTGCGAATCAGAGTATATAGCAGCGAGCGAAGCGTCGAAGGAGGCAATATGGCTGAAGAACTTCATTGGTGACCTTGGAGTTGTACCCGCCATAAAGGAGCCCATGGAGATTTTCTGTGATAATGAAGGAGCGGCTGCCTTGACCAAGGAACCGAGGGATCATGGTAGATCTCGACATATCGACAGAAAATATCACTTCATCAGACATCGTGTAGAAGAAGGACAACTTGTAGTGAAGAGGATATCATTAGAAGATAACCCAGCAGATCCGCTTACGAAGGGACTGAGTAGGGTTAAGCACTTGCACCACGCTAGGAGTATTGGACTGAAGGATGGTACTAGCATAGATTAGATAATTTTAGGAACGTGTAATAGATAAATGTAATTGACATTTGATGATTAAATAAAGGAGTTTTATTTATAAGTAAAACTACTGTCATATGTTAATTGTTTAACTATTGTTTCAACTTTTGCATGTTTTGACTTCCAGAATAATTCAGTTTATTAGGAATAATCGAATTATTCAAATTGTCCACAATCGTTCATGTGTTGGAAGTAGATATGAATGAAGATTGTCATGAATTGGTGCGTAGATTGTCTAAATGGTATTAGACATAGCAAAGGGTTGCTGCGACGTTCATGAGTGCTTATGAACTGGTTTTGAGCATTGGAATAAACCCGTGCTTGCTGGAATCACCATATGGAATATGATATATAAGAGGTGATCGCAAGACGATAATATCATATAGTCTTAAAACCTAGATATATGGTTTATTATTTGCTAATTGATTGTACATTGATAATGCGAAAACGCATTGGTAACTCAATGTTATAAAACGCATTGTTGTGTATAGTTGATTATTGAATAAGTAAATGCATATAAGTCGAAGTTTATCTGTAAATTTTATCCTAAGAGGGTAGAAGAGATATCTCGGCCACTCGATGATTTGATTTGACTTATGTGTCGGGCCCGGTCAGAATTAAATTGATGTGTTCGATTGAGTTCTATGTCAAATAAATTGGAGATCGAGAAACCTAAATGTTTGACTAATCATTCCATAGAATTGTCAGCATGATATCTAACAGAGGACTGTACGATCCCTTATCTAGAGGACATGTTACTAATAAGATCAGAGTTTGACAGCGTCTTTGAGAGCTACGATTGCTAATCGGGTTGCACGTTACATATGTGGTTACTAGACTTATCCAAGTGGGAGACTGTTGGATTAGTGTCTAAGCCCGTAACCATATTTGGTAAGTACTTGACCCGGTTGTGCATGGTCCTTTTGGGTTGCCTTCACCAAAGCAACTTGACTGGAGAAATTAAATAGAGAGAGAGGTTATTGTGATTTATTAATATGTTATAAGAATAATATATTAAAGGAAAAATCATATTTGTTTAATTAATACTGGTCAATAATTAATTATGAATTAATTTTGTGATTAAGTGTAATTAATTAAACTAGAGGGGCTGAATTGTAATTATAAGATAGTTGCAAGATAGGGCAATATTTATCCTTGTTAAAGGATGGACGAATTCAAGGATAAGGATATCCTTAAAATCGTCCAAGGATAAGAGGATAAGGGTTTTTTCAAGGCTTATCTTGTGGTTGCTTGGTGGGCAAGCAACTGGATAAGGATAAGGACTGAAACCCTAATCTAAACCCTATATAAAGACCCCTAGGCCTTTAGAATTCGGGTACATGCTCCTAAGAGGTCCCAAGGACGAATTCCATCTCCTCCCTCCTCTATCTTAAGCCTCTCCAATTGCTTGTGGTGTTTGTGAGCCATTAGAGGCACTACACTTGTGGTGCTTGCTTTCAAGACTTAGGATTTGAAGATTTAAGTTGTTATTGCAATATAACAACAAGAGGTATGTAATCCAACCTTATATGTTAATTTCAAAAATAGCAATGCACATTAGGGTTTTATTCTTGTGTTCATAATGTTGTGTATCTAAGGGTGTTCACGGGGCGGTTCGGTTCGGATAGTAATAAAATTGTGAACCGTGACCACGGGGCGGGTACCTCATGCGTACTAACCGAAACCGAACCGTATTGACAAAAAAACCGAACCGTATGAAAGCGGGTAACCACGGTTCGGTTCATGGGTACCCGGTAAAATATAAAAAATTAAATTAAATTGAAACTACAAACTCCATTTTAGTTATCTCTTTCTTAAAATTAGTAAGTCAAAGAGTTGAAAAAAAAACATAATGAAGTTTAAATATCATATCTTATAATTTGTATAATAAATACAATAATAAAAATAACAAGAAAATCAAATGAATTTAGAATTACAAAATTGGAGTTGTCGATATGGATTTTTGTTTAGGTTATTGAACCGGTAGATCAATCAAAACAACACTAATGAAATAATATTTTTTTACTTTATATATATATATATATATATATATATATATATATATATATATATATATATATATATATAATCAAACGGTTCGGTTCGGGTATCCGCAGATAACTTAATATGAAAACCAAAAACCGACCATTTGATATCCGGTTTTTTCGGTTTCGGTTTTTTTCGGTTACGGTTTTTTTCGGTTTCGGATTGGCCGGTTCGGCTTGGTTTTTCGGTTTTGCGGTTTTTTTGCACATCCCTATGTGTATCTAATAGTGAAAACATAGATCCAAATTAGGGTTGCATGCACACTTAGGATTGTTTGTATAAAACCCATCACTTTGGGCAGTATCGCTTCCAGTGCGACTTTTCTTGGCAATAGAAACATTCAGCCTCTTTGGGATCAGAAGAAGATGTAACGAAACCTTTCTTGGTTCTGCTAGAAGAGGAGCCATCAAGGGTCTTCCCCTTGGTAACTTTCGAGGGGGTCTTCCTCTTCTTCCCTTTCCCTTTCCTGATTGCCAGGACAGTTGTGGAGTTTGGAGTAGGAGTAGAAGTGGTAACAACCGACTTACCTTTAAGACCTGATTTTGCGGTCTTAAGGAGTCCCTGAAGTTTGCTAAGTGTAACTTCCTCCTTGTTCATGTTGTATGTCATGCAGAATTGATCATAACACGAAGGTAAGGAGTGCAAAATAATATCTATTGCTAACTCCTCAGGAAAGTTCACATTCAACTTCATCAATCGGTTCACATACCTTTGCATTTTCTGCATGTGGCTTGTGATGGGTTCACCATCTTTCAGTCGGGTTGTTATCATTGAGGAGATGATTTCATATCGCTCTTGACGAGCACTCTGATGGTAGCGGTCCATCAAATCCTGGTGCGTCTCAAAAGGATAGTAGTTCTCATAGGACTTTTGGAGCTCGGCTGACATGGTGGCCATCATGATGCATGCCACATTTGTAGCATCTCTTTCATGAACCTCATATTCAGCAAGCTCATCAGGAGTAGCAGTTGGCTCAGGCACCTTGAGCTCCTTGTCAAGAGCATATTCCTTGTTCTTGTAACGAGTGACCATCCTGATGTTTTTGATCCAGTCAGTAAAGTTGGATCCATCAAAGATGACTCTCCCACAAAGGTTCCTGAGAGAGAAGGATCCAGTATGGTTTGAGCCAGGAGTAGCATTATTGGAAGACATCTGAAAAGAAGAAAATAAGTTTAGTTTAGATATAGGGATAGTCCTTAATAAAACACCCAAATGTAATATTAAGGCTAGGATCCAGTCACAATATATTATAACCTAGAAGAGGGATGCCGTAATCCAAGTTATAACATATTTGAAAGGTAGGTGATTGGCGATTCACCAATTTCCACCATGAAAACGAAATATAAATTATTAGGTTTTATTTGGTTTTTTAGAAATTCCTAGATTCTTTGAGATTCATTGAACTTTTCAATGACATGTTTCAATCTCGAGTATGCCCTTCATGTTTGTGACTGGGATACCGAGGATCACAAAACAAGGTGTGAAAACCATGCAAATTACTTGGTACCCTTAATGTTTTTCACTTAATCGTTGTGCCGGTAAACCACACATGCTCCTTCCGACCTCATGAAAAACCTTAAGTCGTCCTTTGCCTCCCTTGTTAAGTCCAAGTTAGTGTGCCGGTAAACCACACACGCTCCACCAACGACTTAAAGAAGGTGCAAAGTGTAATTTCATGGATTAACACCTTATTCACATTTTTCCTAAAGTAACTAAGATTGGGAATTTAAGAAAAACATTTAGTTACTTTATAATAATCATTATACTTTTAATGAGAATTTTTAAGTCATTGTCCTACCCGTTCGGCTAACGACCCTCCACCAGTCAAGGAAGCGGTGGGTGAGAGTGGACACCCATTAAGTTGCCATTTTATAGGCAACAACCTTATACCCCCCTTATAGACCGACTTCGTGAATGAGGCGTACTAGCGGTAAGACGACTTTGATCTTATACATATATATTATTATTAACTTATAATATTATAAGTATAAGTGTTGAATTTTAACTTTTAAAATTCTAAGGGTTGGAACTAAAGTTTTAGTCATGACTTTACTTCTTCCAAAACTTGAGGGCAAGTTTTGTAAACTTTCAAAACTTTTCATTTCTTATAACTTATGAAGTTAATTGAGTATTAAAAATGAAGACTTTTCATTTTTCTAACTCTAGTGTTCTTTTAATGGTTTTAATTCAAGTGTGACTCTTGGTTTTCCATAACTTGAGGACAAGTTATGGACTCCATTAAAACACATTATAACCAAGAATTAAACTACCAAGTAGGTTACAAATGATTATAGCCATTGTAAATGGATTAGCATAAACATTACACCATCTAAAACAAGTTTTATAACACCAAAACAGTTTAGGGTAATGTTTCTAGTCCATTTCCAGCAGCAAAAGTCGAAAATCTGCATTCTGAGGCTCCTACTCGTCGAGTGCACGGACCAACTTGGCGAGTAGGATGAAGATACACATGAACTCGACGAGTTCATCAGGCAGATTGCAAGATTTCGAGTTTTTCCAACAATTTTGCACAAATAACAAACAAACAAGCCTAGGCTCTGATACCACTGATGGGTTTTGAGCATTCTAACACTTCCTAAGTGTGCATGCAACCATAATAACGTTGGATCTATGTTTGTCTAATTATCATGCAAATTTGATTTCCAATGTTATGATCCTATCTAGCATACATGGGGAACAATTTTAACTTGAATGAAAGATAGAACTACATACCTTGTTGTTGATTTTGATCCTTGAAACCTTGTGAGCTTAGCACCCCAAGTGTGATGCCTCAAATGCTTCACACAACACCAAATGCTATGGAGTAAACTTGGAGAGGAAGTATAACACTCTAAAAATCGGCTCTAGCCGTCAAGCATGCAAGTGTGTAGCCGATTTTGGGAGAAACATGAGCTTTATATAGTGTTGACATATTTAGGGTTACACCATGTAAACCCTAATGTGTCATGACTCTTCATTTCCATGACCCATGGGTTTGTAACTCCCATGGAGCCTCCATGGAGCATCCAATGGGTTTAACCCAACTTGATTATCCATGGAGCCTCTTAGCCCACTATATAAGTTATGGATGATTTACATAATCAACCCATATATTTAATTAGTTACAATTTGATCACTTAATTAATTCTAGATTAATTCTTGATTAAACTAATTAAATAATATTATTAATATATTAGAACTTATAATATATTAATAAACCATAAGTGTAATATTTCTCTCATTTAGTCTATCCAATTGCATGGTGCCATGCAACCCAAATGGACCATGCCGGGTCGGGTCAAGTACATACCAAAAATAGTTATGGACTTAGACACCTTATCCAACAATTGTATGGTATGTGGTATGATGGGGGAATTCACTAAGCTTTGTGTTTACAGTTTTTAGTTTTGGTTTCAGGTACTTCCTCTTCGAATGGAAATGAGTCGGCATCACACTATATTTTCCGCAGCAAAGATATTTGGGATTTGTACTCTGATGATGTTTTATTATGTCATGTTTTGACTATCGATTAATTGACTTTTGTTATGAGTGATACTTTGATTGTTTTTAGACAAATGGTTTTGTAATTGTTTACTTTAAAATGAAAATTTTAGACCGTATTTTTGGGATGTTACAATATGTGAATACTTCCAACAACCTATATATATAAAAAAATATATTGAAATGTAAACAAGACAAAAATATAATTACCTTGATGTCTATTTCTCATTTTGAAAACATGGTAAGACAAGAATGTGATTTTTTTATTATTTTTTGTTTTTTTAATGTTTGGGATTGCTTTTTAAGATTATAAAAGTTATTTTTGTAAAAGAACTTTTTGACTTTTAGCTTTTGAAAAGGTTAAAAGTCAAAAATCCGTTTTAAAAAATATGTGTTTAATATTTCTTAACTTTTAAAGATAATTTATCTTTTAAGAAGATAAAAATGGATAATGACTTAAAAAGGTAATATATTTTTCGATTTGTACATATTTAGTCACTGAGTTTTTTTTTTCGTCCACATTTACCCCTTCAACTTGTTAAACTGTACACATTTAGTCCTTATGACTAGCTACTCTAAGTTAGCCGGTAAAAATGACTTAATAGGGTAATATATTTCTCACTTTGTACACATTTAGTCCTTAATATTTTTGTATACATTTAGTCCTTAATATTTTTTTGTTGCAAAATAAGTCATTTTTATTTTTGTATTCATTCAGTACTTACGAATGATTTCTTTAGGTTTTTCTCACGACATCTTATGTGGGATATGTTGAGCTGGTCCTGTTATATGCAGTAGACCAAGTTACCTGGTGCAGGCCGACTATAAGCTATAGGCACGGAGACTCGAGAAGAACGGTTGGGTTAATGCGTCATGCCAACAAACCTTGAGTATTCCAGTCCGATGACTGGTTGGACCTGTTATATGTTGGCATTCCAGTCCGATTACTGATTGTGCCAAGGTATCCCAGTCTGATGAGTGTAGGTGTGTTATAGATGATGATACGTTTGCTGTATCGGGTATTTTGGTGGAAACTCACTAAACTTTGTGCTTACCCAGTTGTTTATGTTTTCAGGTTCTATCGTTGGTTGTAGGAAGGAGAATGCATGACTGTACACACTCATCTACAATACTGAGGATTCTGTGTTTTTATATTACTCTGATTTTCGATAAATGTATTTTGGAATAAACGTTTTTTCTTAATAATGGATTTATAATTAGGGAGTTTTGCCTTATTTAAAAATGAAAATTTTTTTATTGTGAAAATGAGAGATTACATATAAACATCAACAACCTCACACTTCATCAATGATTGTCCCACGTAAGATGTCGTGAGAAAAACCTAAAGAAAACATTCATAAGTACTCAATATGTACAAAAACAAAAATGACTTATTTTGAAACAAAAAAAATATTAAGGACTAAATGTGTACAAAATGATAAATATATTACCTTATTAAGTCATTTTTTCCGGCTAACCTGCAGTAACCGGTCATAAGGACTGAATGTGTACAGTTTAACAAATTGAAAGGGTAAATATGGACGAAAAAAAACTCAGTGACTAAATATATACAAATCGCAAAATATATTACCTTTTTAAGTTATTATACCAAGATAAAAATCATAAAAAATCACGATTTCTTGACTTTTGAAAAACACAAAGTCTTCTTACAAAAAAAATTAATTTCATAAGACCTTTTATAAATATCAAAAATCTTTTAGAATCTTTTACATTTTTTAAAAAATCAAAAATCAAAAAAGTCACTTGCAATCACAAACACCTCTATATATCTCCAAAACATTGGTTTTAAGAGTTTCGGCGCGTAAACCAAAAGTTTGGGTTTTTCTTTTCTTAAAAATAATTCGATTAATATATTTAAAATAAATAAATCTAAAAAATTAGGGCCTACCTTCGAATAGAAAATCCTTATCATGTCTAGCTTCCCTCTACCATCTTCGCTGTCTCCTTCCCCCACCCACCCACCTCTCTTTTCTATCTGTCTCTCCGGCAACATCACAAACACCTTCACCCCAACTGTAGATCCAAAATTGATCGAACCCTAAAGATTCTTGAATCACAGTTGACCACCAAATCCATTTCATAAACCCTTGGTTCCATTTTTGTTTTCAGCTTCACCAAATCTGTGGTTACTGATTGAAGGATTCAAGATTTGGCAGCAAATTAGTTCCTCCTATATGTTCGATTCACCGAAGAAGAGAAGAGAGAGTAATTTTCTTGATTCGATCTTAATACCCACACAACCGAGATGCTAGCTCTTAAACTTGTTGATTATCTATTGATGACTTGATTCATGTAATCATGGAATCGCCATTGTTGACCTTCGTTTTGTTGTACTTTGGGTTATTTTCTGTTTATGTCGATTCCCAACAACAATCGCCGCTGCCACCGCCGCCCCCACCACCTCCTACTCCATCCCCCCCGCCTCCACCTTCACCCCCACCTCCACCTCCGTCCCCACCTCCATCTCCACCCCCGCCACCGTCACCACCACCGAGATCTTCACAGCCTCCACCACCTCCAAGAAAGGCACCACACCCTCCAGGTTCAATCCGCCCTAGGAGATCAAAACCACAACACAGAGAACACCCTCCTCCTCCGCCGCCGCTGTCGAAAAATCTCAACTTTGGAAAGAAACTTGGATTCATATTCGTGGGTTTAGCCGCGATCTTACAGATTTGTGCGGCGACTTTTTTGGTAATCAAGAGGAGGCATTTAATCAAGACCCACGACAGACTTTAATCAGAATAGATGGTTTGGATACTGAGTTGATTTCTTGATTTTAGTAAAACTCACAAATTCGTCAAATTGATGGGAGTATGCAGTTGGATTAATCACAGATTTGTGGGATCAGAACAGATGATTTGCATACTGGGTTGATTTGTTGATCTTTTTTATGAAAACGCACAAATTCGTCAAATTGAGTGGAAGATGCAGTCGGATTATTGACAGATCTGAAGGATTAGATGATTGATTTGATGAGGTATTGTAAATGCGTAATTCTTGTATGCCATTCTTTTTCACAAAATTTTATTTGATCGATTTAGTTATGTTGTATACCATAAGGAACCGTTTCTTTCCAAATTCTTAATCTTTATTGTTCTTCCATGGTTATGTGAATCTGTGGTATACATGCAAAAACTCCTGCTTGAGGGGATCAGTTATATTTTTGCGTAGGGCTATTTATCTGGTTATGATTGACTGTAATTCAGAAGATAGATAGTGTTTACATATCTTGCTGATTAATGTGTATACTCGCTTTCTATTTGTTTGTTTTTTTATTTCAGGTATATAATAAATTTTACTTTACTCTTTCTAGACATTTAGATAATTTAATAATGGTAAATAGTAGCGATGTCAAAAGTACCAAAACCAAGTGGAAAAACTGAACCTGAAACTTATGACTTATGAGACTGGTTTTTGGGTCGGATAAATGGTTATGAGACAAAAATTTCTCGGGTATGGAATGGTTATAGTACTAGGAAAATTTGTCGGACTACCCGATTTACCCAATCCCTAACAATTTATATTTTTATAATAGATACAATTTTATTATTAATTACATGATTTCAAACTTAGGGGTCGTTTATAGTTGCTGACTGAGTAAGAACTGACTGGGTTAGAAGCTGACTGAGTTAGAAATTTTGATTGAGTTAACTTCTGATTGAAACTTGTTGTTTGATTTTACGTCTGACTGACCAAACAAAATGACAATATTACCCTCAAACAATATTTTTTTTTATAATAATACATTTATGCAATATTCTCAAACCATAATATATTATTAATTAACTCCATTTATACAATAATCTAAAAAACATGAAGATCAAAAGAAAAAATTAACATATCTCTTGATTGTCTTCACTTCTTCTTACCAATTGAAAAAAAAAACTTGTGTTTGCATTCATATGTACTAGGTTTGAACCATTATCATAAGTGGTTACTACTAACAATCACATGAATAAAATATGAAATACAATGATCCTAGTTACAATTTATAAAAACAAATCATAAAACTACAAAAGAAAAAAGCTTGAACCCAGGGAAAGGGGTTGTCACACTTCTTTAACTGACGGTAAACATTGATCAGCCACCTGTTTAAAAATTTGTTTAGGATAACAAGAGAACAAATCTCTGGTGTTTGTTTAGGATAACAAGATAACAACCCTCTAGTGTAGCAGGGTAAAGAAACAATCCAAATACAAAACCATAATCAAGAAATCAAATACATAAGTCATCTACAAATCTAGTAGGCATCATCAGTATAACTCCAAGTTTAAAATAGCATAATACAAAGACAAATTTGCAGATTTTGATCTGAATTAACAACACGTCTCAAGGATCACTTTTCATAATCATTAGATTACTTGAATTTTATCCATTAGTATATGCCCGTTCTACCCCTAGCTTTAAAAAAAACTCAATCTCGAACTATCTACAAAGAACCTCCACAGTAATTCAAACACCAAGCTTAAGCGAATAAGATGCCAGAGTTCAAGAACCCACAATCAATTATTGAGCTTCTGATTTCATCACATCAACTACCTATTTCTGGGCCAAAAAGAAATCATTATGATAAGAAATCATTTTCTTGTGAAATCAGAAGGAATCAACAAGTAATGGATTGCAATTGAAAAGAAATAGACCTAGTTGAGATGGATTAACCTCATCTTCTTTCCAAATCAACATACCCATAATGCCAAATCGTGTTCCACAGCATAATCGGTACAAATTGGAAAACATCTTCAAGCATAAAAACGAACAAAATGAAAAGAAAAAGGAAATACCTTATTGGCGGTGGAAGAGGAAGACGATGAACGAACGATGGGGATGTAGGTAGGTACGACGATGCTTCAGGGGGTTGGGAGTTCGACATTGAAGGAGGTAGTTGGTGGTGAAGAGGATGGCGACAGAGGAGGTTTCCAGCGAGGCTGAAGAGGATAGATAGAAGTGATGGAGAGGATGAGTGATGTCCGTTGAAGGAAAAGCTGCTTGGAGCGAAGGAGATGGTGAGCCATGGGTAAGGGTAAAAGACGTCCATTTTCCAGTCAGCCTTTTATGTTTAGCGGACTGAATCAGAGCAATGAGATTGCGATTGAGTTTTAGGTAATGAAAATTACAAGTGATAAATTTTAACTTATTAAGATCATAAACTAGGATACCAATTAAGTACCCAACAGTAAAAGACCGGATTTCACATATGGTTTTACAATCGGTACAAGATTATGATCACAAATACACGTCCCATTAACATATGTAGTAATTGGAAGCATGGTAGTCAGAGGTGAACAAACTCATAATCATGTCGGTCAATAATGGTTCGGTCCTTTTAGGTCTTTGGTGAACCGGCCTTGCGTTGTTTTTCGATCTAGACTGGTTCGGTTTGCAGTCTTTCTAGTGGCATTCAGTTTTTTTCGTCCAGTTTCGTTTCGGCTTTGTGGGTGGTTTCAAAAAATAAATAGTGCTTGGGAGAACCGAAGGTCATTTAGAATGAGGGATTTTGAAAGAGAAAATGGAACGTATGACCTATTATAGAGTAATTTTTTGGATAAAAAATAAAAACTAATTGTTGGGAATTCGTCTAGACTTGTTTAGACCGATCTAAGATGGGTTTAGATAAACCATGACTGAAAAATAGCCATTGCAATTAAAACTAGTGAATGAGTGAGATCAACGCCGGAGAGAATCCGGATTTGGACCGATTAAAAACTGGTTTAACCACCCAATACCTAAACCAACCCGATTTTGAACAGATTTAAGACTGCTTAAAGACCAACAGGTACATGAAAATGAAGACCCACAAAAGCCCATCGGTCTAGACTAGACTTAGGCTGTTCGGTTCTAGATCAGTCCTGAGTTTAAATTCAAGACTAGTCTAAGGGGGTGTTTGTTTTATCTTTTAAAACATCTTTTAGCTTTTAGGAAAAGATAAAAAGACAAAAGATGTTTGGTAATCTTGTAAAAGTTAGTTTTTTATATAAAGAAAAATAAACTTTTTGGAAAAGTTAAAGAATCCTGACTTTTTGCAACTTTTCCTAAAATGACTTTTGCCTTTCAAAAGCTTAGCCAAACACCCCCTAAATTGGTTACTATGTTCATGCATAGTTACAGATTACAAGACAAGACTTACAAGTTTATGATGTATATGGGTCGGTATCTTACGATCCATAAACCATTGGGCTTGGCTTGAGCCTCCCTTTTGTAAATGGGGCCATGGCCATTGAGCCACAAGCACACACCACAAGTTTTGGCAGTTTAGGAATTTCGGTAGTTAAAAATTCAACGCATAGAGTTTTAGAAAAAGTACAGTTGTGCTCATCAAGTATATGAAAAGTAAAAGTAAAGTATCTGAAAATTGCACAAAGCCTATGAAATATATATATATATATATATATATATATATATATATATATATATATTATACAAACCTTACTATTTTTAAAAATAGTTTTAACAGTTCAATCATTTAAGCTAAGAGTACAACAAATCATGATTAAAATAATATATGAATTCATGTTTTTCCAAATATAATACAGAAAATACAAGTGTTTAATGCACAATAAATCTCTAACTCGAATATTAAAACATTCAAAACGTGAGTCTTATCTTTCCTGTTATAAAAAAAGATAACACAACATTTAAATATCTCAACCTAAAGTTGACCCTGTAATCCTTCACCTTCGTCCAACGTTTCATAGCCTCTCATCTCTCAAAGACCCTATATGAGACACCTTTTCTTTGAAGGCAACAATATACAAGAATCTACTCTCCTCATCTGCACACTGCCATAAACACTCTTACCTACACCACCTCTACCGACGACCTTCACCATTGCTCCACCCGAAGACCATCGGACGCTGAGAAATTGACCCCGGCCACGTCGCTGCCCTCTACCTACCCAGCACATCCAACGCCGCCCTCCCCCCGACGCTTCCCATTATCTGATTTTGTTCTCGCCAAAATATGCTCGCTTTAGGTTTGCTTCTGGGTTTTTTTTCCATGCAAAATTAACTTTATTTTCTGCAAAAAAAATGATTTTCTTCTTTCTTCCCTTTCAAATCGATTATAGAATTTGAAATCTGCAAAATCAATTTCATTTTTTTTTCATTTCTGCTCAAAATTTTTAGTGAATATCATTTTTACTTCATTATTTATTTTTGTTTTCTCCTTTTTCCTTGAAACTACCCAAAGTACCTCCTAAATTATTTTGTCTATGTGTTCTTTGTGTATCTGTATTTGATTATTTGTGTCTGTTAACTCTGTGTGTGCGTGTTTAATAGATGATTTTCATCCATAATGCTAAAATCAGGTTTGTGTTTCCTTTTTCTTTGTGTCTCTTAATTGTACATAAAGACCCTATTTTATGTTTTTTTTTTTATTGAATATTCTATTCTAATCTGATGCATATGGCTTTATGAAGGTTTACAGGTTCATTTTTCTTATCATCATACTTATCTTGCAGATATGGTAGGTTCTTGGAAATCATTAGTACTACTCCTAGCTGTTGAACATAAAGATGTGTGCACCCCTAGAGATAAAGTCCAGTGTCTAGATTGGAGGACCAAATATTGCTTCACTACCTACCTTCCAACAGGTACATTTAAAAACAATTTTTTATTGTTACTGGTGAAATTTTCCTTAACTGAGTTGGTTTGTATGAGTGTCCAAAATCAGTTATCTGAAAGTTTCAGATTTCAAGGCACCTGGTAGCTTTGTTGTGGGATTTCGATTGACTTTTTTTTGCCAAAACCCAGATTATTGTAATAGTCTTTTTTGCTGTTCAGGGTTATAAGGAAGAGGCAGGGGAGCTGGTTGAGCATATGAAAACTTTTTTTAATGATTATTTTAAACTTATTTGCTTTGTCATATGGTTTTAAAATAATTTACAGAAAATGCTTATGGCATGACTGAAAATGTGATTCAATATAACAATAAGTTATTGATTGAACATAATAAAGTTCCTACAGATCGTTTGATACACAATGCATCAAAAATCCTCCTTTGGACGCACATTTACTGATTAAATATAGCACATAGCAGTAGCTGCATGATGTTCAAGTTGATAGTGATGTGTGGCTACTGCCTAATTCATGGTTTGTATTCAAAAAATGAAAATGGCGGGTCAAAGTGCTTCCACTACCCCTGGTACATTCTTATTTTTTACCAGCTAATATTGATAATCTTTTATGGTCATGGATATGCTTAGGTGAAGCTTATGGAATGTTTGGACTCCAGAATAACAACTCCCACAAGTAACTTATGTTTCAACATGGCTTTAAAATATATGAGTAAACTATAGTTTTTGTCCCAATACTTATTAATTTCCTTTCACTTTTGATCCAAAATGATTTTTTTTCTCATTTCAGTTTCCGCCCCTCTCACCCATACCGTGAGTTTAATTATGTTTAGCCTATACATTTGCCTTGCAAACAGAGGTTTAAGGTATTTAAACACAATGTTAGAGTGAGAGGGACCAAAATTGCAATGAACCTTTGCATATGTATCAAAATGACAAAAAAAAAATCTCTTTTGGACCAAAATGGGCCAAACAGGTTGTTTACTCATTTATATTTGTAATTTCTTTAAGTTCATTTTTATCTTACTATTAAGTAACAAGAATAAACAAAAAATCAATGAATTATACAAATGGCAATTTTCATGTTTAATTGGTTTTTTGATTAAGAGATGGCTATAAATCTAAATTCTTCAGTTACTTAGTCATACTTAGTCAAGTTCTAATTACTACTGTAGAATGATGCATAGTCTTTAGGGAATGAAGAAAGAAAGTCAGAATATGTGTTTATGCTGCTTCAAGAAACTAAAGAATTCATTAGATTTTTGTGTTTGAACTATTTGCTTGATTTTGTTCATATGAACAGTCGCATTACTATATTTTTATTTGCTTTCTTTTGGTTTACTTAGGATCCAAGCTTATGACACAAATGATTATATTACTTGGAAATATTAGAAGAAGCTTGGCCGGAATATATTAAAGAGTTTATGTCATTTAGTAGTAATTAACCAATGTTAAAATTTATTACTTATAATCATCGTTAGCTAAAAGCAAATGTTCAATTTAATATTAATAACTAATGTAATCTATGAGGACACCGTACATTCCCATGTATTTTTCCCTTTATTTGTAATACAAATCTTGCTGAGTGGGTTCTTATGTTTAACTATATATGTCTTTCAGGTTTTAAAATGGTCAATGTCACATGACTTGCTGTCTTTCTTTTAGCTTAGTTGATGGTTGGGATTTAAAGATGAAGTATGAAAATCACTACATTGGAAAACTCATATTAGGAAGCTTGGTTAGAATATATTAATCCCATGTACTCCATCTTTGTTTTTGTGGTTATTAATTGTCATAAAATATTGGTGAATTCTTTTGGTTCCTCATACAAGCGATATTTTTGAATTATTTAGATTACGGTTTAACGTTAGATTACAGTGATGTTGCAAGTTATAATTCATGGTTTAGATTTCTTTAGTTTTGCTTCGAATTTATTTTTTGGTGGGTGGTGGATGTAGTAACTATTTATGCAAAAAAAATTATTTACTTCTAGAAGCTTATTTTTGAAAAGAAAAAAAAACTATTTGCACCCGGTGCGGGTAAACGGCTAGTATATATATATATATATATATATATATATATATATATATATATATATATATATATATATATAGAGAGAGAGAGAGAGAGAGAGAGAGAGAGAGAGTGAGAGAGAGAGAGAGAGGTAAATTCAATCGAGAAACTAAAAAAGATTGACAATTGAGGAATTATTCTTTGCCAATCATTTATTTATGCTGCAGAACGCTCCAACGTACCAACGCGATAGATGATGAATAATAATCATATATGAATAGAAATGTAAGTTTATTCATATATGAATCCACCACCTTCCATCCGCCACCAACTACCACCACCACCGTCACCTCCCTCACAACCACTACCTTCGCCACCAACCACTATCGCCATCATATTCATATATGAATAATCACTTCCTTTATATTTATTCTAATATGAATATACATATTTATATATATATGAATACAATTATTCATAGATATTCATATATGAATATACATATCCATATTATATATGAATATGATTTGTTCTGTCGGTTCGGTACGCTGGAGCGTTCATGAATGCATCAGATTCATTCCCTAATTCTTAACTTTTTTTTTTCTCATTTGAATCCTCCCCTTTCTCTCTCTTTATATATATATATATATATATATATATATATATATATATATATATATATATATATATATATATATATATATATATATACACACACACACCCACCATGCTTTCTACTAAAAATACATATTAGGAATTGGAACACAATTATGACGTTTTGGTGAAAACTTTAGACTATACATAATGTTAAAAGTAAATATATTACTCAAACAAATCCCTTTACTAGGGTTACCAATGTAGAGCGACATAAACAAGACAGTAGCATCACATTCAAAATGCTTTTATAGGCATTAACATTAAGTCTGACATTTTGGAGATATATGACCATGTTGCACGAAACATGTAATGAGTTTGCAAAGTCTACCATTAAGCATTATAGCTTAACCGCCCACTTAGGAAAAAATGAGAATTAATCCCACAAGTTCCCGAGAAACACTTAAGTCGACCAATACTAAAAGATCCATACATATAAGATGCTTAAACAAGTTTTCAATTCCAATTTAACATTCCTTTTACAAAAACACTTTCAAAACAAATTTCATGTAACTCCCGCCTCTTATACCCCATTTGGGACATCCAGAATGGGTAATAACGGTATAAAAAAAATCAAGTTAGCACACGTGTGAAATAGAAGTAGTCACAGTCTATGTGTTGTGCAAGTATCACGCCATGTAATTAGGAATTCAGGTGTAAAATTCTCTGTATAAATACTCTCTATGTAACCTTCAATAACACAACAAAAATTGAGAAATTCATATCAAATTCTTACTTATTCTATATGGTATCAGAGCTTCAGTGATTTTTTTTCCGTATGGCTTAGAATCCCTCTCTCCTTGGCCTTCTTCTGCTATAAACTTTCAGATTCCTCCAATTAGCATTAAATTAGATCGCAACAATTACTGTCTGTGGCGAACCACCATCAAATCGGCTCTAGAAACCTTTGAGCTTGATTCCTTTGTTCTTTCGCCTGACCCCCCACTGAAACTGTTTCCACAACTGATGAAGCGGGTGTCACCACTACTAAAACAAACCCTGATTTTACTCTGTGGAAGAAACGCGACAGATTTGTGCTCCTTTGGATCAGGTCTACACTCTCGGAGAGCTCTCTAGCCGTTGTAGCTAGATCAACTTCATCGCACCAGACATGGGTTGGAATTGAGAAAACCTACCAGGCTCAGACTTCGGCAAGAAGGATGGCTATGAAAGGGGAACTTCAATCTCTGACCAAGGGGTCTTTGTCGATGTTGGAGTACATTGAACGGAAACGTGCGATTGCCGATTCACTAGCTGAGAACCTCAAACCTATTTCTACTGAAGACCTAATTCACTATATCCTTATGGGCCTTGACTCTTCCTATGGGCCATTTATCACGGCCTATATGGTCAAAGATGACCAAAGTTCAGTTGACGATCTTATTGGCATGTTACTTCAGGAAGAAGCCCGCTTAGAGCAAGACCACTTTCGACAGTCCATTCCTGCTCCATCACCTACATCTGCTTCTACTACTATGACCCTCCATGTCCATCGCCCCTCCACTCGCAATTCTAATTCGTCTGGATCCGGTTTCTCCATGAATCAAACCCTAGGCTCTCGATCAAATGACAACAGGAGACGCCGACCTCAATGCCAGCTCTGCAATAAACCAGGTCATGAGGCGCTTGATTGCTGGCAACGCGACAACCACACCGACTATCCCTCACGTCGACCAAATCCACGTCATTCTCAATGACAAGTCAATCTGGCAAATCATCACAGCCCATCTACTACCTATGATCCGTCGTGGTACTTTGATACAGGGGCTACTGACCATGTTACCTCTGATTCTACGAACCTTCACAATGCTGAGGAGTACAAGGGCGCTGATAAACTTCAAGTCGGCAATGGTAAGAACCTCTCTATTTCTCATATTGGCTCATCAACTTTGCAAAATCTCAAGTTACCCTCATTCTTGTTGTCCCTGACATAACCAAAAATCTTTTAAGTGTTTCTAAACTCACTACTGACAATAATGTATTCGTGGAATTTTGGCCTTCTCGTTGTCATGTAAAATCTTTTCAGGGCAAATCGCTTCTCAGCGGGGACATTAAGCAAGGTCTGTATCGACTTCCAAGCCAGAACAATAAAGTTTCCTCTTTCCACAATAAGCAAGCCTTCTCTAGTGTTCGCACCACCCTCCATGGATGGCACAAACGCCTGGCTCATCCCAATCCTCCACTTCTTCGGCGACTTCTCTCTATGTTCAAGTTGCCTACATCTTCAACCCACTTCCCAGCTGTTTGTGATGCTTGTCAATTGGGCAAGAGCCACCGTCTACCATTCACTCACACACACCCTAGTTCCTCTAAACCTTTTGATTTAATTTACTCTGATGTCTGGGGACCATCCCCTTTATTCTCAATAAATGGAAGTCGTTATTTTTTGTTATTCGTTGATGATTGCACAAAATTTGTTTGGATTTACTTTTTGTCCCTTAAATCCCAAGTGTTTGATACCTTTGTAAATTTTAGAAAAATGGTTCACACTCAATTTAACTGTGAAATCAAGAGTCTCCAAACCGATTAGGGAGGAGAATACCGCCCTGTGTCCACCTATCTTCACAAACATGGAATACACCACCGCATCTCATGCCCTCATACCCACGAACAGAATGGGGTGGTGGAACGTCGTAATCGTGTTATTATTGAAAAAGGACTTACACTACTCGCTCAATCCTCTCTCCCTCATATCTTCTGGGAACACGCCTTCAAAACCGCCACCTACCTTCACAATCGTACCATCACCCCTGTTCTAGATTACTCGTCACCGTATCAAAAACTATATTCCAAAACTCCAAATTATCAATTCCTTAAAACTTTTGGATGCTTATGCTACCCATTCCTTCGACCTTATAATCCACACAAAATTGATTATCGGTCACTTCCGTGTGTTTTTATTGGATATAGTGCCTCACACAAAGGCTATTTATGTTACCACATTCCTTCTAAACGTATATACATATCAAGACATGTTGTCTTTAATGAGGAAGAATTTCCTTATGCTATGTACCCCACTTCTCCCTCCCTAACTCCTTCCTCTCCACCAGTGGATGTCTCCTCACCCACTTTCTTAGAACATGTAGCTGCATGTGCACCTCCATCTACACCATCACCCCCACATACTTTTCCTGGTACACCCTCCTCACCCACCCGTCCAATACCTCAGCCTACACCTCAACCAACCCCACCATCTCCATCATCTACTCCTCATTATCAAAACTCCACCTTTAGTTCTAGAGCTCGTGCAACCTTTGTCCCTTCTTATTACAGACCAGCCCCCAACACTAGACACCTTATGCTCACTCGTGCACGTACAAATTCGTTGAAACCAAAAACATTTCTCGCAACTGTTTCCACCGCCTTGGTTCCTGAACCATGCACATACAAACAAGCAGTTAAACACACAGTTTGGCAAGAGGCTATGCAAAGTGAACATGATGCCCTTATGAAAAATAGAACATGGTCCCTTGTCCCTTGTCCTACTAATGTTAATCTTGTGGGTTGTAAGTGGATTTACAGGGTTAAACGCAACTCCGACGGAACTGTTGAACGGTATAAGGCGCGATTAGTTGCTCAAGGATACAATCAAGAAGAAGGTGTCGACTACTTCGAGACCTTCAGCCCAGTTATTAAGCCTACAACAATTCGCCTTGTACTCTCTATCGCAATCTCAAAGGATTGGTGTATCCGTCAATTAGATATCAACAACGCCTTCCTCAATGGCGAGTTAAAGGAAGTCGTATACATGCGCCAACCCCGTGGTTTTGAAGATGCCACCAAACCTTCTCATGTCTGCAAATTGCATAAAGCCTTATACAGTTTAAAGCAAGCTCCAAGAGCTTGGTTTACTCGACTAAAATCCTACTTAGTTACACAGGGCTTTTCAGCATGTCACTCTGACACCTCACTGTTTGTTCATGCTTTTTCATCTGCTGTGATTTATATTCTTGTCTATGTCGACGACTTAATCATCACATGCACTAATGAAGATCTCATTCAACGGTTCATAAACCAGTTGCATCAAGTGTTTGCACTGAAAGATTTAGGCAAATTGAATTACTTCCTTAGCATTCAAATTACACGAAATGTTGCAGGCATCACCCTTAGCCAAGAAGGATACATTTGTGAGTTACTGTCTCGCACCAACATGTCTGCTGCCTCTCCTGTTTCCACTTCAGCAGATCCTTCCTCCACTCTTGTTCTTGATGGTGAGCCATTTCATGATCCAAAATTGTACCGGCAAGTTGTTGGGTCCCTTCAGTATGCCACCATAACCCTTCTCAATATTACATTTGCGGTAAACCGTGTTTGTCAATATATGCATTCTCCTACTAATCTTCATTGGCAAGCAGTCAAACGGATACTCCGGTATGTAAATGGGACGGTTGATCACTGCTTACACTTCTCCCCAACCACCAAAACCTCTCTCTTAGCTTACTCTGATGCTAGTTGGGTTTCAGACAAAGACGACAGTCGCTCTCAATATGGTTTTGTCATTTATCATGGATCCAATCGTATTAGCTGGACCTCTTGCAAACAGAAAGTAGTTGCAAGATCCAGCACCGAGTCCGAATATCGAGCATTAGCATACACTGCTGCAGAATTAATATGGCTCAAACAACTACTACATGAGCTGCATTTTCCCATTATAGGCCCTCCTCTACTTCTCTGTGACAATGTTGGTTCCATCTTCATCACTAAAAATCCAGTAATTCGCACCAGGTCTAAACATATCGCATTGGATTTTCACTTCATTCGTGAATAGGTTGACTCTCAACAACTTCAAATTACACATGTTTCATCTGTTGACCAGCTAGCGGATATATTCACAAAACCATTGCACAATGACAAATTTCATCAATTATGTCACAAGCTTCGAGTACAACCAGCACATCAGCTTGCAGGGGGGTAATAACGGTATAAAAAAATCAAGTCAGCACATGTGTGAAATAGAAGTAGTCACAGTCTATGTGTTGTGCAAGTATCACGCCATGTAATTAGGAATTCAGGTGTAAAATTCTCTGTATAAATACTCTCTATGTAACCTTTAATAACACAACAAAAATTGAGAAATTCATATCAAATTCTTACTTATTCTATAATGGGTAAAACAAATTCATGTTGCAACAGGAAATGATCATAGTCAACTTGGTCCAATATTGTAACATCTAAAAAAATCATAAAATTTTCATTACCAAACCAAAAACCATAGTTGTTTACAAAGCATTGTTCCCAAAATTAATAATCACAAATCTGAGTATCCCAAAATCCAATATTATAAAACCATAAGGATGTGCACGATCACGTCTTTGTTTTCTCACAATCATCTAAAGTACCTGAAACATAAAACTTAAATCATAAGCCAAAACTTAGTGAGTTCCCCCAAAGGACCATACACAACTAAGACATATAACATCATGCATATGTGAGCCTTTAACCTGACTGGACCGTCTAACAAGGCCTACAACCGATTTAGACCGCTCTCCGGGCCTTCGGCCTGATTGGACCGTCTTTTAGGACTTCAGTTTACCCGGACCACCCATGGTGTCTTGGCCTTCAACACAAAGCAATACTGCCTCAACCCAACTAAACATAAGACGTCGACATATATAATAGCAATCAATAACTAAAAATATAGGTAATCATATAGATCTATCAATCTAATGCGTACTTAGAAACATAGGTAATCATGCAGATATACCAATCTAGCGTATACTCATCATAACATCAATCCAATATACCAGGATATGAAATCTAGTGGGACGACCTTGGTGCCTTAGACCCACAAGTACAGTGAGGAAAACTCACTTCACAGTTTGAAAAGATATATGAAATAATCACAGCTCTGATTGCTTACTCTACAGGTCACCTATACAACAAACAACGACCTAGTCTCAAACTACTGCTCAAAATACCCAAAATAACCCTAGGCCAAACTTGGTCAAAATCTTGGTTAAAGTCAAAGGTCAAAAGTTAAAGAAGTTAACTTCAGACTGAGTACGCCCAACGTACTCAGCATGTATACATGGCGCACTCACGCTTCCAGAAACGAGACTCCAAAGGAGTACGCCCAACGTACTCGACCAAATAGCAATCTTCCCATTATTGTAACACCCTGACCACCAGTTATAAATTTTAAAGCTTTTATTTTCATAATTATAGACCTACTCGACGGGTTGGCTGCCCCAACTCATCGTGTAGAGACCGATCAAGCCACGTAGTTTATGGAACCCACTCGACGAGTTGGAGGACCCCAACTCGACGAGTAGAGGTTGTACATGAAAACCATAATTTTTAGGGTTTACACCCTATTTAAAGGACCTTAAGTCCTTTCCCCCGGCCACCCTTACCACTTTTCAAGTCCAGAAGCAAACCCTAATCGATCTAACCCTATTTTGTGTGTGTGTGTGAGGCTAAAAGTGTGTGTTCGGTGCATTTCTTGAAGAGGCTTGAAGATTTAGAGGCTTGGAACGAGAATAAGCTTGTAGATCTAGTATCTACATTGTGTTGGCATCCAGTTGAAGGTAAAAAGTCTTTACCTTGGCTTTCCATTTCTTAGATCTCTTCTTATGTTAGTATATGGGCATTTTTGGTGCAAAAAAGGAGTCATTCTTGAGTTTGAACTTGTCATGAGAACGTGGTCTCAGATCTAGACTCCTCTAGGCCCTCATGAACATAAAGTTCTCGCTTTATCTAGCCCTAGCCCTTTTCCATGTCCTAAACCTCTTCCTAAGGCTATTTTTGAGTGTTTTAGCTTCTTGAAGCCTTGCATGCACATAAACTTAACAACTTTACGTGATAACTACACCCTAGGAGCCTAGATCTATAGTTTGGAGCCTTGTTTTCACTTAAAAGCATCTGAATGAGAAAAGGACTGAAGGAACTTGACGAGTTGAATAGCCAAATCGACGAGTTGGATGAGGGTTTCATGCTTTCTGGATTCTGCATGAACTCGGCGAGTTAACGAAATGACTCGACGAGTTGGTTAGGGTTTTTCTTGGTATTCTGGATGTTGCATGGACTCGACGAGTTACTTGGTAACTCGGCGAGTTGACTGGGGTTTTTGCGAATTTTTAAGTTCTGAAACTTGACGAGTCTATAAGCTACACTCGACGATTTGGGTCAACATGGACTATTGACCTTGGCCATTGACTTTGATTTTGACCAAGGGTTGACTAATTTGACTTTTGAGGATATTTTGGTAATTTGGGAATTTACGGAATTGGATCAATGGTGGTTGTAGGTGTTGGTGCTTGGAGCCGTGTTTCGGGAGTTTGATATTTCAGTTCCGATCGATATTGTGAGGTGAGTTCTTCTCACTATATCAACAGGGTCGAAGACACCAATGTCGGCTCTTTTTTTGGATTGTTATCCTGGTTATTGCATGATGATATGCTTAGTGACCTGTTAGGTCGGTAGCCTGGTATATAGGATGATGCTATGTTTAGTGACCTGTTAGGTCGGTATCCTGGTATATAGGATGATGCTATGATTAGTGATCTGTTAGATCGGTTTGACTATTTATACATTCTATCAATTATTATCTATGTGTTGATTGTATGCTTAGGGGTGGGTTGAGGCGAACCTGCTTTATGCTGTAGGAAAACATACCCAGTACGGCCCGGATAGACTGCAGGCCTAATGGGGCATAACAATCAGGCCGAAGGCCCAAAGAACGGTGCAGACAGGCTGAAGGCCCTGTAGGGCGGACCAATCACGCTGAAGGTTCTGAGAGTGGGCCAGACAGACTGAAGGCCCGGTGAGGGCGGTCCAGTCATACTGTAGACTCTATATGCATGTTGTTTGCTATGATATGGCTATGGTTTGTATGGCATTGGTATTTTGGGGAACTCACTATGCTTCGGGCTTACAATTTTGGATTTTGTTTCAGGTACTTTAGATGATCGCGGGAAAGCGAAGGCGTGATCGTGTACCTCCCTGCATTTTTATGATTTGATTTCGGGGATACTATGATATGAGACTATTTTGAAAACATTTTGTAACAAATACTGGTTTTGGATGTTTGAAAAGGTTTTAAATTTTTATGAATTTTATGGATGTTACAATTAAGTGCTTATTCTCTTAAGTCATTTCGTCTAAAGCCAAGATCTAGTCCCAAATAACATTCTAAATCATAAAGTTTCCAACTTTATGATATTGCGTGGCTATTAAGTTCCCAACACCAAAACCGTAACCTATCACAATGTTCTAAGCAACCAAAAAGCCTGCCTGGAGTGATGTGAACGAGCAAGATCCCATTTTAATAACTCTAGGCATTCTAAAACATCCAAAAGGGCAACTCATTTGATCTAGAGTAGTCCATACTTACATAGACCAAGAATATGGTACTAAAAGGCAGAAGACTCCATATCTAGCAAGATCTAATGAGATAATCAACAAGTTCAAAACTTTATACCTTGTGGAGGTTGCTCAAGGAGTGTAAGACTCAGATCTTAAAGATTGGAGTCCCTTCTTTTCTTTCCAATGGCTTCTTTCATTCCACAATGGACACCAAACACCAAAAATGATCTCAAAACACCACCAATGGAGATTAGGGTTTGCAAGGGACGAAGTGGGCAATGGAGGCTGATGAGGGGAATAGGTATTGGGAGTTAATGATGCTTAAATAGGGCTCAAAACCTAAAAGTTAGGGTTTGGGTTTTTGTCATGTACGCCCAGCATACCTGAGTGTACACTCATCATACTTAAAAGAAATGCGTCCCACAATTAAGAAAGCCATCGACCTAAATGCAATAAAATCTTATTTCTAGGGTCAAAATGTAAATTACCTGAGTAATGGATGTTACAATTCTCCTCCACTCAAATCAGACTTCGTCCTTAAATTTCGGTGCTACGAACAACTCTTCGTAGTGCTCTTGCATCTCTGCCTTGGGTTCCCAAGTCCATTCGGAATCCTTATGATGTTGCCATTGTAAATTGACCAAAGATACCACCTTGTTGCGCAAGGCCTTCGTCTTCCGATCCAAAATCGTTATTGGTCTCTCAACATAGTTCATACGATCATCAACCTGAATATCATCCAAAGGCACCATGCTGAATCATCAGCCACACACTATTGAAGCTGAGAAACATGGAAGGTGTTGTGAATCTGACTGAGCTCCTCAAGAAAATCCAACTGACAAGCTACCCTGCCCACCCTGACTAATACTTGAAATAGACCAATATATCGGGGTCCCAACTTGCCCCTTTTCTTGAAGCGTATTACACCCTTCTAAGGTGATACCTTCCGTAAAACCATGTCGCTGACCTGGAACTCCAACTCATATTGAAGCATGTCAACATAACTTTTCTGTCAACTCTGAGCTATCTGCAAGCTTTTCTTGATCTGTTGAATAAAGTCTATCGTCTAAAGAACTAATTTGGTCTTTCCCATGGCCCTGTAGCCGACCTCTTCCCAACAGACTGGGGTACGACACTTCCTCCCATAAAGAATCTCAAATGGGGCACACTGATATTGGAGTGATAGTTGTTGTTGTAAGAGAACTCAACCAAAGGAAGGTAGGTATCCCAACTCCCACCAAAATATATTACACACGCTCTCAACATATCCTCAAGTTTCTGAATGGTCCTCTCGCTCTAGCCGTCGGTCCGAGGATGATAGTAGTGCTAAAATGCAATCCCGTACCTAGTTCCTCGTGAAACCTCTACCAAAATCGAGAAGTTAACAGAACATGTCGATCTGATACAATAGAAACCAGAAATCGATGCCGAGCAACGATCTCACGCACATAAACATCAACCAATTTCTCAGCCGAGGAGCTCTCCCGAATATCTAGAAAGTGGGCACTCTTGGTCAGACGATCCACTATAACCCAAATCGCATCAGACCCCTTAGCATTCGGAGGTAACTTGGTGATAAAATCCATGGTGATCTGTTCCTATTTCCACATGGGAACCTCCAAAGGTAGAAGCATTCTATGCAGCCTCTGGTGCTAGGCCTTGACCATCTGACATGTCAAGCACCTCTTAACATACCATGCTATCTCTCTCTTCATACACGACCACCAATAACTAAGTCTCAAATCCTGATACATCTTGGTGGCTCCAAGGTGTATCAAATATTTGGACTTGTGTGCCTCCTACAACACAGTTTGTCTGGTCCCACCAGAATCTGGTATCCAAACTCGACCACACTGGGTCAATAACCCACGACTATCAGTAGAAAACCTGCCAATCTCACCCCTGATTCACTTATGTTTCTAATTATCCTTCTTGAATCCCTCATCTTGTGCCTCTATGATCAGATCCAGAAGTGGAGAATCGATAAATATCATCACACATAAGCTCCTAACAGAAGAACTAGATGAATTGCAGCTCAAAGCATTACCGAACACATTCACTTTCCCTGTGCGGTACGAAATATCACAGTCATAATCCTTAACCACGTGAAGCCAACTATGTTGTCTCATGTTCAGATTCGACTGATTCATGAGATATCTCAGACTCTTGTGATCCGTGTAGATGGTACATCGAACCCCATACATATAGTGCTACCAAATCATGAGGGAAACCACCACTGCCCGCAACTTCAGATCATGCTTTGAATACCGAACTTCATGTGGCTCTGTCTGGAAGCATAAGCAATCACTCTCCCTCTCTGCATGAGTACTGCGCCCAAACTGGTGATGGATACATCACAATATACAACAAAATCCTCACCCTCAGGGAGAGTCAAATTCTATCTTAGCGTCTCGAATGCAGCCTGCTGCTTAGGACCCCAATGAAATTCCATGCCCATCCTCGTTAGATGAGTGAGGGGTACAACAACCTTGGAGAAATCCTGAATAAATCTCTGATAATACCCAGCTAAACCCATAAAACTCCTGATATACGAGGGAGACTTCGGGGCCTCCCACTGCATAATAGCCTTAATCTTGGTCGGGTTGACCAAAATACCATTCATTTTAACGAGGCACCCCAAGAATTAGACCTCCCGTAACCAAAACTCACACTTCGAGAACTTGGCATACAGTCGTTTGCACCTCAAAACTCTCAGAAGCTCTCGAAGGTGCTCCTCATGCTGCTCCCTAGTCTTGGTATATAACAGATATCATCAATAAAAACAATGATTGATCGATCGAGCATCGGCCTACATACCCGATTCATCAAATCCATAATTACTGCCGGCGCACTGGTGAGCCAAAACGGCATCACCACGAACTCATAATGACCGTAGCGAGTCTGAAATGTTGTCTTCTCCACATCTTCCTCTATAACTCTCATATGATGATAACCTGACCTCAAATCGATTTTGGAGAACCAAGACACACCCTGCAACTGATTGAAAATATCATCAATCTGTGGAAGTGGGCAACCGTTCTTCATCGTAAACTTATTCAACTCTCGATAATCAATATACTTGCAGTGCGAACCATCATTCTTCTTCACAAATAGAATCGATTCTCCTCAAGGCGAACTGCTAGGTCTGATAAATTGCTTGCCCAACAGCTTCTGAAGCTGAGAGGACAACTCCTACATCACTGGTTGTGCTAATCTGTACGTCGCTTTTGCAATCGGGGCCGCACCGGGAACCAAATGAATCCGGAACTCAACCTGCCTCTCAGGAGGCACACTGGGTAACTCCTCCAGAAAAACATCAGGGAACTCCATGACTACATGCACATCTGAACTGAGTATCAACCACATATGCGAGGTAACCCATACATCCATGTTGGAAATATTGTCGAGCCTTGGCAGCAACTCTAGTACCCTCTCCATAAATAATCAGTTCTTTCCCACTTGGGATTCGAACTACTACGTGCTGACTCTCATAATCAATCATCGCACCAAATCTGCTCAACCATACCATCCCTATTATTACCCACACCCCCATGAGGAAAGGGATCAGGTTAATCGAGTAAGATACCCCGAAAATATCCTAAACACAACCCTGATAAATGCTCGTTGCTGAAACCCCATGTTTGTTGGCTATAGAAACTCGCAACAGACACTCCAACTCTCCCAGAGTCATACCAAAACTCCTACTAAAAGACTGAGACACGAAAGACCGACTCGTACCCGAGTCAAAAAGCACAATAGCAGGTAGATGGTTCACTAAGAAGGTACCTATCTGTATCATAAGCATAATCATACCATAAAATAATTGATAGAGTAATAAATGAAAACATACCGGCATGACCCCGAGCCCTCAGGGGATCCGCCCTAC
Source organism: Lactuca serriola (assembly GCF_051521515.1). Lineage (NCBI taxonomy): Eukaryota > Viridiplantae > Streptophyta > Magnoliopsida > Asterales > Asteraceae > Lactuca > Lactuca serriola. The sequence continues at coordinate 46,424,295 of NC_136408.1, read as the reverse complement.
CCTGGCGTCCATTCGTGATCCTTAAAGTAGCCGAGGATGGAGCTTGCACCGACATGGCAACAAGAAAGGGGCACTTGGCCTTTACATGGCCCACCTGATCATAATGGTAACAAATCTTGGTGCTCGGTACCGAGGCCTGTTGGTGACAATCCCTCGTATAGGGCCCCTCATTTCCACATTTGTGGCATCTAGAAGAATAAGATCGAAAAACACCCTCATGCACCTTGTTGCACTTGCCATAAGGGCGACTCCTCTGGCCTCCTGATCATGAATCAGCGGCCTTGAACTGCTTCGTTGTAGGCTAATACTGAACCAGAGCCTAACACTAATCCCTCGGTTGGGTCTCTATCTCAATCTCTTGCCTCGTCACGACATACTGAAGCTCAGCGAGTGTATAGTATTTATGGGTAGACACAAACTATTGTATATCCGTCTTGAGCATGCTTTAGTACCGAGTCATTTGGGCCTACTCCGTAGCAGTATACTCAGGACAGCAAATAGCCCTCTCCATGAGCATCTTTGTTATCTTTGTCACCGTCTCAGTCGTCTGCCTCAAGTCTAAATACTCCTGATCCAACCTCTCCCTCTCAACTAGGGGAACATACCTCGTGCAAAACATTTCCGAGAACTTCTCACAGGTCACAACATTCCTATGATTAGGAGTGTAGGAACCGGTCACCAGGTTCCAATAATCCTTCGTACCTAATCGAAGAGGTTCAGGGTGAACTTGAACTTCTGGTCATCCGGGCATGAACATGTGAAGAAATAACCCTCCACATTAGACAACCACTTCATTGCTACAATCGGGTCCTTGACCCATTGTGACATCCCCAAAATCACGGCCAGAAAAGACCGTTTCCATTTATGCTTTTAAAATAATTTTCAGAGTAAATCCTTTTGATTTAAAAGAGTTGCGGAATTTGTTCCCAAAACAAAATATGATAAAATTAATATTTATCAAAGCATTTCATCAAGAGATGCATTTTCATTATATAATCCAAATTCGGGATGTCATGTTCCGATAAACAGACCAAAAGCATAACGATAACATTACAAGTCATTCAACAAATATATACATATACAGACTTGTAAACAAAACAACTCGATGATTCATCCATCTTATGCCCTTGCGTCACTTCCTGTAATACAAATAAAACTGAGTGGGTCAGACTTGGGAGCCTGGTGAGCATATAGGGTTTTCAACCCACAATAAATAAATTATATTTAATTTCACCAACCAATCACTATCCCGATTACCCATTCCCGTTATCCTCACATTACGTCCCTAAAACAACATCTATCTCAAGGGACCTTATCTAGGATTTTCATCGGGACGGACATTACTGCTAAGGGGTTTCCTCAACAATAGATGTCCTAAAGGCAACCATGAGGGGGATAGAGTACACCGGTGAACACATCATTCACAACACCTACAGTTATGAACCTGCTAGCGTTCCACTGGACTATCTAGAAGGAGTCCGTGGTCGTTATCCATACTCCGCTGAATAACTAGATCAACAACAACAACAACATCGAGGCCTCTCATCTGTTTATTACACACCAACTATCTACCCATGTTCTACCCAACATATTAGTAGATAAAAATATATATTTTCATACATAGTTTAAAACCAGTATAGCATGTTCATTCAATATATATTCCACATAACAGATGAGGCACACCCACATAACACGTATTTCATAGAAAATAATTCAGATCTATGAGATAGAAGAGAGTGAATATACATTCACACCCATAACAACAAAATTATACACATAACACGTATTTCGTATAAAATACTTCATAATTATACGTTAGAAGAAAGTAACTACACATTCACACATATAAACAACAATATACTTAATACACTCAGACCATACTTGTATTATTATTGCGTTTATGAAAAGTAGTATACACTCACTTGATCAGAAGATGATCGGACAGCACTACGACTTACAGTAGTAGTATTCTTCGACAGATCTGGAAGATCTCCTCAAAAATCGAACTTCTCGCGGACAGAGCTTCGGCTCGGAAATCGCACTTCTTGGGATTCTCGGGGCTTTGAAACTTGCTTCGGGGCTCGGAAATATTACCGGGGCTTTGGGATACTTCTGGCACGTAAAACGATGCAAAACGGGAGAGAGAAGAGAGAAAAATAGCAAAAGAACTCGACAGCCTCGCATCTTATTTATAGGAGGCTGGAGCCTCGCAGTACGCTGGGCGTACAGGCGTACACGTCCGAAACGTCATGGCATGCGTCATCCGAAGAACTCGAGTTCGAAGGACGTCACGCTTCGCTGTACGCTGGGCGTACTCCGGATGAGTCCGATGACTCCTCTTCGGATAATACCAACATTAGGAATTAAATTTAAATATTAAATATTTAATAAACTTCGGAAATTCATATCTTCTTCATACGAACTCCGTTTTCGACGTTCTTTATATCCACGCGTAGGTGAGACTACTCTCTACAACTTTCGTTTAGACTCCGTTGGCTAATTTTGAATTTATTTATATTATTTATTTTTAGTAGGCCGGGACAGAAAAACTTCGTTATAAATTCATAACTTCTTCGTTTGACGTCCGTTCTCGCCTAACTTTTCATCGTTTCACTACTAACAACGAGATCTTCGATTCTCGTTTAGATTGTTTCGGCTAAAAGCCGCTCGATCTCAAATCGAATATTCGGGCTGCACATCGCTAAGTCGAAACTTCAGAAAATCATAACTTCCTCATACGAAGTCAGATTTGGGCGTTCTTTATATATTCGGAAACCTCGTTTCAACTACTACAACATTATCCAAAGATATCAAGTTTATTTTACACTTAAATTTTGACGCTCATTTTATTCTTAATTAATCAAATCACATAATTAAGCAATTAAGCACAAAACACATAATACTCAAATAATACACTCATATTATTTCAAAACGGGTTACAAAGGTTAACTTAGACTACTATATCAACATTAATGACAAGCCCAGAAACACATGCGTTACACCCATCAAACTCGAGGGGCTTCGTGTTGCTGATGTCCCTATACAAAGAATGATCTCCCCCCCCCCCCCCAAATCCCCATAGCAACAACAACTATGGTAGCTGCAACAACAACAACTTCAGTCGCAGCGACATACCGCTCATCAAACAACTGGATCATAGTGGTCTTGATAGACCCAAAAACCTCGGGGATTGAACCCTGAACAACAACGACTACCTTAGTAGCGATCAACTCGTGGATGTTGTCATCTTACAACCCAACCTATCCTGGCCACCAACTCTGAAACCAAATCCTCTCGTGAACACCATACTAAAAATGAACCATAATATATCAGAAAATGCCAAAATTCATACTATACAATCATTATAGAGAGGCTAAACCCTCGGGGCTTGTTACTTCCTAGTTACGCGTACGGGTCTTGTGCTTTCAGTAGTACGGGCTCATACTACCTTCCAAACCTACCCGTATTTTTCTCAATGGATCATCACAAACTACCTGGAAGCAAACCCACAACTAGGACACACATATGTCCTATACTCACTCTCTCTCTCTCGAGAGTTGTTAATAATTTCTCATTTGGCCGGCTGCTCACATACTAACTCATGAAACTTCCACCAACTCTATAGCCGCTTATGCATGCTAATCATACATAATGTTAGATACCATAGACAATAAAATACTTAATTCTACCCTAAGCCCACTACCAAACAATGAATAGGAAATAAGGCTAAACCAACCATTCTCAGGCTATAGAATCTTAGTTATGTACAACTATGATGCACACACTAAGAAACTATAGTAATGATGTCAATTTCATCTGGCATACAAGAAGTCCTCTTAGGCTATTAGCCATCACACATCATTAAATTCTATCATGCAATTCCTAAAGATCTGTAGCCTGCCACTAGCATGCAGTTCTATCACAACATCATAACAAGTAACAATGTAGGTATCTTGGGGCACACTTTCTTGCTCCATTTGATTGTATGTAACGCCTGTGTTTCCGGGCTTGCCATATTTAGCAATATAATAGTCTAGGTTAACCTTTGTAACCCGTTTTGAAATAATAAGAATGTATTATTTGAGTATTATGTGTTTTGTGCTTAATTGCTTAATTATGTGGTCTGATTAATTAAGAATAAAAAAATAAGCGTCAAAATTTAAGTGTAAAATAAACTTAATATCTTTGGTTAATGTTGTAGTAGTCGAAACGAGGTTTCCGAATATATATAGAACGCCCAAATCTGACTTCGTATGAGGAAGTTATGATTTATCGAAGTTCCGGCTTAGCGGTATACAGCCTGAAATACTCGAATTGAGATCGAGCGGTTGTTAGCCGAAGCAATCTAAATGAGAATCGAAGATCTCGTTGTTGGTATCGAAGTGATAAAAAGTTAGGCGAGAACGGACGTCAAACGAAGAAGTTATGAATTTATAACGAAAGTTTCTGTCGCGGCCTATTAAAAATAATTAATAAAAATAAAGTCAAAATTAGCCGACGGAGTCTAAACGAAAGTCGTAGAGCATGGTCTCACCTTTCCGTGGATATAAAGAACGTCGAAAACGGAGTTCGTATGAAGAAGTTATGAATTTCCGAAGTTTATTAATCATTTTGTATTTAAATTTAAATCAAAATTCGGAAGCATTATCCGAAGGAGTCACCGATCTGATCCGAGGTACGCCCCGCGTACTCGATTACGCCCCGCGTACTCCGAGGGATGTCGACACTCGCACTCAAGCACTTCGGATACGTAAGCAATGACGTTTTGGGCAGTACGCCCCGCGTAACGCAGTACGCCCCGCGTACTCCGAGGTTCCAGCCTCTATATAAAGGATCCGAAGGCAGCCTCATTTCTTGTTCATTTTCTTCTCTTCTCTCTAGTCTTTTGCATCGTTTTTCGTGCCGAAGCTATCCCGAAGTCCCGGTATCATACTCTAGCCCCGAGGCAAGTCCCGAGATCCCGAGAAGCGCGGTTCCCGAGTCGAAGCTCTGCCCGCGAGAAGTTCGATTTTCGAGGAGATCTTCCAGATCTGCTGTGGATTACTACTTCTATAAGCCGTAGTGCTGTTGGATAGTCTTCTGATCAAGTGAGTGTGTAGTTATTTCTTCTAATACAATAATACGAACTATTTTATATAAAAATACGTGCTATGTGTATATATTTGGTTGTGTTATGTGTGAATGAGTATTCACTCTCTTCTATCTTACAGATCTGCTTATTTCTTTATGAGATATGTGTTATGTGTGTGTGTGTGTGCCTCGTCTGTTATGTGATATATGTGTTGATTCAAGCATGCTATACAGGTTTTCTTTAAACTATGTATACAAATGTATATTTTTATCTACTAATATGTTGGGTAGAACATGGGTAGATAGTTGGTGTGTAATAAACAGATGAGAGGCCTCGATGTTGTTGTTGTTGTTGATCTAGTTATTCAGCGGAGTATGGATAACGACCACGGACTCTTTCTAGAAAGTCCAGTGGAACGCTAGCAGGTTCATAACCTGTAGGTGTTGTGAACGATGTGTTCACCGGTGTACTCTATCCCCCTCATGGTTGCCTTTAGGATATCTATTGTTGAGGAAACCCCTTCGCAGTGATGTCCGTCCCGATGAAAATCCTAGATTAGGTCCCTTGAGATAGTTGTTTTAGGGACGTAAAGTGAGGATAACGGGAATGGGTAATCGGGATAGTGATTGGTTGGTGAAATTAAATATAACTTATTTATTGTGGGTTGAAAACCCTATATGCTCACCAGGCTCCCAAGCCTGACCCACTCAGTTTTATTTGTATTACAGGAAGTGGCACAAGGGCGTAAGATGGATGGATCATCTTGTTGTTTTGTTTACAAGTCTGTATATGTATATATTTGTTGAATGACTTGTAATGTTTATCGTTTATGCTTTATGGTCTGTATCGGAACATGACATCCCGAGTTTTGATTATATAATGAAATGCATCTCTTGATGAAATGCTTTGATAAATATTATTTTATCATGTTTTGTTTTGGGAACAAATTCCGCAACTCTTTCAAATCAAAAGGATTTACTCTGAAAATATTTAAAAGCATAAATGAAAATCGGTCTTTTCTGGCCGAGTTTTTGGGGATGTCATAGTTGGTATCAGAGCATTAGTTTAAGCGAACTAGGAATTTGTAGGATTTCTAGACTTAAACTTAGAATGCTAAATGGAATGATGAGATGTGTGTCTGTTGGATTTTAGACACGAGCACTAGTTTATTTTAGGAAAGTTGCCTAAAATGCTTTATGTGCTAAATGTTATATGTTGCCATATATGATATTATTTGTTCGGATCTACGGTCTGTTGCCGACCGGATCTGGAAACCTTATGTGTGTAGGATTCTAAGCGTATGCCTACGTTATTAGAACTAGCATGTAAACGTTTCGGAGTGATAAGGATGATTTGAATATCTATCGTGAATGAGGATCTAATTTCACCTTATTCGGTGTGTAGATCAAAAATGGTGAGAACAAGGAGTGGCGTTGGAAACGCAGATGAAAACAGGAATCAACCGCCAGTGATTGAGCAGATACCTGTTGTAGCAGCAACACCAGAACCAATAACAATGGCTGCAGTGCAAGCCATGATTCGGGCTATGCTAGCCGAACAAAGGGAGGAGATGCGACAAATGTTGCATAATAATAGGGATGAACCTATCATACCTATTGAGGAACCGGAATTGATTCCCGAGCAATCGGAGGAAGGGAACAATAGTCGCATGGTGAGTCAAGTTGGGACTCAAGAGGAACGATCCAGAAAGGAGAAACAACAAGGATGGGCGTATGTAGAAGAACTTCTTGGGCGCCAAACCGCCAAGTCTTTCTGGGAGCCCAAAGCCTGTTGAGATAATGGATTGGATCTCCGAAATGGAGATGGTATTTGAAAGTTGCGACTGTAGCAACAAACAGAAAACCGTCTTTGCGGTTAGACAACTGAAGACTGGGGTCTTGAGTTGGTGGAAGTTGTTGGCAGATACTATGCCACGAGGAGAAGCCCTGAAAATGTCATGGGAGGAGTTCTTGGAACAGCTGAGGGTGTAGTATTGTTCGGAGATAGATCTGATTGATCTGAACAATGAGTTCCAAAACTTGAAGAAAGGGAAGATGAGCATAGATGACTATGCTACTGCATTTACTGAGAAGATGAAGTTGTTTCCGTACCTAGTGCCGACGGAACTCTCCAAGATTGAGAGGTTTGCTAACGGACTGCCTGCTGACTTTGGTCCGACAGTCAAAATGGCAACCACTCTGAAAACGGCTGTTCGTGCAGCTAAGAATGTGGAGGCCCAGCAGAAGGAAAGGGGTCTGGAAAGAATAGATGCTGGAGAAAAGAGGAAGTTCGATGGAACTTCAGGGTCCAACAATAAAATCAAGTTCTCGAAGTCTGGTTCGAGGGGAGGTGGAGGTGAAGCGAAATGGTGCGACAAATGTAAGAAGAAGCATCATGGAAGATGTGAGGTGGCGAACACATGCTACAAGTGTGGAAAGCCAGGGCACTATGCCAATGAGTGTAACCTCACAAAGAAAGTTTGCTATGGTTGTGGTAAGGAGGGTCATATGTCGAGGGACCGCCCGAAGAAGAAGGAGGCAGCTAGACCCAACATTCCGCCAAAGCCAAAGGCGAGAGCATTCCAGATGACACTGGAAGCTGCTAAAGATGAAGCTGATGTCGCTTCAGGTACCTTTCTCGCTAACGAATTGCCTGCCCAAATTTTATTTGATTCTGGAGCCAATTACTCCTTTATATCGCATGAATTTGGTAGAAAGCTAGCTTTGCCTGTTGTTAGACTAGATAATGCTTTATTAGTCGAAGTTGCTAGTGGCAAGTTTGTACCTGTTAGCTATCGCATGAAAAACATCTTAATTGATCTGAATGGGAATAAGTTCCACGAGGAATTATTGCCTATCGAACTTAATGGTTTCGACATCGTATTGGGAATGGATTGGCTTAGCGCCAACGACGCCGAAATTTTATGCAAGAAGAAAATAGTCAAAGTAAACCCGCCTGGGAAAGATTCGTTTATGGTGTATGGAGATAAACGCAGAGTGAATTCTGGAATCATTTCATTGATGAAAGCCAGAAAATGTTTGACCAAGGGGTGTACATCGTATTTAGCATTCGTGATTGATGCTAAGAAGGAAAAGAAGGTGATGCAGAATATTCCAGTGGTGTGTAATTATCCGGAAGTATTTCCCGAAGATCTTCCTGGATTACCGCCTGATCGACAAGTGGAATTCCGTATTGACTTGTTGCCAGGAACGACGCCAATTGCAAAAGCACCTTATCGATTAGCACCGACGGAGATGAAGGAGCTAATGATGCAACTTCAGGAGTTATTGGACAACGGTTTCATTAGACCTAGTTCATCGCCCTGGGGAGCTCCGGTGTTATTTGTAAAGAAGAAAGATGGAAGTATGAGAATGTGCATCGATTACAGAGAGCTGAACAAGGCAACAATAAAGAATAGATATCCGTTGCCGAGGATTGATGACCTGTTCGATCAATTGCAAGGTTCGAGCTATTTCTCGAAGATCGATCTTAGGTCAGGATATCATCAGCTAAAAGTAAGAGAGCAAGATATCGAGAAGACTGCATTCAGAACTAGATATGGACACTAAGAGTTCTTGGTTATGTCGTTTGGACTAACCAATGCTCCAACAGCGTTCATGGATTTGATGAATAGGGTTTGTAACCCGTTCCTTGATAAATCCGTGATAGTGTTCATAGACGACATTCTGATTTACTCGAAAAGCCAGGAGGAGCATGGCAGACACTTGCGAGAAGTGTTGGAAGTTTTGAAGAAGGAGAAGCTGTATGCAAAGTTCTCCAAATGTGATTTTTGGATTCGTGAAGTCCAATTCTTGGGTCACGTGGTCAACCAAGAAGGGATAATGGTTGATCCAGCGAAGATCGAAGCTGTGACGAAGTGGGAACAACCGAAAAGTCCCACGGAGATTCGAAGCTTTTTAGGATTAGCCGGATATTACCGAAGGTTTATCCAAGGCTTTTCTTCGATCGCTAGTCCATTGTCAGCTTTGACCCACAAAGGAGCTACTTATGCTTGGGGTGAGAAGCATCAGGAAGCATTTGAGAAGCTAAAGAAGAAGCTATGCGAGGCACCGATACTTTCTCTACCCGATGGAGTTGAAGACTTCGCTGTCTATAGCGATGCGTCTGGTGTTGGTTTGGGTTGTGTTTTGACCCAAAGAGAAAAGGTGATAGCATATGCGTCTCGACAGCTGAAAGAGCATGAAAAGAACTACCCGACTCATGATTTGGAGTTGGCAGCGGTAGTTTTCGCTCTGAAAATATGGAGGCATTACCTCTATGGCACGAAGTGCAAACTTTTCACTGATCATAAGAGTCTCCAATACCTCTTTAATCAGAAAGAATTGAATATGAGGCAACGACGCTGGCTAGAGTTACTCAAGGACTACGAATGTGAGATACTTTACCATCCCGGTAAAGCTAATGTTGTTGCTGATGCTCTCAGTCGGAAAGTCAATCCCGAAAGGAAAAGGCCAAGAGCGTTGAGAATTGAAGTTGTATCAACTATTTTGGAAAGTATAAAGAAAGCTCAGAGCGAAGCTTCTGAGAAGAATGACAGAAAGGAGGAACGTTTGGGCAAAACGTTGGTGTTCGGTGTAAACAGTCATGGACTGAAGGTGTTCCAAGATCGGATTTGGATACCTAAGACAGGAGGAGTCAGAGATCTTCTGATGGAAGAAGCTCACAAGACCATGTACTCGATTCATCCGGGTAGCACTAAAATGTATAGGGACCTGAAACCCTACTACTGGTGGCCGACGATGAAGCTTGATGTTGCAAAGTATGTGGCCGAGTGTGTGACTTGTGCGAGAGTCAAGACACAACATCAGAAACCGTACGGGAGTTTAGAACCTTTGCCTGTGCCTATGGGTAAGTGGGAAGACATTGCTATGGATTTTGTCACTAAACTGCCCAGAACAAAGAATGGTCACGACATGATTTGGGTGGTCGTTGATCGATTCACTAAGAGTGCGCATTTCATAGCGGCCAAGGAGAAATGGTCTATGGAGAAGCTTGCGAATTCTTACGTGAAGGAAATTGTGAGGCTTCACGGTGTTCCGTTAACGATTGTTTCGGATCGTGATAGCCGTTTCACATCGAGGTTTTGGAAAAGTCTACAAGAGGAATTGGGTACCAAGTTGTGTTTAAGTACAGCTTACCATCCGCAGACTGATGGTCAGAGCGAACGAACGATACAAACGCTTGAAGATATGCTGAGAGCATGTACCTTGGAATTCCTAGGTAATTGGGATGAACATTTACCATTGGTAGAATTTTCCTATAATAATAGTTTCCACTCGAGCATTAAGATGGCACCTTACCAAGCTTTGTATGGACAGAAGTGTCGTACGCCGTCTTGTTGGCTTGAGGCTGGGGAAAAGCAGTTTATGGGACCGGAGTTGGTTCATCAAACTGCTGAAAAGTTGAAAATAATTAGGGAAAGAATGTTAGCGGCTCAGGATCGTCAAAAGAGCTATGCTGACAAGAAGCGAAGACTGATGACTTTTGAGGTTGGGGATTCGGTTTTGCTTAAAGTCTCGCCGTGGAAGGGACTTATAAGATTTGGTAAAAGGGGAAAGTTGAGTCCAAGGTTTATTGGACCGTTTAAAGTTCTTCAGAGGATTGGGAACCAAGCTTACAAGCTCGAATTACCCGAAGAACTGAATGGAATTCACAACACTTTTCATGTGTGTTATTTGCGGAAGTTCACGGGAGAAGTTCCCGACATAATTCCAATTTCTGAATTGAGAATTGATGAGAACAAAAGGTTGATTGAAGAACCAGAGGCAATTGTTGACCGAAAGACTAAGAAATTGCGACGCAAGATGGTTGGGTTAGTGCTTGTCCGATGGAAACACACGAATGGGCCGAATCTCACCTGGGAGACGGAGAGTGACATGATGGGTCGCTATCCGCATTTGTTTGTTGATGTGTGATTCCGGGGACGGAATCATTCTAAGGTGGAGAGAATTGTAACGCCTGTGTTTCCGGGCTTGCCATATTTAGCAATATAATAGTCTAGGTTAACCTTTGTAACCCGTTTTGAAATAATAAGAATGTATTATTTGAGTATTATGTGTTTTGTGCTTAATTGCTTAATTATGTGGTCTGATTAATTAAGAATAAAAAAATAAGCGTCAAAATTTAAGTGTAAAATAAACTTAATATCTTTGGTTAATGTTGTAGTAGTCGAAACGAGGTTTCCGAATATATATAGAACGCCCAAATCTGACTTCGTATGAGGAAGTTATGATTTATCGAAGTTCCGGCTTAGCGGTATACAGCCTGAAATACTCGAATTGAGATCGAGCGGTTGTTAGCCGAAGCAATCTAAATGAGAATCGAAGATCTCGTTGTTGGTATCGAAGCGATAAAAAGTTAGGCGAGAACGGACGTCAAACGAAGAAGTTATGAATTTATAACGAAAGTTTCTGTCGCGGCCTATTAAAAATAATTAATAAAAATAAAGTCAAAATTAGCCGACGGAGTCTAAACGAAAGTCGTAGAGCATGGTCTCACCTTTCCGTGGATATAAAGAACGTCGAAAACGGAGTTCGTATGAAGAAGTTATGAATTTCCGAAGTTTATTAATCATTTTGTATTTAAATTTAAATCAAAATTCGGAAGCATTATCCGAAGGAGTCACCGATCTGATCCGAGGTACGCCCCGCGTACTCGATTACGCCCCGCGTACTCCGAGGGATGTCGACACTCGCACTCAAGCACTTCGGATACGTAAGCAATGACGTTTTGGGCAGTACGCCCCGCGTACTCCGAGGTTCCAGCCTCTATATAAAGGATCCGAAGGCAGCCTCATTTCTTGTTCATTTTCTTCTCTTCTCTCTAGTCTTTTGCATCGTTTTTCGTGCCGAAGCTATCCCGAAGTCCCGGTATCATACTCTAGCCCCGAGGCAAGTCCCGAGATCCCGAGAAGCGCGGTTCCCGAGTCGAAGCTCTGCCCGCGAGAAGTTCGATTTTCGAGGAGATCTTCCAGATCTGCTGTGGATTACTACTTCTATAAGCCGTAGTGCTGTTGGATAGTCTTCTGATCAAGTGAGTGTGTAGTTATTTCTTCTAATACAATAATACGAACTATTTTATATAAAAATACGTGCTATGTGTATATATTTGGTTGTGTTATGTGTGAATGAGTATTCACTCTCTTCTATCTTACAGATCTGCTTATTTCTTTATGAGATATGTGTTATGTGTGTGTGTGTGTGCCTCGTCTGTTATGTGATATATGTGTTGATTCAAGCATGCTATACAGGTTTTCTTTAAACTATGTATACAAATGTATATTTTTATCTACTAATATGTTGGGTAGAACATGGGTAGATAGTTGGTGTGTAATAAACAGATGAGAGGCCTCGATGTTGTTGTTGTTGTTGATCTAGTTATTCAGCGGAGTATGGATAACGACCACGGACTCTTTCTAGAAAGTCCAGTGGAACGCTAGCAGGTTCATAACCTGTAGGTGTTGTGAACGATGTGTTCACCGGTGTACTCTATCCCCCTCATGGTTGCCTTTAGGATATCTATTGTTGAGGAAACCCCTTCGCAGTGATGTCCGTCCCGATGAAAATCCTAGATTAGGTCCCTTGAGATAGTTGTTTTAGGGACGTAAAGTGAGGATAACGGGAATGGGTAATCGGGATAGTGATTGGTTGGTGAAATTAAATATAACTTATTTATTGTGGGTTGAAAACCCTATATGCTCACCAGGCTCCCAAGCCTGACCCACTCAGTTTTATTTGTATTACAGGAAGTGGCACAAGGGCGTAAGATGGATGGATCATCTTGTTGTTTTGTTTACAAGTCTGTATATGTATATATTTGTTGAATGACTTGTAATGTTTATCGTTTATGCTTTATGGTCTGTATCGGAACATGACATCCCGAGTTTTGATTATATAATGAAATGCATCTCTTGATGAAATGCTTTGATAAATATTATTTTATCATGTTTTGTTTTGGGAACAAATTCCGCAACTCTTTCAAATCAAAAGGATTTACTCTGAAAATATTTAAAAGCATAAATGAAAATCGGTCTTTTCTGGCCGAGTTTTTGGGGATGTCACATTGTACACATCTCATCCTTCTTTGGTTACCCTTGAAAATAGTTTTGAAAACAATCTTGAAAATAATTTTGAAAACTATTACAGATCCATAGTTTGAGTCTGGATTCACATGAATGCTCATCCAATTCGCTCAAAGCAGAGCTCTGATACCAACTTGTAACATCCCAAAAATCAAGGTAAAATTTTCATGTTTAAAACTAAACCGAAAACCATAGTTGTTTACAAAAGATTGTTCCCAAAAGTAATAATAAAAAAATCAGAGTATCCCAAAATCAAATATCGTAAAACCAAAAGGATGTGCACGATCACGCCTTTGCTTTCCCACGATCATCTAAAGTACCTTAAACATAAAACTTAAAACGTAACCCAAAACTTAGTGAGTTCCCCCATAGTACCATATACAACCAAAATAGACAACATCATGCACATATGAGCCTTCAGCCTGACTGAACAGAGTAATAAATGAAAACATTACAGTAAGCTTTGGCTAACGGTTTAAGTTTTATGTTTCAGGTACTTCAAATGATCGTGGGAAAGCAAAGGTGTGATCGTGCACATCCTTCTGGTTTTATGATATTGGATTTTGGGATACTCTGATTTGTGATTATTACTTTTGGGAACAATGTTTTGTAAACAACTATGGTTTTTGGTTTGCTTTTAAAAATGAAATTTTCACCTTGATTTTTGGGATGTTACAAGTTGGTATTAGAGCCCTGGTTTGAGCGAATTTGATGAGCATTCATGTGAATCTAGAATCAAACTATGCATGTTGTTATCTACTTTTATTGTATGTGGTACTTAGGGGGAACTCGCTAAGCTTTGGCTTACTGTTTAAGTTTTATGTTTTAGGTACTTCAAATGAGCATTCATGTGAAACATAAAACTTAAGCCGTAAGCAAAAGCTTAGTGAGTTCCCCCAAAGTACCACACACAACCAAAATAGACAACAACATGCATATATGAGCCTTCAGCCCCCGACGCCAGGGCGGAGCTGGACGTCGTTACTGGTATGTTTTCATATATTACTCTGTCAATTATTTTATGGTATGCTTATGTTTATGATTCTGCTAGGTACCTGTTGGGTTTTAGTTTAAAAATAGTTTCAAAAACTACAAATACGGAAAACGAACGACTTTAATTTTTGAAATAACATAAACGTTTTATACACACCAAGGATCTTCTTCCAAGTTATAGAAAGATTAAACACCAACCGTCAGAATGATGAAGAAATAACAACCTTTGTTGTTCTTTGGATCCTCTTGGGAGGTTTGGAAGTTGATGAAGAAGATGGAGCCTTTGAGACACCAATAATGACTCAACTTGATGTAGATGTTAGTCCATAAACTCGTAAACCCTTAAGCTTTAAGTTCATAACCAATATGAACTTAAGGAGGGCATGTAAAAGTAAGTAATCTTCAAGGAAAGATGAACAAAAGAGAGAGAACTCATGTCACTCTACATGTTACGGTTTTAGAGAGATGAACCAACAAGGGAAAGCCTTATCCACCTTTTTAAAGCATGCACAATACTCATAGGTCTTTAACCATTAAGCACCCATGCATCTACTAGCTAGATTGTCCCCCATGCCTCTTATTACTTTTGATTAAATAAGTCAAAGCACCATCCCCTTGTCCTTAAATCATATTTCAAATTTAATAAACAAAGGAGAAGAAAATTGTATATTTTATAAAACCCAAGTTTATAAAATATAAACCTTAACATTTAGGTAAAAGACAAAAAACCTCATGGTCCAAAATGTTGTACATGACTTATTAATTCATACCATATTAATTATGTAATATTACTTGCTAATAAAAATTATTATTTCCATGAAATAAATAATTTCCAATTTAATTATAAGAGTTTTATTGAATATTTATTAAAATCAATTTCTAATAACTAATCTATTATATCATGTTGTTGTTAGTGTAACCCATTAGTATCATATCTTAATTAACAATATCACTTTAATATGACTCTTGAGCATACTAGACCTTTCAGTAGCTTCTTAGTGAACTCTCTGCCTGCTCTTATACTTTTTGACTCGGGTGCGAGTCAGTCTTTTGTGTCTCAGCCTTTCAGTAGGAGTTTTGATATGAATCTGGGAGAGTTGGAGTGTCAATTGTGAGTTTCTATCGCCAACAAACACAGGGTTTCAAATATCCTACAACATTCTAAACTTTTATTGTAACAGCCCGGAATCTCAGGTATGGTTAAATTATGTTTTTGGGGTGATTTAAGAGGGTACTCGGCGAGTTGGAGCCTAGACTCGCCGAGTAGGATCGCAGACTTGGTCGCGGGTTCGCGACTGGACTTGACGAGTCCAGATATGGACTCGGCGAGTCTACGCTGTTTAGCGAAAACCCTAACCGTTCAGGTTTGGGACGTATAAAAGGGACTTATTGGCCGTCATTGTTCATTTTAGCCTTCTGAGAAGAACCCTAAATCGCTTGTGTGCATCTGGAGCAAGGATTATAGGCCATTGTTGATTATAGAAGAGTTGTTGTGCAAGGAAGAGAAGGGATTGGCTAAAGGAACAGCAAGGGAGTCACATTCTGAGGATTGGGGACACAGAGAATACATCATCCAGGTAAGAATTCGAGTATACTCTGCTATGTTGATGTGATTATGGAATTAGGGTTTATGGAACCCTTTTGTGAATAGATTGAATGTTACCCTAGTCCCCTAAACGATTGTAACCCTGTATTGGGACCCTTGGAGGTCCAGAATGTCCCATGTCTGTGCATTTCGGGAATTGATGAAGGTTTTGGATTGGAATCCTTATGCCTTAGGTCAAAATGTAAATTATGAATCATAGGGTGTATCATGAGCACTGAAATGAGGACTTTACGTGATGGATCAGCCTAGGAAGGCCGGACTTAGGAATGGTCGGAGCAGTTCTGACCTTAGGATGCAGTTTGAGCGGTTGCATGGCATGGACTCGCCGAGTTCGATGAACAGACTCGGCGAGTAGCTTGAAGATTAACTGGGACTCGTCGAGTTGTTCTTCAGACTCGGCGAGTTGAGTCGGGGTGGCCCCGCGATTCTTCCAGGAGTAACTCGTCGGGTCAAGGAGGATACTCGACGAGTAGAAAGGGAATCTCAGAGAATTGGAGGACGTCTAGACTCGCCGAGTCGCCATGGCACTCGCCGAGTCCGGTCGAGTTGACCGTTGACCGTTGACCGTTGACCAGAGTTGACCTAAGTCTGACTTCTTAGGGATAGTCACACTCAGAAGAAATAAGTGTTAATAAGAGATATGTGATGTTATAGGGAGGTTGTAGCTCGACGGATTGTGCACGAGTGATTTCAGGATTTGCTAGCTTTCAGCATTCACGAGGTGAGTCTTCTCACTATACTGTACCCGGAAGGGTTTGACTGTGTGACCGGAAGGTCAGATATGATATGTGATATGTATGCTATATGTGGTAAGTTATTTGTGATATGTGTTATGTATGTTATGTGGGCCGGAAGGCAATATGTGATGGGCCGGAAGGCGTTGTGTTGAGGACCGGAAGGTCAGGGCCTGGAAAGGCGTATGTGTGTAAGTTGTATATTGGGGAACTCACTAAGCATTTATGCTTACAGTTGTTATGTATGTGTTTCAGGTACTAGCGAGGACCGTGGGAAGGCGCCGACGTGATCGGTACACACTGAAGGATGTTTTTATGATCTTGGGATTTAGACAATTTGTATTTGACATGACACCTATATTATTTATGCCTTGTTTGAATGGAAATACTTTGTTTTTAAAAATGAAAAATTTGTTTGAAAATTTGCGTTGTTACATTTATAGAAATTTTAGCATGCCTATTGGGCATATTGGATAAATCCACACATATCACGACTCTATAAAAATCAGCCCAAAATAAAAAGCTTAAAACATATCAAACCATTACCATACTAAACACATGTTACTAAGCCCAAACATATATCCCTCAATATCATGACATAATAATGTTTAGGGAGACATGTTATCTTCTGATTATTATTTCTATCTATAAAAGTCTCGTGCCACTTTTTTACTTTTCAACTATTTTATTCAATGCTAAGTAACTTGTGTCTAAGATATATATCACATAATACAAACATTTTGTGAGATACATATGTTTGGACACAAAATATGTACTTCAAAACATTTACCTTCCAAATCATTTTGCACTTTAAAATATTTGTCTTTAAAATCAATTTGTGTTTCAAGCCACATCTGGTGCAAATCCTTTGAATTTAAAACCGTATCATTCCAAAAAATTTGTAAAAAACATTGGTTTACAAATCATATCATTCCAAAACATTTGTCAAAAAATGTTCTTTTAAAACACATTTTCCACTTGAAATCATATTTACAACATACTTCAAAACTATAATGGACTACCGTACTTTAAGATCAATCTTCCAAAACGTAATATGAATTACTAAAATATATTATATATTCATGCGTTTATGCGAGGCAATGTAATGCAATTCATGATCCAAGCATACAATACTTGTGAGACTGAATCACTCTAGTTCCCTTGCATCATAACGAGGAGTAGTAATCAATTCACTTAATATTACAATCTTACCTAGCACACGTTTCCTACTTATGTGCAATCATACAATATATATGTTTAATAGGCATATCTTAACTAGATCATGTACTATTGGGCCTATCCCATAGAGTGTTGGGGCTTTTTCTTTTCTTTTCGGCATGTTTCTTCTTTCCAATATCCTTATCATATATTTTATTTTCCAATAAACCAAATTTCCGCATCTAATACATAATCAGTAAAATACTTCTTTTCTTTTAATTAAAGTGTATATATTTTATTTTCCAATGAATCAGATTTCCATTCAATAAATGACAAGGCGTTCAAGTCATTTTAACCTAAAACTCTTGATACAACTAATAATTGGGTTTACAAGATCTTAAGTTCATCGAATCAATGTTCTGGTATGATAATTGGTCTGGTCATGATATTTTGTCTGTTAAATTCCCCCAACTGTTTGAGTTGGATAAGCGAAAAACATGTTTTGTCGCTGAAAGACTGTGTCATGGCCAGCCGAATTGGGCTTGGAAAAGGGATAATTTGGAACGTTTGGAAGTGGAGGAGCTAAATAATCTAATTGGGTTGTTATTTTTGGTTGTACTTTCTAATGGGCCCGACACTTGGAATTCTAAACTGTCATGTGATGGGATGTTTCATCTTTATGATGTGAACCATTTCATCAATTCTAAGGTGACGAGATTTGGAGAGCTTGCCTCGGACGTATCCTCACCTCTGTCGCCTTAAATAGGATATGGCTCCATATAAACATCACTGCTTGTCATTAATGAATGTCTGGAATGGAAGAGACGAAACATGTGTTGCTGAGTTGCCCTTTCGTGAATGATGCCTTGGCCTGGATCTGGAATTGGTGCAACATTACTCCACCCTTTGTAAATTTTGTGTGAGTTGGTCCAGTTTTCAGTTTGCAGCCCAATGGGGTATTTGCCCCAAAAAGCGAAAGATCCTTATAACCATCATCTATGGCTTTTTGTGGAATGGATGGAGAGCAAGGAACAACAAGATTTTCAATAAGGTGCGAATTTCTTCTATGGTGTTGGCGGACAACATCCCCACAGAGGTTTTTGGTTAGATAAAGTTTAGGGGTAACTTTGGGAAATGTAATTGGGGGATTAGTGTTGTAATCTTTTTCAAGTTGTGTAATTTTGTCCGTTAGTACTCTTTTTTTGCTGTCTTTTTCCTTTATAGGTCGTGACCTTTATAATATCCGCCAGTTCAAAAAAAAATATGGGTTTAAACCCTAAGAAGAAGTTTATCAAACTAATTAAGCAAAAAACTCAATTTCATTGGTTACTTAGCATAGGTAATTAAGCCTAATATCATTCCTTTCAACTTTTACATATTAGTTCGAGTTATTGATCGACATAATCATTCATCTAAATTCATGATGTTACATTTCAAGCACATAACGTTACCAATTAATAGTTAAATAGAAATCAAGAGTAGTATAATATATAATTAAACCAAAACATTTATCAAATAATTTGTAATAAGGAAATATACTATATTGAAAAACGAATGATATTAGACGCTTTGAATTTTGAAATGACCGATTAAAACATAAGATTTGATAGAATTTTTCGAAAATTGCTTAAAACAAATGAGAAAAAAATACATTATATATTTGGGTTATTGTCATTGTGGCCCAACAATGTTTCATATATTGGTTTAAGTGGTCCATCGTGATTGTATATTTTTTGCATTTAAAGGGTAAGAGCTTGTATTTTTAGGTTTTAAAATGTCATTATGAAAATTTTGAAGGGGTCACCAGGTTACCCTATCTTAATCATTAATTTGGGTTGTTGACGAGGCTCTGACACACCACACAAACACATCACAATCCATTCTCTTTGTTTTTTTCTTAATTAATTTTGGCATCTAATTGTTATGATCGGAGCATCCAACAATTTCACTTACCCTACAAAATTCCGTTTGTTAGTCGGCGATCATCGATAGTTAAATGTTATGACAATTGGATTCTACTGAATCATTACCACTTGTGACGCCGAAATCCGCCGTTGGTGAACCACAACCGCCGTCATCCTCCTCCGAAGACCTCTTCTCTTCCGCTTCCATCGCATGTGCCTCTGGCTCTGCCTCCCCCCTTCTTATCTAACGACAACCAAAAACCCTCTCCCTCCCCTGATCCTTCTCAAAATCATCCTCAGATCTGTAGTGGTGTTGTTTCTGATGGCATGTGCGGAATTAGAAAGATCTAGTGATTCATTATACAAATTCAAGAACACAAGGAGTAAATAATTCTTTGTAAGCTCTTATTAGATCTAGAAAGATTATACAAATGGGTTTGTATACAATTTATCTCTCTAGTCTAACACTCCAAATGGTTCCTTACATAATGGGAGTCACTCACTTCCTATTTATAGGAAAAAACTCAACCCATTTACACATACAAAGAGGAAAGCCTAAAACATTACATCCAAGCATGACTTTGCACCCTAACATTCTCCCCCTCAAAGTTAGGATTGGATGTCCGGCTTTAATCTCCAACGAGCTAGCGCGATCAAGACCAAACTCCCCCTCGAAGTAACACCGGTCTTCAAATCCGCAAATGAATATTCGACAAACCCGAGAAGCTTCGAATACCCATCATTTCTCCCCCTTTTTATAATCAAAAAATGATTATAAAACCCACTAAGGATGAGAAGCGCCCGAGGAATAGTCTTCACAATACTCCCCCTTGATGTGTACCAAAAATGAATCACCAAAAATCTTGCACGGAAAAACAATCACGAAAAAGCCACAAAAAATTTTCAATTTATGAAAAATTTTGACTTTTTGGGTGAAAGTTGCAAGATTTTTCAAAATCCGGGTAGAAATTGTCACTTTCTGAAACTTGCAGGGACCCATTGCGCCAAAAACAACCAAATATGCAAAACTCTCCCCCTTTTCCAAAGCTGGGTAGAAAGCATCAATTTGCACAAACTGCAGGGGCCTGAAATGCACAATCTTCAATTTTCAGCAAAAAAATAGTCCTTTATCGAATTTGGGTGAAAACTGCCAAAAATTCGAAGTTTCAGGGACCATCTTCGTAACTTCTGCCCTTTTTCTCAAACATACGAAGAGTTGTTCCAAAAAAAAAACGAAGCTTCCAAAAATTTTCGAATTTGGGTGAAAAGTGTCAAAAATTCAAAACTTGCTTTAATTTTCGAAGTGTCACATATTCGAAGGTTTAGGGGCTGTCTTCGTAAATTCTGCCTTTTCATTCCATACATACGAAGACTTTGACAAATTGCAAAACATATGAAGATTTTTTTTTTTTTTTTTTTTTTTTTTAAATTTGAGAAGTGACAAAAATTCGAAGGTTCAGGGGCCGTTTTCGAAAATTTGCCATTTCATCAAATCATACAAAGGTTTTGATCATTTCATACGAAGCCTTTTCCCATTTGTCAACCATTCGAAACAATAAGGGCCATTTTCGAAAATTCTATCTTCCTTCTTTTTAATTAATACGAAGACTTAAACATACGAAGGATACGAAGACTTGTTCATGAACAGTAAAACTCTTCGTAGAAAGTTTCAATATACCCCCTTCGAATTTAAAACACTCTTCGTATGAATCTCCAATAACCCCTTCGTAAATTCACCCAAACCAGCCCTTCGATTTTTACAATAGATCCTTGGTTTCTTACGGATCTTCCCAAGCATGTACCCTTCGAATCTTCAACATACACCCTTCGTTCTTCCCAATTAAAATACACTTGGAATATCAGTTATCAACACCCCTTCGAAAATCAACAATCAAAATCATTACGACTCCAAACAAACATTTGTTCTTCGCTTTTTAATCTAACCCAAAACGAACGAAATCTATTCTTCGTTTCTTACAGTTCTATATCAACCCTTCGTACATTAACCGATCAAAATCGACATCAACGACTCCATCACAGCAATCGATCGAATCGTTCATTCCAAAATCAAAATCAGAACCCCTTCGTTCAAATCCAAAACACCAAACCGATTTCTTCAATCAAGCCTTTGTTATCATTCACAAATATCACTTCTTTGAACATCGATCGTTAACCCCGTTCTTTGTTTTCCAGTTCTTCGTTAGTCAAAAATCAACGAATAGAAATTCCAGATCGGAACAATTTTCGATTCCAAAATTATTTTCCAAAATTGAAATCTACTTCCAAGCCATTTGAACCGATTCAATAATCGATACCAATCAAAGATTCAAGAATCGGCAAAAAGAACGTGAGTTTGACTTCAAACAATGAATTGAGGAGCTTGTCAAAAATTAAAATGATCTACAACAACTTTGAATCAAAAATGACTCGTACTCAATCAATGATCTACAAACTCAAATCAATTACAACTCAGATTGAGTTTTGATTCAATCGATTTTGACTTTTAGTAACTACTTCAATTCCAAGATTGATGAGAAGAGAAGTAACATAAAACATCGATTATCAAGCCATTAGTACATTGAATTCCAAGAATTTGATTTTAACTCTTAGCTTTTGATGTAGATGAAGAAGAGTAGAAAGATAACGATGAACAAACGATAAGAACTGAACAAAATCAGTTTAACCTTTTAATAAGGGCTTAAAAATTGAATTAATGAACAGTGACAATTCAATTGATTTGAATAAAATGAACTATGGGCTTAAAATTGGATGAACAGTATCAGATTAATTCTTACAGATTGGGATTCGAAAATTAACTTGAACAAGAACAGTACATGAGATTTTAATGTGGGCTCAAGATTTGAATCTATGAAGAGTAAGTGTTTCGAACCAAAACAAAATAGATTTTGATTTCGAAATTAAAAAGAAATATGAGAATAAGATTTTGGTTTTGATCTAGACAATAATAATTGGATCAATCAACGGGGTTGAAACGGATTTGATCCAATGATGCAAATCGATCAAAAAAGAAAAACATAAACTACGAATATAAATCATGAACGTTTTGGAATCCATTTGAGAATTTGAGTTACATTTTTCACGAATCGAGATCCATTTTCAACGAACGAATCAAATTTGGAAGATCTTGGTTCTTTTGTCGGAATGAGAAAATCTCCAAATCGAACATTGTACCACCCACCATGCGAGATGTACAACTCGTTCTTCGTGTTCTTCGTGTTCTTCGACGATCCAAGAACATCTTCAAAAGAACCATCAACACATTTGGGTTTTGACTTCAAATTCAATTCAACACTTGGAGATTGTTGCTTTGGAACCCAAATTTGCTTCACGGATTTTGGCTTCACAACATATGACGATTTTTGTGAGTAAACCCGCTTGTTCTTCCGATTCATCTTCTTCTTTTTCTTTCTCATCTTTTTGCATCTTGAAGACTTGACTTCATGAACAAACCCACTTTCAACAACATGAACATTTTGAGTTTGAATCAAATCTTTTGGAGTTTGATACTTGTGATTTTCTTGGATCACCGGCTTCCGATAAGGAATCATTCTTTCAAACGAATCACAAGAACACAAAATATCATCGGTTTGAACTCCAATTGAGCAAAAAACTTTTTCATCATGAGAATCAACTTGAACTCCTTTTTCTTGAACATCAAGAACATCACATTGAACTCCATTGTCAAGAACTTCAACAAACTTAAGAGCACGAAGATCATTTGGGTTTTCAATTAGAGAAATGTATTTCTTATTGAACAAATCTCTTTCTTCTCATTCTTTTTGATTTCTACTACGAACTAATATGGACAAGGCAATTTTATTCAACCATGTAATCTTACAAATTGGTTGAAATATCAAGCTTCCATGATCATCCTTCAAACCTCCATAAGAAACCAAATTACCCCATGAAATCAATTTGCTTAACAACAACCCATAAAATTGATCTTCATTGACTTTGTATTTCACATCTTTAATGATCACAATCCAAGAATCATATGGCAAACCCACCATGATCACAAAAACTTGAAGAATTCTAGAGAGAGAAAGTGATTTTGAATGGGTTTTCTAGAGAGATAAAGTGATACAAACAAGTATTCTAGAGAGAGTAAGTCAAATTATGGATCAAATCAAAGAAAAATTCGACTTCTAGAACACAAAAACACTCTCTAAACACGAAGATCAATGAACAATAAGAATCACCAAATCAAAATAGCCATCAAGGATCAATTCTTGATGAAAATCAAGAACACCCGCTCTAATACCAATTGTGGTGGTGTTGTTTCTGATGGCATGTGCGGAATTAGAAAGATCTAGTGATTCATCATACAAATTCAAGAACACAAGGAGTAAATAATTCTTTGTAAGCTCTTATTAGATCTAGAAAGATTATACACATGGGTTTGTATACAATTTCTCTCTCTAGTCTAACACTCCAAATGGTTCCTTACATAATGGGAGTCACTCACTTACTATTTATAGGAAAAGACTTAACCCATTTACAAATACAAAGAGGAAAGCCTAAAACATTACATCCAAGCATGACTTTGCACCCTAACAAGATCCCCATTACATGGTCGTCTGGTAATGCTCTAACCCTAGATTGGGTCACAAACCTCATGTCAACCTTCAATTAGACATGGAAGAAGCTCAGGTCGTCGGAACTCTCGAGGGTGTTGTCGGTGGAAGTTTTTGACGCTCTGGTGCTCAAGAGCATGGTTGCCCCTTTCTTTCCATAACATGACTCAGAATCCGATCATGTTGAGCTGAATCGCAGAGCCCCTCCCTTTTCTCCTTGAATCGTCTCCATGTATTTGGTGTTCTCTTTCTGTTTGTTTCTTTTATTTTTAGCACAAACAATGATTTGTGATGATGGTTATGTATTAAGTGGTTATATAGAAAGGGTTGGTAACGATGGTTAGTGTATCAAGTGGTTTTCTGGTGATGAATTGAAGTTGTAATCAGGATACCAAGTAAGGGGTAAGGGGGAAGCAGGGGTCTTTGGGGATTTTGGTGTTGGGTTTGGATTAATGGGTATGAAGGTTGTGTTAGTCAGGTGTTTTGGGGGGTTCTTGATTTTGTGCCTTTCTTTTTTCTCTAATGAAGTACACAAAGGAACCAAAGGTTTGGGTATTCTTGCTTTTCTCTCTGATGAAGAAGATGAAGTTCGGTTTTGTACTTAGACTCTTGGCTTACGTGACAACGATGAGTCGACTCACCACTGAGTCATTGTTGACTCACCCGCTTAGTTGGCAGTTGATAAAGACAGTGTAACCTTCAAAAATAGGTAAATCTACGAAAGTAATTGGTAAAAACAAGTTCGTACCCTTTAAACGCAAAAAAAAAAAAAATCATCACAAGGGGCCATTCAAATAAATATGCGAAACATTGTTGGGCTGCAATAACAATAAGATTATATATTTTGAACGTCTATAATATGCTTTATTTTGATAAATTATAAAAGTGGTAAAAACAAAATCTCAACAAAAAAGATGGTATTTTTTTCTGTCAAAATCTCTATTATATATCGTATATAACTTAAAGTGGTCTTATTTTATTATATTTTTAAACGTTACATTTTGTTAAAAACTAGCGTTACCAACTAGCGATGATTTTCTTTTTCCTGTCATTGACTCTGATCAATTAATTTTCTAGACATCTCTCACCCCTTTCTTTTGTTTACTTTTACTCATCGACTTACATTTGGCCATAGACAACACTAATTACATTGAAACAAAACAACCACCATTGAAGTCGTAAAATCATAATATGATAGTGATGGTTCAAACCACAAATGACTAAATGTAGATATACAAGCATCAAAAATAATGTGTCGAAACACTATGTAAAAACAGATATTAATACATTTTTGTTTGAAAAATAAATCTTAAGAATGATTATATTCATTAAGGAATTCAATTAACCCGAGGCCGATACAAAGGATGTAATGAATTGATTCAACGAGTGAGGAGCTTCAAAATTTATTGCATGCCCTACATTCTTAATTATCTCTATCTTCGATTTTCCACCCAAATGCCTGTTTTAAATACACATATACATGAATGACTGTATTTTTTGTTTTCAAAATTTTGAGTTAAAATGACAAATTTAATAATTTTATTTGTGTTTAATTAAATAACCCTAATCAATCCAAATAAGTAATTATTAAAAAAAGAAAAAAAAAACATACCTATGAAGCTGATGTCCCCAATCAAGAGGGAAGACCGCATCTTTATCACCCCATATTAGAAGCGTTTCCTTCACTCGAAATAAAACAAAGAGTAAATCGAAATAATATAATATTCAAATTATGTTATATAATTGTTTATCTTTTCAAATACTTAAGCATCGATCTGATCTTGACGATTTAGTATTAAAAAACTGGTCTACAACTCTACATCAGATATCAAAATAATCCAATGTAAAAATATACATATTATATATGGGCTATATTGTTGTAAGTTTTTCCAAGGTTCTAAATAAATGTGATATTAATTTAATAGTAATATTTGTAGTTATATTTGATTGTTTGAGAAATATATAAAAAGAAGAAAAAAGAAGTCATATTCAATACTACTCAACGAATTCATGTGGTCCAAACCTGTGTCAGGACTGGATAAACAATATCGGGCTTCTCGTTAAGCAAATCAAGTACCAGTTCTTCTTTTTCCTTCATGCAACATTCAAACTGCAAAAGAATCGATCATGAACTTCATATATAGCGAATGAATGATCCTACTATACTAATCAAAAGTATAGGAAACCTATGTATATTTGGATGAGTTTGATTAACACTTACAGCAATAAACCCCCAAAGAAAGAAATCCGGAATCCACCTACCGACGTCGTACTTTTGAATCGTCATCTGGCACAATACCCGTAAATCCTCCGGTGTCTTAGGCACCAACAAATCCACCACGCTCCGCCCTATGTTTTTCACATGCTCCAATTTCCGATCCTGCTTACACACAATCCCACTACTAACAATCACCAATTTCTCCACCATTTCCTCATGCTCCTCCGCCATCCGGTACCCAACAAATCCCCCATAACTGATGGCATACACGGAAAACTTTGCCACTCCCATCTTCTTCAACCCATCGCACACACACTTCGCCTGAAACCTAACGCTACGATCCGGTATACTAGAGTAGGAATCACCGAAGAATACGAGATCCGGTATGTAGACGTTGAAATCGCGTGTCAGCTGAGTTACTTGCAATATGAACTGCCATTTGGAATTTCCCCCAAATCCATGGACGAGCACAAGGTTCGGCTTGTTGCTGTTGCATTGGTTGGCTGCCCAAATGTACATCGTGGTTTGGTTGTTGTGGATGCGGACGGTGGATAGGGATAGGCCGCAGTAGCGGAAGTAAACGGATAAAATGGCATCGGCGAAGGTCACCAGAAAACGGTTGACGACGCCATCCAACGATTGTAGCGAGATGATTTTCCGAATGAAAAAGAGAGGATGCAGCCACAGAGAATACATGGAAGAGAACATGGGGGGAAATGGGAAGGATAATGAATGATGGATGAATATAAAGGGCTACACCATCCTTTTCGAAATAAAAGTCACAGTTGATGAAAACCAGCGGGAACCATTTGGCGTGATAGATTGATGTTTGAGGACTTAAAAAGTAATTATTATAAATCCTTCAACTTTATTTATTTTCATATATATAATACGTTAAAAATATATAATATAATTAGAACGCTGAAGAAAAAAAAAAACTCGATATAGAAAGCTAAAACATTAAAGTGTAGATGCTTTTAGTTAAATAGATAAAAAAAACTAAAGTGTAGATTGACTTCAGTGTTACTCATATAACTTTATAAATTGTAGATCATGTTAATGTTTGTATTGGTATTGTTTATCGTATTTAATATTTGTTAGTTATGAAAATTATAAGAAAAAGGGAAAAGTAGTGCCGATTCAACTTGAGGCTACCAGTTGATGGAAGATTTACCATATAGGTCAAATCCATATAGTTGTGTTTGGCGAGCCATAGTATAAATTAACTTATTTTTTGGGTTTTTTTAAATTGACATTTTTACAAGTTACAAAGTTGATAAGTTAGTTTTTTAAAAAACTATTTAAACTTGTTTTTTAGGAGTCTTTTTAAAAATTTCTGAATATACCCTTAAATAATTATAGAAAATATATTTTTTCAACTGTTATTTTATATCAATTTACATCTTTCATTTAGCTTATCAGGTAATTTTTACCAAACTTGATTTTTGGTAAGATAGCTTATAAGCTAACAACTAGTCTGCCAAACATATTCAAACAAGTTATATATATATATATATATATATATATATATATATATATATATATATATATATATATATATATATATATATATATATATATTCTTGAAAGTTAAAATGCATGAAAAGATATGATAACAGTGAACAATTTACTTAGTGATTTAATTTTTTTTTATATTTTTTTGTATTATTTTGAAGATTTTAGATCTATATGGATACAAATATATATTATCATAAAAGGTGATGATTCATCATGCATCAATCAATCTTCATGAGGAACTTATGATGGTCTAATGTAAGTACAATAACTAAAAACAATAATCATGTGGAAAACAATATTAAGAAATGAGATATTTTTATCTATAATATAAAAAATAATAAAATTTATGTATTATAAAGTAGCAATTTAAATAAATACATAGATTTTATGAAATAGTAGGATGATATATATATATATATATATATATATATATATATATATATATATATATATATATATATATATATATATATAAAGAGAGAGAGAGAAAAAAAAAACTAGGTTCAAATGTGGATTGACATCTATTGTGCGGACGTGTAGACAGTGCTATTTTGTGAGAATGACAAAGAAAATATGTTGTTTGATAACTTGAATACGTTCAATCTTACATAATGTAATGCCCAGTTCCCGGTACATATTTTAATTTAAGTTTTTGTATTTTACTCTGGGACTCGACGAGTTGGAGGCCCAACTTGTCGAGTAGATGTGAGTTTTGGGACGCAGGTGGAAGAGTCTACCCGCCGACTCGGAAGCCCCGACTCGACAAGTAGAACTGTTTGGATGAAACCCTAAATTTGAGGGTTTGCACCCTATTTAAACACATTAAGTGGCCTCCACTCCAACCTCCATCACCCTCAGACCCCATTCTCGAAACCCTAATCAGTTATGAGTGTTCTTGAGCTATTTTGGTGCCATTTTTTGTGATTTGAAGCTTGGAGAAGGAAGGAAAGACTTGGAGGTTCAAGAAGAAGGCAGTAGACCCAGAGTCTTGGTTGCATTTCCCACTTGTTTGAGGTAAAAAGCTTCAACCTTGACTTCCCATTTGTTAGATCTTCTTTAGAGCTTGAATCTTGTCTTTTTGGGGTATTTCTAAGTCATTTTCGGGTGTAGAGTGTATAGTAGAGTGATGACTTCAGATCTTGAACCTTAGAGGGTTCTCATGGCATAAAGTTGCCAACTTCATTGCCATAAGAACCCCATGCATCTTGTAAACTTTATTTTTGGACCTTTTGAGCTTGAAGACCCATGCATGGACGTAAAGTTCGTGACTTTACGTGTTATATCAACCCTAGGAGGTCAGATCTACACTTTGGATTGTAACACCCGAAATCAGAAAGGCCAAGAAAGGAAATGTAACATCCCAAGTCAGAATCAAGAGTTTAGGGGGTAAAGTGTAAATAAAGAAGAGGACTCGACGAGTAGGTATACCGACTCGCCGAGTTGGAGCGGGATTTTGGTTGCGAGTTAAGTGACCAACTCGTCGAGTCGGTAGTTGGACTCGACGAGTTGGTGCTGAAGAGAGAAAAACCCTAATCCCGGGGTTGTGCCCTATATAAAGAATGTTATGTTCCTCCTTCAACCTCTTTACCTTCCCTTTGAGTTCCAGAAACCCCAAAATTCGTGTGAGGCTTCATTGTTGAGGAGATTGGGGGATTACAAGAGGAAATTGGTGGAAGGAGCTTGGGAAATTGGAAGTTAGCATCAAGGGCTTGTATAGATGTGTGATCTACATCAGTTTTGGGCACATCTCTGAGGTAAGGAGCCTTATCTTAAGCTATTTCCTTTTTGGTTTATCCTTGGTGGTTATTTTGGGAGTCCCTTAGCTTGTTTTGAGACCTATCTCGGATTTGGGAGTTAGATCTGGGGTTGCTGCTCCAGATATAGACTCGTGATGGCTTAGAATGTCATAAAGCTTCAGTTCTTGGGTTGTTGGTAAAACCCCTTTGTCTAAAACCCAAGCCCTAGTGTGTTTTGGGCTTATATCTCCTTGGTATCACGTAAAGTTTGCAACTTTACGTGAGGGATAACTTGTAGAAGGGTAGATATATGGATTGGAGCCCCTGCATGGCTTGAAAAGCCTCTAAATGGATTAAGAACTGGAGATACTCGGCGAGTCACATGAGTGTACTCGATGAGTTGTATGGATATGTGCATGAACTCGGCGAGTTGGAAGAACAACTCGGCGAGTCTGTTGAAGATTGCCTTGGACTCAGCGAGTCTGGTCATGGAACCCTAACCTTTTCTGGTTAAGTCGTGAATCGGAGAGTCGAGGAACAACTCGGTGAGTTGAGCAGGATGGGACTCGAAGATTCTTGGACTTGACGAGTCAGCGGGTTGACTCGGCGAGTAGAGTCAGTCAGGAATTTTGACTTTGACTAAGGACTTCGACTTTGACCAAGAGTTGACCAGTTGACTTCTAGGGGTATTTTGGTAATTATTGGTATTTATTGAGTTCAGTTATTTGGTGTTGACCAGTGGAGGGGTTCGTGTCGGTGGTTGGAGCAGCGTGATCTAATTTCTTCAGCCGACAGTTGCAGGTGAGTCTTCTCACCATACCAATGGGTCTAAGGCACCAAGGCCGGCCCATCTTATGTTGTGTGATATGATAGTTAGCTTTATGCAAGGTGGTATGAAATACCCTAAATTTCGAATTTATGAAAGACCCAAACTTTCATACACGACAATATAGTTACTCCAAAACATGCTACTTGCATATTCATAAAAACAATATTTTACATTGATAAAGAGGTTACAAAGTACTGGATACAAACCGACTATTTTAAAGTGTTATATATTACATAACTTCGCAGGATTCTTTAGTTTTATACATATGGGAGTGCAAAATACAATAGTTTCAAACTATTCAAAAATCTTCTACCAGTATATAACTATACTGGATGCTTATCTCCTGCAAATTTGTTAAACATTGAGAGGGTAAGCGGTGAGGCTTAGTGAGTTCAATAATAGATACAATATAACGTTATGCTATATATATACTTCAATATGACAGAAGCAAAGAGGAACAAGGAACAACAAGGGCATATGTGAATCATGTGACAAACATTACATATCAATCATTGATTTGAATTAAAGATATACAATCAATGAGACATAACAATTTCCATGCTTGACATACATCAATAAAGCTTTGGCCCAAACGGCACAGAAGATATACAACTTTGGATTAACATTTTGGTAGATTTCAGGCTTAAAGCTCTATCTAACCTTCTGCCAATACCATAGAATAGAATTCATTCTCTTACGGAGACATGTTCTACATGGCCAGAGGCTACATACCAGTACCAACGTGAATCTAAGTCCTTTCACTGATCACATGGTCAAAGGTATTTCTTTGCTATTAAAAATAGCAATTAAAAATAACCCGGGAAAATAACCCGGAATAATAACATTGAAAAGCACGTAGCACATATAGCACATAACATACAATTGTTCCTATATATTAAACTCACCGTGAAATAACCGGGGGCTAAAATATTAATTTGGGCAGCACTTCGGCTCTAAATATCACTTTCGTCGTTGAAAACCGGGCTCTGCGAAGGTAGAGCTTCGAAACCGAAAAAATAAATTTTTCGGGCTTCTCGGGAGTCTCCGGGCGTGTTTCGGGCTTTGGAATAAGTACCGGGGCTCCAGGGAAAGTGGAAATAGAAGAAATATAACTTTAGGGGTGAAAAGGGGCAAATTTCTAACATTTACCCGGGAGGTCTCGCACCCTTTATATAGGTGCGAGCCTCGGATACGAAGCGAGGGGAAGGGGGCACGCGTCTGCGAGGTTCGGACCAGGTGGCAGCAGGGCGAGGCTCGGTTCGGTCAGCTGACAGCTTCGGTTTGGACCTAACTTCGGTCCAATGGGAGGGGGCACGAGGGTGCGAGGGTGATCCGGGGGTGTCTCTGCGAAGGTGTTATGAGCTTAGTGGACCTCGGACTTGGTCCAATCAGAAGGCAACACGCAAGGCTGCGGTCCAATCAGCAGCGAACACGTGTCCGACACGTGGAAGCCTCGCATAAGAGGGTGACGTGGCAGTACTATTCATGCGAATTTTCTCGAAAAATGTGCCAAATCTTTTAAAATCCATAGCTTTGCATACGAGCTCCGTTTTTGACGTTCTTTATATGCACGCGAAGCTAAAATTATGCTCTACGACTTTCGTTTAAACTTCGTCGGCTAATTTTGAGTTTAATTTTATATTATTATTTTTAACAGACCGGGACAGGAAAATCCGTTAAAAATTCATAACTTCTTCATCTGACGTCCGTTTTCGTCAGACTTTTTACCGTTGCACTACTAATGACGAGACCTTCAATTCTCGTTTAGGTTGTGTCAGCTAAAAATCACTCGATCTAAAATTCGAGTTTTTAGTTGTCTACTGCTAAGCTAAAACTTCAAAAAATCATAACTTCTTCATACGAAGTCAGATTCAAACGGTCTTTATATGAAAGTTGATTATTTTCACGAGTTCTACAACTTTCATTTAGATTACTAAGGCTAAAAATTAGTTTATCGAAAACTAAATTTTTATGCGACAAAGTATTTTCCGGATTTATCACGGATCTTCGTTTGGTCATAACTTCTTCGTTATAACTCAGATTTCGATGAGGTTTACGCTCAAATGTTTCTAATGAGATTATCTACAACTTTCAATAATAAAATTTTACTTATTCCAAATTTTATATTTTCGCTATATTTCACTATTTGGCTTTTAATTGGAATCTCATAAGACTTCCAATACTTTCTGAATGATTCTAAGCATAGTTTTACTTCAATTCTAGTAAAAACTATCTGTTAGAACTCAACATTCAAATTCACTTAATATTTCATAATATTATTTACTTAAAACACGATTTCAAAACGTGTATGTTACAAATACCTCCTCATTTTGAGGATTTCGTCCCCGAAATTACATCGATTAAAATAAATGGGGATATTTTGCTCTTATCTCATTCTTATTTTCCCAAGTATAATTTGGGCCTCGATGGTGTTTCCACTTGACAAGCACCAACTCCACTTCTTTATTACGTAGATTAGTTGTTCTTTCATTCACGATCTTTTCCGGCTCTTCTACATATCTTAATTTATTATCCAATTTCACTTCGGATAATGGAACTGTCTCATCATTGATGCCCAAGCATTTGCGCAGATAGCTCACATGAAACACATCATGAATACCTGCCAAATCTTCAGGCAATTCTAAGCGGTATGCTTGCTTTCCAATTCTCTGGATGATTTTGAAAGGACCAACAAATCTAGGACTTAACTTTCCTTTCTTCCCAAATCTCATAAGGCCTTTCCATGGAGATACCTTCAGCATCACGAAATCACCCACTTGGAATTCTATGGGTCGTCTTCTCTTTTCTGTATAGGACTTCTGTCGATCCTGGGTCGCTTTCATTCTTTCTCGTACGATTTGAATTTTGTCGGTGGTGTCTTGAATCATTTCAGGGCCTCCAAGGATCTTCTGTCCTATGTCTCGCCAATATAATGGAGTATGACACTTGCGACCATATAATGCTTCATATGGTGGCACTTTGATTGAAGCGTGGTAACTATTATTATACGAGAATTCGACAAGAGATAAGTATTTATCCCAGTTACCACCGAACTCCAAGACACAAGCACGAAGCATATCTTCTACTGTTTGGATTGTTCTCTCTGTTTGACCATCTGTCTGGGGATGATAAGCTGTGCTGAGAGCAACTCGAGATCCTAATTCACGTTGCATACTCGCCCAAAAGTGAGAAGTGAAGCGACTATCACGATCGGAAATGATCTTTAGTGGCACACCATGTCTTGCCACAATTTCATCCAAGTATACTTGTGCGTATTTCTCCATTGGATCCGTTTCACGCATGGCAAGAAAATGAGCGCTTTTAGTCAGACGGTCGACAATTACCCAAATGCTATCATGCTGTCTAGCAGTCTTTGGCAATTTGGTAATGAAATCCATGGACAATTCCTCCCATTTCCATATAGGAACACTAAGACTTTCTGGGTTCCATAAGGCTTTTGGTGCTCTGCTTTGACTTGTAAGCATACTAAGCATTCCTGTACATATCTTCCAATGTCTCTCTTTAATCCAGGCCACCAATAATCAGCTCTTACATCATAGTACATTTTACTTGTACCAGGATGGATTGACAGTTTAGATTTATGGGCTTCATCTAAAATCTTCTGTCTCAATCCACCAATCTTTGGAATCCACAGCCGATTCTTGAATACTTTTAATCCTCGCGGATCATCAAGTAGAGCATCATTATAATGTATCATCCCTTCTTTCTTCACATTTTCTGGCTTTAGGGCCTCTTCTTGCCATTTCTCTAATTCATCTAAAATAGTGAATTTTACTGTAGTATGAGTAATGGCATAACACATACTATTGCGATAAACTTTTCTGCTAAGTGCATCAGCAACCACGTTAGCTTTTCCAGGATGATATAGGATTTCACAATCATAATCTTTGATCAGCTCCATGGCTTGTTGTTGTCTCATATTCAAAGTTTGCTGACTGAATATGCACTTGAGACTTTTGTGGTCGGTAAATAATTGACACTTTGTACCAAAAAGATAATGCCTCCAAAGTTTTAGGGCAAATACCACTGCAGCGAGTTCGACATCATGAGTGGGATAATTATTTTCATAATCTTTCAGTTGTCTTGAGGCATAGGCTATCACTTTGCCACGTTGCATCAACACACAACCGAGTCCCAATCTTGAAGCATCGCTATATACGGAGAAGTCATCATCACCTTCTGGGAGTGATAAGATTGGAGCATGAGTCAGAAGATCTTTTAGAGTTGAGAAAGCTCTTTCTTGGGTTTCACCCCATTCTAACTTCACTTCTTTCCGTGTAAGACTCGTGAGAGGTACGGCTATACGAGAAAAGTCTTTAATGAATCTCCGGTAATATCCCGCGAGACCTAAGAAACTACGAATTTCGGAAGCATTACGGGGCACTTCCCAATTTTGAATGGCTTCGATTTTGATAGGATCTACGGATACACCATCACTAGAAATAACATGGCCGAGAAATTGAACTTGGCGAAGCCAAAATTCACATTTCGAGAATTTAGCATATAGTTTCTCCTTTCGAAGAAGTTCCAATACCGCACGAATATGAATGGCATGATCAGCTTCAGACTTGGAATAGATTAGAATATCATCAATGAATACAATGACTGATTTATCGAGCATTGGGCGGGATACCCGATTCATCATATCCATGAATACAGCCGGAGTGTTTGTTAAACCAAACGGCATAACAAGGAATTCATAATGCCCATATCGAGTACGAAAAGCAGTCTTCGGTACATCCTGCTCGTGAACTTTCAACTGATGATAGCCAGATCTTAAATCAATTTTTGAGAAATAGCTAACACCCTGAAGTTGATCGAACAAATCGTCGATGCGAGGTAGCGGGTACTTGTTCTTGATAGTCACCATTTTCAACTCACGATAATCAATGCACATCCGCATCGATCCATCTTTCTTCTTAACAAACAGTACCGGAGCACCCCAAGGGGAGGTACTCGGTCGAATGAAACCCTTGTCAAGTAGTTCTTGCAGTTGGATCATCATTTCTTTCATCTCAGCTGGCGCAAGACGATAAGGAGTCTTTGCAATTGGAGCAGCACCAGGCACAAGGTCAATTCGGAATTCTACTTGCCTATCCGGAGGAAGGCCAGGCAAGTCATCGGGGAAAATATCAGGATATTCGTTAACGACGAGAACATCATTTATAGTTTTCTTCTCCTCTTTTGAGACATCAACTGTGTAGGCCATATAGATAGAACACCCTTTCGATATGAATTTACGAGTTTTAAGGAAAGAGATTATTTTTAAGAGTCTTTGTTCACCGTAGACATAGATAGGATTCTCCCCTTCAATAGGAATACGTACTATCTTTTCATAGCACAAGAGTTATGCGTGGTTCTTTGATAACCAATCCATGCCGAGAATAATATCAAAGTTGGGCAAGGAGATAGGGATCAGGTTAGCGAGAAAAGTATAGCCTTCAATTTCTATAACACAATCCCTATAGACTTTATCAGCAAGTAATGATATACTTCCCGCAGTATCTACGTGAAATGGTTGCGCGAGTACAAAACAAGAAATTTGAAAGGCATGTGCAAATTCATAAGACACAAAAGAATCTGAAGCACCAGAATCAAATAAGATGTGAGCAGGTCTAGAGTTGACAAGAAATGTACCCGTCACAACATTCGGCTCCTCACATGCCTCCTCTGAGGTAATCTGGAATGCACGACCCCTAGCTTTTGGCACCTCCTCCTTTTTAGTTGGAGTACCCTTTGATTGTTGAACAGGGACTTGGCTTCTCGCCGGTTGTTGAACAGAAGCTTGACTTCCCTTCATCTGACTAGTAAGAGTAGGGCAAAAACGCTTCTTGTGGCCAGTAATACCACATGCATAGCAAGTAACATCCTTTCTTGGGCAAGCTGGCTTTATATGACCCTTTTCTCCGCATCCATAACAGACAATGGATTCCTTGTCTATTTTGCATTGGCCCGGGTGATTCCTTCCACAAATACGACATGAAGGCGATTGCATAGAAAAAGATTGTGATCTACCGCGTCCACGAGAGACACTTTGAGTTTGAACTTGATTACCAGGTTCAGTCTGAACGGATTGAGCTGGTAGAAAAGAAGGAACAGGAACAGTTCTTTCAGTACGTGGATGCTTCGGAGCAGTAACAGTGGCACCACGTATTTCTAAGTCATGCTCACGTCTTCGAGCATATTCAACGACTTTATCGAATGACAGAACTTCTCGATTGGCAACGAAATCGTGGATTTCGTGTCGTAGTCCCTCCATGAATAACTGAATTTTCTCGTCTTCAGTTGGAATATACTTTGTAGCAAACCTTACTCTTTGATTAAACTGAGGTTCATACTCATTCACAGTCATTCCTCCTTGTTTAAGCTCGAGGAATTCCTTCTCCAATCTCCTCCTCATGTCTAGAGGACAA
Organism: Lactuca serriola; assembly: GCF_051521515.1. NCBI lineage: Eukaryota > Viridiplantae > Streptophyta > Magnoliopsida > Asterales > Asteraceae > Lactuca > Lactuca serriola. The sequence continues at coordinate 46,387,398 of NC_136408.1, read as the reverse complement.
TACTTCTCTAGCAAACGAGTTTTAAACATTTCCCAGGCTAAATTCTCCTGGTCAAACCCGTTGAGAGCTTCATATGTTGCTTCCCACCAGACCAAGGCTTCTCCGATGAGCATTGCGGAAGCATAGTTAGCCTTGTCTTCATTATCCACATGAGAAATACGAAACACTTTCTCTGTGTTCTGGATCCAAGTAAGAACAATAATGGGATTGAGAACACCGGAAAACTTTGTAGCACCATTACTCTTGAAATCTTTGAACGAGGGACGCTTCACCTCTCCTTTTGAAGATTCTCTAGTGGCTTTCTCTTTTCCCTTATCACCATTCTTTTTGTGTTCTTCGAGAGTCTGTCGAATAACACAGGTAAGTTTACCCAAGAGTCGTTCCTCACGAGGAGATATTGGAGTATTCACTTCCTCGGGTTGAGGACCTCCACCAACCTCAGGGGTATGGCTACTAACTTGTTCAGCCATTGCTCTGCAATACGGAGTAACATTGTATTTTAGAATGTTAGGGTTTATTATTACCTAATACTTTTACTTATATATTTCCTATGGTTTGTATCCTTATACTTACAATGATTTAGTTCATATATTGAACTTCCAATAGTTTAAGTCTAAATACCATTCTGTGGAATTTAGTTCACTCAAACTACTGCTCTGATACCATGATTGAAAGGCCCTAACTTTCGTATTTATGAAAGTCCCAAACTTTCATACACGACAATATAGTTACTCCAACACATGCTACTTGCATATTCATAAAAACAATATTTTACATTGATAAAGAGGTTACAAACTATTGGATACAAACCGACTATTTTAAAGTGTTATATATTACATAACTTCCCAGGATTCTTTAGTTTTATACATATGGGAGTGCAAAATACAATAGTTTCAAACTATTCAAAAATCTTCTACCAGTATATAACTATACTGGATGCTTATCTCCTGCAAATTTGTTAAACATTGAGAGGGTAAGCGGTGAGGCTTAGTGAGTTCAATAATAGATACAATATAACGTTATGCTATATATATACTTCAATATGACAGAAGCAAAGAGGAACAAGGAACAACAAGGGCATATGTGAATCATGTGACAAACATTACATATCAATCATTGATTTGAATTAAAGATATACAATCAATGAGACATAACAATTTCCATGCTTGACATACATCAATAAAGCTTTGGCCCAAACGGCACAGAAGATATACAACTTTGGATTAACATTTTGGTAGATTTCAGGCTTAAAGCTCTATCTAACCTTCTGCCAATACCATAGAATAGAATTCATTCTCTTACGGAGACATGTTCTACATGGCCAGAGGCTACATACCAGTACCAACGTGAATCTAAGTCCTTTCACTGATCACATGGTCAAAGGTATTTCTTTGCTATTAAAAATAGCAATTAAAAATAACCCGGGAAAATAACCCGGAATAATAACATTGAAAAGCACGTAGCACATATAGCACATAACATACAATTGTTCCTATATATTAAACTCACCGTGAAATAACCGGGGGCTAAAATATTAATTTGGGCAGCACTTCGGCTCTAAATATCACTTTCGTCGTTGAAAACCGGGCTCTGCGAAGGTAGAGCTTCGAAACCGAAAAAATAAATTTTTCGGGCTTCTCGGGAGTCTCCGGGCGTGTTTCGGGCTTTGGAATAAGTACCGGGGCTCCAGGGAAAGTGGAAATAGAAGAAATATAACTTTAGGGGTGAAAAGGGGCAAATTTCTAACATTTACCCGGGAGGTCTCGCACCCTTTATATAGGTGCGAGCCTCGGATACGAAGCGAGGGGAAGGGGGCACGCGTCTGCGAGGTTCGGACCAGGTGGCAGCAGGGCGAGGCTCGGTTCGGTCAGCTGACAGCTTCGGTTTGGACCTAACTTCGGTCCAATGGGAGGGGGCACGAGGGTGCGAGGGTGATCCGGGGGTGTCTCTGCGAAGGTGTTATGAGCTTAGTGGACCTCGGACTTGGTCCAATCAGAAGGCAACACGCAAGGCTGCGGTCCAATCAGCAGCGAACACGTGTCCGACACGTGGAAGCCTCGCATAAGAGGGTGACGTGGCAGTACTATTCATGCGAATTTTCTCGAAAAATGTGCCAAATCTTTTAAAATCCATAGCTTTGCATACGAGCTCCGTTTTTGACGTTCTTTATATGCACGCGAAGCTAAAATTATGCTCTACGACTTTCGTTTAAACTTCGTCGGCTAATTTTGAGTTTAATTTTATATTATTATTTTTAACAGACCGGGACAGGAAAATCCGTTAAAAATTCATAACTTCTTCATCTGACGTCCGTTTTCGTCAGACTTTTTACCGTTGCACTACTAATGACGAGACCTTCAATTCTCGTTTAGGTTGTGTCAGCTAAAAATCACTCGATCTAAAATTCGAGTTTTTAGTTGTCTACTGCTAAGCTAAAACTTCAAAAAATCATAACTTCTTCATACGAAGTCAGATTCAAACGGTCTTTATATGAAAGTTGATTATTTTCACGAGTTCTACAACTTTCATTTAGATTACTAAGGCTAAAAATTAGTTTATCGAAAACTAAATTTTTATGCGACAAAGTATTTTCCGGATTTATCACGGATCTTCGTTTGGTCATAACTTCTTCGTTATAACTCAGATTTCGATGAGGTTTACGCTCAAATGTTTCTAATGAGATTATCTACAACTTTCAATAATAAAATTTTACTTATTCCAAATTTTATATTTTCGCTATATTTCACTATTTGGCTTTTAATTGGAATCTCATAAGACTTCCAATACTTTCTGAATGATTCTAAGCATAGTTTTACTTCAATTCTAGTAAAAACTATCTGTTAGAACTCAACATTCAAATTCACTTAATATTTCATAATATTATTTACTTAAAACACGATTTCAAAACGTGTATGTTACAAATACCTCCTCATTTTGAGGATTTCGTCCCCGAAATTACATCGATTAAAATAAATGGGGATATTTTGCTCTTATCTCATTCTTATTTTCCCAAGTATAATTTGGGCCTCGATGGTGTTTCCACTTGACAAGCACCAACTCCACTTCTTTATTACGTAGATTAGTTGTTCTTTCATTCACGATCTTTTCCGGCTCTTCTACATATCTTAATTTATTATCCAATTTCACTTCGGATAATGGAACTGTCTCATCATTGATGCCCAAGCATTTGCGCAGATAGCTCACATGAAACACATCATGAATACCTGCCAAATCTTCAGGCAATTCTAAGCGGTATGCTTGCTTTCCAATTCTCTGGATGATTTTGAAAGGACCAACAAATCTAGGACTTAACTTTCCTTTCTTCCCAAATCTCATAAGGCCTTTCCATGGAGATACCTTCAGCATCACGAAATCACCCACTTGGAATTCTATGGGTCGTCTTCTCTTTTCTGTATAGGACTTCTGTCGATCCTGGGTCGCTTTCATTCTTTCTCGTACGATTTGAATTTTGTCGGTGGTGTCTTGAATCATTTCAGGGCCTCCAAGGATCTTCTGTCCTATGTCTCGCCAATATAATGGAGTATGACACTTGCGACCATATAATGCTTCATATGGTGGCACTTTGATTGAAGCGTGGTAACTATTATTATACGAGAATTCGACAAGAGATAAGTATTTATCCCAGTTACCACCGAACTCCAAGACACAAGCACGAAGCATATCTTCTACTGTTTGGATTGTTCTCTCTGTTTGACCATCTGTCTGGGGATGATAAGCTGTGCTGAGAGCAACTCGAGATCCTAATTCACGTTGCATACTCGCCCAAAAGTGAGAAGTGAAGCGACTATCACGATCGGAAATGATCTTTAGTGGCACACCATGTCTTGCCACAATTTCATCCAAGTATACTTGTGCGTATTTCTCCATTGGATCCGTTTCACGCATGGCAAGAAAATGAGCGCTTTTAGTCAGACGGTCGACAATTACCCAAATGCTATCATGCTGTCTAGCAGTCTTTGGCAATTTGGTAATGAAATCCATGGACAATTCCTCCCATTTCCATATAGGAACACTAAGACTTTCTGGGTTCCATAAGGCTTTTGGTGCTCTGCTTTGACTTGTAAGCATACTAAGCATTCCTGTACATATCTTCCAATGTCTCTCTTTAATCCAGGCCACCAATAATCAGCTCTTACATCATAGTACATTTTACTTGTACCAGGATGGATTGACAGTTTAGATTTATGGGCTTCATCTAAAATCTTCTGTCTCAATCCACCAATCTTTGGAATCCACAGCCGATTCTTGAATACTTTTAATCCTCGCGGATCATCAAGTAGAGCATCATTATAATGTATCATCCCTTCTTTCTTCACATTTTCTGGCTTTAGGGCCTCTTCTTGCCATTTCTCTAATTCATCTAAAATAGTGAATTTTACTGTAGTATGAGTAATGGCATAACACATACTATTGCGATAAACTTTTCTGCTAAGTGCATCAGCAACCACGTTAGCTTTTCCAGGATGATATAGGATTTCACAATCATAATCTTTGATCAGCTCCATGGCTTGTTGTTGTCTCATATTCAAAGTTTGCTGACTGAATATGCACTTGAGACTTTTGTGGTCGGTAAATAATTGACACTTTGTACCAAAAAGATAATGCCTCCAAAGTTTTAGGGCAAATACCACTGCAGCGAGTTCGACATCATGAGTGGGATAATTATTTTCATAATCTTTCAGTTGTCTTGAGGCATAGGCTATCACTTTGCCACGTTGCATCAACACACAACCGAGTCCCAATCTTGAAGCATCGCTATATACGGAGAAGTCATCATCACCTTCTGGGAGTGATAAGATTGGAGCATGAGTCAGAAGATCTTTTAGAGTTGAGAAAGCTCTTTCTTGGGTTTCACCCCATTCTAACTTCACTTCTTTCCGTGTAAGACTCGTGAGAGGTACGGCTATACGAGAAAAGTCTTTAATGAATCTCCGGTAATATCCCGCGAGACCTAAGAAACTACGAATTTCGGAAGCATTACGGGGCACTTCCCAATTTTGAATGGCTTCGATTTTGATAGGATCTACGGATACACCATCACTAGAAATAACATGGCCGAGAAATTGAACTTGGCGAAGCCAAAATTCACATTTCGAGAATTTAGCATATAGTTTCTCCTTTCGAAGAAGTTCCAATACCGCACGAATATGAATGGCATGATCAGCTTCAGACTTGGAATAGATTAGAATATCATCAATGAATACAATGACTGATTTATCGAGCATTGGGCGGGATACCCGATTCATCATATCCATGAATACAGCCGGAGTGTTTGTTAAACCAAACGGCATAACAAGGAATTCATAATGCCCATATCGAGTACGAAAAGCAGTCTTCGGTACATCCTGCTCGTGAACTTTCAACTGATGATAGCCAGATCTTAAATCAATTTTTGAGAAATAGCTAACACCCTGAAGTTGATCGAACAAATCGTCGATGCGAGGTAGCGGGTACTTGTTCTTGATAGTCACCATTTTCAACTCACGATAATCAATGCACATCCGCATCGATCCATCTTTCTTCTTAACAAACAGTACCGGAGCACCCCAAGGGGAGGTACTCGGTCGAATGAAACCCTTGTCAAGTAGTTCTTGCAGTTGGATCATCATTTCTTTCATCTCAGCTGGCGCAAGACGATAAGGAGTCTTTGCAATTGGAGCAGCACCAGGCACAAGGTCAATTCGGAATTCTACTTGCCTATCCGGAGGAAGGCCAGGCAAGTCATCGGGGAAAATATCAGGATATTCGTTAACGACGAGAACATCATTTATAGTTTTCTTCTCCTCTTTTGAGACATCAACTGTGTAGGCCATATAGATAGAACACCCTTTCGATATGAATTTACGAGTTTTAAGGAAAGAGATTATTTTTAAGAGTCTTTGTTCACCGTAGACATAGATAGGATTCTCCCCTTCAATAGGAATACGTACTATCTTTTCATAGCACAAGAGTTATGCGTGGTTCTTTGATAACCAATCCATGCCGAGAATAATATCAAAGTTGGGCAAGGAGATAGGGATCAGGTTAGCGAGAAAAGTATAGCCTTCAATTTCTATAACACAATCCCTATAGACTTTATCAGCAAGTAATGATATACTTCCCGCAGTATCTACGTGAAATGGTTGCGCGAGTACAAAACAAGAAATTTGAAAGGCATGTGCAAATTCATAAGACACAAAAGAATCTGAAGCACCAGAATCAAATAAGATGTGAGCAGGTCTAGAGTTGACAAGAAATGTACCCGTCACAACATTCGGCTCCTCACATGCCTCCTCTGAGGTAATCTGGAATGCACGACCCCTAGCTTTTGGCACCTCCTCCTTTTTAGTTGGAGTACCCTTTGATTGTTGAACAGGGACTTGGCTTCTCGCCGGTTGTTGAACAGAAGCTTGACTTCCCTTCATCTGACTAGTAAGAGTAGGGCAAAAACGCTTCTTGTGGCCAGTAATACCACATGCATAGCAAGTAACATCCTTTCTTGGGCAAGCTGGCTTTATATGACCCTTTTCTCCGCATCCATAACAGACAATGGATTCCTTGTCTATTTTGCATTGGCCCGGGTGATTCCTTCCACAAATACGACATGAAGGCGATTGCATAGAAAAAGATTGTGATCTACCGCGTCCACGAGAGACACTTTGAGTTTGAACTTGATTACCAGGTTCAGTCTGAACGGATTGAGCTGGTAGAAAAGAAGGAACAGGAACAGTTCTTTCAGTACGTGGATGCTTCGGAGCAGTAACAGTGGCACCACGTATTTCTAAGTCATGCTCACGTCTTCGAGCATATTCAACGACTTTATCGAATGACAGAACTTCTCGATTGGCAACGAAATCGTGGATTTCGTGTCGTAGTCCCTCCATGAATAACTGAATTTTCTCGTCTTCAGTTGGAATATACTTTGTAGCAAACCTTACTCTTTGATTAAACTGAGTTTCATACTCATTCACAGTCATTCCTCCTTGTTTAAGCTCGAGGAATTCCTTCTCCAATCTCCTCCTCATGTCTAGAGGACAATACTTCTCTAGCAAACGAGTTTTAAACATTTCCCAGGCTAAATTCTCCTGGTCAAACCCGTTGAGAGCTTCATATGTTGCTTCCCACCAGACCAAGGCTTCTCCGATGAGCATTGCGGAAGCATAGTTAGCCTTGTCTTCATTATCCACATGAGAAATACGAAACACTTTCTCTGTGTTCTGGATCCAAGTAAGAACAATAATGGGATTGAGAACACCGGAAAACTTTGTAGCACCATTACTCTTGAAATCTTTGAACGAGGGACGCTTCACCTCTCCTTTTGAAGATTCTCTAGTGGCTTTCTCTTTTCCCTTATCACCATTCTTTTTGTGTTCTTCGAGAGTCTGTCGAATAACACAGGTAAGTTTACCCAAGAGTCGTTCCTCACGAGGAGATATTGGAGTATTCACTTCCTCGGGTTGAGGACCTCCACCAACCTCAGGGGTATGGCTACTAACTTGTTCAGCCATTGCTCTGCAATACGGAGTAACATTGTATTTTAGAATGTTAGGGTTTATTATTACCTAATACTTTTACTTATATATTTCCTATGGTTTGTATCCTTATACTTACAATGATTTAGTTCATATATTGAACTTCCAATAGTTTAAGTCTAAATACCATTCTGTGGAATTTAGTTCACTCAAACTACTGCTCTGATACCATGATTGAAAGGCCCTAACTTTCGTATTTATGAAAGTCCCAAACTTTCATACACGACAATATAGTTACTCCAACACATGCTACTTGCATATTCATAAAAACAATATTTTACATTGATAAAGAGGTTACAAACTATTGGATACAAACCGACTATTTTAAAGTGTTATATATTACATAACTTCCCAGGATTCTTTAGTTTTATACATATGGGAGTGCAAAATACAATAGTTTCAAACTATTCAAAAATCTTCTACCAGTATATAACTATACTGGATGCTTATCTCCTGCAAATTTGTTAAACATTGAGAGGGTAAGCGGTGAGGCTTAGTGAGTTCAATAATAGATACAATATAACGTTATGCTATATATATACTTCAATATGACAGAAGCAAAGAGGAACAAGGAACAACAAGGGCATATGTGAATCATGTGACAAACATTACATATCAATCATTGATTTGAATTAAAGATATACAATCAATGAGACATAACAATTTCCATGCTTGACATACATCAATAAAGCTTTGGCCCAAACGGCACAGAAGATATACAACTTTGGATTAACATTTTGGTAGATTTCAGGCTTAAAGCTCTATCTAACCTTCTGCCAATACCATAGAATAGAATTCATTCTCTTACGGAGACATGTTCTACATGGCCAGAGGCTACATACCAGTACCAACGTGAATCTAAGTCCTTTCACTGATCACATGGTCAAAGGTATTTCTTTGCTATTAAAAATAGCAATTAAAAATAACCCGGGAAAATAACCCGGAATAATAACATTGAAAAGCACGTAGCACATATAGCACATAACATACAATTGTTCCTATATATTAAACTCACCGTGAAATAACCGGGGGCTAAAATATTAATTTGGGCAGCACTTCGGCTCTAAATATCACTTTCGTCGTTGAAAACCGGGCTCTGCGAAGGTAGAGCTTCGAAACCGAAAAAATAAATTTTTCGGGCTTCTCGGGAGTCTCCGGGCGTGTTTCGGGCTTTGGAATAAGTACCGGGGCTCCAGGGAAAGTGGAAATAGAAGAAATATAACTTTAGGGGTGAAAAGGGGCAAATTTCTAACATTTACCCGGGAGGTCTCGCACCCTTTATATAGGTGCGAGCCTCGGATACGAAGCGAGGGGAAGGGGGCACGCGTCTGCGAGGTTCGGACCAGGTGGCAGCAGGGCGAGGCTCGGTTCGGTCAGCTGACAGCTTCGGTTTGGACCTAACTTCGGTCCAATGGGAGGGGGCACGAGGGTGCGAGGGTGATCCGGGGGTGTCTCTGCGAAGGTGTTATGAGCTTAGTGGACCTCGGACTTGGTCCAATCAGAAGGCAACACGCAAGGCTGCGGTCCAATCAGCAGCGAACACGTGTCCGACACGTGGAAGCCTCGCATAAGAGGGTGACGTGGCAGTACTATTCATGCGAATTTTCTCGAAAAATGTGCCAAATCTTTTAAAATCCATAGCTTTGCATACGAGCTCCGTTTTTGACGTTCTTTATATGCACGCGAAGCTAAAATTATGCTCTACGACTTTCGTTTAAACTTCGTCGGCTAATTTTGAGTTTAATTTTATATTATTATTTTTAACAGACCGGGACAGGAAAATCCGTTAAAAATTCATAACTTCTTCATCTGACGTCCGTTTTCGTCAGACTTTTTACCGTTGCACTACTAATGACGAGACCTTCAATTCTCGTTTAGGTTGTGTCAGCTAAAAATCACTCGATCTAAAATTCGAGTTTTTAGTTGTCTACTGCTAAGCTAAAACTTCAAAAAATCATAACTTCTTCATACGAAGTCAGATTCAAACGGTCTTTATATGAAAGTTGATTATTTTCACGAGTTCTACAACTTTCATTTAGATTACTAAGGCTAAAAATTAGTTTATCGAAAACTAAATTTTTATGCGACAAAGTATTTTCCGGATTTATCACGGATCTTCGTTTGGTCATAACTTCTTCGTTATAACTCAGATTTCGATGAGGTTTACGCTCAAATGTTTCTAATGAGATTATCTACAACTTTCAATAATAAAATTTTACTTATTCCAAATTTTATATTTTCGCTATATTTCACTATTTGGCTTTTAATTGGAATCTCATAAGACTTCCAATACTTTCTGAATGATTCTAAGCATAGTTTTACTTCAATTCTAGTAAAAACTATCTGTTAGAACTCAACATTCAAATTCACTTAATATTTCATAATATTATTTACTTAAAACACGATTTCAAAACGTGTATGTTACAAATACCTCCTCATTTTGAGGATTTCGTCCCCGAAATTACATCGATTAAAATAAATGGGGATATTTTGCTCTTATCTCATTCTTATTTTCCCAAGTATAATTTGGGCCTCGATGGTGTTTCCACTTGACAAGCACCAACTCCACTTCTTTATTACGTAGATTAGTTGTTCTTTCATTCACGATCTTTTCCGGCTCTTCTACATATCTTAATTTATTATCCAATTTCACTTCGGATAATGGAACTGTCTCATCATTGATGCCCAAGCATTTGCGCAGATAGCTCACATGAAACACATCATGAATACCTGCCAAATCTTCAGGCAATTCTAAGCGGTATGCTTGCTTTCCAATTCTCTGGATGATTTTGAAAGGACCAACAAATCTAGGACTTAACTTTCCTTTCTTCCCAAATCTCATAAGGCCTTTCCATGGAGATACCTTCAGCATCACGAAATCACCCACTTGGAATTCTATGGGTCGTCTTCTCTTTTCTGTATAGGACTTCTGTCGATCCTGGGTCGCTTTCATTCTTTCTCGTACGATTTGAATTTTGTCGGTGGTGTCTTGAATCATTTCAGGGCCTCCAAGGATCTTCTGTCCTATGTCTCGCCAATATAATGGAGTATGACACTTGCGACCATATAATGCTTCATATGGTGGCACTTTGATTGAAGCGTGGTAACTATTATTATACGAGAATTCGACAAGAGATAAGTATTTATCCCAGTTACCACCGAACTCCAAGACACAAGCACGAAGCATATCTTCTACTGTTTGGATTGTTCTCTCTGTTTGACCATCTGTCTGGGGATGATAAGCTGTGCTGAGAGCAACTCGAGATCCTAATTCACGTTGCATACTCGCCCAAAAGTGAGAAGTGAAGCGACTATCACGATCGGAAATGATCTTTAGTGGCACACCATGTCTTGCCACAATTTCATCCAAGTATACTTGTGCGTATTTCTCCATTGGATCCGTTTCACGCATGGCAAGAAAATGAGCGCTTTTAGTCAGACGGTCGACAATTACCCAAATGCTATCATGCTGTCTAGCAGTCTTTGGCAATTTGGTAATGAAATCCATGGACAATTCCTCCCATTTCCATATAGGAACACTAAGACTTTCTGGGTTCCATAAGGCTTTTGGTGCTCTGCTTTGACTTGTAAGCATACTAAGCATTCCTGTACATATCTTCCAATGTCTCTCTTTAATCCAGGCCACCAATAATCAGCTCTTACATCATAGTACATTTTACTTGTACCAGGATGGATTGACAGTTTAGATTTATGGGCTTCATCTAAAATCTTCTGTCTCAATCCACCAATCTTTGGAATCCACAGCCGATTCTTGAATACTTTTAATCCTCGCGGATCATCAAGTAGAGCATCATTATAATGTATCATCCCTTCTTTCTTCACATTTTCTGGCTTTAGGGCCTCTTCTTGCCATTTCTCTAATTCATCTAAAATAGTGAATTTTACTGTAGTATGAGTAATGGCATAACACATACTATTGCGATAAACTTTTCTGCTAAGTGCATCAGCAACCACGTTAGCTTTTCCAGGATGATATAGGATTTCACAATCATAATCTTTGATCAGCTCCATGGCTTGTTGTTGTCTCATATTCAAAGTTTGCTGACTGAATATGCACTTGAGACTTTTGTGGTCGGTAAATAATTGACACTTTGTACCAAAAAGATAATGCCTCCAAAGTTTTAGGGCAAATACCACTGCAGCGAGTTCGACATCATGAGTGGGATAATTATTTTCATAATCTTTCAGTTGTCTTGAGGCATAGGCTATCACTTTGCCACGTTGCATCAACACACAACCGAGTCCCAATCTTGAAGCATCGCTATATACGGAGAAGTCATCATCACCTTCTGGGAGTGATAAGATTGGAGCATGAGTCAGAAGATCTTTTAGAGTTGAGAAAGCTCTTTCTTGGGTTTCACCCCATTCTAACTTCACTTCTTTCCGTGTAAGACTCGTGAGAGGTACGGCTATACGAGAAAAGTCTTTAATGAATCTCCGGTAATATCCCGCGAGACCTAAGAAACTACGAATTTCGGAAGCATTACGGGGCACTTCCCAATTTTGAATGGCTTCGATTTTGATAGGATCTACGGATACACCATCACTAGAAATAACATGGCCGAGAAATTGAACTTGGCGAAGCCAAAATTCACATTTCGAGAATTTAGCATATAGTTTCTCCTTTCGAAGAAGTTCCAATACCGCACGAATATGAATGGCATGATCAGCTTCAGACTTGGAATAGATTAGAATATCATCAATGAATACAATGACTGATTTATCGAGCATTGGGCGGGATACCCGATTCATCATATCCATGAATACAGCCGGAGTGTTTGTTAAACCAAACGGCATAACAAGGAATTCATAATGCCCATATCGAGTACGAAAAGCAGTCTTCGGTACATCCTGCTCGTGAACTTTCAACTGATGATAGCCAGATCTTAAATCAATTTTTGAGAAATAGCTAACACCCTGAAGTTGATCGAACAAATCGTCGATGCGAGGTAGCGGGTACTTGTTCTTGATAGTCACCATTTTCAACTCACGATAATCAATGCACATCCGCATCGATCCATCTTTCTTCTTAACAAACAGTACCGGAGCACCCCAAGGGGAGGTACTCGGTCGAATGAAACCCTTGTCAAGTAGTTCTTGCAGTTGGATCATCATTTCTTTCATCTCAGCTGGCGCAAGACGATAAGGAGTCTTTGCAATTGGAGCAGCACCAGGCACAAGGTCAATTCGGAATTCTACTTGCCTATCCGGAGGAAGGCCAGGCAAGTCATCGGGGAAAATATCAGGATATTCGTTAACGACGAGAACATCATTTATAGTTTTCTTCTCCTCTTTTGAGACATCAACTGTGTAGGCCATATAGATAGAACACCCTTTCGATATGAATTTACGAGTTTTAAGGAAAGAGATTATTTTTAAGAGTCTTTGTTCACCGTAGACATAGATAGGATTCTCCCCTTCAATAGGAATACGTACTATCTTTTCATAGCACAAGAGTTATGCGTGGTTCTTTGATAACCAATCCATGCCGAGAATAATATCAAAGTTGGGCAAGGAGATAGGGATCAGGTTAGCGAGAAAAGTATAGCCTTCAATTTCTATAACACAATCCCTATAGACTTTATCAGCAAGTAATGATATACTTCCCGCAGTATCTACGTGAAATGGTTGCGCGAGTACAAAACAAGAAATTTGAAAGGCATGTGCAAATTCATAAGACACAAAAGAATCTGAAGCACCAGAATCAAATAAGATGTGAGCAGGTCTAGAGTTGACAAGAAATGTACCCGTCACAACATTCGGCTCCTCACATGCCTCCTCTGAGGTAATCTGGAATGCACGACCCCTAGCTTTTGGCACCTCCTCCTTTTTAGTTGGAGTACCCTTTGATTGTTGAACAGGGACTTGGCTTCTCGCCGGTTGTTGAACAGAAGCTTGACTTCCCTTCATCTGACTAGTAAGAGTAGGGCAAAAACGCTTCTTGTGGCCAGTAATACCACATGCATAGCAAGTAACATCCTTTCTTGGGCAAGCTGGCTTTATATGACCCTTTTCTCCGCATCCATAACAGACAATGGATTCCTTGTCTATTTTGCATTGGCCCGGGTGATTCCTTCCACAAATACGACATGAAGGCGATTGCATAGAAAAAGATTGTGATCTACCGCGTCCACGAGAGACACTTTGAGTTTGAACTTGATTACCAGGTTCAGTCTGAACGGATTGAGCTGGTAGAAAAGAAGGAACAGGAACAGTTCTTTCAGTACGTGGATGCTTCGGAGCAGTAACAGTGGCACCACGTATTTCTAAGTCATGCTCACGTCTTCGAGCATATTCAACGACTTTATCGAATGACAGAACTTCTCGATTGGCAACGAAATCGTGGATTTCGTGTCGTAGTCCCTCCATGAATAACTGAATTTTCTCGTCTTCAGTTGGAATATACTTTGTAGCAAACCTTACTCTTTGATTAAACTGAGTTTCATACTCATTCACAGTCATTCCTCCTTGTTTAAGCTCGAGGAATTCCTTCTCCAATCTCCTCCTCATGTCTAGAGGACAATACTTCTCTAGCAAACGAGTTTTAAACATTTCCCAGGCTAAATTCTCCTGGTCAAACCCGTTGAGAGCTTCATATGTTGCTTCCCACCAGACCAAGGCTTCTCCGATGAGCATTGCGGAAGCATAGTTAGCCTTGTCTTCATTATCCACATGAGAAATACGAAACACTTTCTCTGTGTTCTGGATCCAAGTAAGAACAATAATGGGATTGAGAACACCGGAAAACTTTGTAGCACCATTACTCTTGAAATCTTTGAACGAGGGACGCTTCACCTCTCCTTTTGAAGATTCTCTAGTGGCTTTCTCTTTTCCCTTATCACCATTCTTTTTGTGTTCTTCGAGAGTCTGTCGAATAACACAGGTAAGTTTACCCAAGAGTCGTTCCTCACGAGGAGATATTGGAGTATTCACTTCCTCGGGTTGAGGACCTCCACCAACCTCAGGGGTATGGCTACTAACTTGTTCAGCCATTGCTCTGCAATACGGAGTAACATTGTATTTTAGAATGTTAGGGTTTATTATTACCTAATACTTTTACTTATATATTTCCTATGGTTTGTATCCTTATACTTACAATGATTTAGTTCATATATTGAACTTCCAATAGTTTAAGTCTAAATACCATTCTGTGGAATTTAGTTCACTCAAACTACTGCTCTGATACCATGATTGAAAGGCCCTAACTTTCGTATTTATGAAAGTCCCAAACTTTCATACACGACAATATAGTTACTCCAACACATGCTACTTGCATATTCATAAAAACAATATTTTACATTGATAAAGAGGTTACAAACTATTGGATACAAACCGACTATTTTAAAGTGTTATATATTACATAACTTCCCAGGATTCTATAGTTTTATACATATGGGAGTGCAAAATACAATAGTTTCAAACTATTCAAAAATCTTCTACCAGTATATAACTATACTGGATGCTTATCTCCTGCAAATTTCTTAAACATTGAGAGGGTAAGCGGTGACGCTTAGTGAGTTCAATAATAGATACAATATAACGTTATGCCATATATATACTTCAATATGGCAGAAGCAAAGAGGAACAAGGAACAACAAGGGCATATGTGAATCATGTGACAAACATTACATATCAATCATTGATTTGAATTAAAGATATACAATCAATGAGACATAACAATTTCCATGCTTGACATACATCAATAAAGCTTTAGCCCAAACGGCACAGAAGATATACAACTTTGGATTAACATTTTGGTAGATTTCAGGCTTAAAGCCCTGTCTAACCTTCTGCCAATACCATAGAATAGAATTCATTCTCTTACGGAGACATGTTCTACATGGCCAGAGGCTACATACCAGTACCAACGTGAATCTAAGTCCTTTCACTGATCACATGGTCAAAGGTATTTCTTTGCTATTAAAAATAGCAATTAAAAATAACCCGGGAAAATAACCCGGAATAATAACATTGAAAAGCACGTAGCACATATAGCACATAACATACAATTGTTCCTATATATTAAACTCACCGTGAAATAACCGGGGGCTAAAATATTAATTTGGGCAGCACTTCGGCTCTAAATATCACTTTCGTCGTTGAAAACCGGGCTCTGCGAAGGTAGAGCTTCGAAACCGAAAAAATAAATTTTTCGGGCTTCTCGGGAGTCTCCGGGCGTGTTTCGGGCTTTGGAATAAGTACCGGGGCTCCAGGGAAAGTGGAAATAGAAGAAATATAACTTTAGGGGTGAAAAGGGGCAAATTTCTAACATTTACCCGGGAGGTCTCGCACCCTTTATATAGGTGCGAGCCTCGGATACGAAGCGAGGGGAAGGGGGCACGCGTCTGCGAGGTTCGGACCAGGTGGCAGCAGGGCGAGGCTCGGTTCGGTCAGCTGACAGCTTCGGTTTGGACCTAACTTCGGTCCAATGGGAGGGGGCACGAGGGTGCGAGGGTGATCCGGGGGTGTCTCTGCGAAGGTGTTATGAGCTTAGTGGACCTCGGACTTGGTCCAATCAGAAGGCAACACGCAAGGCTGCGGTCCAATCAGCAGCGAACACGTGTCCGACACGTGGAAGCCTCGCATAAGAGGGTGACGTGGCAGTACTATTCATGCGAATTTTCTCGAAAAATGTGCCAAATCTTGTAAAATCCATAACTTTGCATACGAGCTCCGTTTTTAACGTTCTTTATATGCACGCGAAGCTAAAATTATGCTCTACGACTTTCGTTTAAACTTCGTCGGCTAATTTTGAGTTTAATTTTAATATTATTATTTTTAACAGACCGGGACAGGAAAATCCGTTAAAAATTCATAACTTCTTCATCTGACGTCCGTTTTCGTCAGACTTTTTACCGTTGCACTACTAATGACGAGACCTTCAATTCTCGTTTAGGTTGTGTCGGCTAAGCTGAAACTTCGAAAGATTATAACTTCTTCATACGAAGTCAGATTCAAACGGTCTTTATATGAAAGTTGATTATTTTCACGAGTTCTACAACTTTCATTTAGATTACTAAGGCTAAAAATTAGTTTATCGAAAAATAAATTTTTACGCGACAAAGTATTTTCTGGATTTATCACGGATCTTCGTTTGGTCATAACTTCTTCGTTATAACTCATATTTCGATGAGGTTTTCGCCAAAATGTTTCTAATGAGATTATCTACAACTTCCAATAATAAAATTTTACTTATTCCAAATTTTATATTTTCGCTATATTTCACTATTTGGTTTTTAATTGGAATCTCATAAGACTTTCAATACTTTCTGAATGATTCTAAGCATAGTTTTACTTCAATTCTAATAAAAACTATCTGTTAGAACTCAACATTCAAATTAACATAATATTTCATAATATTATTTACTTAAAACACGATTTCAAAACGTGTATGTTACATGGTATGCTGGTAATTATGTGATATGCTAGTTGTCTTTGTGATACTTGCATGGAAGACCATGTGGGGTAGCCCATGGCACAATGGTATAAGACCATGGGGGTAGTCACGACATCCTTACAGGTTTATGTACGTGTTATGTGTAGATATTTATGTGATGCATGATATGCTATTTGGTTATATATGATATTTGCATAGAAGACCCCGGGGGAAGCCCGTTGCATTGGATGTAAGACCATGTGGGGTAGCCCATGGCAGTCCTAGGTAAAGACCATGTGGGGTAGCCCATGGCATTGGATGTAAGACCATGTGGGGGAGCCCATGGCAGTCCTAGGTAAAGACCATGTGGGGTAGCCCATGGCACTATTACAGGTTTTATGTATGCAGGGCTTATGTGATATATGGTAGCTTTTATAGCTTCAAGTATATATGATATGTGTGTAGCTTTTATAGCTAACAGGATATGTGATATGTGGTTTGTGTGAATGGTATGCTCTGGGAAACTCACTAAGCTTCGTGCTTGCATGTTTGTTTATGGTTTAAGGTATCATCGTTTTGGAAAGGAAGAGCTCGGGTTGATCGCAGTGCACACACCTATGATTTCCCCAATGAATGATTTTGGGATAAACTCTGATAAACGATTTGATTGACTATGATTTGATTGTTTGAATTAAATGGTATCAATGTTTTAGTTATATTAATAATGAAATTTTTACCCCTGATTTTTGGGACGTTACAAGTTGGTATCAGAGCCTTGGCTTGAGGGATTCGGACATACTTTCAGGTGTGTCTGAACTCAGAATGAGGATCTAGAAGGTTTTATTTTAGGAAAATGTTTTCAAGGAAAATTTTTCTAAGAAAAGAAAGGGTGTGGTGCATGCAATGGTCCGAACTCAAGTAAGTTTCCCCAGAATATCCACACATGTTATATGTTATGATTTGGTTATGAATCTGAATATTGCATGCTAGTTAGGGCTAGGAGGGATGCCTTTGTATGCTATATGAGCTCTTAGACTTGCATGCTAGTGTTGAGTAGACAACGATAGATTGGCCTGATATGTGATGTTTGTAGCTTTGGGATGTTGGATGCCATGCTAGAATGAGAATGATTATTAATATTGGTAACTGCTACGTGTATGTTTTAAAATTGTATACGGTTAGGATCTCATGGCCATAGAATAACTGGTGCAACTCGTTTCCTGTTCTGTGTACAATTCGCATGCATAAGGCAGCCGTCAGCGAGGGTGGATGTGGACAACTTGGGTTGTGGTATGTGGGCCGGATATTCTATGATCATTTGTGGGTCAGAGATTACCCTAGGATGAGCCTTGGATGAGATTAGTGTTAGGAGTGCGTCTGCACGAATGCTGCTTGCTTTGTGCTTTGTGGAACTCTTTAGTGATGGGAGTCAGCTACTAAGTGGATGTGATGATATCTAGGAGGTAGATGAATGGCATCGTGAGGATTTCCTCAGCAGCTGATGGCAGGGTGTGACATCCCCAATTTTCACGGCCAGAAAAGACCGATTTTGTTTATGCTTTATAAAAATCAGAGTACTTCATTTCATAAAAAGATTGCGGAATTTGTTCCCAGAAAAACATGGTAAATACGTTATTATAACATTTTCGAAGAAACGTATTTATTTCATTTTAAAACGTTTGGGATGTCATCGTTAATACAGAAACATAAGCATAAACAGAACTTACAATTATTTACACTAGTGATCTACATCTCTTTAAAACTCTTAGTGTAATGTCACTTCATATCGTCACCTGTGATATAAATAAACTGAGTGGGTCAGGTTGGGAAACCTGGTAAGTACATAGGGTTTTCAACCCACAATAATATAATTATTATGTTCAATCATCAAACAATTAACCCAATTACCCATCCCTATTATCTTCTTTACTCTTAAGGATTTAACCTAAGAGTCATCTATCCTGCATTCGTTTATTCCGAAGTCTCTTACTTCCAGGGTTATAGGACTGGCACTAAATCCATAGATGTCGATGTTCGTTCGTAAAGCACTAAATCCATAGCTGCTATATCCTACTCATCGGGTACTAAATCCATAGCTACCAGTGTTCAATAGGTACTAAGTCCATAGCTACCAATTCCTAATAGGTACTAAATCCATAGCTACCAGCGTCCAACTAATAGGTACTGAGTCCATAGCTACCAGCGTCCAACTAATAGGTACTAAGTCCATAGCTACCAATTCCTAACAGGTACTAAATTCATAGCTACCAACGTCTAACAGGTACTAAGTCCATAGCTACCGGTGTTTGTCCCATAGGCACTAAGTCTATAGCTGCCAATGTATGCTCACATCATCTTCTATCTCTCATCATTCATCTACCCATCTCATACCCAACATATTCGTATATATAAAATACGTATACAGTTTAAATTCTTTAAAACATGTATAAAACATTCATCCAGCATAGACAGCAAGTATTCAGATAATATGCACACATAACATGTAGTTTATATAAAATACTTCATATCTATGTGTAAGATGAAAGGGACTATGCACTCACCTGAGTAGGTGGTGACTCAGCACTCAGACAACGCTTTGATACTCTCAAAACGATATTCCTTTGATAAAACCTAGTACCAATACCACTAGGGTTTAGTCTGACGATAACCGCGACAAATTACTTAGTCTGACTATTATTAAGCGTTAATAACGCTCAATATAACTCATAATAATAGCCCAAATAATTATTTTAAAGACCTAATAACATTCCTATAATTATTTGAAAGCTATATTAAAAATTGCGTAAGCGTAGCACACTTACAACGAATTTTATCGAAAACCGGAACTTAATTGGAGCAGCGTTTCGAAACCGAAAACTCCTTTTTCTCGGGACTCCGGAAGCCTCGGGGCTTCCCTCGGGAGCTAGGGATTTTATCTAGGGCTTAGGGGTGGTTGGGGAGCTAGAGAGAGAAAGTATTTTAGAGAGAGAAGAAGATTTTGGTGTGAAAAACCGGCTGCCCTCGCACCCCTTTTATAGGTGCGAGGCTTCGCACTACGCGGGGCGTTCAGAAGGTTACGTGGTGCGTAACTTCGTATAAGATGACTAGGTGGCGAAGGCTCGGTGGTGCGACGTGGCTTCTTCTGGACCGAGAATGGCTAAGCGAACGCGGCGCGTACGAGACCGAACGGTGGGCGTAGCGAGGGGTGACGCGTCACTCATCCGAGGCGACTTCAGCGATCATCATCGGACGGCTGGGAAAGCGCCACGTCAGCGACTTCGTATCAGATCTCGCAAAATCGAGTACAATCTTTAAAAATTCGTAACTTTCGCGTACGAGCTCCGTTTTCGACGTTCTTTATATCCACGCGAAGGTGGGAACGTACTCTACAACTTTCGTTTAGAATCCGTCGGCTAATTTTGGCTCGATTTTAAATTTTATATTATTAACGGGCCGGGACAGGATTGGTCCGTTAAATCCTCATAACTTCTTCATCCGACATCCGTTTTCGCCCATCTTTTTCTCGTTACGCTACTTTTAACGAGACCTTCGATTCTCGTTTAGGTCGTGTCGGCTAAAAATCACTCGATCTACTATTCAAATTTCGGGCTGTACACTGCTAATCCAAAACTTCGAAAAAGCATAAGTTCTTCATTATAACTCGGATTTCGGCGTTCTTTATATGTACGGAAACCTTGTGACACACTCTACAACTTGGTTAAGATTATTTATTCTAGATAATCTTTTGTCGAAAAGTCTCTTTCGACCCATATTGCCTCTAAATTGACTAGCCCGGATTTGCGGGCGTTACACAGGGCGAGGTCGGGAACCTAGGAAAGCCTATGATATGCTCCAGTGAGTAGTGAGGCGGTTCGGTGTGATTGGGAGCCTAGGGGGAGACCTAGGAGGTGCTTAGGTGGATATTGTGCTGCTGTCTAGCAGACATTTAGTACATCAGGGAAGTAGGTGACTTAGAGGATTTGGGATGCTTCCGGAGGAAAGTATGGATAGGTGTGGAAGGTAGTATTGGGCCCGTACTACTGAAAGCACAAGATTCATACTCGAATCGGGGAAAGTCTCGAAGAATCCAAGAAATCTGGGAAAGGAATTCGTGGTTACGAGTGGTCTGTGGGGATAGCTGCAGTGCAGAATGCAGATGAGCACGCAATGGGAAGGACCAGGGTTTGGTCCTGGCTCCGGTAGAGAGCCAATTAGTAGAAGGACTGCCAGGATTGGGAGTTCGCATTGGATCTCTTGCATCAGGCGGCAAGGATTGATGGTGCGATCTATTGCACTTTCGGAGTTAAAGACTTTGTCTTGGGGATAGTTTGTAACTGGTTGGGAGCATAGGTTGCTCCATCTATTGCAGATCAGACGTGGACGATTGAGCAGGAGAGTGTGTCAGGGTGCGAGACCCTGAATGTTATGATTTCTAGAGTTCGAGAGCAGGGATTGATTAGGGTCACCTTTGGAAAAGGGGACCATCCCGGGTGCCTATAGTGGAGGATCTCTAGAGAGGGATCCAGGAGTTTGGATCAGCTTTTGAGAGGCCAACAGGGCAGGATTTGGTGCAACACTTGCGAAAACTATGCGATGGAGCTCGTTACAAGGGATTGTATTGCCATTGGGACCCGGGATGAAGTGTTGCGTCATGTTTTCCGAATGGTCGAGGTAACTCAAGAAAAGATGGTCAGGAGTCCTCCAGATGTTTGCGGATATACTATCTTCGGTCATTTCCGGTGGTACCGGTAATTTATATTACTCGGGGAGTGTGATAGTTAGACCTCGGGTCGGATTTCTGCTATTGTTCGAGTTAGCAAGAGTATCAGGTGCCAGCCAGCACACCGAGGAATCTTTAAGGAGCTTTCAGATGGACGTATCTTGCCGAATGGATTCCATACATACCGGGATCGCTTCGAGTCATTGTCGGAGGCTATCCGGTGATCCGGGTAGCTACAGGTGTAGCAGGTTTGGCCACGTCAGCAGGGAATGCCCATAGGGGGCAAGTCCGTCATATTGTCGTTGAAGGCAGATGGGGGACAAGGAAGTCAACCACTTAACGATCAAGGAGGAGCGGTGAGGGAACCAACTCCAGTTATCTAAGAATTTTCAGTACGCGCGTGTCATTTTGGGTATGGCCTGGATTGGTTTTAGGGATTATATGAGGGAAATTAGGACTAGGTTCCAGTAACCTTAGCTATCATGTTTGGAAAGGCTCCCGAGGTTGTCAAGGGAAGAGAGAATTGTTGCTGAAGATTTGGTTAGACCATCTGACCTTCGGTCAGGAAGAACCGAGTATAACAGTATTTAAAGCATCTAAATTCGTTGATATGGTTGGGGCTCAGAGATGCTAGCGGGTTTTCGGAAGTTGTGTTGTTTTGGGAAGGGTTATTCTTGGTGTTCTAGCTTTGTTAGGCGCCGCTCGTCAGCAAATTAACCATTGGAACGAGAGAGAGGATGTGGGAATCCTTCAATTTTCATGTGTCAAGCGGACTTAGTCGAATCTAAGTGGGGGAGAATTATTCAGATATCCCGGAGAAAAGCGAGTGTGAGACGTGGATGCATCTCACATTTTCCTTTTGGGGAGGAAAGGCGGCCTCAGGGGCCGACTGAGTATCGGATATCGTGGGATGGGAGTTCGGGAAACTCCCCGGCATTTGGATCGCGTCCTTCTAACGTCATATTGCAGGCTTCGGGGAAGGGAACCAGGTAGTGTTCCAATCGGTAATTGAGTTCAGTTTGGGAGGATAGACTACGTGGGTGCTAAACAGTGAGATGTGTTCGGATTGATAGGTGAGCAGTAGGTCCATGGGCAACGATCATGTGGTATGAAAGTGTTGTAAGACTACGGGGGAGCCGTAGCATTCACTAATGGACCGTCAGGGTGGGAGTGTTGTCAGACTACAGGGGGCTGTAGCATTCACTAATAATCGGATTGCATGGGAAGTGTTGTAAAACTACGGGGTAGTCGTAGCATTCATTAGTTCTTCGAGCGATTGGGTCTACGGTAGATCAGTTTGCATGGTCCCTAAAAGGTGAAAAGACGAATATACCTTCACGTGGGGGCACATGAGGGGGTTAACAATAATAACTTCACGGGAGTTAAGTCGGGGGACCATTTCCACATAGAAACATGGCCAAAAAGCCCATGAAGCCAAAAAAGTCAAGATTTAGACTAAAACCCGAAAAAATGCATACCATGGGGACCACTTTTGTAGTTTTGTCATTTTTAAATAAACTATTTAAAATAAATAAAACTATATATATATATATATATATATATATATATATATATATATATATATATATATATATATATATATCGTATACATTTTTTCCGAGATTTGGTCCAAACTATAACTTTTTCGAATTGTTGGTCATTTTTAGCTAGTTTGCTTGTGGTTTTGGTCCCTCATAAAACTGAAAAGACTAAAATGCCCTCTGATACATTTTATATTTAATTTAATGTTTTATTAATAATAAATCTCTCTCTCTCTCTCTCTCTCTCTCTCTCTCTCTCTCTCTCTCTCTCTCTCTCTCTCTCTCTCTCTCTCTCTCTCTCTCTCTCTCTCTCTCTCTCATACACACAAAACCCACAAGACATAAAATGCAATCACCCACCACCACCCTATTAACCGAACCATTTTTAAAACTGCTTGATTTGGTTTTTATTTTTGATAACCAATATCTAGTGGTTTGGCTTTGGTTTATATAAGATAACCGACCATATATTAACCAAACCGCTTTTATATATATATATATATATATATATATATATATATATATATATATATATATATATATATATATATATATATATATATATATAAAAGCTTGACCAAGATAATAAATTTTTGTTGGTCTTTATTTTGCCACATCAAAATTTTACATTTTTAGTCCCTAAGAAAACTTTTGTTGATTTTCATTTTGCCATACCATTTTTCAAACTTTTACACTTAGTCCCTTATTAGCTGCCCTCTAAAAATGCGATCTTTCTGACTTCTAACTTCTTTTTCATGATGTTTCTACGATTAACAAAAAATAAATAAATAAATAAATAAAAACTGACCCAAAGTGAAGCCCAGGGTTTTTTACTAGATAATAATAGAAAATGAGGGGTAATTACTCATGAGGTCATGTGCTTGTGCGATTGTGCGGGAGTGCAACGGCCTTCTACCCTTCTCGGCTTCTCCCTGCTTCTTCAAACTTCATCGTCGGCAGTCCAATTGCACAATAGAAACGTCTCTTGTTCATCTCCTTCTGATTCGGATACTTTTTACCATCATTTTTCAGTTTTACTTCACCTCCTTTGTTTGTTCATCTATTGTTTGTACTTCACCTCTTAAACCCATACCCACAGATCATTACCCCTTCTTCTAATCCTCAGCCTATGCTATTTTTGAAGTCTTCATCAATTTTGAAGTCTTCACCAAGTTAAAGGCTTTATACTTAGCGTTATCTTGGCTTATGTTCGAGCTCTCTTCCAAGTTTTGACTTTAGACCAACATTTGGCTTTTATGTGTTGTTGCTTTGTTTCATCTTTGTCTATTACATATTGTATTCAATGTAGTTTTATATAATTTTAAGATTTTAATGCATATACTGGAAGTCTGGAATGTCCTAACCGAGGCTAATGGTTTAACGCAAATCATATTATAGCAATTCATTATGAATATATTTTCAGGAAATTCTACATGGAAGAAGCAACAAAAAATCAAAATAGGAGTTTAAGGATGAATCGGATCCCGTCACTGACGTTACTAATGAAAGCAATGAACCAGTAAATGAAGTTGGAAGCACGTGATCTTAGTGACCTCTATCATTGGGTTGTCTATTAATTCTTAGCAAAATCCTTGTAAAGTCTTTTAGTAAAAAACCTCAAACAACCCAAGTCACATTTTGCTTATAATTAGTCATTGATTTAAAATTAACCATGAGAGAATTCCAATTCACTATCAAAACTCACTATGTCGACTATACATGTCCAGTACTTTAATAAGCCCGATTGCATGGGTGGTTGTGTATGGCATGCTCTTTTCATGTTTTCATCAAACATTCTACTATCACAAAAGCTGAAAGAAGCATATACATATATATTGTTTTTCCATTTATTTTTTGGAAATTTGAAATTCACCTAACATAAATAACTGCTATATACAACATATTTACAAGAAACAATTAAATCATTTTCTATCTAGAGACTAGGGCTATGTAATGTAGTATTCTTACATAACTTCTTTTACAGTTATACACCATGGACATCAAGATCATCTTCCCCACCTGTTGGAGTTTGTTACAGAGAGACCCCTGTCATACATCCTCTGAATCTCCTCCCTGTACTCCGTCAATGACTTGTCTGGAATCCTTGGTGTCAGCTCCACCACATCCCCCATTTTCAGCTTACAACCAAGATCCCTCACTGGCTCATGGTTCACCCTTGGCCTCAACTCCTCCTTCACAGAAATAAACCTAGACCCACTTATGTTCAGAACATCCTTCACACTTGAATTTGCTGCCAACTCTTGCACGGACATCTGACACAAAACAAACACACATTCAAGAATCGAAAAAGAAGATGGAAGATTTTGTTCATATGATTTATAAATAAAAAAACTACCAACCTTATCATTCTCAATGATGATGACAAAAACAGGCCCCTCGGATCCACATGAAGGTTTATATGAATGTGGGCAATCTTCAGAATGAAAAGGGAAAGTACATGGAGGTTTATACTTGTACTCTTCTTGGCTCATATTCTCACATTGCCATGTCACTACCCATCGTGCCCATTCAACCATCTGGACTACAAATGAAGAGTGTTTACTTTCACCTTCTTTGTATCTCCAATGAGCAGCAAATCCAAATTCAGCCTGTGAATGCATTTCTTTTGTTCTGATTTGGACTTCAAGTGGAACTGAACCTTCACCCATTACTACTGTGTGTAATGACTGATATCCGTTGCACTTTGGATGTTTTATGTAGTCTTTGAACTTTCCAGGTACTTCAGACCACAATTTGTGAACAAGATCTAAGGCTTTATAGCACTCATCTTCATTTTCAACAATCAGACGTAGCCCATGAATGTCATGAATTTCATCCATTGCAAGCTTTTTCCTACAAATATATGCATACAATGTCAGGAATTATTGTATTTCAAAGATGGGGGAGAGAGAGAGATCAAAGAAGAAGACATACTTTAGCATTTTGCAGTAGATGCTATACAAGCTTTTGTGCCTTCCATATAAAACATGGTAAGATACAGATTCATCTTGAAGGGATTGTTTCAGTTTTTCTTCAGCAGAAGATACCATTGCCTCATTGAAGGATTTCAAAAGTTGAGAGGAGAGATCTTTGTGTTGATCTGGGTTGAGGTACTTGAAGCAGAGATTTTCTAACTGCTCTTTCCAGCTAGTGATTCCTAAACGGTTGGCTAGAGGAGCAAATATCTCCATTGTCTCCTTTGCAAATCTTTGTTTCTTACTCAAAGGTAATGCTTCTAGTGTCATCATATTGTGCAGCCTATCAGCCAACTTTATGAGCACTGCCCTTGCATCTGCCATTGCCAGGAACATTGTATGCAAACGATCTGCTTCCATGGTTTTATTTGCGGTATTGCTTTCCCGTGCAAGCTTGCTTAATTGGCTTAGCTTAGACACCTGTTGTGTAGATTTGCCAAAATCAGTCCAACAAGATTCGATTTTGACAGATAAAAGCAAGCATGAAGTAACACAAGATCTACAAAATAACAAATGAATATAACTAACTGAGATATCGTACCCCTTCAACAAGATCAGCAACACCAGCTCCGAAAGTTTGGAGAATATAATCATAGCTTATAAAAGAATCATCAAGTGTGTCATGTAGAAGACCTGCAGCAACTACAGTAGCATTAGCACCTATGGAAGCCAGCAAAACCGCAGTTTCCACGCAATGTTGTAAATAAGGATCCCCACTGGCTCGCATCTACATGATCAGTATACACCCAATTTAACACAGTGTAAAGAAGATTCTCGTAAAATTAAGTAAAAAAGTTGAACAATATGTAGTTAATACCTGCCCTCTGTGCGCCTTTTCAGCTTCATAGAAAGCTTTGATAACCAGATTGTCGTTAAAAATCTTGTGTTTTAACTGTGCATCCAATAGCAAATCCTTAGCGTAAGGCTCGGGATCTGATTCCTTAAGAGTAGTATCATCCATCATAAATGTAAGTTCCTCGGCGAAATCATCTTGCACTCGAGAACTCCGGGAATCATACTCCACACACGAGCTTAACGCGTGTGTAACAAAACCTTTAAACAATCGCTTACTCCCGGCACGAAGTGAACCATCTCTTTCCGGGGAAAACCTCAACGGCGATGTACTGCTCGACGAAACCGGACCTTGAAACACCGAAACCGGACTCTGATGGATATGATCTCGTTTCAAATACGATCCAAACGGAGCGTACGAAAACGAACTGCTCAGATCTTCACCTCCTCTCATCGACGGCAATTCTTCAGATCCGCCACCGGAAAAGCTTGAAGAAGACGAAAACAGCGAAGAAAGGCCGCCGACGGTTGGTTTTGACGACGAAACCGTCGCCGTAGACGAAGAGGAAGGACGGCTGCTTAGATCGAAATCGTACGACGTATGTGAGTTGATCTGACATGGATACGGAGTTGAGTACACACCAGTGGGAGGACTTGCGTACAGTGCAATAGTCGGAACCGCCATGATTGATTAAGCTGAAATAACTGTGCAGTTTATCAAACCCCTAGGGTTTTGATTTATGTAAACAAATCGGTTGACTGAAATTTCTAAACACGAAGAAAATTCAACAATAGAAAGAAACAAAATAGAAATCAAAATTAGGGTATGTACAGAGACGAGTTTTGAAGAGATTGGGATGAAATGAAAGGAAGGAAGAGAGATGTGGTTTCTTTTCTTCTTTCCTCTTTGTCGTAGGATAGATTAGATGATATTTTGTTCCTTCAAATGAATGAAGACGCCTTCTTTTAAAAATTAAATAAATAAATAAATTGAAAACAAGTTGCTCTCAATTTACGAGATTCTCCTTGAGGTGTACCTGAAATAACGGAAATCTTATAGATTACATTCTTTTATTCTTTTAACAATTTTTTTTTTTTTTAAATGTTCGCTATAGGAATTTATGAAACTTATCTATACAATAATTTATTTGTAAGGATCGTTTATTAAATAATTTAAATTGATGTTTATAAGATTTGAAATTGTTATTTAGCGGACTTAAAATAATAAATAATTAATTTTGATAACTATATATAAAAAACAAACCGGCTAATTTATATATATATATATATATATATATATATATATATATATATATATATATATATATATATATATATATATACTAATTTTGAACTACATGATAAAAAGTTCTTGAATCTGATTGGCTAGATTTCTTTTTGTTTTTTTTGTTTTCTTCTTTTATTGTCTTACCGTCCATCGGACCATTAATGTTGCTGAACTATAGTGGTGTATACGTGCTTTGATGAATTGTGCTCATAATTGATATGTGTTATTGTCTGCTTCCGCCTCCCATAACTTCCAATTACATTCAGACAACAGATCTACCACAACCCTTCTTCTAATTCCTCCACCGCCTCATCTGTTTCTCTTTTATTTGTTTTTTTGGTTGCCCCTATTGAAACCATTTCCGGTTACCACCTCCGTTTCGTTGCCATTAGTCGTCTGTTGCTTTATGGGTCACCTGCTCCAATTACTTTCGCTTCCCACTACTCGCTTCCACTCTTCTGTAATTTCAGAGGGCATTGTTTATGGTTACAAACACAAACGAACTGAAATTTGAAAATGTGATTCGATACCTGGATCAGGAGGGTTTCAGCGACTTCATGATACGTGGAATTCGTCGAATGATCTGTTGATTGGGAGACATACAGATCTGGTAACACCGTGAGTAGTGGTTGTGTTTGGGTACGCTCTTGCAATGCCTTCAAGGTGTTTGATGTAAGCCCTAATAATCCCCCACCCAAAATTACTACAACTCCAATCAATCGAATATCTGATCGAATTTTGATTTTGCAGATGAAAAGGTTTTATCAATCGAGCGAAAGTCAGCAATTGTTGACGATATCGGTTCTTTTGAGAGCAACAAAAATTAAGTGAAATCAGCAAATATCATAAAGATTCCAATGGCTCCAGGTGGAGGTGTTTGCAAAGATGTTATTGAATCTCGCCCTAAAATGTTGAAGTATGACGTGGCCATAACGAAAATGGATAAAAACATTACAAGGGTAGCTACTGGAAAACATGGAATACAATCAACAAATAGTGTTCATGAGCTTCTTGAATGCCCTGTTTGCACTACCTTAATGTATCCTCCAATTCATCAGGTTGGTTTCCTAAAAACAAATTTCACAAGAATTATCAAATGTTTATGAGTACAAATTTTTTAAGTTATTGTATTTGTTTTCTTTGTAGTGTCCAAATGGGCATACTTTATGCTCAAACTGTAAAGTTAGAGTGCACAATTGTTGTTCAACATGTCGAGTTGAAACGGGAAACATACGATGTTTAGCATTGGAATGTGGACATGCATGATGGATGCACTTTCAATCATCGATATGTCAAATCTAATCCACATTAAGTTGAAAATGCAACATGGATGTTAACAGTAAGTATTTAAACTGATATCTTGGTTATGATAAGGGTATTTTCAGAATATGATTGCTTTTTGGATGTGAGTGTTCAATTGCTATGGAAGACAATTTTGTTTGCACTTTAAGGCATTCCAGCTAGGAATGATGGAGGAATGAATTCTCATAGACTTTTCACATTTGGCATAGGTATGTATGACTTCTTATTGATTATCCCCTATGTGGGTATATTTGTAATTTGTACATGTTAATGAATTCAAGATTTTTCACAGGGTCATACTGCAATCACTATTTTTTTCAAATGCTTGCACATGTGGAAAGAGGATGCTATGATGTTGCATATGATGTACGTCAGTCTCATCAACATTATGATGGTATATTTGTAATTTGCCCTTTCTTAAATATACAAAGAATGTTAAAAAAAAAAAACTTTATTTTGACCAGATTCAATTAGTGATCGGTTACCAAAACAGTTAATCAATGCCTCATCTCATTTTTGAGAGCAACAAAAATTAAGTGAAATCAGCAAATATCATAAAGATTCCAATGGCTCCAGGTGGAGGTGTTTGCAAAGATGTTATTGAATCTCGCCCTAAAATGTTGAAGTATGACGTGGCCATAACGAAAATGGATAAAAACATTACAAGGGTAGCTACTGGAAAACATGGAATACAATCAACAAATAGTGTTCATGAGCTTCTTGAATGCCCTGTTTGCACTACCTTAATGTATCCTCCAATTCATCAGGTTGGTTTCCTAAAAACAAATTTCACAAGAATTATCAAATGTTTATGAGTACAAATTTTTTAAGTTATTGTATTTGTTTTCTTTGTAGTGTCCAAATGGGCATACTTTATGCTCAAACTGTAAAGTTAGAGTGCACAATTGTTGTTCAACATGTCGAGTTGAAACGGGAAACATACGATGTTTAGCATTGGAATGTGGACATGCATGATGGATGCACTTTCAATCATCGATATGTCAAATCTAATCCACATTAAGTTGAAAATGCAACATGGATGTTAACAGTAAGTATTTAAACTGATATCTTGGTTATGATAAGGGTATTTTCAGAATATGATTGCTTTTTGGATGTGAGTGTTCAATTGCTATGGAAGACAATTTTGTTTGCACTTTAAGGCATTCCAGCTAGGAATGATGGAGGGATGAATTCTCATAGACTTTTCACATTTGGCATAGGTATGTATGACTTCTTATTGATTATCCCCTATGTGGGTATATTTGTAATTTGTACATGTTAATGAATTCAAGATTTTTCACAGGGTCATACTGCAATCACTATTTTTTTCAAATGCTTGCACATGTGGAAAGAGGATGCTATGATGTTGCATATGATGTACGTCAGTCTCATCAACATTATGATGGTATATTTGTAATTTGCCCTTTCTTAAATATACAAAGAATGTTAAAAAAAAAAACTTTATTTTGACCAGATTCAATTAGTGATCGGTTACCAAAACAGTTAATCAATGCCTCATCTCATGTACTTGCAAATGTAACCATTGATGGCCTACAAACTCTTGAGTCACATGAGATACACTCCCTCATACACTTTTTGTATTCAATTCAATTTTTTAATAAAAGTTGACCCTTAATTGTTCAGTTTATTACAGTTATACCCTTTTCGTATTACGGACTCTTATCGGCATTATCCCAGGCACAAAGTAAGCCATTTTCTTACTGTTTGCAAGTCATATAATTATGTGTTGTTTTATACTTTAATTTATTGATTAAGTTAAACTAAAATTAGGACATCCCCAACCCAACATCAAACTCATTTTTAACACCAAATTTGGTGTAAAATTACTCCAACCCAACACCACTTTGGTGTTGGTAATAGTAAAACAGCAAATCAGGTGTTATACAATCCATTTACATAAAATGCGGTTTTAAACTTCCAGTAATACAATTTGGTTCTTCAAGTTGAACGTTATGTATTTTTGTCTTTTTAATAAAACATAAGGATATGAATCTGAATTCTTCACCATCAGCCAAAGAATGACCAATTCATTAAACATATACTCAATGGAATTTAAAGAATTCCAATTCTTTTGATTTTGTCAACAAGACACAATTTTTTTTGGAATTTACATTCCGTGAGACTTATGTGCAAAAAGTGTGGAAGTACACAAGTACAAAAGTTTGACCAATACTGAATCATGTAAATAGGTATTCATTATCAGTATATTGTTTTCCATTGAAACAAATTAAAAGAAATCATTTCAGGAATTACCGAATTAACCTTGGTGTTGTCAATTAACCATAATGTTGTGAAAGATTAAAGAGCTGGAGATAGGTTAGAAAAAGATATTATACATATCGCGGTGGAAGTATTATGTTTAATAAATGGGGTTCATGTATAACTTAATGATATGATGTAATGGTCATAGGTGGATGCGATTGACTCATGTGGTGGTCAGATGACTTGGGATGGAGGGTGATATAGGAATGGTAATGGAATTTTGTGGAACATCCTTAGAAAACATGATCCAAATGTATATAAGGAGATAATGAAAAAAGAGAGGGATTTTGAAGTAATTTTACATACATTTACTCATAAATAATACATGTATGACTATTGACTATGAATGATGATATGAGTATGTGTAAAATATTATAAAATTTATTGTTGTTTTCTGTTTTTTAATACGACTATGAAATACCCTCCAACCCTCGCAACTCCGACACCCGCAACGCGGGATTCTTCCCTAGTTATATTTACAAATTTTGAATGACAAGTCAAAAACTAACCAACTATCCAAAAATAGTTATTGATTTCCCATAATGTCAATCTCCAAATGGGTCGAAGAGAAATCTTATTTGGTTGCGAAAAAGTTTTATTAGGATGCCAAATTGGTTTGTCTTTGTTCCTTATAAGGCTATAAGGTCATAAGGTATACATTCACTGTCACCGACATACAGTTCCATCTAGCTCACCATCTTCTTCACACACAATCACTCCACGCTACATATAGTGTACTCACAACGCATCCACGAAGAAAGAGAATAGGAAATAAGAAGAAAGAGAAAGAAAGAGAAGAGGTGTGGCCTCTTGTAGTATTTCCTTATATGGTGTCTCATAGCCTTTTATACATAAGTTATGGTCTACTCATAGTTTTTCATATAATTGTTCTATTCCACCCATAGTCTTGGGTATTATAGAATAGAAAATCATGTACAATGCGGAAAAAACATTTAACAACTAAGAAGGTACATGCATCCTATATCGGGTCTATGACATAACACTTTGAAGACAACATACTATAAACAACAAAACTAGTATAAACCCTAATGAAATCGAAATCATGTGACTAGGAATGCATACCTTTGATTTGTTGTAGTAAACAAATCACTTCAATCCCCTTTTGGTGTAGGTCTTGGAAAGCTTAGCACCAAAAGAATGATGCATCTAATGGCTCACACCATACCCTAGAACTAGAATACATGAGGAGAGAGGAGAGAGGATATTTTCAGCCATAGTATCTGTTTGGTGATTTTAGTGTTATCAAGATATTTTGGTGTAATTATTATTAATAATGAGATATGTCAAGCTTCATTTACTGACCAAGCTTTGGAGGTGCGAGGTGCACACTCGGTGTGATAACCTATGAACATGGGAATACGGGGTCCGGGGGCTAGGGGTGTGCAAAAAAACTGGAAAACCAAAAAACCGAGCCGATCCGGCCAACCCGAAACCGAAAAAATTGAGTACCTACGGGTCGGTTTCGGTTTGGATATATATATATATATATATATATATATATATATATATATATATATATATATATATATATATATATATATAGTTTATATTTTCATCGATAATACCCAAATTGATTCCTTTAAATTGAAGCGGTTTCTCCATCATTAAATTGCACATACAATCTAATTTTGATTGTATCTTAAATATAAAAAAGAAATATTGTAGTTTAAATATAATACATGTTTCATGCGTATATCTATGTATGTGTACAATAGCAAGCATTGATTTTTTTTTCTTTTTTTTTCTGATTTTTGTTAGTTTTTTATTTTCAAATTTTTTTTGTTGAAATGGAATTTGTAGTTTTGATTGATTTCTATTTTTTATGTTTAACGGATACCCGTGAACCGAACCATGGTTACGGCCTTTATCCGTATCGGTTCGTTTCAGTTTTTTTAGCAATTCGGTTCAGTTATGGTTAGTGTTAGCAAGGTACCCGCCCCGCTATCATGGTTCACAATTTTATTATTATCCGATCTGAACTGTCCCGTAAACACTCCTACTAGGGGCAGCGCCCCTGGGTGCAGGGTTCCAAGGGATTGCGCTCCTGGCGGGGTCTAGGGGCAGGCGGGCAGCGCCCCAAAACCTAAACAGATTTCTATAATGAGTTAAGCTCCAAGCCTCCAACCATGCATTTCCATCCAATTATAAGTAGTGACATCACTGTGATGTCAGAATCAATTTTGTCTTATAACTGTATATCCAACCACTTTTGTTGGCACCAAAATTACATGCAACTACCACCAACTACTATTCCCTCTTGTATAAGAACATATTGTATGTTCCTAAAAACGGGTTACAAACTTACTCTCAAAATCATACTTCTAGTTCTCTATATCTCTAAAGAACACAAAACAGCAAGGTATATGTTTTTGTGTTTCGAATTTGGAAGTGGTCTGATTTCTAAATTACATTTCTTGGATTATCCCAAATCAGATTTCGTGATACCCCAGGCATAAGGGTCAAGATCATAAATTTTGGAAAGTGATTGCAATTACAATCCCATAAACTATCCAAGCTAATTGATATTCTAAGACCCCAAAATTCTTACAGTATCCTTAAGGGAATGATATGAACAAAAATCATAACCCTTGAGGTTCTATTTATAGAATGGATGAGACAAGAAAAAATCTTAGGTTTGAATAATAAAATATTTAGATTTTATTCTATCCAAATACGGTATCCTTGTCAACTTTAGGAATAATACAGAAACCCTAAAATACTCCCAAATTTCGTTCACCACTATATTGGTTCTAGAAATTTCTTTCTTGATCAATTATGAACAATTACAATTCAACCCTCGAACCTTTAATTATATCTAATAAATTCCGAATTAATTCCAGATTAATTCTGATTAATAAGTAATTAATTTTAATTGATTTCATATGTAACATCCCAAAATCACAATAAAAATTTTCATTTTTAATTAAAGAGAATCATTGTTTTCAATCATACCCAAGTCATAAGGATCCAAGATCAAGTACAAATGTTCCCAAAATCAATGTATCATAACATCTCCAAAACATATCACCAAGGAAGTGTACAATCACGCATTTGCTTTTCCCCAATCATCTGAAGTACCTGAGACAAAACTTAAACTGTAAGCCAAAGTTTTTTGAGTTCCCCCAAAGTACCACACACAACCAATACACATAACAACATGCATATATGATCCTTCAGCCTAACTGGACCGCCTCGCAGGGTTTACAGTCTATCTAGATCGCTCTCCGACCCTTTAGCCTAACTCGACCGCCTCGCAGGCCTTTAGTCTATCTGGACCGCCTCAGTCCTAATACTCTTGCATGGCTCAATGAGAGTGTCCAAGCACTTATTTTTATGAATCTATGAGCTATAAAAAATACAGGAAACTACATTTCAAGAACCTGGAGTAGCTCATACTCCGTCAGACCAAACTATGGGACTAAGAATGAATACAAACTCTATACTAACAAGACCTAAGCAAATAACACATCAAGATCCAAGCTTTATACCTCCATATGACGCTTGAGGGCAAGCTACTTTTGGATCCAAGATGCCTTGAGCTTCTAAGTTGATTCCACTTCTTTCTTAATCCTTCAAGATCACCAAAATCACACTTTCAAGCTAAAAATGCTCACACAATGGATTAGGGTTATCAAGGGACGATTTGGGAGATGGATGTGAGTTCTTGAAGAGATAATGTTGTTTAAATGGGGATTAAACCCTAAAAATTAGGATTTGAGCCCTAGGCATGTACGCCCTACGTACACTGAGTACGACCAACGTACTTGGAAAAAACATGCGACCTCACATAGTGAGCCAAGGGACCAAATTTTCAATGTAATTTCATTCTAAGGGTATAAACAGAAAATACCTGGATCTGGGTGTTACATCATATTAATTTATTAATAATATAAATTAACAAATCAATTTTCTATTTCCAATTCATATGTTAACAAATTATTTCCCCATAATTTCCTATCAGATTATCAATCATATAATAATCTAATAAATTATAATCTCTCTACAAATGTCATTCTAACCAAGTTCTAATTATGAGGGCAACTCAAAAAGGACTTTGCTTCTAACTACAAGAATATACCAATTTAGTTATTGGCTTAGACACTTTAATCCAACAAGTCTTTCATTCAAAAGTCATAAAGACAATATAACATATCATGAAACCTAAAGTCCTACATAGTATAGTGAGAAGATTCACCTAAATCGAAGTTGAATACCAAACACTCTAAGTCTCGAAACGACAACTATGTGAACTACCTAAACCAACAGGGGTTCAAACCTTGGTCTATAACTTAAAACCACCAAGTCTGACCAAAAGTCAATCTGATAAAAAAGTCAACGGTCAAAATCAATGGTTACCGACCAACACGTCGTGACCAGCTCCTTGGTCGTTTTGTGGTCACTACAAGATAAAACAACAGCGGCCCGCGTCGCGACTTGCTACACATCGCGTCACGGTTAACGTCTTAACATATTAATCTATTAAGCTCATAACCCTTAATTTATATAGCTCAAAACCCTGATAGTTAATGTCCTTAGCACCACAATGAACCTCATTCTTCTTCAAGCTTCACAAACACAAAACCTCTTCAAAAACACAAGAAACGGAGGCTAGGGTTTCAGGGGAATATTCTTTGATGATGAAGGATGGAGGGATATCCCAAAACCTTAGGAGTCAATGTCCTTAAATAATGCTCAATACCTGAGATTTAGGGTTTAGTTCCAAGCAGCCACCATGTTGTGGTTCAACACCTAACCACGTCGCCACTTAAATGATGTGGTCGTGTTGCGATGGGTCTCCACCACCGCATCACGATAGTCAAAACCCCAAAGCTCCAAAGTTAAATAAATTAAATGTTGAAGACTTATAATAGAAAAAAGGATCTTACACACATAACATATGGGTTACACATATGACATCCCCATCCACAATAGTCCTTAATTACAGAGAGAAATTGTTGGAGCTATATGTGTAGTCGGGCTATACCTGTTGGATTAGGTATCTAAGCCTATAACTATAATTGGTATATACTTGAATTGATAGTCCTTTTGGGTTGCCTTCAAACATGAAAATTAAATATGATAACTTAGAGAGAGAAGAATGATTTATTAATTTATTACTTGGTTAATAAATTAATTAGAAATCAAAATAAATTATTTATTAATATATTATGGAAATAATATATTAATTAGAAATCATATTGTTTAATTAATGTTTAATCAGAAATTAATTTGGAATTAATTTTGGGATTACAGGAATTAATTAAAACTATAGGGACTAAAGGTGACAATGCTCAATAGTTGAGCATTGGGCAATTCTAGAACCTCCCTAAAGAGGGGAAACGAAATCTAGAGCATCTTTAGGGTTTCCTTAGGCTTTAAGGGTGCCTTGAATGCCTTAGGGAGGAAGTTAAGAGATCAGGTTTATCTTGGATACACCTGCCTTGTCTAATACCTTCCTAACACCTATATAAACCCTCATGAGGGTTAAATTTCGAGAATGACTCCTCCAAGAGCCTAAGGGCCGAAATTTCTCTACCATTTCTCTCTTTCTCTATAGTATTCCTTGGTTGCTTGAGTTTGTTTGTGAACCATCACAGGCGCGACACTTGTGCCGCTTGCTACCAAAGGTCTTTCAAGCAAGGATTTAAGATTATTTACAATAACAATCTTAAAGGTATGTATTATAACCCTTATTATGTGAATTTCGATTATACACTAGGGATATAGGGTTTGTGTGTTGTTGTTCATTATTGTATGTTCAATTAGAGAAAATGTAGATCTTCAATTAGGGTTGCATGCACACATATGATTGTATCTTATGCTCAAAACCCATCAATACCAAGGTTTTAAAAAGTTCGTCATGGCTACAAATCTTGTACTTGATGTCGAACTTTAACAAAATGTCACCTTAAGTCATATATGTATATAAAAATGAATAACAGTAGAAAATATATATAGATTTATTAATTATATTAAAATTGTTGCATTAAATCACGCCTTACAAACGACATGGTTCGCAGCGGCTTGCAAAAGTTTGAGGCTTGAAATTGCCGCCAAGTCACCCCTAACATTATTTAGAACCATGGGTTATACTATCACATGTTTATATTTTACAAATGCTTTGGCCCGTGTAGGATGTCAACATGTTCGATCCCGTAATAATGAATCGGGAGTAAATATTGATACATTTGATGTTGGGCAGGTACACAACAGGTGCACAATAGATGACCATGCCATATATATTTTTTATTTCTTAGCGGGTAATGAATGGGTTAGATATGTGTATGGGGATATTGAATGACCTGACATTACAAAACTATAGGGTGGGTTTTAATTCATACTTATACAATTTTTTGAACCAATTTTTTTTTTATTAAGGAGAGAACAGAAGAAGAAGAAGAAGAGCCCGACCTAGCAAATAATTGGGCAGGGAAAAGGAAAACAAAACCAAACGAATCATAAGAAATCACCACGACATACAAAGATAGAACACTCTTATTATGACTGTTACATGAGTGGATTAATACACCAATATATCCAATTATATGTTTCTTTAATACTCATTTGTGTTGAACCAAATGAACACATTGACTCAACTATGTCCATGACCTTTTTTGGTGTAATTCGGATTTGATTGAAAGTTATCGTTCCTTTCTTTCCAAAAAATCCAAATCGTCTCGTAGCAAATACTCACCAAGACCTTTTTCTTTTTTGGGCAATTTCCCCATGTTGCCGTAAAATCTACCACCTCACTTGTTTTATCAAAAAGAGGCATCGGTATACCACACCATTTAAAAATTCATTCCCAAGTATCTTCGGAAAAGGGGCACACACACAACAGATGATCACCAAACTCCTCGACTAAATTTCATCCCCCACAAGTAACAAAAGCTATATTGATCTCCCGAGTTCTAAGAGCCCAGGCAGAGGGGATACAATTTTGGACTGCTCGCTAAACAAAGAAAGAGACCTTTATAGGCACTTATTTAAGCCACATAAAGGAGCTACCATCCAATCCGCTATGAGGCGGGTTCAATCTAAGTCTACTAAACTTCGACGAAGAAGTACTCGTTTATAGCTAACCCACATGTTTACGAGTCTCTATTTGAGTTTAGTCGAATTGATTTAAGGATATGCATCAGTTGGTTAATTTGTCGTGGATTATGTTGACTAGACCAAGACCAAGAAAACCCACCATCATATATTTGATCAGAAATCTTGCATCTCTTTTGCGATTCCAAACTATAAAGGCCAAGAAAAGTGAGTTTCAATGTTCCACACCCAATCCAGACATCATTCCAAAATAACGTGTCATCTCCAGAGTTAACAGTTCTTTTTAATAATGGTACATATCGAAATGTCTCGCTTGACTAGCTCAACTTTGATTATGGCGATGTTGCTCCACACACCAGTAATAGAATTGTTAGATAGCTCGTATGCAGAACTCAAATCCAAGTTGTGGATGCATGTAACAACTTTGTTCCATAAGTAATTTTTCTCTATCTTCAACCTCCACCATCACTTACAAATGAGAGCTATGTTTAGATCCCTTATCAAGCCAACGCCAAGACCTTCACCCTCCTTAGCTTTGGTGATCTTGCTCCAAGACACCCAATTTATCTTCATATTGTCCTCCAAACCAACCCATAAAAACTTTTTCTGAGCTTTTCTAACCAAGAGACGATACCTGCAGGGGCAACAAAAAGAGAAAGATAATAAGTAGGGAAATTTCCTAACACCAATGTAATCGGTGTTAGACGCCATCCAAAAGACAAGTTTTTGACCTTCCAATCCGAGAGTTTTGCTTGGAACCTCTCAATGATGGGTTTCCAATTTGCCTTAAGATTCATATTTGCGCCTACTAGGACACCTAAATAATCAAAAGGAAGGGAAGAAGGCACATAACTAAGAATATGCGCCCATTTTGTTGTTTCCTTCAATGTAGCTCCAATACTGAAGCCTTTAGACTTGTCAAAGTTAACCTTAAGGCCAGAAGAAGTGAGGAAGCACCGCAGGATCCGAGCTAAATTCCTAATGTTCCTTTTAAACCACTCACCAATAAATAATGCATCATCCTTGTAGAAGAGATGTGAGATCATTGGTCCATTATTAGGAAGTTGTACGGCCTCAAAGATACCTTTCTCACACGTTGTTTTCATCACAACATTTAATCCTTCCACAACTAATATAAACAAAAAAAAAAGAGCGGATCACCTTGACGCACTCCTTTTGAATTTCAAACTCATCCATCTGGGACCCATTTACGATAACTGAAGGCCTAGATGCCCAAAAACATCCTTTAATCCATGTTCGCCATTTGTGTCCATAGTTCATTTGCAAGAGAATAAAATCTAGATATTCCCAGTTCACCGAGTCAAAGGCTTTATTGAAATCAACTTTAAATAAGGTTTCCGCTTTGTTTTCTTGGACCGCGAGCATATTTCATTCACAATTAAGGGTCCATCCAATATATTCTTACCTTCCACATATATTGTCTGTTCCTCTCCAACGTTCCTTCCAATACCCAGTTTGAGTCGATTTGCTAGTATCTTGGATATTATTTTATATAAACATCCAATCAAGCTTATGGAATAATAATCACTCAGCTTCAGTGGTCCTTGATTTTTGGATCCAACATGATGAATGAGGAGCTACATCCTTTAGCTAACACACTATACTTCTCAAAATGTTTAACGAACACAATTATATCCTCCTTTAGCAAAGTCACAAGAAGCTTTGATGAATTTACAAGTGAAACCATCTTGGCCAAGGGCTTTTGCACCACCACAAGATCATACAACAACCCTTATTTCTTCAACAGAGAATGGGGCTTCCAACATGTTAGCATCAGTGAGTGAGATGGATTTGAAATTTTCGTTTGTAAGCTTTGGTCTCGAAGGCCACCTTTCAGAGAACTTGTTTT
This sequence comes from Lactuca serriola, assembly GCF_051521515.1. Lineage (NCBI taxonomy): Eukaryota > Viridiplantae > Streptophyta > Magnoliopsida > Asterales > Asteraceae > Lactuca > Lactuca serriola. Next base: position 46,346,624 of record NC_136408.1, on the reverse strand, counting down.
TGGAGAACCAAAAGACCTCATCTTTTATCGCACTTAGCTCTTTGTTCCTTACACCGTTGATTAAGTGCCCGTTTATCCGGTTTTTCCTATTTTTGTTGTTAACAAAGGAATGGAAAAATTTGGTGTTCTCGTCACTATTAATAGCCTATTTTATTCGAGATTTTTGTTGTAGGTCCCATGCCTTAATTTTTTCTGCCTCAACAAATTTTTGATAAGTATTTCTCCTGTCCACAATTTCTTCATTGCTAAGAGCTTTAGATTCGCTCCTGTAGTCTATCTTTAAGATTTTTAAGTTCGGCTAACTCCTTTGGGTAATTAAGTCTCCGGTCTCCTCCATGCCTTGATCTCATTTTTTAAGTGTTTGAGTTTAGCCGCCAAGTAAGAGTCAGGAGATCCATGACTTCTGAAATTCAGCCATTTGATTATCAATTATCTAATTTATATAGTATTTATTAATGTTGCACAAATACATTTCCAATAAATATACGTCACCATAATTGTTCGTTGGGCGAGTTATACAATATGATTGTAAATATACACGAACACATCTTATGCATTTTATGCAGGGGCGGTCCTAGCTAGGTGCCCGGTGTGGCACCGGCAACACCTAGCTTCCGCGCACGTAGTAGAAAAAATTTCATTTTTTTTAAATTTTTACCTATTGTGCCACTACGTAAAAAAAATCGTGCAACTACTAAAAAAATTGTACAACTACATAAAAAAATTGTCACTCTATCGGGAATTACCAAACGAAAAAAAATAATAACGAGCCCACAACCCAATGTTTTAATCGATTATTGTCTAATAGTCCAATTGCCCAAAGCCCAAAATAAAACTTAAGTAGATAAATTAGCAATTTGGCTAATTGCTTGTAAAAAAGATAGCCCATCCTAATTATTTGAGTTTCTAATTGATGATCGGTACAAGCAAAAAAAAAGAAAAAAAGAAAGAAAACGATTATACAGCAATATAAACGATCGTCGAGACGTCGACTCGACTTCTTGGTGCTTGCGGCTTGCCTCCAAGGCTCCAAAATTCAATCAATTGCCGAATGCCGATCGCCCCTGGATGACTTCTATATTCGATCGAGTACTTCTGTCTTCTTGATCGTGAGTCACAGCCCAAAATCGATTTTGTTGTTTGATCGATTTTAATCCTTGAATCTTGATCGATTTCTTGAAGCAGGTTTCAACAATAGTATCGATCAACTTTTGTCTAACTGTCTTCTTTCAATTTCTACAATGAAGCAAGTAAGTTTTACCAATTACCATTTACCAATTCATTTAGATATTTGAAATAGATATGTTTTTTAAAGTTATTGATTGACTTGGGTGAAATTGATTTGTTTTGTTGAAGTTATATTGTTTGATTAGGTTAAATTCATATATTGCTATGTTTTTTTTATTGAATTGATTGTTTGATTAGGTGAAATTCATATGTTTTTTTTTATTGAATTGATTGTTTGATTAGGTGAAAGCAACTTGTTTTATTGAAGTCTGTAACGCCCGTAGATCAGGGCTAGTCAATTTAGAGACAATAAGCGTCAAAAATGACTTTTTGATAGAAGATTATTTAGGATGAATAATCCTAACTAATTTGTAGTATATGTTACAAAGTTTCCGTGCATATAAAGAACGCCAAAATCCGAGTTATAACAAAGAAGTTATGACATGTCGAAGTTTCGCGACAGAACCGGCACGACACAACGCGACGTAAAAAGTGAATTTACGTTAGAGCGATATTTAGCCTTAGCAATCTAAACGAGAATCGAAGATCTCGTTGTTGGTATCGAAGCGATAAAAAGTTAGGCAAAAACGGACGTCAGACGAAGAAGTTATGAATTTATAACGAAATTTTTTGTCCCGACCTATTAAAAATAAATAATAAAAATCAAAATCAAAATTAGCCGACGGAGTCTAAACGAAAGTCGTAGAGCGTAGTCTCACCTACGCGTGGATATAAAGAACGTCGAAAAAGGAGTTCGTATGAAGAAGATATGAATTTTCGAAGTTTATTAATTATGAAGAAGATATGAATTTAATTATTAAATCCCGGTATTATCCGAAGGCGAGTCATCGGACTCATCCGAAGTACGCCCCGTGTACGAGTGTATGCCCCGCGTACGAGTGTACGCAGCGAAGCATGACGACCTTCGCACTCGAGTTCTTCGGATGACGCATGCAGTGATGAATTCGGACGCGTACGCCCCGCGTGCTCCGAGGCTCCAGCCTCCTATAAATAGGATGCGATGGCAGCCGGTTCTTTTGTTCATTTTCCCTCTTCTCTCTCCCGTTTTGCATCGATTTGCGTGCCAGAAATACCCCGAAGCCCCGGTATTATTCTCGAGCCCCGAAGCAAGTCCCGAGATCCCGAAGATCCCGAGAAGTGCGGTTCCCGAGCCGAAGCTCTACCCGCGAGAAGTTCGATTTTTGTGGAGATCTTCCAGATCTACCGAAGAATACTACTTCTGCAAGTCGTAGTGCTGTCCAATTATTTTCTGATCAAGTGAGTGTATACTACCTTTCATAAACACGATAATAATACAAGTATGGTTTGAGTGTATTAAGTATATTGTTGTTTATATGTGTGGGTGTGTAGTTACTTTCTTCTAACACATAAATATGAAGTATTTGCTATGAAATACGTGCTATGTGTTTATATGTTATTTGTCTATTTGAGATGGGCATGGAAATTTGAGTTTTATACAGGTGTTAAATGATTTAAACTGTGTAAGTATTTATATCTACAAAATTGTTGGGTAGAACATAGGTAGATGGAAATTGTTGGTGACTATGGAGTTAGCGCCTATTGTATAAACCTTGGCGACGATGTGACTTCGTGCCTATTTGATGAACCTTGGCAACTATGGAGTTAGCGCACGTTGAGTAAACTTTGGCGACTATGGAGTTAGCGCTTGTTGAGTAAACCTTGGCGACTATGGAGTTAGCGCTTGTTAAGTGAACCTTGGTGACTATGGAGTTAGCACCAGATAACTATGGATTTAGTACTTGATAAGTAAGCTTTGGCAGCAATAGAATTCATGCCAAATTTCTTACGAATAAATGAATGAAGGATAGTTGGTTCTTAGGGTAAAACCTTAAGAAGATAATGGGGATGGGTAATTGGGTTGATTGTTTGCTGATTAAATATAATAATTATATTATTATGGGTTGAAAACCCTATATGCTCACCAGGCTCCCAAGCCTGACCCACTCAGTTTTCTTTTCATTACAGGTAATGGCACAAGGGTATAAGTTGGTGGACTTGATGAGAGATTTTGGATTATAGATCTGTAGTTAAATAACTATTGTAAGGTCTATTTTATATTGTTTATGCTTTTGGTCTGTATCGAATATGACATCCCAAGGTTTTATTATTTAATGAAAATACATTCTCTTTGAGAAATGTTTGGATAAATGGTTATCATATTTTTGTTTTTGGGAACAAATCCCGCAACAGTTTTCTTTAAACGATTACTCTGATTTTAAAAACAAAGCATAAACAAATTGGTCTTTTCTGGCCGTGAAATTTGGGGATGTCACAAAGTCATTGTTTGATTAGGTGTAATTGTTATGTTTTTATTGAATTTTTGTTTGATTAGGTGAAAGCAACTTGTTTTATTGTTTGATTAGGTGTAATTGTTATGTTTTTATTAAATTTTTTTTTGATTAGGTGAAATCAACTTGTTTTATTATTCGATTAGGTGTAATTGTTATATTTTTGTAGGTTAAACTAAGTGGTTTTTTTTACCAAAAGACAAAGACCTAATCCTAATGAAAGTGGTGAAGAATGTTCCGAAATACCAATCACCAATCAATCAATTCCTTCCGTTTCTAATCCTAATGCAACTCCACAAACACCAATCACCAATCATTCAATCCCTTCGGTTTCTAATCCAACTCCACAAACACCATGTTCTAACCAACCTAATGATAACGTTGACTTGAAAGATCTTCCAAAGGACCCGACGGATAGTCCATTGATTACAAGTTACAATTCAAATATAAGAGATGATGTAAGAAGAGCATATTTGCTTCAAGGACCGTGTCAAGTAAGGGCACATAAGTTTCCTAAAAAAAAATAGGTGATAGATTTAGAAGATTCATTCCTTCATGGTTTAATGACTTTGATTGGTTGGAATATAGTGTGAAAAAGAATTGTGCATATTTTTTATATTATTATTTGTGTGGGGACCTCATGGGACAAAAAGGAGGGAGAGATGCATTTGTTTCCCAAGGTTTTGATACTTGGAATAAAAAAGATGCATTTCGGACCATGTGGGTGGTGTTGATAGTTTTCACAACAAAGCAAGAGAAAAGTGTGAGTTTTTAATGAGGGAAAAACAAGCAATTAATGTAGTCTTGAGGAGGCAAACCTAAGCGGAGGACAATAAATATAAAGCTCGATTACGTGTTTCTATTATTGTTGTTAGACTTTTACCGTTTCGTGGTCATGACGAGTCGGTTAACTCGGAAAATAGAGGGCTTTACATTGAAGTGTTAAAAGCCATTCGAGAGACTAGTGAAGAGATTTTCAACAATACTTTAGAAAATGCTCTTAAAAACAATCAACTAATTTCCCCTAAAATTCAAAAAGAACTTGTGCAATGTTTTGCACAAGAATTACTTTTGAGTATTCGTAAAGAGATTGGTCAAGATGTTTTTGCTTTACTAGTTGATGAATCTAGTGATGTTTAAAAAAGGAACAAATGGCTATTGTTTTGCGTTATGTCGATAGTCTTGACTTTGTGAAAGAAAGATTCATAGGAATAGTGCACGTGAAGGATACATCTTCTTTGACCCTTAGAAACGCCATAAATGAAGTACTTACAAGTAATAAGTTGAGTTTTAGTCAGGTAATTTATTCTTTACTTTTTTTTATTTCAATTTAATTATATATATATATATATATATATATATATATATATATATATATATTAATTGTTTTAAATTTTAATAGATAAGAGGACAAGGTTACGATGGGGCTAGCAATATGCGAGGGGAATTCAATGGTTTGAAAGCTTTGATATTACAAGAGAATGACACAGCTTTTTATGTACATTGCTTTGCACACCAACTTCAACTAGTAGTTGTGGCTGTAGTAAAGAAGTATGATGGTGTGAGTGACTTTTTTGAGCAAATTTCGTTGGTGGTTAATGTTGTTTGTGCCTCGTGTAAAAGAAAAGACTTACTACGAGAGCAAGCAAGAGAAAGGGTGCAAAAAGGCTTGTGTAGTGGTGATCTTGAAACAGGAAGAGGGTTAAATCAAGTGACTACACTTGTTCGAGCGGGAGAAACAAGATGGGGTTCACATTTCAACACACTCATAAGTTTGATGAAGTTGTTTGTGGATGTTCTTGTAGTTTTAGATTTTGTGAAAGAGGAGGGAGGGTCATTGGCAAATCGTCAACAAGCATCTGGAATCTTAGCATATTTTAAATCATATGAGTTCGTGTTTTACTTACATACGATGTATGACATTTTACACCTCACGGGTACATTGTCAAAGCAACTTCAAAGAAAAGATCTAGACATTTTGGAAGCGGCTTCGATGGTTAGAGGGACAATGGAGGCATTGCAGTCTTTTAGAAACATAGGGTTTGCTATCATTTTGCCAAAAGTATCCTCTTTTTGTCAACACACGAAATTGAAACTTTAGATATGGAATAGTTGTATATTGGTGTGAGAAACCGTAGGACTACAAAGACTAATAGGTTTCATTTTGAGGTTGAAATCTTCAACACGGTGGTAGATATGCAACTTACAGAATATCGGGATCGATTTAGTGAAACAAGCACCCCAATTACTAGAATACATGGCTGCTTTGAGCCCTTGTGATTCATTTGCACAATTTGACAAATCAAAGTTATTGAAGTTGGGTAAGTTATACAAGTATGACTTTGATGATTCAGATATGATAGACCTCGAAGGACAACTTGGGATATTTTATCACTCTTGCATTAAAGATGAGCGTTTCACTAGTTTGAAAGGAATTTCCGACCTTTCTCGTTTGATGGTTAGTACAGGGAAGCATCGGTTTTATCCTTTGGTTTATAAGCTTTTAAAGTTGACTGTGATATTACCTGTAGTGACCGCAAGTGTAGAAAGATGTTTTCAAAGTTGAAGCTCTTGAAGACAGACTTGCGTAACAAAATTGGCGATGAGTTTTTGAACGACGCATTGCTTTGTAATGTCGAGACGGAAGCACTTACGAAAGTTGAGGATGAAAAAGTAATGGAGCGGTTTGAAAAGATGTATGCACAAAGAGGACAAATTTAAATTATAATAGATAGTTGTTATATAATGTTTAACCAGAAAAAAAATTGTATTAGATGGTTTATATTATGTTTGACCGGATTTTTTTTAACGTTCTATATTATGTTTGACCAGAAAAAAAAAATTTGTGCAACCCCTACTACTAATTCCTGCGTTCGCCCTTGATTTTATGCCTTTTTAAAACTTACAGTTACTTTTGTTCTACGTTGCATTGGTTCTCTTCTTTACGTTGTACATTGGTTCTCTTCTTTACACGGACAGATGGCCGAGTAACATTTATAGGCGTTTACTGTTCCATGTGGTTGTATATTTGGGTGTTCGGTAGAGGTGTGTATGGGGCGGTGTGGTTCGATTATTGGTTAAAACCGAACCATAACTATTATCATTGGTTAATGCATTTTAGTAGCCATTGGATATGGTTAATATTAGTTATGGTTAATTGTTTTTATCGGTTATCGGTTTTGGTTAATGGTTAATATTGGTTAACCATAATGTTCAAAATAATATAAATGACGAAAGTATATTGACATAAAAAATGAAAACAGAATACCAAAGAGTCCTTGACGCCAATGTTTGTAACCTAGCTTATAGTAATAAAATATAATATGTACATTTAATACTTAGAGTGAGATAACACATAGTCACATTCAAAATAAAAAACATTCAATAAAAATACAAAACATTAAAAAAATTGACATTAATAATTTCATATATTGATAATTGATATTAATATTAAAATAAAGTCAAACATTCATATACGTTCAATACGATTAAATCAAAAACTATAAAATAAAAGAGTCGGACATTTATATTATGTGTTCTTTGATAAAAAAAGAAAAAAGTCAAGCACTCATATACATTCAATGTGATTAAGTCAAAAATAGTAAATAAAAAAAGCCAACAAAATAAAAAAAAAAAAATACATTCTTAATATATCACAAGAGTCTAGAAGAACCAAAAACATAACTTACCTAGAAGTCTTGATTACAAAGTTAAAAAAATCCTTTGAATAGAACTATAAAGTCAAAACAATATTTGATTAAGATTAACAGTCTGAGAAGCCTTCGATTACAATTATGAATATGAAGATTAAACTAATTGTTAATAATGTTTACAAATTGTAGAATTAGACGATAATGCATGATTGAAAGATTGTGTGTGTCTGGGTGATCAACCTTTGATGGTTTGATTGTTCGTTCGTCTCCTGATAAGTGAGAATTAATAAATTATATTTTTAATTTTTTAATGGATCTTAAATAAGTTTGACTATATTATTTTATACATAATCTACAATTTTTATATATTAAAATATAAAGTTAGCGGTTCGGTTAATAATGGTTCGGTTAACCTATGAAACCATAACCGAACCGTTGGTTATCGGTTAACAAAAATTAGAAACCGAACCAATGATTTTTATAATGGTTCGGTTATATCGGTTAATTTGGTTTTGGTTCGGTTTTTCGGTTATTATGCTTACCCCCAATTCGGTATCTCTTTGACACGTCCAAACTGAATGCGGTTCTTTTCGATAAAATCGTTACTCATTTTTTTCCTTTGGTGTAGTATATGAAGAATAGAAAGATTACTATTAATTAGGTATGATGGTTTTATGACTTTAAACTTGTAATTGGCCTTGTTAGCTCTTTAGTTTAATAAAATTCCGTTGTTTTAATTAAGAAAATTACGCTTTTTCAAAGTGGCTTTGATTTTATTTTTTGTTTTTCGTTTTTTAGTAATTTTAAATGCATTTACATTATTTGTCAAACGCTCAATAATAATATATCAACTATGTTTTGGCCGCGCGCAAACTAATTCGAACATTTTTATAAACATTTTTTTAGTATAAAAAAAAAAAACTAATAAACAATATAGAAAAAACAAAAATTATATTTTAAACAAGCAATCCCACACAGCCCAAAGTTACATTTTGTTAATCTCTCTCCTTCCAAAATATTAATTTCTTAAAGAAACCACGAGAATTCAGTCAAATAAGTTTTCTATGTTTTTCTTCTGACAAGGACATTAACGGTATAAGAAAGGAGGTCAATATTTGAGTGATGGATCAGGATTGAAGAGGAAGCTTCTGGGTTTTTATATTTATTTTTAGTTTTAAGTTGGTGGGATATATTCTGTGAATAGGAAAATCCGAGCAGTAAATTTAAAATTTAAAGCTCCTACTCTCTAGGCTCTTGTTTCTACATGGACATGGTCTTAGCCATTCGTTTGACAGGTGGCAAAACAGTTCTAATATCAACGGTTGAGTCAGCCCGATGAAAGCTGGGCAAAGAGGAATATGAGCACGTGGCTAGTGGTGGGTAGCTGGACAGTGACACGTGCGAGACATTACGGCAATCAACTTGGACTTGGAGTTGTGTTTGACGAAGGTTGTATGAGTTGTGACGGCTGTGAATGGGTTATCTATGACACGTGGTTATGCTGACTTTATACATTCATTGTACACCGTTGAGGTTTACAAACAGTGACGGTGATGATTTGGAAAAGGAGATTATTTTTAGAATGATAATTAAAAAAAAACCGACCATTTTTATATTATAACGTCTCAATTATATTGTTTGTTTTTCAATAGGAATACCAAATTTGAGTTAGGTCGCTTATGTCGACTTCAATAAAAAGTAGTATCATAAACTTTATAATCTACTATTTTTTGGCCTGACGTAAAAGATATAATTTTTTTATTAATTTATGTAACAACACTTTAATTTTTCTACGAATTTATGTAATAGTGTGGTCTTATTCATTCACCAATATATATGCAATGATATTAAATTAAGCATGGATTATTATAGAATTGTTAACTACTTTTATAAATCTATAAGTTCATTTTTATAACATGCAGATTCACAGAGAAATTTACTATCACGATTTTCACCAAATATATGAGATACAAAACACAGAATACATGTTTTGTTTTTACATTTTCCAGAGACAAGAATTGAATAAAATCGTAAAATGAATCGGTCATCAACCACGAAAGACAGGGACAGTACCCCCATAACTGGTCCTTGGTAGAACCGGTTTTAGGCTGAAATCGGGCTCCCAGTTTCGACCCGCACCTCTATTTCAACCTGCTAACAAGCCCATGAAATACGTCACCAACTCTGATTTGTTCTGTCGAATTTTCTTTTTACATTATATCGAAATAAAGAAACCACCACTAATAATTTGATTATAATCACCACAATAACACATGCCACACTAGGCCCAACAAATATCTACCAAAGAAAAGTCACATTCATACTCATTTCGTGGAGAATTCGTACGTTTAATTATTAAAGCAAAAGCTGTCCTCCAAAACAACATCACTCACGTTTTAATCACTGCTCAAATATCTAATCCCACTTATAGGTATCGAGTATCGACAAAACACATACCAACCAAAACCTATACTAACGAACCACCCGACCTCGAGTTTGACTCAGCCGATCCATTAACCCGGCTTTAGTTTACTTGCGATGAAACTTAACGACTTAACGTTACAAAAAACTAAATCCTACATTTTTTATACAAAGGGCTCACTTACATACTTTTTGTACCTCTAAACCATATAACTAACACAGTGTACTATTTTTTCATATAGACACACTGTTTGGAACCCCACGGCAAGTCACACCCGGCTGTGACCCCGGTGCCAGAAGCTCATACGGTAAAACCCCTGCACCACACCGGTTTTTCAAACCCATGTCCCGGTTTCTTCTCTCAATCTCCTTCTCGATCCTTTGAATCTCGGTTGAAAACCCGTCAAAAGCTTCCACCATATCCGCATCTCCAGTCCATGTATACCTCTGTTGTCTCTCACCAATATACTCCTCATCAGGCGAATGAGTCGACAATGTATCCACCACAGCCATGTACTTTGTTGACTGTAACATACTCGGTAAAGCCGATAAAAAGAATTTTTGCGGATCATCTAAAAAGCTCATGTACGCAGGGTCATGTTCGTCTGGAATCAACCGCCTCATTAATGGCGGCCGATTCGGTACGTAGCCACCGTAAGGGTACTGCCCGAAGTTAAGTGCCGCATGTTGGGCGGAAGCCAGCCAGATGATGGTGGTCAAGATGGCGGTCAGGTCATCTCCGGTGGCCAACTCCGGCCACCAGTTTTCGTGGCGGAGATCCGCGTGGCCCACGTTGATTGACTCCGCGTACCATGCTTGTAGCTCTCTGTCGTTACAGACAAGTGACGGGTCCGGGTAGTATCGTGTTACGTAAGTACGTACCCATTTTTGTATTGCTTCCCATATCAAAAGCCCGTCATTTGCATACGGGTAGTCTTCGATTAACAGCTTCAGCCCGTGTCTTTGACTTGGATCCGAAACCGCCATACCCCTAATAAGACAAAACATTAAGTTAGTCCAAAAGTTATTGGTCAGGGTTTTAAAACAGATAACAGGTAAGAAGTTACCTTCTAATGAGATCAGATGGGAGGCCTTCTAGATCGAAGCGCCAATGCTTATACGCTGCAGCACTTATTTCCATACAATAGCGGCCCGGGGTAAAGCACTGCTCTATGACACCATCCGCATTGATCAAATTTTGGCGGGCCAGGGCGTTGATCTCAAGGGTGTATCTCATATGCGGGTCCAAAAGCTTAAATATCGGGTGCATAGCACTCAGTTGTCTATGTGCCGACAATATAAAAGGTTCCATGGCCGCATGTGTTCGTAACCTAGCACAACAAGGACAATTTTGTAAATCCACACGAGTCTAGAAACACGAGGAACAGGGTTTGGGCATGCTTACCAGTGGTTGGCGAGCTGGTGGACCCCAGCATCGTTAGAGCAAACATGGGCTTTCGCAAGCTGCCATGTCCAGTTGCTTGTGGCATCTACGGGTGGTGTGACGACCCGTTTTGACCGCGAACCGGGTAAAGCCCGTGGCAAGCTGAGCTCGATTGCCACGGGTTTTAATGTGCCCGATTGGGTCAAGTAAAATATGGTGCGGGTCGCGTATGCTTTACGCCCATCTAGCGAGTTTATATGGTCAAGAAATGGTAAATATGTGTCATGGTAATCTATTATGAATAGCTTATTTTCCTCCATAGCCTGTTGTACGGACATCCCATTAAGATAGCCCGAAATGTGTTCTTCTTTAAGAGCGGACTCTTGTTGACCGTAGATTTCCGGGTCGAGTTGACTCACTGGTGGGAAAACTTTTAACTTCTCTATGTTCACCGGGTTAACCCCGGCGAGTGCTTGCCGGCCAAACTCATAGTCACGTAACCATGAAAACTTGTCCTCTGTAAATCAAAAAAATGGAACAAAATATAAATTATAAGCTTTCATATTTTTTTGATATTATTTATATAAGGAAAGGACGTAGGGTGGTTACTGGAAAGAATTTTTGGGGTGTCGTATTTGAGAAGGCCGCCGCCCTGGCTAGATTCATGGAGTCTGGTGACTAAATTAGGCAACCGGAGCTTCTTCAAGAGATCATCTTGAAGACCTAGTTTCAGAGGGAGTCCTTCACTGTAAAGACTCTCGATCTGTGAGAAACCCTTGAAGTCGTGTTTTTTTGAAATGCTGGCCACCATTGATGGCAACAGGTTGTGGAGCACCGCCTTCAGCCGCCCTGTCGAGAATGCGTTTTGTTTTGATTCTTCAAATTGTTCGTCTCTTGGAACGTACAACGGAAACGGCTTTTCCACTCGACTCTCAGCTAAAATATCTGTTAAAACATATAAATCGTCAGCATATATTTAAAATTTATACGATTTTAAATGTTATAAGGTATTAAATACACACCGGTGTCAGTAGGTAATCGGCCGGTGCGACACCGCCGTGGATATGGGATCTTTTCGCCGCCGAGTAGCGGCCTGATAAAGTCGTTTCCCCGGTCTGGATTTCCTAGATCGTTGTAAACATCATAATCATAAACCCGGTCTGATAATTTTCTGACGCCTTTTCCATCACCCCTTAAATCTCGAAGCTCTTTCTCTCTTAATAGTTTTAGCCCGGCTGGAGTTTCATCGGGAAGATATGGCTGCTCAAGTGTACAATAATATTCATAAAGATGTAAGCTTGATAGTTGATGCATCTTTGACATGTATCAAGATTTGACTTTCAAAGTTTAGACCTTTTTGAGTTTTTGACTTATATCCTTTTACCAATATGGAAGATTATGAAGAAAGATAATTAATTACCTGATTGGAGAAGAAAACTCTGGGATTAGGATGATCATTGGTGGATTGAACCCAAGAATTGCAAGGAAAATAAACAGGGCCACATGCAAATCCTTCGATTGTGATACTTTCCAAGTAAAACTCTTTTTGATGCTTATTAGTGATGGTAATTGCTCCCGGGATTCCGAAATCAGAATCCAACAATAAATCAGATGTGTAATTAACTCTTTCTGATTTGAGATTTGATTTCTGTGACCAATCCTTCAACACAGCTTCTTTGCTTTTCTTTGGAGCCCTTGTTTCTTCATACCATAAAAAGGGACAAAAATCAATACCCAATTCAATTCAACAAGAATAAAAGAACATCCAATCAAAAAAAGAATCTATTGACGCATTTGAACAAACATGTTGCCTACTTGGGTCAATATCAGTGCTGTAAAGCTCCAGGACAACATTTCTTCCGATCTGATCGGTAAAAGCGTCGATTTTCTTTACAATTGTCTCTTTGAAATCTTCCTGGTGTTTATTCCGAACAGTTAATACAGCTCTCGCCTTGAACGTAACCGGCTTCTCTGCTTTCACAAATTTGGCCAAATCCTCACTGATCGCCGCCTTCACTACCGAGATCCTCCTTCGGACAGAAACTGGGTTCACTGACAACAGATTCTGGTTATGATGGATCGTTTTAAGAGTGTTTGAAGGTAGAAACGGGGGTTTCTCAATCATGGAACGACCCATGATTTCTTTAACAAGTGCCATCGCACTTACAGATTCTTCAGAATGGAGTTGCGGGGAAGAAAATAAAGAAGAAGCTGGGTGTACAGTGGTCAGTAGAAATGGGTTTTGAGTGTATATATACAGGAATAAAGTGGATTTTGATGACAACGATGATTATATCACCATTCACGTTTATAATTTTAACATTCTTGATAATCAACTGAAGTATATGTTTGATTTGGGGGTAACAAGTTTCTCAGATCGACGAAGAAACATTTTTACCGAAAAAAATAATAATAATATGAGAATATAAGTCCAATAAAATCACTCATCTATCATTTTAACTCTTTAAGTATATAAGGGATAGTCAATTAGTCACGAGAACGACCGCATGCGTTTTTAAGTAATTAACTAAACTTTTTGGGCTCTTGTCAGAATGATTATTCTGCCCAAGATATGTGCATTTGTATGACAAAATTATATAAATGGTTTTTTAGATAATTGTTTTTAGTCTTGTTTATGAGAGTTGTAAGGTTAGTCTTTTTGGGTATTTATGTAAGTATAAAAGAAGTTTGTGTGTGATGTAGTTTTAAATACAACTACTAGGTGATCCCGGGTTTTGTCCAGGTTGTATTTTAAAAAAAAAACATACAAAAAACGTTGCGTTTAAAACAATAAAAACTAAATAAAAAATATTATAAATGGATGATTTCTTAATAAGCCACTAAAATGCAGGAATCATTTATGCAACTTATGACAAAAATACCACATAACACACTAAATAAATGGAAATTAAACAGGGCTGCATAATGGCAAAGCCCATATAAATACAAAAAATGCCAAGGTGAACAAAATCCATAGATCATTTATGTAAGGATAAAAAAGTGGCAAGATGTCAAACGATTGTTATAATGTTTATTTTCAAGGACCAAAATTAACAAAGTGTTAAAGGTTTGTAGCAGAATTTTTAGTCACTATTCATATGTGTGTTGTAAGGACTCAAATTGACAATGTCGAAAAGTTTTGTGACAACATTCTTATGTGGTAAAGTTAAAGTTTTCTGGCAAAATTCTTAAGAGACAAAAAGTTATGTGACAACATTCTTAAGCAGCAAAGTTTTGTGGCAAAATTCTTAATAGGCAAAAAGGCATTGTTCCTAACTGTGTTATGATTTAAAGTAGTATACTTGGTTTTTGGAGGGGAATGACTTTTGGTATTTCTGTATGATCTTAATGAAAAAGCTATTTGGTATGTATGCAATAGTTTTTTGCATGTTTGTATGATTTTTGGTCACTTTATGTGGGAAATGACTTTAATGGAAAAGCTATTTGGACTATTCAGGTGCTGCACAAAAGTATATTGCTAGAAAATGTTGACAAACAAAATTTCAATGTTACTAATTATTGAACAAACCATTTCACCACAAACGAAAGTTCATTACTAGAAAATGTTGTAGAAATATTTTATTTTAGTAATGATCAATTAAGTTTATTGGTAGAAAATGTTTGACAAACCATTTAAGTTTGGACAAAAAATTACATAAAGCATATCGTATCATTTGATACATACTAGTTGTGAAACCCGTATATTATACGGGTTGATTAAAACAAAATGTTAAATAGAAACGATTAAATAAGAAGTTTATTTGAATTCAAAATTTGAAATAAATAAAAATTATGAAAAAAAAAACATGTAAAAAATAAATAAATTAAAATTATTGTTTAGTTATCAGCCCGTATATTAAACAGGTTAATTATAACAAAATGTTAAACACAAAGGTTTAAATTGTAAATTTATTTGAAATTGAAATTAAAATTTAAAATTTAAAATTTGAAATTAATTTCATTATGGTAAGTTTAATTTATGGAAACTAATTAATAATATATTAGAAATGGAAAATGAAATAAATGACAAGTGGAAAATAAATATATCTCTAAATTATGACAAAATGACATGTGGCAAATTGAATGAGAAAATGACATGTGGCAAAAAAACCTTCATTTATTATAGTAGATATGAAACAAATCTATTACAATAATCATCAATTGTTTTGGACCATTTCATAACTAATCCATTGTTTGAGTCTACTAGCAAAACATATCAATATACTTAAATAAACAAAAACAGGTAACATTCAAATCACTTCAAAAGAAACAATTCATATTATTTTTCCTAAATTAAATACTTAAAAGGTAATTTAGCATGTCACTATGTAAAACTTGTCGCACCTTTGGTGTTAACTCTCTTCTTCCCCTTTACTCCATTATGTGAAGAGTGCAATTTACAGGTCTTGAAGTTATGTCATTTGTTATGACACTTTGCACAAGTCATTGTTATTCAACTTGTTAGATATGAAGATTATTTGGAATTTTAAAGACTGAAAGTTTTTGGGCTTTTTTGTGTTTTTTTTTTTCAGTCGGGCTTGGCCTTTTAGGTTTAGGTCAGATTTTCTTGATTATATATTTATGAACAGCCGTATTTGTAACATTGTAGCAGAAAAGCGTATGTGGAATAAATCTCTCTCTCTCTCTCTCTCTCTCTCTCTCTCTCTCGCTCGCTATGGTTCGACAGTGGATGTAGCCTATCGCAAGATAATGTGAACCACTTAAATCCATGTGTTCTGTGTGCTTTGATTTCGTTTCTGATCTCTCGTATTTCTCAGAACTGTTTTATTTATCGTTTATTCATACCTAACAATTGGTATTAGAGCTATAGCTGAAGACGGGAAGGTGAAGATCGATAAATTTGAAGGCCATGATTTTGGATTCTGAAAGATGCAGATTGAGGATTACTTATATTAGAAGAAATTACACTTACCGTTATCTGAAGAAAAACTTGAAAAGATGGATATGGCAGAATGGAACTTGTTGGATCGACAGGTCCTTCGCATTGTCAGATTATAATTGGCGAAAAATGTCGCTTACAACATCTTCAATGAGAAGACCTGTAACGCCCTTTTATATATTGTATGGAAGGAAGTGCAGGACCCTGATATGTTGAGGAGAGGTTGGACAGAGGGTCATGGGGAGTATCGAAGTGGTACTCAAAACGACGGTGAGGATACATCAGGTCAGGAGCAGGCTTCAGACTGCTCAGAGTCGGCAGAAGAGCTACGCCGACAGAAGCCGATCGGACCTGAAGTTCCAGGTCGGGGATATGGTTCTCCTGAAGGTGTCACCTTGGAAAGGTGTCATCCGGTTCAGGAAGCGGGGCAAGTTGGGCCCCAGGAAGCGGGGCAAGCTACAACCTGGGTGGGCAAGGTGGCGTATAGGCTGGACCTGCAAGCCGAACTTAGTCAGATCCATATCACCTTCCATGTCTCCTAGTTGCGGAAGTGCCTGGTAGATGACTCCGCGATAGTACCTTTAGAGAATATTCAGGTGGACGGCAACCTGAACTACATCGAGCGGTTGGTAGCCATCCTCGATAGGAAGACGAAGGATCTGAGGAACAAGAAGGTTAAGTTGGTGAAGGTGCAATGGCAGCATCGCAAGGGCTCAGAATGGACTTGGGAGTCAGAGGACGAGACGAGGGAGCACTACCCTGAGTTATTTCCAGATGCATCATACTTCTAGGACGAAGTCTAAAATAAGCGGGGGAGATTTGTAACGTCCGGTTCCTGATATGTATTTTAAATTAAAACAATCATTTTTGTAAGGGGACTTGACGAGTTGGAGTCCCAGACTCGTCGAGTAGGAATGAATGAATGGACACGAGACTTAAAGTCTACTCGACGAGTAGGGCTGCCAGTGTGAAACCCCGATTTTCAGGGTTTGCACCCTATTTAAAGACCTTGACACCCCCATTGTGGCCTCCCTTATCACCTCCCATAGCCAGAAAACCCTAATTCGTGATCTTGAGCTTTGTGAGTGTGTGTGAGTGAAAAAGAAGTGATTTCTTGGTGTTTTCTTGAAGGAGGGAAATCTAGAAGTGCTTGGTTGAAGGAAGGAGCTTTGGATCCAAAAGAAGAACTCCATTTCTAGCTCATTTGATGTATAAAGTCTATACCTTGTCTATTCATCTATTAGATCCCTTCATGGAGTAGTTTAGGGCTTTAAGGAACCATTTTTGGAACCATTCATGGATGCAAGCATGTTTGGGGTCAACACTTCAGATCCAGAGTCTTTGAGGGACTCCATGGCATAAAGGTGCCAACTTTATGGCCATGGGAGTCCAATGCATCATATGAACCACTTTTTAGGGCTATTTGAGCTAAATAGCCCATGCATGAACGTAAAGTTTGTAACTTTACGTGTTGTATCGACCCTAGGAGGCCAGATCTGTGTTCTGGATGCTTTAAGCCCGACTAAAATCGACTGGATAAGTTTGGACTTTGGGGGACTCGAAAGAGACCGAAGGGGAGGCCAGCACCCAGATATGCTAGGCAGTTACCGGTTGAAAGAGACTAGCACCCAGATATGCTATGCGTTATGTGATTATATGGTATGTGGTATGATGGGGGAACTCACTAAGCTTTGTGCTTACAGTTTTCAGTTTTTGTGTCAGGTCCTTCTTCTTCGAAGGGAAAGGAGTCGGCACATTTGTAGCGCATCACACACATGATTTTCTACACATGAGATTCTTGGGATTTGTACTCTGACATTATTACTATTTTATGAGATGGGTTTGAAACATGTGACCTATGGTTTTAATGAATTTAATTAACTTGATGAGGTTTCTTATAAATTGTTATATCAAAAATGAAATTTTTGGTCTTGAATTTTGGTATGTTACAAGACCACATTTGGATTGATAAAAGAATTGTCCAACATGTATGAAAATCCATCCGCAACAAACAAGGTGTTCCTAGTTAGACAATTAGTAAACACGAAGATGTGAGAAGGAGTGTCTGTCACAGACCATGTCAATAAGTTCAACTCGATAATATCCAAGGTTAGGATCTATTGAAATTAAATTCGAAGACGAACTCCAAGCTTTATTATTATTATCTCCGTTCCCCGAAAGTTGGCCTAGAACAGTCACTACAGTCAATAGTTCTTTAGGAACTATGAAGCTCACGAAAGCATCGGAGATTTGATTCTCGGCGAAGATGTTTGGAGAAGGAATGCAGGAGAAGGTTCCACCAATTTACTCAATACGGAAGAGAGGGGAAAGAAACAAAACAGAGGTGGATACGGAAGAAAAAGGTCAGAGTCAAGGAAGAGAGGACAATCAAGAAGCAGAAAAGCAATTGTCTGCTGTAACTAGAAATAGGAAATTTCAAAAAAAAATGTCCTAAACCTCCTGCAGGTAATGGCAAGAAACGGATGAATGTGGATAAAGACTATGATGATGCTCTGATTAGCTGTGTAGAAATTTCAGTCGAGTCTTGTGTGTTGGATTCAGGAGCATCGTTTCATGCTTGCCACAACAAAGATGGTAAATTTTGAAGATCACTGGTATTAGAGATGTAACATTAAAAACTTCAATGGGTAATACTTGGATTTTGAAGGTTGTGAAATACATTCCTGGTCTGAAGAAAATGTTGATCTCAATGGGACAATTGGATGAAGAGGGACATGATGTAAAGTTTGGAATAGGTAAATGGAAGGTTATTAAAGGAAAATTCGTCATTGCTCAAGGAAAGAAGAAGGGAACTCTATATATGGTGGAGTTAACCTCAAGAGAAGCAAATGCAACTGTTGGAGACAGGGAGTCCTCTACTTTATGGCACCAAAGACGTGGCTATATGAGTGAGAAGGGAATAAAGATGCTTGCTTCAAAGGGCAGGATCCCACAGCTGAAGAATGTGACAGTCGACTTCTGCGAACCATATGTACTCGGTAAATAGAAAAGAGTTACTTTCGTGAAGACGGGTCAACCACCTAAATCAGAGAAGCTTGAGTTGATACATTCTGATGTTTTCGGTCCCACATTAGTTTCATCAACAGGAGGTTCCCGATATTACGTTACCTTTATAGATGATGCTACAAGAAAGGTATCGTTTACTTTCTAAAAAAATAAATATGACATTTTCTTTACTTTTAAAAGGTTCAAACATTCTATGGAAAATGAGATGAATCTGAAGATAAAATTTTTGAATTTATATAATATGGGTGAATACAGCAGCAATGAGTTTACTGATTATTGTGCAGAACACGAGATCAAAATGTTGAAGATTGTGCCACAAACACCTCAACAAAACGACATTTCAGAGAGCATGAACAGAACATTAAACGATAGAGCTAAGAGCATGAGGTTACATATAGGGTTTCCAAAAATGTTATGGGCAGACACAGTGAGCACAACTGCTTACCTTATAAATCGCGGACCATCAGTCCCCATTGGGTTTAAAATTCCAAAAGAGGAATGTCAGAAAAGGGAAGTATCGCTCTGTCACCTTAAAGTATTTGGTTGCAATGCTTATGTTAAGGTTAAAGATGCAAAAAAAAAAAAAAAAAAAAAAAAAGACAAACTTGAAGCCAAAGCTAAGAAGTGTATCTTTATCGGGTACGAGATGGATGATATGCATTATAGATTTTAGGATAACCAAACCTTGAAAGTGATCAGGAGAAAAGATGTCACTTTTAGTGAAGACGCCCTCTATAAAAATGATCTAACTACAATTCTGAGCAAAAGCAAACAAAGTCAGAAGGTGGTGTTCGAAGAATTGACAGATATTGATGTTTTTCAACCTGAAACAGGTGAAGGATCAGAAAATAGTGGGAGCGCTGAAGAGATAGTAAATAATGAATTCAGTGGGACTTCTGAAGATAAATACTTAGAAACCGAAATCACATATCAGTTATGTAACGACCCAAAGATAGTACCAAAAATTTTCATTTAAAGACCATTAGTTTTCATTTTGATTTTATCAAAAGCCATCATTCATTACAATATTCCAAAACATCAGAGTACAAAGACATCAAGTGCGGGGCCCTTCCCTTTTGAATTGGAAGTACCTGAAACCATAAACATAAACTGTAAGCATAAAGCTTAGTGAGCTTCCTAAATTACCATATACATAATATATATCATATAACAACGTGTGGCTATGTCAGGTCCGTATCAACCCTCGGGTCTGTATCAACCCAAAATAACAACAAATAGGTTTGTTGGGTCTGAATCAACCCCCAGGTCCGTATCGACCCCGAGCCCATATAGCTCAATACATAAATCATGCAAGCACACAAACAAAGTCATAGGATATAAATACTTCTAAACATACAATACAGTGGGTAAGCTTTGGTGCCTTCGGTCCACTTAAGATGGTAGGAAGACCCATCTTACACACAGACGAAAATCTGAACTGACACGCTGCTCCGAAATCCTCACTACCGATCACCTTTACGAACAACAGTAAACAAAACTCAGACTACCATTCAAACACCTAAAATACCCCCAGGTCAAACCCTAGTCAAAATCCAGGTCCAAGTCAACCCAGTCAACCGGATTGACACAATCAGTACGTGGGGAGTACTCCTTGTGTACATGAGGCATACCTTACAGTTGAACGAAGATCGAGGCGCTGACCTCGTACGCTCATTGTACCCTTCGGTACGCCCTACGTACGAGGCTGCTTGCCAACCTCCTAACTAAGTGCTTCGTCCTTTAAGCACCTACGTCCAAACTTCAGATCTAGGTGACATAAGATGCTCTAAACCATAAAGTTGGTCTAGCATGGCTATTAAGTCCTTAACACCAAAAACCCTAGCCTCTTAACCCATTAAGACCATCTAGCACTTGCATGGGGGGGGGGGGGAACTAGTGACCAAGAACCCAACTTTATGACTTAACACCCCTAAAAACCTATGAAAGGATAACTCAAATTCCTTGGAGTACCTTCTACTCATAAAGAATAAGTTTGGGACCAAAAAGGAAACAACTAGATCAAAAACTAGATGCAAGAGATTTCTTCATCAAGTTTAAAACATTTTTACCTCCACAAGGTGCATAAGGGGGACAAAATGTTAGATCTAAACCCTTGAGTGAAACACCACCACTTCAATGCTCTTCCTTCTACTCCAAAAGCTCCAAAATGACACCAAAAATGGCTCAACAAGCTTCACATTGCACAAATACTTTTTAGGGTTTTGAAATGTGGAGGGAGGCTGAAGGTAAGAAGGTGCGTGAAGCCATAAAGGTGTTTAAATAGGGTCTAAACCCTGAAAATTAGGGTTTGCACCATGCATGCATACGTGCAGTGTTCTAAGGCACTCCGGAGTACGCCCTGCGTACTCCAGAGGACTTTATATTTACGAATTTGCCACCGGGGGCTAAACTTGCAGATTAAACATTACTCAAGGGTTAAAACGATGTCACACCCCCAAACCAGGATGGCAGAAATGTCTAAGGGTGGACGACTTCATGAATCTTATCACAACAATATGTATAATAGTGATCAAAGAAAAACACACTCATCATAAATATAATTGATACATTGTCGTAAGAGTTGCATGTTTCAAATTCAATTATAATATGATGATAAAAAGATTTGTTTGACGCATTAGCGTCCCATCCTAAAAAGCTTGTAATTACCTGCTTCAATGATTTCCTAAGAATACAAGTAGTTTTGAAAAATGTCAACAATTAAGTTGGTGAGTTCATAAGAGTTTGTATGAAGAATTGTAAGTCTTTCCTTGTAAAATGACAGTGTTCGTTTCCAGAAAATCCAATATTTTCCTTAAAGATGGGTGTAGTCTTAAAAACCCTAAGACCGAAATGTACAAGTATTTTAATACTTAAAATAGTAATATGTAGTTTTAATCTTATTTAAAACCATTTGAATGTATGTTGCCCCGTAAACTAAATGTACCGTTGGTTCCCCATGTGAGTTATTATAATCGTGCTAAAACATAGATGGCCTGTTATGACGTTTTTCAAGCATCGGAATGTTAGACGTTTGTCACCCTAGACCTACCGGTCTAGCTGTTGCAAGCAGCTTAGGTGCGGGATTGTCAGTCCCATATAGATCTATACACAAGTATCACACTCTCTTACGATAGATTCTGGTTATAATACAGGACTTTTGTAGGTACTCTGGTAGGTACGATGAAGACATTGACTCACAAAAATTGATCCAACATGTTTACGTTTTGTTGTAATGAAAACCTTTATATGTATAACTATCACTTTTCCATGATAATAAAATAGTATAAAAGAATTATATAAATCCTTTGTATAATTATTCGTCTCGTTCAAAAATGTCGCAATAGTGTTAATGTCCCATAAACTATACTTGTTATAGTTTATTATAATATTTGATTTGTACCCATTTATATATATATATATATATATATATATATATATATAGAGAGAGAGAGAGAGAGAGAGAGAGAGAGAGAGGCTAGCAGGCTTAGATATTCATAAATAACAAGTGTTTTACACATCTAGCACCAATAAGTGAGTCCTTAGTATGAAAATGTTCATTTTTCTAGTTTTTGACTTTTAACGTGACAAACGGTAAATGGTGAAATATAACTATGTAAAACTTATTTTTATATTTTTGTGATATTTAAGTCAAATTAACTTTATATGTTTTAAACAATATATTTTTGTTCAAAACCTACAAAAATGGTACCATAACCTAGTTATGACCATTTTTGTTAGAAAATCCACTTTTACATAAAATGATAGATTTTTAAGTTTTTTTCTGTAAAACTAAATCTTTTGTATTTTTAACTAGTTTCAAGCAATATGTTCCAAATAACATATTTTGGTTTGTATCCCACAAAAATGGTATAATAACTTGGTTATAACCGTTTTTGCTTGAAAAGTCATATTAGGTTAGGTTTTATAGTTTTGTGTTTATAACTTTTTCTTAAGAAAAAGTTGCATGTTTATACTTGTTTTTCATAGTTTTGTATTTTAAACCAACTTTTACATCTAAATGTTCATAATGCTAGGTAATAACATTATTTCATGTATTTAGCACCTTTACACATCATATAAGTAAGCATGCATAACAACTTGTATATTTATACAAGTTTACTTGTATTCTCCCTTAAAACATGGAAAAGTCTAAAATGAAGGGGTATGAACTCACATTATGTGTATTTTCTTGGTGGATGAAAGGTTTTAGATGGAAAGATTCAAGTAAGAACACTTGAAGATTTAAAGAGCTTATGAATAGTAACACATGATAATGTGTATAAATGGATTGAAACTAGTTTATAAGTGTGTAGAATCACTAGATTATGAAGGAAATACTTACCAAAAACTCAAGAACCGCTTGGAAGAATTTAGCTATGGAAGATGAGACTAATTTCTTGAAGGAGTTGAAAAATGAAGAGAATGATGATGAAGAAAGGCCTCTCGGCCGAGACCTAAAAGAAAGAGGGGGAAGGGGGTTGGGGGTAGGTAGGGTGGGTTATGGGGGGTGGTGTGGGGGGACATGGATTATACAAATGGTAAACTACTCTAAGGTTTAAGTGGTTGCCCATTTAAGATGAAGGTACAACTTAATAACCGGTGACTTTTTATTAAAGAAAAGTCAAACCTTTATAAATTCTTGGTATTATTATAAAAATGATGATGTTTTTATAAAATAAATATGGTATAAAGGATGTATAAAATATTTAATTTGAATTATAAAAATTCAAATTATTATAACAAACATTATTATCAAAATAATAATATGTTACATTAACATTAGGTTGAATTCCAAGTTTGTTTCGTTACAGATTTGGTGTTTAGCCGGGTATAGTCTTTGTCGCATTTGGTGATGAATTCACCAAAAATTTGAATTTGTTGCCTTTGCTATGAATTTGCCACGTAGTGTTAGGTTTATGAACTCCACAACTTTGTGTTACAAGTATTATTTATTCCCAAATAATATATAGCTGAATTATCGAGTTGTTATGTTACTACCCTAATTAGGGTTTATATTTGATAGTTGGCAATCCAGAGAGGTACTTTGTATTATAATTTGTTAATAGTACATTACAAACATTAGGGGATATCCTAATTCTCCTAAATTTCTAATACAAGTTAAGTTGACCTGTTTGACGATTGTTGACTTTGTTTGACCATATTTGGATGTTGTCACAAACGAATACCTAAATTCTAGGTGTTACAAGTTAGAAAACGAAGCCCCAAATCAGACATGTGTTGAAACTCCTAATCTTAGAAGATCGACCAGAGATCGAAGACCCACTAGCAAATATTCTCCATCGGTTATTTACTTGTTACAGACAGAGAATAGAAAGCTGGAGTCTTATCCAGAGGTATTGAAGCTAAAAGACTATATAAAATGGAAGAAAGCCATGAAGGAGGATTTGGATTCACTTGACAAGAACCATACCTGGTCCTTGGTTAAATTACCAGTAAAAAAGAGAGCTTTGCAAAATAAATGAGTCTTCAGAATCAAGAATGAAGCTGATGGCAACAAGAGATATAAAACCAGACTAGTTGTAAAGGGTTTCCAATAAAAAGAGGGGGTTGACTACAATGAAATTTTCTCGCCAATTGTGAAGATGACTATTATTTGGTAGGTCTTGAGTATTGTGGCTGCTGAAAATTTATATTTGGATCAGTTGGATGTCAAGACTGAATTCTTACATGGTGACCTTAAGGAAGATATTTACATGTCCCAACCAGAAGGTTGATGGGTTTTGGTCATAAGACATCCTATGTGCTCATACAAACCCTAATGCTTGGATCTAGGTTTCTCTATTGTACATGCTTTGAATCCAAGACTATAAACCCTAATTCTAGCATATGGAAATCAATATTAACATATAATTAGGTTTATGATATTACCTTGATTGTTATGTAGCAATAACAATCCCAATTCCTCCTTGAATTGACTTTGGAAGGCTTAGAGTCACAAGTGTCACTCCTCTAATGGCTTACAAACACCATAAGCAAGTGGAGAAGGTATAAAGAAAGAGGAGAGGTGTTAGAATTCGTCTCTAGGACTTCTTGGGAAGGGTTGGACGAATTCATGAGCCTTAGGGGGTTTATATAGGTGTAAAGATTAGGGTTTTAGTCCTTATCCTTATCTAGTTGCTTGCCCACCAAGCAACCATAAGATAAGTCTTAGAAACCCTTATCCTAGTCGAATTCTAAGGCATTATCTCCTTAAATTTGTTCACCCTATATTTAAGATAATCCTTACCTTATTTTGTAACTATCACATAATTACAATTCAGCCCCTCTAGTTTAATTAATTACACTTGATCAAAAAATTAATTCTTAATTAATTATTGACCAATATTAATTAAACAAATATGATTTCTCCTTTAATATATTATTCTTATAACATATTAATAAATCATAATAACCTCTCTCTCTATTTATTTCTCCAATCAAGTTGCTTTGGTGAAGGCAACCCAAAAGGACCATGCACCATCGGGTCAAGTACATACCAAAATAGTTATGGACTTAGACACTAATCCAGCAGTCTCCCACTTGGATAAGTCTAACAGCTATTCTGCGTATGACTTCAGATCCTGATCTGCAATCGTAGCTTTCCAAAGCCGCTGTCAACTCTGATCATATCAGATACGTGTGTCCTTAGATAAGGGATCATATATTCCTCCATTCTAGATATCATATGAGATATGATTTCAAATCATTCTCTTTGTACTACTTCTCGATTTCTGATTTATGACGACTGACTAATTGAACAAATCAAATTAGCCCTAGCCCGGCCGAGCATTTACGTTTGTCATCACTAAACCATCGAGGGGCCCAAAGATATCGCTTTTATCCTACTTTGGATAAAAGGAACGGATAAACTTTGATACAATGCTTGCTTGCACTCACTTACCGAATCACACACAACAATATGTTTTATAACACCAAGTTACTAGTACGTTTACATATTATCAATGTGCAACCGATTCGCAAGATACAACTCACACATCTCGGTTTCAAGAATATAATATGTTATCGTCTCACCAATCACTCGTGATACAATCCATGGAGTGATCCAAGTGAGCGTGGGTTTAATCCAATGCTCAAATCATATTCGTAAGCACTCATGAATGTTGTAGCAAACATTTGCTTATGTCTAATACTTTTCTAGACAATCCACACACCAATTCATGACAGTCTTCATTCATATCTACTTCCAACATATGAACGACTGTGGCCCGTTTGAATAATTCGATTATTCTTAATAAACTCAATTATTCTGGAAGTCAAAACATGCAAATGTGAAACACAAGAATAGTACTAATCCCATATGGCCTCAAACCTTTGAGTATACATAAAACGCCTTTTATTTATCACCATATTGATTACTCATTATTTGTCGTTTCGGGTAATCAACTTCTTACTTGAATTCCAACACTTGTCCCATGCTCCTAGCATGCACACAATGTTTACCTATGGTTCTTGCTTTGTGAAATAGATCACATTGAACACATTTCCAATCCTTCTCATTTCACAACTCCAAATCCGTTTTTCATAAGTTAAAGAATATCAAATTCTTGTTACTTATAGAATATGCTAGATTCTAACATTCTATGCAACTATCCTTTCGTAATGTCACTGCACCAAAGTCACAAAGACTATTGCCAATGATATTACAAAGTCCTCTATCGGAGATTGTTACAAGACAATTCCTTAGATATGATGCCTCTCACTCAAAGTACATTCCTTTGAACATCCTTTTGCATAAAAGTTTCTAATCTAGACATAGATTTTCGATATTCAATTCTCAATATGGACACGCTTCCATACTTTCCATATGACAACAACATAGAATCTTTTCTATTCATAATAATGTCGATATTGTCCATCCAATATGGAGACATTTCCATATTTTCCAATACTATACTTCCAACTACTCACAAGCGACCAATCCTCGTCGAACTTTGGATTGTCCTTTGATAGTTGTTTAATGATTTTAGTCAAAACCGATTCTGTCCTTTTTTCCTTCTAAATGTGCTAGACATTTGGAAAATTTTAGAATGGTTAAACATTAAAGCATTCGCAATCAATCCTATACCCGAAGCGTATGGACACGACGCATAATGTTTTATTTGCTATGTTCTCAAAATTCGAATTGTGAAGAGGAATGTCGTAATCATAATCAAAATTTTAAGAACACACTATGTACCCTTGACTAAATTCCACAACCTAAGCCTTTAAATTTGAATTGAAGCATAATATTCTCTCCCTTAATTATAGCAAAACAACTCTTCAACTATTGCGACTTTGCAAAGTATGACTCTTGTTTTCTATAATTAATATTGCTAACCTTGCAATACTTTCCTTAATAATCATACAATCATAACATTTATGCTCCCACTATCATGATGATTATTATAAAACATAACACTTATGCTCCCACTAGCTTCGACATGTATTCATAAACATCTTAACTTTCAGAAAGACAATACCTATTGACTTTCTTAAGTCCATGTTTCTAATACTTAGTGCTTTGATAATCTTTTATCAAGGCTTTTTGAACTTATACACCTTTGCCTTCAATAGTTCATATGTGTGTCTAAACACTTAAGTCTAATTGCCAAACCTCACAATTCAAATTATGGAAAGGGATACCGTAACCATAATCGAATTCGAGAATGCAATTTTACAATCACTATCTTTTTTAAAATCTCTCTTAGTGAAAGCATTTCCTCACAATCATTTTCATGAAGGAGGAAATCTTATGACACTTAGATTTAAACGGTGTATGTGTTCCTATCCATGTGAATTTGTCAAAACTAAAGTTTACGACAAATTCAAACTCATATGGACCGAACTTTCTTAATCTTGATTTCTTGCCTTATGGTAGCACAGCTACCCACCATGTCTTCCAAGTAGTTAAGCAGCTCACCCTTTCCTATCAATGTACCTTTCATTGATTAAGGTGCTTTGCCTTTTATGCGTTCAAAATGAGAACTCATAGGACTCATATGCATAATTAACTCAAGTGGAACGGCACAGAAACAAAATAATGTCAACACGATAGGTTGTAAACCTCAACTCGTGTGCTAGTGATGATCGGTAAGGTTTATTTGATTTGTTCTTGAAACCTTTCAAGACCATTAAGACTCCCACTGACTCCTTGACATATAAGATTCTCTTGTCAAAACATTTCTTGACAAACAAATATTCAAGAGTTAGTGTAGTTTTTATCAAAACATTTCATAAATTGGTCCTAGTTGGTCTTTGTCTTATCCAAGACATCACAACTTTCCACATTTGATGAATGTTATAAACCTTCTTAATACTTATCCACTCAATGTCACAATCTTAACTTTAAGACTTGTTTTGGAACGAAGTATGATTGACTTCTTGATTTAACAATTTCCTCAATTCTTGATTCCTCTTCTTAAACATACAATTGTACTAAGACTCACTTAGAGGATCAATTGAGATATGGTTCTTAATCATTAAGACCTATCATAAAGCATAAAAGCTACTCTCCCTTCTTCTTAGAATGGAAAAACTTTTATCTTTCTGCCTACTTGATTCTTCTTATTCGTTTTGCTATTGATTTAAACTTTTTCAATCAATTCATAATTACACTTAATCTTGTAAGTATAATCATATTTACTAAACCTTTAGTGAATCATGACGAATATCATTATTACTCTTATGGTGGACCTGATCAACACGCAACTTTGTGTATTCGATCTCCAAGTCCTTCACTTGACACTTTGTCAATGAATTTGTCTAATTTCCAAATATGAAATTTCTCAATCATCGTGCAACCAAGTTGCATGATTCCAAATTTCTGTCCAATTGAAACTTGGGCGATGAGAAACTCTCCCTATTTGGTAAATTCTTGACATTCCATAATAAGAACCAAATCCATTATAGAAACATTTTAACATCAATTTTTTCATACACGCCATTGCAAGGATAAATGAATAAAATTTAAAATCAAAATTTATTTTATTGCGGAAAAAATTTGTCCTTACAATGCAATTCATTGAAAAACTTATGCTAATACATCTTTCTTAGCAATCTAATTGTAACTCTAAGTAGTAGCTCAAGAATCTAATCTTCGAGAAATGCGATCGAAATCCATTCCTCACACGGTTAGATTCTGCTCACTTCTTCCCTTAAGCTTCGTTTCTTTTCTTCGATCCTAAAAAACATCAATTGTAATCTTATCACATTATGTATTAATAATCTAGAATGAAGCTTAAAAGAGTTAGTCAATGGATTTTACCTATATAAGAGCCATACGTTTCGACTCTCCCATCTCTTAGATCTCTTAGGTAAATGGGGCAACTTTGTCTCCAATGCCCTTTCTCTTGGCAATAAAAGCAAATTGACTCTTTTGGAACATGACATGGAACTACTTCAGACATTGCCTTTCTCTTGTGATCAAACTTTTCGATCATAGCATGTCTTTCGTTGCCATTGTCTATATCCATAGAGGTCTCGAAGGCAGATTCACCAATCAACTTTGCTTTTCTATTGCGCCAAATCATTGCTGATTCAGCAGCAATAAGCATATAGGTGAGATCTATAAGGGTCACGTCGTAGTTCATCATATAATACTCTCTTACGAACTCACTATATGAGTTAGGAAGTGACTGAAAAACCCAATCAACAGCCATTTCCTTACATACAACGGATCCCAACATTCTTAACCTATCAATGTGTGACTTCATCCCTAGGACGTGTGCACACACCGACTTTCCTTCTTTATGTTTACTTGCCAAAAGGGCTTGAGTGATCTTGAACTTTTCAAGCCTTTGAACTTGTGGGTTAGGGAGAATAATTGGAGGAGGAGGAGGAAGTGAAGTATGATCTCTTGTTCCTTTTATACTTCATTATACTTAGTTACTTTTATACTTCATTATACTTATAATGGAAGGTTTCTTCCTATCCTACCCGTTCGGCTAATGACCCTCCACTAGTCAAGAGTGCGGTGGGTAAGAGTGGATACCCATTCAATCGCCATTTTATAGGCAATTTCCTTAAACACCCCTTATAGACCAACTTCGTGAATGAGGCATACTAACGGTAAGACTGACTTTTACTCATACATATATATAATGTTAGACTTTTAATGTTATATATAGTATAGGGTGTATTTTATACTTTTAAAATATTAGGTGGTCAAATTTAACAATTATACCTTTAATTCAATTAAATTGTAAACCAAAACTTTATGGATTTATTAAGCCTCTTTTAATTATACACCTTAATTAATTAATAAAACCATAAGGGTGAGATTTGAACTTTTTCAAAACTATACTAGAGTTTTAGAATTTAACATTCCTAATTAAACTTTTAATCAACTTTTAAATTCCAAAACTTGAGGGCAAGTTTTGAAACATTTCAATACATTGGGGTTTAGAATTTAAATATACATCAAAATTAAACTATTAATCAAAATTTAAATTCCAAAACTTGAGGGAAAGTTTTTGAAACCTTTTTCAAAACATTAGGGTTTTAACTATTTAAATTTCAAAACAACAAAACTTTTGGGTTCAAATTTAAACTATAAAACCTAAAGGGCAAAATATGAAACTTTTCATAACAACAA
Source organism: Lactuca serriola (assembly GCF_051521515.1). Lineage (NCBI taxonomy): Eukaryota > Viridiplantae > Streptophyta > Magnoliopsida > Asterales > Asteraceae > Lactuca > Lactuca serriola. The sequence goes on along the minus strand of NC_136408.1, from coordinate 46,316,089 downwards.
GGATCAAATAACAAATAATTCAAATTAACATTTAATCACATAATTATCCATATTTGATTTACATAATGATTTTTGCAAAACAATTTATCAATTTAGTCAAAATAATTAATCAATTATCACATAAGGAAACAATTATCTTATTAATTGATAAATATCTTCCATTAGATCAAAAATATAGTCATATATATATATATATATATATATATATATATATATATATATATATATCAAAAAATCGGATTTATATTGATCTAATATGATAAGGTAACTATCCATAAGCAAAAACAGCAAGAGATCGCGAAATACCCTCCATCTGACGAGTTGACTCGTCGAGTCAAGCTTGGACTCATCGAGTCTGCATGGACTCGGCGAGTTCAGCCATGGACTCGGTGAGTCCAGCCTCCAGAAACCCAAAAAACGAATTTTCCAGTTATACAATGCATCAATACAATTGAAACCAAGCTAGGCTCTGATACCACTGATGGGTTTTGGTCATAAGACATCCTATGTGCTCATACAAACCCTAATGCTTGGATCTAGGTTTCTCTATTGTACATGCTTTGAATCCAAGACTATAAACCCTAATTCTAGAATATGGAAATCAATATTAACATATAATTAGGTTTATGATATTACCTTGATTGTTATGTAGCAATAACAATCCCAAATCCTCCTTGAATTGACTTTGGAAGGCTTGGAGTCACAAGTGTCACTCCTCTAATGGCTTACAAACACCATAAGCAAGTGGAGAAGGTATAAAGAAAGAGGAGAGGTGTTAGAATTCGTCTCTAGGACTTCTTGGGAAGGGTTGGACGAATTCATGAGGCTTAGGGGGTTTATATAGGTGTAAAAATTAGGGTTTTAGTCCTTATCCTTATCTAGTTGCTTGCCCACCAAGCAACCATAAGATAAGTCTTAGAAACCCTTATCCTAGTCGAATTCTAAGGCATTATCTCCTTAAATTCGTTCACCCTATATTTAAGATAATCCTTACCTTATTTTGTAACTATCACATAATTACAATTCAGCCCCTCTAGTTTAATTAATTACACTTGATCACAAAATTAATTATTGACCAATATTAATTAAACAAATATGATTTCTCCTTTAATATATTATTCTTATAACATATTAATAAATCATAATAACCTCTCTCTCTATTTATTTCTCCAATCAAGTTGCTTTGGTGAAGGCAGCCCAAAAGGACCATGCACCATCAGGTCAAGTACATACCAAAATAGTTATGGACTTAGACACTAATCCAACAAAGGTTTCCTGGTAAATGATCAGGAGAATTTGGTATGTAAATTGAAGAAGAGTTTATTTGGACTGAAAACAACCCCAAGGCAGTGGTATTTACAATTCGATAGCTTCATGTAGAAAAATGGGTACAAGAGATGTGAGATGGACCATTGTTGTGAAGTTCAGGTCCTCTTACATTATTCTTTTATTATATGTTGATGATATATTGGTTGTTGGATCAACCATACATGAAATCAACATAATGAAGTAGTAGCTCTCAAGAGAGTTCAAGATGAAGGACTTGGGAGTTGCTAAACAAATTCTTGGGATGCGCATAGTTAGAGATACAGTTGTGGGAAATGTGAAGCTTTCATAGTAGAAGTATATCATAAAGATTCTAGAAAATTTCAACATGACTGCTGCAAAACCAAAAAGTACACCTTTGGGAAGTTAGATAAAAGTTTCCAACAAAAAGTCCCCAAAGACGGATAAAGGCAGAGAAGAAATGGCCAAAATCCAGTATATATCAACAGTTGGAAGCTTGATGTATGTTATGGTGTGCATCAGACCGAACATTGCACATGCAGTGGGAGTTGTGAGCTGATTAATGTCAAATCTTGTTAAAGAGTATTGGGAAGGGGTTAAGTGGATGCTATGTTACTTGAAAGGTACTTTTGAAGTCGCTCTATGTTTCAACAAAAATAAAGTGGTTTTGGAAGGATTCGATGATGCTGATTTAGGGGGATGTGCGGATTTAGGAAAAAACACTACTAGGTATGTTTTCACATCGGAGGTACATCCATGACTTGGATGTCCAGACTTCATAAAAGTGTTGCCCTTTCAAATACGAAGACATAATATATAGTTTGCAGAAGCAAGCAAATAGTTGATATGGTTGAAGAATTTTCTGTCAGAATTGGGAATAAAACAAGAAAACTGTGTTCTCCATTGTGACAATCAAAGTGCAGTGCATCTCACGAAAAATCCGATGTTTCACAGTTGAATGAAACATATAAAGATGTGATATCATTATTCATTTCATACGAGAACTGATAACTGATGGTACACTAAATCTGAAGAAAATCCTTGGTACGAAGAATCCAACTGATATGTTTACTAATGTGGTACCAACTGATAAGTTGAAGTTGTGCATGGCTTCAACTAGGCTTCCAAGAACTTGAAGAGGAGGTAGGGACTAGGGAGAGAGAGATAGATATATATATATATATATAGAGAGAGAAGTGTTCCAGAGGATACAAACTTGGTTGGCAGTTGAATGATGATCAAGCCTCCAAGTGGGAGATTGTTAGATATGGAGACTTATCATCAGATCTACAATTTTAAAGACTGAAAGTTTTTGGGCTCTTTTTGTATTTTTTTTTCTTTCAGTCAGGCTTGGCCTTTAAGGTCTAGGTCAGATTTTCTCGTTTATATATTTATGAAAGGGTGTATCTGTAACATTGTAGCAGAAAAGCATGTGTGGAATAAAATCTCTCTCTCTCTCTCTCTCTCTCTCTCTGGTTCGACAGTGGACGTAGTTCTTAAATCTGTTTTATTTATCGTTTCTTCATACCTAACACAACTTTCTTGCTTGGCTCTTGTTTCATTGACACCCATCTTTTTTTTTTGGCCTCCCTACATACATAATTACTTTTTGGTTAGTAAATGAAATAAAACATTGCAATGATAGTTGAAATACAAACATGTGTGTGAGTTCAAGAGGAGTGAAAGTGAATTCACTATATTTTTTGGCCACATGGTATAACCATTAATTATGTAATTATGTTTTGGCCACAGCCCACATGGTATAACCATTAATTATGTAATTGTGTTAAATTACATGGGAGCCCATGTTTACATCCTATAGGAGGGATGCACCCACTCCTCGACATTTGGAACATTATTTACATTTTAAATTTTATCCAAAATAGCACAAACATTATGTGTACACGTCAATCTTGTAATCTCTAAGTCCTACAAGTGCATGTTCTCTCATTTAACTTAATAATAAATTGATATGGTACTGCACTTGTCACTTGGTATTTTTCTGACCCATTGTAAACTACTTTATATTGATATAGAGACGCTTCTAATTTTATCCCCTCAAAAAGTGCAATAGAAGTAGGAGTGAAAGGACCATGACACTTGAATAGCTTTTATACAATACATAACATTTCCATGAGATACTCTCTACGTATTCTAAGTAGGTAATGATAGGTTTATCTCTACCATTATCTAACTTAGACTTAAACACCTCACAAATATAATATTATTTATATGTACATAAATCTTTGAAATGTACAAAATTTTTAGACAATTTTTTGTCTCACATCAATAGTAATATGACATTCCACTATCAATTAATGATCTTTTGAAAATGCATCAAATGTTGGTTATAAATGTACAACTTCACATTTGTCATGATTAAATTTTTGTCCTTTAATATAATATTTGTATAATACGTAATTACATGCTAATATTATAAAGAGAGTCAAAATCAAATAAAAATTTAAATAGTTAGTAATGCTCGAATTATACAAGAGGCCACGAGGGTTTGCATGCTCAAATACATACAAATTTGATGAATCGATTATGAAAATAATGTTTTTTTCCCTTATAAAATGATTACTTAAACTAGTCGTCCTTAAAAAAAAAATACTTATGATCCGTAAGAAAAGTCTGGTGCCATATAAGGTCAACGGTCAGCCTAAAATATATTTTGGTTAGTGTTAAAAAAAATTTAGAAAGTTTTTATTACATAGTTTTTTGTGTTAGACTAAACCTGGTTTAAAAGGCGACACTCATAATAATATAATTATAATTTTATTTTTGATCATTTATTTTATAGGCCGCTACTATTATTGTAATTATTAAGCATTTTCAATATTATGTGGATTGACATCTATTGTGTGGACGTGTGGATAATGCTATTATGTGAGAATGACAAAGAAAATATGTTGTTTGATAATATGAATACGTTCAATCTTATATAGTTATTTTAATTATTAAGCATTTTCACTAATTAAATAGTCTATAAAGTTATTATACACTTTTTTTTAATTATTCTCATTCTGTCAGAATGTTATCAGGATGTTTATTGAGTCGTATTCTGTAATAATTAAAATAAATAAAAAACGATGCATGAGAACAAAAATAAATTAGAGTTGGTGAGAATTCATTAAAATAACAATAGTTCTGTGAGATTGAACATATTCATATTACTAAACAACATATTCTCTTAGTAATTTTCATAAAATAACATTATCCATACGTCCACACAATAATTGTTCACCCAGATTATAACCTAACCCAACCATATATAATAAAACGTTATGCCCTTTTAAGTATTAACGACTAGTTGTGAAACCCGTATATTATACGGGTTAATTAAAACATAATGTTAAACATGAGCGATTAAATGAAAAAATTATTTTGAATTTGAAATATGAAATAAGTGAAAATTATGAGAAAAAAACGTGCAAAAAATTAATTAATTAAAATTATGTGTTTAATTGTTCGACCCGTGTACTAAACGAGTTATTATAATAAAATGTTAAAATACAAATATTTAAAGTGTAAATTTATTTGAAATTGAAATTGAAATTTCAAATTTGAAATTAATAATTATTATAGTAGGTTTAATTTATGAAAACTAAATTAATGATATAGTGGAAATGAATAATGAAGTAATTGACAAGTGAAAAATAAATATATTTCAAAATTATAACAAAATGACATGTGGCCAAATAAATGAGAGAATAACAAGTGGCAATAACATTTTCATTTATTGCCACATTTTCATTTATTAGGGTAGAAGATTTGTTCCCGAATTGATATGTTACAAGGCCCGATCATCAGAACTTCGGAATCTCACTGTCAATTAAAAAGAAAAATCATTATGATTTTCCTATCACACAACTCTAAATTTGCAGTCCCGATAAAACCTCGTTTTTCTTGCGTTCGATATTTTATATATCTAGTCATAAATAGCGACAACACCTACAAATGGAGGTTAATACACTAGCCACTACGCGATGTTGACAAAAAGGATACCAACTCCCACTATAGTATATAGTATATATTAGTTACCAAAAAGAGTTTTCCTCACATATCTACTATTCATTTCAACTTTGATTCCTGCCCATTGGATAGTCATATCATACACTCATTTTGGCCGTTGGATAGCCGTCACGTGATGTTCTCTTTCTTTCGCTCTATTCACAAATCCATTTCATATTGTTTTTTTACAGAATTAAAAAAGCTAATTCCAAATCATAATTAAATTGTAAAGGACAAAACTTCAAAAATAGTTCTTGTGGTTTTCGAAAATATCAAGTTTAGTTCCTAAGTTCAAAAAACCTTACAGATGGTCCATGTGGTTTCAAAACTTTTAACAAATGGTCATTTTCGTTAACTGCGTTAGCTTTTGGCCGTTAAGTAGAGGGTATTTATGTCATTTCACTGACACATGGACCATTTATGAAGATTTGCTTTATTTTTTTTATAAAAAAAAAGAAAAAATATAATTATTTAATATTAAAGGGTCTCTCACACACACACTCTCTCTCTCTCTCTCTTATGGTGAAGAAAACTTAATCACCACCACCACTGGAAATATGCAAAACCACCACCTGAAATCAACCACTAGTCGACTTTCCTTTCCACCTCTAACAACAGTTATCACTAACCACTGGTAAACCACCAAAACTAACCAACGACATCAAATCTGAATGAAATTCAAATCTCAAATCAAAACAAAACCTGGAAATCAAACCTTAAACTAAAATTCAAAAATCAGATCAGAACCAAAACCTTCAAATTTATTGAAACCATCATACTTAACCACCACCACAACCGGTAGTCTACACCACCACTAGAAAATAGAGCACCATTGTCGCCCCTTACCCTCTAACCTCACATGTTGTAATGTGTTCATCACCATCCCCATCACAGTCTACACAATCAAGCTTTACACCACTTATCACCACCAGTCGACACCTGCACTCTCCTCCCGTCACCAGAGCTGATTCCAACTCTTAGATCTAGAGAATGCAGCAGTAATAAGAGATCAGATTCCTTCCATATAAATCATCGAGTTCTGAAACCCTATTAAAGCATCAACTTCTATAAATCCTATTGAAGCACTGGTAACAAAATCAGGGATGTTCGCTTTCGTCTTCGGTGTGCTGGAAACTCGATTAAAGCATCAATTCTGAAACCATCGACTTTTGGGATTTTTATTGATTCAATTCCAGTGGGGATTGATTTGGGATTTTTCTAAAACCTAAACCTTCAAAGACAAAGGACCTGTAAAAAATCTTGGCGATCCAAATCCAGTTGGAGTTGGACCGGTGAAAACTGAGAATTTCGGGTCTTGATCCCAAAATCACCGGGTGATTCGAGTGACCCGTTTGGAAATGGGTCTGGGATTTTAATTTTTAACTTTGATCCAAGCAGAACTTTTTGGCTAGTTGTACTAGGTTTACAAATATTGTCATTAGAGTTTTCTTGAATGAGAACAAGAGAAATTGCAATTCCTTCAGAACCAACTTTCTCAGATGGGTGTTTTTTTTCAACGACATTTGTGGGTTTTTCTGGGTTTTTACTGAATCCAAATGGGTTGCTGGGAAAATTGATTAACTGTTTGTTGGTGTCAAGAATGGAGGTCGGTGAAAGATTTTTAGGCAAGAATCCACCATTGAAGAACCTTGGAGAACCAAGAAAAGATGAAATAGATCGGGTCGGGTTCTGTGGAGTAGGGGGTGAAAGAGACGAAGCTTGGTGATCCGCCATGATCGGTGATTGTTTTGTTACAGCTCTGGATCTGTTCCTCAACATCACTAACATGGAAACTAAAATCTCCTAACAGAATAAAGAGAAAAACAAAATGAAGAAAAAGATTGACAGATTACAAAGTGTTGGTGGAATCAAAAAAACCCTCAAGAATTTGTTGTCCAAAAGGAGAACGAGAAATCAAGAAAAACAAGAAGTGATTCGAATCAACACCCAGGTGTTGGTGACAAAATTGAGATTAGATTTTCTGAGATTCAATCTCCCCATTTAATCTCTACTCTTCGAAAATGGCGACACAATTAGCATCCGAGAGAGAGAGAGAGAGAGAGAGAGAGAGAGAGAGAGAGAGAGAAAGAGAGTGTGTGAGTGAGTGGGACCCTTTACATATTAACTTTTATTTTTTATTTTTAATTAAAATAAGAAAAAACCTCATAAATGGTCATTGGGTGTTGAAATGATGAAAATGCCCCTCACTTAACGGTAGAAAGCTGACGAAGTTAGACGGAAGGACTAAACATTAAAAGTTTTGAAACCACAGGGACCATCTGTGAGATTTTTTGAAATTAAAGACTAAACTTGATGTTTTCAAAAACCATAGGGACCATTTTTGAAGTTTTTTCAATTGTAAAGCCTTTAATACAATATAATAAATAAAGATTTTGAAAATAGAAACTTTAAATTTGCACATAGTAACTTTTATATATTTACATTTTCTACCTTCAAATATTTTTAGTCTAACAGTTTTAATACCTCTTAATATTAAAAATAAATTATTGGTATTCGTAAGTTTCAACTTGTGATCCCTTATTATATTTTGAAGTAACGTTTTTCATCCATTATATAATTTTCTATAGTTTTCGTTTGTATTAATATTACTTTTGTTATTATAATTTCTTAATTAATTGTTATTTGTGGTATTAACTAAACAAGATACACTTTCGACTTTTAGTTTTTGCCGTTTTATTCATACATAAATCTGTTTATACTTTTATGTGTGCTTAATAAATGAGTCATCGTACAACGCACGCAACTACGCTTTCATTCACATAATTATTGTTCATTTGCTTTAATAATTTCAGTCCAAAAAAGACTAGGTCCCGATATACATTTTAATATTTTATAGAATATAATATAAGATGTGGAATAAACATTTTCATAAAGATAGCAAATTTGTTTATGTTAATAAATTTTTCATATTTATATTTTCTAACCTAATATTTTTTATTTTTTGATTAAACAGTTTTTATCCTTCATAATTTTAAAGTTAATTTATTTGTGTTTTTAAGTTACGATTTTGATATTACATAATAGTTTTTATAGTTTTCATTTTTATTAATATTACTTTTTTATTTAAACCTTATAAGCTGTTATGATATTTATTGTGGTATTAAATCATAAAATTAATACATTCAAGATACACTTTCAAATATTTATTTTTGTCTGTCTCCTCCATACATAATTATTTGGTTCGAAATCATATGTTATACTTTTACGTTCCACTTTACGGATAACTATTTGCAATGTGAACCAAAAAAGTATACAAATAGTTACGATCTAAACACACTTGAATTTTTAAACTATATTGAAAGCCGTCTCACAATTTCTCCTACGAAACTTTATCCATGTCGCATTGTGTTTTTCAACATATCAGATTTCCGCAGCATCGCGCGGATGGTTCAAACCCTAGTTATTATTAATGTTAAACGTAGTTTATATAGTGAAATAGAATTTGCGGAATTACTTTTGGGATAATCGATAATATAATCACTTTTTTTTTCAAATATAGGTAATTGATCTAATTTTTTTAATGTGTTAGAAATGTTTATTATGTCCGATTCGGAGTCAAGCTAATGAATTTCGTAGTGTTGTATTTTCTGATGAGACGTGACATAAAACATCTCGAAATCTTGTATTTCGGGCTATTTGGATAGAAAATACCTTTCGAGCTTATTTCGTTGTTCATTTAAGACACTCACTTTGGACTCCATAATTTTTCATGTTTATGTGAGTGGATTAAGGTGCCAATTTTATCTCAAGCACCACCGCTACACAATTATGTTGTTGAAAGTGAGTTTATCCAACCAAATCGTGAATAAAGGTTTTACAGCCTCCATGTGTATTGCTGCAATATGGAAAAAGGTGTATCGGAGATTAGTTACGCACATTAAGAGTTAAGACGGAATTGGAATTAGTTTGAGTTATTCTCGTAGCAATATGATGCGCAATAAAAATCATTTTGAATACGATATTAGTTTTCAGTTTCATTCTTATTAAAAATTGTTATTGATTGTTAAAATTTCATTTTTCGGTTTTTACTCTCATTAAGTCTTGTGATTGATGGTCAAAATATTTGTAGAATTCTGTCATTTTCAAACTACTTGCACCTACGGATCATAACAGTAATACCCCCCTCAAAGAAATACTAGGAAACCATGTTCCTAATGGTTGTTAGGAATGAATATAACTAAATCTTGCATGTTGCCTACAAAGTAGGCAAAAAAGAGAGTTGGGAACCATAGGATGGTTTTAAAAAGTTTGTATAGGCTACGTCATGTACTTTTAAGTAAATGTGAATGACTTGACATTATTTGTCAAAATAAATGAGCAAGGCGTACATCCCTAGGGTGTGTTATATATTGTCAATGCCATCAATACGTTATCGTAAGATGAATGCAATCTACATATAACAAAGTTGATTGAGATGTTTTGTGGCACAATACAATGATGATATTCTCAACACCACAATGTCTAAGATAAATATATAAACATTGACATATAACTACTTTTTGACATTGTGTGACTGTGGTGCTAATATCTTCTACAACATACCTATGTAATGAAATCACCCCTTATGCATAGATTAGGAGTGAGCTTGGTAGATATCGAATCCCAAATTACCGGTACTTCAGTACCATTATCCATTAATACCGAATTTGAAAAGCACCAGCAAGCCATGTTTGAAACTCTGTAACTTAGTCAATACTTATCTGCTAAGTAGATCTAGAGCTTAACTTAAAGCCAATATAAAGAAGAATATGTCAAAAAAATCAGCTTATTCCAAGCTCATATGAGAGAATTATGGTTATTCAAAAAGAATTTTTTTTGCACAAACTAACAATAATAACCCTTGTTTAGGGCAATGTAGCTCAGCCAATACTTATCCAATTAAGTAGATTCTAGATCCTAAATTGTAGACAAGACATAAGAATATGCATAAAAACATTAGCTTATTCTGAGATCGGATGAAAGAGTTATGATTGTTCAAAGATGACGAAAAATTCTGCACAAACTAAAATCGCTAAAAACAATGATAACCTCCCATGTTGAGCCTAACCAATGGTACCATACCGAAATTACCGAGAACGGATTTTTAAGATTTGGATGAGACAAATATCAAACTGACTTACCTTATACGATATCAGTATCGATACCCGTTCGGTTTGGTACCAATGATACTTTTGTTCACCCCTAACATAGAGGGTGCTTTGAATAGGATGCTCAAGTATGGAATGATGTCGTATACAAGATATGACTTTTATATGTCAGAATTTAAAAATAACAATAATCAAGTACACTATGTGGTCACTTGATAAAGACGATGAAATCATTAGAATTTACATAATGTTTTTATTTCTTTCATTTCTTTTACATTCCAACTATTTATTAATATGCATACATAGATGAAGTACATTATTTTCCAACACCCTTCGCATAGGAAACAATATATCATGATCAGGTCGTTACCGTCTAGGAAAGTTGTTGCATTTTATCTTTTATGTAAACGAATTATAATTTGGATTCACAATGTCACCTCTTCTTTTTATCTTTTACGTTTCAAACACTAATATTTAACCATAAAATCCAAAGACTTGACCTTATTATTAAATTGCAATATCAGACGCGAGTAGAATCAGAAATTACATCTAGACCTAAAGAATTCCATCCCAAGGCTACGAGATTTTTAAACCCCACTGATCGAAGCCAAGAACCATATTTTCTTTTAGAACCACTATATAATGACAGAATACGATTTTTCAATACTCATCAAAATCCCTAGAAACCATAAACCGATATAATTTACTCATTTTAGACCCATGTTTATTAGCCCATATAAACCATTTTAACCTCATTGGAAGATCAAATAGATCTCCATCCCAAATAAATGTATTAAAAACACTATTTTGACAATGGGAAGATGTAGATTTCTCACTAATCTCATGTACCTCATTAAAATCACCAAAAACAATCAACAATTTCAAAAAGCGATTTCCCTCCACTGTTACAAAAAATAATATCGCGAAAAATCTTTTCTTTAGAAATTAACATCGAGTTCCATATGGAAATATTGCACCCAATTTCACTGCAACATACGAGTCTCTTGAATAGCATTAGGCAATGTGTAGTCTTTCCACATTTCATGCATTGGTTTAAACGTTTCAAAGCTGTAACAAAATATAAACAATAAACTTTCAAAAAAATCTTATTAATCCTTAAATGGGAAATCTAATGGATGCATTGTGTGGCCCTTCTTGGAATCTAAAACTAAGATGGCTTTCTTCAAGCTAAAGCTAAATCCTTTTTTTTTTTTTTCATTTTTCATTTTTTATTCCATTCCATCATAGAGAGAGGAAAAAGAAAACTCACTTGTGAAGGTCTTGAGGCAAATCCAATGATCCGTATTTCTTGTGTTGTTTCATTGACATGTGTTTTTTGATCGTTTTGAGTGGCTTTGTAAAGCTTTTTTAAGTGTAATGTTGCCAGATATTTTGCTATTTTTTACTATATTATCAAGATAGAGACAGTTGTCAATTTTCATTCTTCTAGATCCCTGAATGTAATTTTGGGCAGAATCACCTCTCTCTAGAACTTCATGCAAAATCTTGTCCACCACATTTACCTACACTTATCTTGTTTAGTAGTTGTACTTTCAATATGAACAAAACACTTATCTTGTTTAGTAGTTTGGCCTAAGAAAGAATATTTGCCTACAAATACCAAAAGTATTATCAACTGCAAAGACTCCAATATAGCATGATCCTTTTTTGCTAATAACTAACATGACTTACCACAGAAAATGAAACTAACCCTTTTTTCATCTAAAATAAACAAATTTTTATCTCAATAACCTTTCAAGTGATTTATTAACATGCAAGAAAATGATATTTTGAACTTGTAATTGTTAAGCAATTACGATAATTACAGACGCATCAATCTTTTAAGTGATTTATTAACACGCATGTAATCAAAATATTCGGGCATGTAAATATCCAGACTTCATCAATGCCATTGTAAAAATCTTGCACACATAAAGAACATTTTTTTTTTTTTAATTTAAATTAGAGTAAATAGTTGCTTGTTTCCACAATAAATTGGTACCTTGGTTTATGCCACCATAATCAACGCCTTTTTTCAATAAATTGATATCAAAACATGAAAAAGCAAACATGAAGCAAAATTAAATATAATAAAACAATGTAAATCAAGATGGGTTAGCTCAATAACCTTTTTTGGACATGGTGTTTGCAGCAGATTTAGACTTCAAATCAGCAGAACTTTCATGAAATTTTGTTTTGCTTAATTTTACTTTATTTTGTAACTTAATGTAAAGATATATTATATAAATTACAGAAATAGTAAAATTTCATTTTATTGATTGAAGTTCCATCTTCAATTTGGCTGCTTGTTCCTTGTTTCCTTCTTTCTCATACCCATTAATAAAAGCAGAATAAATTCCCGAATTCGGTTCATATCCTCTTCCCACCATTTCTGCTTGAAGCTTCATACCTTCATCCATCCTCCCCTCATTGCACAAACCCTTTATCAAAAGCTCATAACTTTCACCCTTCATAACCACATTGTTTCTCTTCATTGCAAATCTTGAAACCTTCAATGCTTCTGAAACCTTATTCTTCTCACAAAGTTCCTTAATCAACACATCAATGGTAGACCCCAATGGTGTAAACTCTTTCCTACACATATCCTTATACAAAAGCATTGCAGAATCAACATCCCCAGTTTTACAATACCCTGTTATCAAATGCTCATAAGTGACACAAGTACTTTCTTCTCCATCCAATCCCATTTCTTTGAAGAATTCTTCAGCTTTATCAACCTCTCCAGCTTCACAAAGGCCACCGATTATGGTGTTATAAGCCATGGCATCATGTTTTAAACCCTTGTTTCTCATTTCTTCCCACACTCTCATGGCTTCCTCCATTCTTCCATTATCACAATAAGCCGCCATTAAAATGTTGTAACTGTATGCACTGGGTAAGCACTTGTTCACAATCATATCACTCCACAATTGTTCTAAGTTCTCAATTAAACCGTCTTTATAGAAAGAATGCATAATTATGTTATAAGTATGTACATTAGGAACAACGATTTTGACACCAAGTTTTTGATCCCCAAATTGGCGAGTGGATCCGAGAAGTTCGTTGTAAACTTCATATCCAGCAATGCTCCCGTGGTGTTTAGAAACTGACATGATTAAAGAATTACAAGTGCTAATCATTGGGGATATACCTTTAGTGCGCAACATCCGGACAATCTCGATAGCCTGATTGATTCGTTTGGATTGAAGGCATGCTTTGATCAGTAAATCAAACACGAAAGGTGCAGAATCACACGTTCTGTAAGTCGTAATCAAAGTTTCGAAGATCAAAGGTGGAGTCCTTAAAGGCGAATCGGTATTAGCATCAGGAAATTTACGAAGCGCGGATTTAATCAGAGCTAGGGCATGGGATTTTTGGCGGGAACGAGCGAGGGTGTGGATGATTGTGGCGTAGGATAAGAGGGAGTGGTGGCACATGGAGTGTTGGATGGAGAAGAGGAAGAAACGGAGAGCTAAGTGAGGAGTGTTACGTAGTTGAATGGTGATTTGGGAAAATTGGGAAGGATCGAAACCGGATGGGAAGAGCGTACGAAGGTGGGTCCATCGGGATTTGGAACGATGGTGTTTGAGGACGGAGACGGCGGTGGCGACTGCAGTTTCATTGTCGGATGGTGGCTGTGAAGAGGCAGAGCAAAAGCGGAGGGTAGGGGTTGGGTTCAAGAAGATGGGGCGTTTGGATACTGTATAAAACAACGCCATTAATGGAGGAGGATTTGAAATTTGAAGCTTGTTCCAGCCTCCCCCGACTGCTTAAAAGAAAGAGGGTAATATAGTAATCTTCAAAAATCCCTCTTGAACTTGATTCCGATTTCCTGCCAAATGTTATGTCAGGTTTACTGATAATTTTCCAAAATTACCATTTTGACCAGTTATATCCAGTCAAAATGGTTAATTTGAACAAAAAAATCTGAAAAATTTATGGTTGAATGAAAAAAATAAGATAAAAAGGTTAAATTGAGTTGCAAAATTGCCATAATGTTTCTGTAATAGTACAGTACCTTAGGTGAACTTAAACTTCATGCAATCTTTTTAAATTTGCTTTTAACATTTGTAGTTCATCAGAATGATATGGTTAAAATTTGCTTTTATTACTTTCTACTGCATAAATTAACATGAAAAGTCAACATGTTAAAACCAAATTTTAACATGGGTAAAGGAGGTTAAATTTGCTGTATACATCCATACTTTTAAGTTTTAAACCGTGGATGTCTTTGTATTTGCTATCTCATCTCATCGTCTTCTGTGGTTTTAACTTTTACGAGTTCTTTCTAATTTTCTTTAATTTTTGGTATTTAGTACTTTTATGTGTTAGTGAAACATGTTTAAGGCATTATCGAAAAGAAAGGAGGCATACAGATCGAAATTTTTTATGATATCAAGACTAAACAAGAACCAAAATTCACACGAAATTAGTTGGGTTCAAGACCATGTTATGATCAATCAAGAAGATTGAGCTTATTACTAAATGGGTATGGAGCTAATGTTATGATCAATCGAGGGCCATTTAGCTTATGAGTTAGAGCAAGGTGTGTAGAAAATGGATGGATAGAGCACGTTCGGCCATAATAAACAATAAATGAAAGCAATTCAAAAACACAAGTCACATATCCACAGTTGAATAGAGCACGCTCGGCCATAATAAACTCATAAACATGTTCGAAGTGGCGTAATGCGGGAAAAACAAATTTGAAGGTAAAGGGGAATGAGAGGAAAGAATTGAGAAAATTACAAGAAAGAGGGAAGGCGGCGAGCATCAATCAAAACACGGGAGGAGCAACGGACAGTGACAGATGGCGGAGGAGCAAGGAAGGCGGTCGTCTCTCAAGGAAGCAATGGCTATGGGGTCGCCAAAATCGACATGTGGCTGTGTTAGGTTTTCAAAACAACGGGGAAAAGTAAAGACGTAACCATTTATTTTATTTATTATTTTCTTTTTCCGGTTCTCCATTATCTTATTTATTCGAATTTTTTTTTCCGGTTTTCTTTATACCAGAGAATAAAAAAGCTAAATAAATGTTTTTTTATGTATAAGTGTGTAGCTTTTTTTTTTAACATATATGGTCATTCTTTTTCATGTTTTCATGTTCATAAAATACTATTACGACCGATTGTTATAGGTACAAACGGTTACCAACGTCATTAACAATTCCAATAAAATTCCGATCATCTCCACCGATAAAATTGATTTTTTTGCAAGCTCTTGACACATCATAAAACACATACTCTCTCTCTCTCTCTCTCTCTCTCTCTCTCTCTCTCTCCATTGGGTTTGTTCTTCATGAGGTATGCTCTACTTTCCTTTCAATCTCGAATATGGATTTGTTTTCAAAAGTTTAGAAAAGCTCACAACTCTTTCTCTTCTTTTATTTCAATCTCAAGAGTAGAGCAAACCCCGACCTTAAAAAATTCAACCGTTGTAGTGCTCTTTGAAACCCTAGCACAATTTCAGTATCCACCAACGAGCTCTTGAAATGCTAAGAAAACAATGATTTTAATTGTGGATTTTATATTTGTGTTCCGGCATAATCTGTGTGTTCTTTGTGCAAGAAATTAAGCTTTAAGGGTACAAAACCTACAAATCATTGTGGGTGTGTGTGTGTGTTCTTGTGTTACAAATCTAGACAATCGTAGTGTGTGTTATTGTGGAATCGATGTATATGTTTGTTCTTGTGCAAATCGATGTGTGTGTATGTGTGTGTGTTCCTATACAGATTGATGTGTGTATATGTGTTTTTTTATAGAATCGATGTGTGTTAAAGCTATAAATATTGTCAAATGTGTGTTTTGTCATGGATTGAAACCCATAAATCCTGTCAAAATTCAAGATTGTGTGTTCTTGAGTTATTGAGAAAAATTATGTATCGACAAACTAAACCTATAGTAGTCGATCATAATGTTATTTTTAAACATGGAAAACAAGTTTAATAATCATATGCGTACAACATAATAATAATAAATGACTAAATATGTAAAAAACTAAAATATATTACCATTATAAATCTTTAACCATTTTCAGTATCAAAGAAACAAGGAAATAAAATCAATTACTATATTTCTTATATCTCATTTCTTTTATGTACCAAAACCATTCTTTTTAATTGCTTTTGTCTCATATCCATATGTTCTATATGTAGTGTGATAGTCGTTGTCGTTGGATACCACTTATTTAATTTACTGTAAACAAAATCATTTATATATATGTAGTGCGTTGGTCGTTGTCATTGATGAACCCAATTACCTACCTATTAGGACTACGATATGAATTAATGAACGTCTCCCCATAAACCGTAATGACCTTCAAGGAGTTCTTACTTGTAAGGAAGATTGGAAATTAAAAAGGCATGAGAAATCTAATAGGAGCATATCGTACATTGCATTAAAAAAATCGTCCAAAAGTGTTGTATTCAAGTTATTGAGGTGTATGTCCAGAAAATAATGTAATATCTTGTTAGTGATTTCTATCACTAACATTACATAAGTGTAATGTGATTGATTTTGTTGATCTATGTTACCTTGATAAATATTAAACAAGTTAGGGTGTGTCTGCAGTGCACATTTGTTTAAGTTTGTATTGGTTGAAAGTACATTGCTATTTAGGGGCGAAGCTGTAACGACCCAAAAATCAAGACTAAAAATTTCTTTTAAAACATTACTAAAACCATATTTACAAAACTGTATCATAAATCATAACATAATTTTTAGAGTATTAATTCAAAACATAATCTCATTATCAGAGTCAAACATTCCCAGGCTAACTGACTATGGTGTGTGCACTGATCTCTTCCCGAGCTCCTCTTTTGAAAAATGAGTACCTGAAACCAAAACTGAAAACCATAAGCACGAAGCTTAGTGAGCTCCCCCAATCTACCACATACCATGCAATAACATATAAAGCACATACTGGGCCTTGCCCACTGCATCGGACCGAGGTCCGGACTAACTGGGGCCTTGCCCCTGCATCGAACCGAAGTCCGGAACTGACTGGGACCTTGTCCCCTGCATCGGACCGAAGTCCGGACTAACTGGGGCCTTGCCCCCTGCATCGGACCGAAATCCGGAAACTGACTAGGACCTTGTCCCCTGCATCGGACCGAAGTACAGACTAACTGACTGGGACCTTGTCCCCTACATCGGACCAAAGTCCGGACTAACTGGGGCCTTGCCCCTGCATCGGATCGAAGTCCGGAACTAACTGAACATCACATAAAATAAACATATCAACTAGCATGAACACACATATACTGCATACTGCATCGGGCCGTAGCCCGGAACACATAACACATAAATCCGGTCTGAGCCACGAAGGCATCAAACATACTAACTACTGCATCAGATCAAAATCCGGAAACTACTGCTAGCCAAACGAGCCGGCATTGTGGCCTTAGACCCGTTCCTACTGGAAGGAAACTCACCTAAACTGCTGAGCTCCGCCGATAATCCTCTGGCTGCTGATCGACAATCCCCTGAGTCGCTGCTCCTCCAGCTCTCCGAGCTACCAATATCAATATGACACTTAGTCTGACAATCCTCTAAAAGTCAACAAGGTCAAATCTGGACAAAGTCAAAGTCCTGGTCAAAGTCAACCTTCCAGGTCAACCCTACTCGCCGAGTCCACCTAATGACTCGTCGAGTTCATATGCTCAGGGTCTTTCTATTCGCGTCTCGACTTGTCGAGTCAGTCCATGACTCGCCGAGTCCAACTATTTCCGAGTCCTGACCTGTCCAACTCGCTGAGTCTCCACCCGACTCACTGATTCGAATCTCAACACGAAGGGATTGGGGTTTCGCGACCTGACTCGCCGAGTCCACCAATAGACTCGCCGAGTCCAAGGCAATCTTCAACCAACTCGTCGAGTTGTTCTTCCAACTCGCCGAGTTCATGCTTAACTTCATCCGACTCGACGAGTTGTTCATCCCACTCGTCGAGTTCCTCCTCATCTTCATGCTACTCGCCGAGTCCACTCGAAGGACTCACCGAGTCCATTCAGATCTAAATACATGCAGAGGACTTTTGAGTCATGCATGGACTCCAAACTCGGAATAGGTCATAAACTTGTCCTAAAAGTCCCATAAATCTGAATTAGCAACTTCAGATCTGGGCTTCTAACTCGGATCTGGGCTTCTAACTCGCCAAGATACACATAAATCTGAATTAGCAACTTCAGATCTGGGCTTCTAACTCGGAATAGGTCATAAACTTGTCCTAAAAGTCCCAAATCCCAAGATAAAGGTTGATCTATATGCAAAAGAGGGAAGGTAGCGACTCATTACCTTCAAAAGCTCTGGCAGACCTCACAAACTCTGGATCTACTGCCAATTCTTGAATCCCCAATGTGTGCCTTCCTCATTCTTCCTTCAAATCACCCAAATTGGCAAGAAAGCTTGATTGAGCAACAATGGAGGCTTAGGGTTTCTGGTTCTGGACTATAGGGCCACAAATGATCCCTAGGGAAGAGATTAAGATGCTTAAATAGGGTACCAAGTCCCGAAATTAGGGTTTCCCAACCCAGACCTGACTCGCCGAGTCCACTTGCCGACTCGCCGAGTCAGTCACTTGCTTTACACCCGGATCCCACTCCGACTCGCCGAGTTCCTCCCTGGACTCGACGAGTCAACCCTCTTTAACTTAGGGTTTTTCCTTTCCTTTCTTGACCTTTCTGATTTCGGGTGTTACAACTCTCCCCCACTTAAACTAAACTTCGTCCTCGAAGTTTGCTATGGCCAACTGTCCTGCGAACTGCCTCCAACTCTCTGTCTGGAAAAACTAACACCCTTTTGTCCATCACTCTAGCCACTCACAGTGCTGGTCACTACTGTTGGTACATACTGAATCCTTCTCTTTTCCATAATTTCCTCAACGTTACTTCCTCCGACTGAAAATCATGTTGCCCCTCATCCGCCTACCGGATGCACTAAGACTACCCAGTTCTAACTAATCTGCCGATATCTGAGTTACCGGACTCCTACCGGTCACTACACTCCATCGCAATCTCCTAGTCGCTCCCAGCGACTCCTGAAGATACTTCGACTATCTATAACTGTTCTATCCATTCTGCCATCCATACTGAATCGATGTTGCTGGAACCAGCCTACTTATCTCTCATTTGACTACTCAATTCCTACTAACTCGAGCCTTCCATCCTGAAAGAAAATGTAACGACCCAAATTTCACGTCCAAAAATTTCGTTTTAAAAACATTACTTTAGAAAACATTAATTGTAAAAAAAAACATTGTTTGATCAAACCATAACATAAAGTGAACCATGTCTAAAAATCAAGTCATACAATCATCATAATATCAGAGTATAAATCCCAGAGAATCTCGTGAGTGCGGAAATCCATGTGTGTGCATGATGTGCCGCTACCGCGCCGGCTCCTTCCCCTTCGACAAAGAGGTACCTGAAACCAAAACTAAAAACTGTAAGAACAAAGCTTAGTGAGTTCCCCCATAATACCCCATACCATGCAAACATATAACAACCAACGTTCAGCTAAGAGTTACGGGCCTTGCCCACACTCGGGAAGATACGGGCCCTGCCCACACTTCGCTAGCCGGGAGATACGGGCCTCGCCCACACTTGTGAAGATATGGTCCCTGCCCACACTTCGCTATCTGGGAGATACGGGCCTAGCCCACACTCCTACCTCGGAGAGATACGGGCCTTGCCCACACTCAACTGCTAACCCATAACATACAAGTATCACACAGACAACAAGTATAAGCAACTCTATCATATTAACACATATATCATACTTGACTAAACCCAGAGATACGGGCTCGGCCCACACTCTAGTACTAGCATCTCGTCTGCACGGGTCGGCCTTGGCGCCTTAGACCCGTTCCTACTGGAAAGGAAACTCACCTCGAAATAGGTTGTTGGTCTGTGTGGGAATTGGCTGTCTACTGCTGCTGCTGCTAACGTCCCTCGACTGTAATTCCCACAAAAACGATCAGTCAAACACGCTAGATGTTCTTAGGGTAAAATGACCCTTTTACCCCTCACCAAGTCAAAGACCAGGTCAAAGTCAACTTCCAGTTGACTGGACTCGCCGAGTCCAGAGAGCAACTCGCTGAGTCCATCTCTCATTGATCCGGTCCCACTCACCAGGTCCCTCTTTTACTCACTGAGCCACCCCTGACTCGCTATCCGGGACTTTGGGGCTGACTCGAGTACCAACTCGCCGAGTTCCTCGAGCAGGTCCTCTGCTTGCTTCCAATCCACACCAAAACACCCCATTCGAGGGTTTGGGGGTTTCGGGACTACGTTATACGGTTAATTCCGTGCACAGGTACGAAGAGTTGAGCCTTCAACGCCTAAACCCCTCGTGTTCTGTGGATGTTCATATTACTCGCCGAGTTCGAAGAACTACTCGGCGAGTTCCAGGCAATCTTCATAGGACTCGCTGAGTTTGTTCATCCAACTCGCCGAGTCGACGACCATCTTCATAAAACTCGCTGAGTTCCACCTTGGGACTCGCCGAGTCCTTCGACCCACTTCCTGAGTAGGCCAGATCTAGGACATGCAACACTTCCAGACCACAGATCCATGGTCCTAGGGTTCATTTACCACGTAAAGTTGTAAACTTTACGTGCATGCATGGCCCTATGAGCTCAAACATGCACTTCCAAGCTATACAAGAGGTCCTATGCTCATTGGGGACTTCCACTACCTCAACCACAGAGACTTTATGCTACTATGAAGTCCAAAAGGTCCACATCCGAAGTTCTTGCAGAACATTAGCCATAAACACATAGAGATTTAGGTTTTTAGGGCTTAAAACCTCTTTTCTTAGGGACAAAAGGGGACTAACGAGCTAAAGATCAAGTTAGGGTCTTTTCTACCTGAATAGAGGCCTTTCACAGAGTAGATTTCGGATCTCCTTCCCTTCTTGCCCTCTTCATTCTTCTCCTTCTTCTCCCAAGCCCCAAGTCACCTTCAAAATGTTAACAATCACCCACAAGGACACAAAGGAGGCCAGGGTTTCGTTCTACAGGTCTCTGGGAGTGCTAAGGGAAGTGGAGGCTGGGTTAGATCGATTAAATATGGTGCAAACACCCGGGTTAGGGTTTAAGTCCAAACAGGGTCTACTCGCCGAGTCCATCGGACCTACTCGCCGAGTAGACCGAGTAAATCCCGTGTCTAGTCCCGCTTCTACTCGGCGAGTCTGTCCCTCAACTCGCCGAGTCCAAGGATAATTATGCAAAATAAAGAGATTTAATAACCACGAATACATACCAGGAATCAGGTGCTACAAATCTCCCCCACTTATTTTAGACTTCGTCCTCGAATTCTGCTGCTCGATCCTGAAACAGCTCGGGATAATGCTCCATCATCTCGTCCACCGGCTCCCAAGTCCATTCCGAACCCTTGCGGTGCTGCCATTGCACCTTCACTAGCTCCACCCTCTTGTTCCTCAAATCCTTCGACTTCCTGTCGAGGATTGCGACTGGGCGCTCGATGTAATTCAGGCTGTCATCAACCTGAATATCCTCCAACGGCACTATCGCTGAATCGTCCACTAAGCACTTTCGCAGCTGAGAGACATGGAAAAGTGCTGTGGATCTGGCTGAGCTCGGCTGACAGATCCAACCTATACGCCACCTTGCCAACCCGGGCTACAACCCTGAACGGTCCGATGAACCTCGGGCCCAACTTGCCCCGCTTCCTGAATCGGATGACGCCTTTCCAAGGCGACACCTTCAGGAGAACCATATCCCCGACTCGAAACTCCAAGTCGGATCGACGCTTGTCGGCGTAACTTTTCTGCCGACTCTGAGCAGTCTGAAGCCTGCTCCGGACCTGCTGGATCCTCTCGGTCGTCTTGAGCACCACTTCGGTGCTCCCCATGACCCTCTGGCCAACTTCACCCCAGCATATTGGGGTCCTGCACCTTCGTCCGTACAACAACTCAAAAGGCGGACGATCAATACTCGCGTGGTAGCTGTTGTTGTAGGAGAACTCGGCCAGGGGAAGATAGGTATCCCAACTACCACCGAAGTCTAGCACGCACGCCCGTAGCATATCCTCCAGAGTTTGGATGGTCTGCTCGCTCTGCCCATCCGTCTGTGGGTGAAAGGCAGTGCTAAAATGCAGACGAGTGCCCAACTTGTCATGAAATCTCTTCCAAAATCTGGAAGTAAAACGCACATCTCTGTCCGAGATCACCGATACTGGCACCCCATGCTGTGCCACAATCTCCCTGATATAGATGTCGGCCAATTTCTCGGCCGATATGCTCTCCTGAATCGGAATAAAGTGAGCACTCTTGGTCAATCTATCCACGATGACCCAAATCGAATCCACTCCACGTGCGGTCCTGGGAAGCTTCGTGATAAAATCCATCGTGATATCTTCCCATTTCCACAGTGGAATATCCAACGGCTGCATCTTGTCATGCGGTTTCTGATGTTCGGCCTTGACCTTCCTGCAGGTCAAACACCGTTCGACGTACCATGCCACATCCCACTTCATGCAGGGCCACCAGTAATCCAGACGAAGATCCCTATACATCTTCGTCGCCCCGGGATGAATAGAGAATCGGGACTTGTGCGCCTCCTCCATCAAAGTCTGGCGCACACCCCCGTGATACGGCACCCATACCCTACGATGCAATGTCAATAATCCTCGGCTATCATAGTCAAAGGAGGAAACCTGACCCACCACACGCTCGCTCTTCCGATGTTCCTCCTTGATAGCCTCCTGTTGAGCCTCCCGAATTTTCTCCAACAGGGGAGTCACCACGGTCATCCTCAAGCAGACGTCCCTGATCGGCGCCGCCTTGCGGCTGAGCGCATCGGCCAACACATTGGCCTTCCCCGGGTGGTAAAGGATCTCGCAATCATAATCCTTCACCATATCCAACCACCGACGCTGCCTCATGTTCAGATTTGTCTGATCCATGAGGTACCTCAAACTCTTGTGGTCCGTGTAGATGGTACATCGAACCCCGTAGAGGTAATGTCGCCAAATCTTGAGGGCAAAAACCACCGCCCCCAACTCCAAATCATGCGTCGGGTAGTTCGCCTCGTGAGGCTTGAGCTGCCTCGAAGCGTAGGCAATAACATGCCCCCTCTGCATCAGTACCGCGCCCAACCCAAAAATGGATGCATCACAGTAAACCACAAAATCCTCCACGCCCTCTGGCAAGGCTAAGATTGGCGCCTCGCACAATCTCTGTCTCAGCGTCTCAAATGCAGCCTGCTGCTCGGGCCCCCACCGAAAGACCACGACTTTCTTCGTCAGCCGCGTCAGGGGCACGGCTATCTTGGAGAAATCCTGAATAAATCTCCGATAGTAGCCTGCCAATCCCAGGAAACTCCGAAACTCAGATGGAGAGTTCGGAACCTCCCATCTCATCACGGCCTCGACCTTGGCCGGATCGACTAGAATCCCGTTCTGGTTGACGAGGTGTCCAAGAAATTGCACCTCGCGCAACCAAAACTCACACTTGGAGAACTTGGCATACAAGCTCTCCCTCCTCAGGGTCTCTAAAACCTCTCTCAGATGCTCCTCGTGTTCCTCTCGAGTCTTGGAATAAACCAAGATATCATCGATAAAGACTATCACGGACCGATCCAGCATCGGTCTGCATACGCGGTTCATGTGGTCTATGAACGCGGCAAGAGCATTGGTGAGCCCAAACGGCATCACCACGAACTCATAATGGCCATAGCACGTCCGAAACGCGGTCTTCTGCATATCCTCCTCCCTGACCCTCATCTGATGATAACCCGAACGCAAATCAATCTTGGAGAACCAAGATGCTCCCTGAAGCTGGTCAAAAAGGTCATCAATCCTCGGAAGCGGGTAACGATTCTTCACCGTTACCTTGTTCAGCTCCCGATAATCTATACACATCCGATGCGACTCGTCCTTCTTCTTCACAAACAGAATCGGGGCTCCCCAGGGTGAACTGCTCGGACGAATAAACCCCTTGTCTAGCAGCTCCTGCAGCTGCGTAGACAATTCCTGCATCTCGGGAGGAGCCAACCGATACGGTGCCTTGGCTATCGGAGCCGCACCAGGAATAAGGTCAATCCTAAATTCGACCTGTCGCTCCGGAGGTATCCCAGGAAGCTCCTCTGGGAAAACATCTGCAAAGTCTCGGACCACCGGAACCTCGCTCACTGTCGCCTTTCCCGCCTCCCGGGTATCCATCACATACGCGACATATCCTGCGCATCCCTGCTGAAGGTAGCGCCTAGCCCTCCCTGCTGAACATACAGCGGGTCCATACTGGGGCCTCTCGCCATGAATCACTAACTCTCCCCCGCTTGGGGTCCTGACCCGCACTAGCTGTTGCGCGCAATCTATCACAGCCCCATTAGGGCTCAGCCAATCCATGCCTATAATCACCTTGTTCCCACGCAACGGTATGGGAACCAAATCTACCAAGTAGCGCTCCTCGAACAAACGCAGCACGCAATCTCGAAATACCATCGATGCTCGCACCGATCGATCATCAGCAATCTCCACCTCCAAAGGGCAATCTAACTCGCCTGATGGCTCATGAAACTTCTTGCTAAGCGCAAGGGAAACGAATGATCGGGATGCACCCGAATCAAATAACACCTGAACTGGGAGGCCGTTCACATGGAACGATCCTAATGCATACATATACATACAGAGCACATATCAATAACATGACATCATAAAAATAAGATAGAGGGAAAGAATCATACCCGTCACCACATCGGGTGCGGCGCGTGCCTCCTCGGTAGTCAGCTGGAATGCTCGACTCCTCACCACTGGAGCCTCTGCCTTGCCCTGCCGGCCATCCGTGATCCACAGGGTCGCTGGAGCTGGCGCCTTCACCGGCGCTGAAACTATCAACTGGGGGCAATTGGCCTTCTTGTGGCCCCTCTGGTTGCAGTGAAAACACAACAACTCTGATGTATGAATAGTTGAAACTGGAGTAGTACAATCCCTGCTAAAGTGCCCTGCCTTGCCACACTTGTAGCAACCTACTGATCCCATCCTACATGCCCCCACATGCGTCCTGCCGCATTTCCCGCAGCGGCTCGGTCCTGACTGGCCTCTCGGCCTACTATTTGATCCATTGGGCTTCTTCCCCGAAGCCCCTGCTGCCTGACCCTCCTCTAACTTCCGTTTCCGGATGTGCTCCAAATCTATCTCCCTCTCCCTTGCCCTGGCAATCATGGAATCCAGGGTAGGGCAAGCCGAAAAGCTAACGTGCTCCCGGATGTCAGCTCGTAGCATATCATGATAACGAGTCCTCCTCATGTCCTCATCACCAGCATATTGGGGCACCAATAAAGCCCTCCCCCGGAACTTGGCGGTGATCTCCGCCACAGTCTCCGTCGTCTGTCTCATGTCCAGAAACTCCCTGGCCAGCTGTTGAAGCTCGACAGCCGGCGCAAACTCTGCCCTGAACCTGGTCACAAAGTCCGTCCAGGTCATCGCCTCGATAGCTGAGGCTCCCAACGAGTCACCCACGGACTCCCACCAATCCCGGGCTCGGTCCCGTAAACATCCTGCTGCATACCTCACCTTCGACCCCTCGGGGCAGAAGCTAGTCAACTGGGCAGACTCGATGTCTGCAATCCATCGCCTGGCAGCAATGGGGTCCTTCACCCCATGGAAATCCGACGCACCACTTCCCCTGAAGTCCTTAAAGGACAATGTGCGAGATCCCGACTGGCCAGATGCTATGTCGCTCCTGAACGCCCTGAGGCGATCCTCCATCAACTCGATGATCCCTTCCTTGATCGACCCGAAGATAATGGGAGTCGACTCAAGAATACCCCTGGTGATCTCTGACGCGATGAACTCGCGTAGTCCCTCATCAATCGGCTCGGAACCTAATCCCGAACCTGACTCCTCTCCTGAACCGCCATCTACCGGCCTCGATCGAAGTACCACCATTCTGCAATACATAAATGACAATCATTAGTGATACTGACACTCCTTGAGGGATCCTATCTACCACAAGTTCCCTGGTCTCATCTTGGCCTCCCTTCGTTCGGGTACGGATCCTCTGCTTTCAGTAGTACGGGCCCATACTATCTTCCACATCTATCCGTACCTTCTCCAAGGTATGCCTTGACTCCACCAGATCCCTTCCACTATTGCCAATCACTGCTATACTCATCCTAGGCTTGCCCTAGGGAAATCTCTAATTCCACTATAGCCAGTCCTTAGTTGTTGCAGGCCTCCTTGTAATGCCAATTAGCCATTACCCGAATACCATCACATGTGACAAGGCTCAGATAATCCTTCGAGTACCCGACTCGTCCCTACAACGGTTGGACTCAAACAAGAGCTGCGCAGTAGGATCAAATCTGGCACTCTAAGATTATTCAACCCTGATCACATGTGACGTGACGCATTCGCCTAATGGCTAACTCCCATTATTTAGAGTCCCACGTAGCACAAAGCAAGCAACATTCAGATAAGGGTAACAAGCTCAATCAACTCTATCTGCTTTCAGGAACTGAGCTAGCATAAAGTGCTAAGCTCATACTACCAGGCATAACCTAATCAGGCTATCCTACTTACTGTCTACTCAACAACTAGCATGCAATTTCTCATATAACTGAAACACAAAAGCAGGCACATAAGGCATCACTCCTAGATCCTCAGTCTTATTCTAGCATGTTGTTCTACAAAAGCTGATAAACACAACATAAACTTGTATGGGTACTTTGGGGAATACTTACTTGAGCTCGGCCGGTTGCGCACATCACACACTTCGTTCTTTCTCAAAACTCTTTTCTCAATTTTAGAAAACATTTTCTTTTGGAAAATCTTTTAATCCCTCGATTTGAGTTCAGACACTCCCGAAGGTGTGTCCGAATCCCTCAAACCAGGGCTCTGATACCAACTTGTAACGACCCAAATTTCACGTCCAAAAATTTTGTTTTAAAAACATTACTTTAGAAAACATTAATTGTTAAAAAAAACATTGTTTGATCAAACCATAACATAAAGTGAACCATGTCTAAAAATCAAGTCATACAATCATCATAATATCAGAGTATAAATCCCAGAGAATCTCGTGAGTGCGGAAATCCATGTGTGTGCATGATGTGCCGCTACCGCGCCGGCTCCTTCCCCTTCGACGAAGAGGTACCTGAAACCAAAACTAAAAACTGTAAGCACAAAGCTTAGTGAGTTCCCCCATAATACCCCATACCATGCAAACATATAACAACCAACGTTCAGCTAAGAGTTACGGGCCTCGCCCACACTTGTGAAGATACGGGCCCTGCCCACACTTCGTTATCTGGGAGATACGGGCCTAGCCCACACTCCTACCTCGGAGAGATACGGGCCCTGCCCACACTCAACTGCTAACCCATAACATACAAGTATCACACAGACAACAAGTATAAGCAACTCTATCATATTAACACATATATCATACTTGACTAAACCCAAAGATACGGGCTCGGCCCACACTCTAGTACTAGCATCTCGTCTGCACGGGTCGGCCTTGGCGCCTTAGACCCGTTCCTACTGGAAAGGAAACTCACCTCGAAATAGGCTGTTGGTCTGTGTGGGAATTGGCTGTCTACTGCTGCTGCTGCTGCTAACGTCCCTCGACTGTAATTCCCACAAAAACGATCAGTCAAACACGCTAGATGTTCTTAGGGTAAAATGACCCTTTTACCCCTCACCAAGTAAAAGACCAGGTCAAATTCAACTTCCAGTTGACTGGACTCGCCGAGTCCAGAGAGCAACTCGCTGAGTCCATCTCTCACTGATCCGGTCCCACTCACCAGGTCCCTCTTTTACTCACTGAGCCACCCCTGACTCGCTATCCGGGACTTTGGGGCCGACTCGAGTACCAACTCGCCGAGTCCTCCGAGCAACTCGCCGAGTTCCTAGAGCAGGTCCTCTGCTTGCTTCCAATCCACACCAAAACACCCCATTCGAGGGTTTGGGGGTTTCGGGACTACGTTATACGGTTAATTCCGTGCACAGGTACGAAGAGTTGAGCCTTCAACGCCTAAACCCCTCGTGTTCTGTGGATGTTCATATTACTCGTCGAGTTCCAGGCAATCTTCATAGGACTCGCTGAGTTTGTTCATCCAACTCGCCGAGTCGACGACCATCTTCATAGAACTCGCCGAGTTCCACCTTGGGACTCGCCGAGTCCTTCGACCCACTTCCTGAGTAGGCCAGATCTAGGACATGCAACACTTCCAGACCACAGATCCATGGTCCTAGGGTTCATTTACCACGTAAAGTTGTAAACTTTACGTGCATGCATGGCCCTATGAGCTCAAACATGCACTTCCAAGCTATACAAGAGGTCCTATGCTCATTGGGGACTTCCACTACCTCAACCACAGAGACTTTATGCTACTATGAAGTCCAAAAGGTCCACATCCGAAGTTCTTGCAGAACATTAGCCATAAACACATAGAGATTTAGGTTTTTAGGGCTTAAAACCTCTTTTCTTAGGGACAAAAGGGGACTAACGAGCTAAAGATCAAGTTAGGGTCTTTTCTACCTGAATAGAGGCCTTTCACAGAGTAGATTTCGGATCTCCTTCCCTTCTTGCACTCTTCAATCTTCTCCTTCTTCTCCCAAGCCCCAAGTCACCTTCAAAATGTTAACAATCACCCACAAGGACACAAAGGAGGCCAGGGTTTCGTTCTACAGGTCTCTGGGAGTGCTAAGGGAAGTGGAGGCTGGGTTAGATCGATTAAATATGGTGCAAACACCCGGGTTAGGGTTTAAGTCCAAACAGGGTCTACTCGTCGACTCCATCGGACCTACTCGCCGAGTAGACCGAGTAAATCCCGTGTCTAGTCCCGCTTCTACTCGGCGAGTCTGTCCCTCAACTCGCCGAGTCCAAGGCTAATTATGCAAAATAAAGAGATTTAATAACCACGAATACATACCAGGAATCAGGTGCTACAGAAAAGCTACCAGCCTAGCTATCCTGACAGATCACTTATACTTGGCAGAAGGCTCAACTGATCCTGCTGAGAGGGACTTGCCATTTCCAAATCAACCAACTATACCGTCAGCACTTGCATTCCAACACAAATACTAATATTGTCCAAAACCCTGAAACTATCCAAACACTGAACTGCCTGCAATACTGAACATGTTTGAAACTCTAAACTGCCTGAAACACTGAACTGACTGAAACACTGAGCTGCCTGAAACACTGAACTGCCTGATACACTGAACTGACTGAAACACTGAGTTCCAACTCAACTGTGGAGTCAAAGGACTCCTTACTTAGTCGCTCCCACGACTTCTGAACGAAATCTTTTTCTGGAACTAGTTTCCACTAGTTATCCTGTCACTGTGGCTCTAACAACCTCCTGATCCACCGATCAGGTCCTTACGTCACATCCTGACATCATCAATTCCATGACTAACAATATTATGGCTCCCAGACTGACGGTAGCCCTTACCATACCCGAACCCCAACAGTCCACTACTACTCTGATCTCATAACTGAGGTGACGATCTACTGACAAATCGTCGACCTTACCATAACTGAAATACTTGGAAATCCGAAATCTAACCCGTGGATTCCCATATCCTCACTACTGCACCCGAACTGGTGGGTACTACTGCTTTCCCGCGTCCAACACGCACTCATGCTACCTACTAATCTGATAAAGGCTGCGGCTACGCTCGCGGACTTACAACTCTCTAATACTATCTGGCTGCTAGTGAATGCTACGGCTACCCCCGCAGACTTACAACACCACTACTACTACCTGACTGCTAGTGAATGCTACGGCTACCCCCGCAGACTTACAACACTACTACTACTACCTCACTGCTAGTGAATGCTACGGCTACCCCCGCAGACTTACAACACTACTACTACTATCTGACTGCTAGTGAATGCTACGGCTACCCCCGCAGACTTACAACACTACTACTACTATCCCGAGGACATCCTGACTATCCCTGGTCTCGCTAGTGATTCCTCATCCTGATTTCTCAAAACCAGCCCTCAGTCTTTGAATACTGCATCATCCTCGACATCTTATATCCTTAATATACTTAGCGCTTCGTCGAGGAACTCTTCGACTTGGTTCCCAAACCAACCGTCCACTAATCCGAATACAAGAAGCTATTGTTGGGAAGTTTCCAAACTCCCAACTCCTGAATCTACACAATCCTGCATGTTGACTCTATCACTGGCTACTAATACGAAAACATCTCTTGCTAACTGTTCTCAGGATCCTCATTCCGATTCACTTGAGCCCCTATAGGTGGTCCTCCAATCCAGGATTCTCAACCAACTTCTAACCATCTCGATTGCATGAACTAACTGTTGGGAAGGTCCTCGAACTCCCAATTCTGAACTTCTCGATCCATCGATCACTGTGCTACTATCATTTCCTCTCAGAGGCCGTGCACTCATTCTGAGTCTACGTGGCTCTTATCCTTGTATACTCGGAGGGTTCTCCCCCACTTGGATTCGGCTAGATCCTTACTGCTCACTGGTCGAAAGGGTTTCCAACCTTCCTTCCATTAAAAGGGCGATATGTTGTCCGCCGACGCTTACCCTTGCCAGCGCTCCAACTAACTCTTACCAGATCCGCACCCTTCTTGCTATCTGACTGAGCACCCTTCGATCCTTAACTGTATTTGCTTTAGGGACTACATCCCGAGAATCTGCGTTTGGGGTGCACATCCCCAATCCACTTCCTTACTGAACGCTAGCTACTCCACTAAAAACTCTGGGTTATCACTACTGAAAATATAACTGATCATTACCCAACTAACGCCTTCCACAAGTAGTAGGGCACTACTGCATCTTACACATACATGCTACAGTTACTGTATCCGAAGTAACCTGATCTAGAGGGGACGACCTCCAATTCACCATTCTAATTCCAAGGTATGCAGATGGCATAAAACTTCGTCACAAGCAGGTAATATGATACCCCAACACTTAAGCTTATTGATAACAATGCAGCAACATAACAATAATATCACAAATAATAGATGACAGAAAAGCAAAAGATACATACCTCCATCACTCAGTGCTGCACAAATCCCTGCTGAAATCTACCGGAAGACTCAGCTCCAAGCCGTAGGCGCCCTTGCCTGGCCTTGATGTCCGTTGGTGGCTCTCAAAGTCCCAGGGACAGGAGCTGGCACCTGCCCTACTGTATACAAACTCGGACAGTGGGCCTTCTTGTGGCCCCTTTAACTGCAATGGAAACATAACAGATCAAGTCCCTGGGCGATGGTAACAACACAGTCTCTGCAAAAATGACCAATCTGACCGCACTTGAAACATCCAACATCGCCACCACTTCTATGCCTGCACACACCCATGTGCGTCCTTCCGTACTTCCCGCATCGACTGCGGCTCTGATAGTTCCTCGTCCTCAAATCCGAACCCTTGGGCCTCTTACCCGAACCTGAGGCTACCTGAGTCTCATCCGTTTTCCTCTTCCTTTCCGACTCCCTACCCGCCGACTGAATAACAACTGTCTGATCCTGGAGCCTCTCGATCAATCTATCAGTGATCCTCACGACCATATCGGGCAGATTCTCGTGAATGGCTCACGAAACTTCCTCAACTATCCAATCATGCAGAGGTCTCTCTTGGAGACAGGATGCCCTACTCCACTCCTGTCCCCTGATGGCAAAAACTAGAAATAGGATCTCCCTCCCTGATGGATCCCCGAACTCCAATAGAATCGGGATCTAGACGAGCCCCAATCTGTCCTGAAACTATCCCGGCCTTAAAGGCCTCAAGATGACTGTCTATGAGCTCCACAATGGCCTCTCTAACCGAACCGAAAATCACTGGAGTCTGATCAATGATGTTGCGCATGATCTCTGCGGAAATGAAATCCCTCATCTGATCATCAAGCTGCCCAACTCCAAAGCCCGAGCCAAATCCCTCCTCGACGCCTTAACTGCTAACTTGTAGCTCGCGCAATGTCACCATACTGAAAATATAACAATTCCTGATCAATTACACACTACTGCTGCGGAATCTCTCACACACTCTACTAGTTCCCTGGTTTTTGTCTTGGCCCCTCTTGAATCGAGTACGGATCCTCTGCTTTCAGTAGTACAGGCCCATACTACCTTCCACATCTATCCGTACTTTCCTCAAGAGTTACCTCAACTCCACCAAGTCCCCTTTACTCTTCTACTGATCTCTGCTACTCTCATCCTAGGCTCGCCCTAGGGAACCTCTGACTCTACCCAAACAGTCCTCAGCTACTGAAGGCCTCCTTGTAATGCCAATTAGCCACCACCTGAATACCATCACATGTGACGAGGCTCATATAATCCTTCAAGTAAAAGACTCGTGCCTACAACGGTTGGACTCAGACAAGAGCTGCGCAATAGGGCCAAATCCAACACTCTGAGATTATTCAACCCTGATCACATGTGGTGTGACGTATTCACCTAATGGCTAACTCCCATCACTCAAAGTCCCACAAAGCACAAAGCAAGTAGCATTCGGATAAAGGAACATACTCAGGAAAAACTATTCTCATAACAAGAAATTGTACTAGCATACAATGCTAAGCTCATACTATTAGGCATAACCTACACAGGCTATCCTACTACTGTTTACTCACTACTAGCATGAAATTCTTATCAAGCTGAAACACATAAAGCAGGCACATAAGGCATCATCCTAGATCCTTAGTCCTATTCTAGCATGTTGTTCTACTGAAGCTGAAACTGAAACTGAAACTGAAACTGAAACTGATACTGATAATCATAACATAACTTGTATGGGTAAATTGGGAGTACTTACTTAAGCTCGGCTGATTGCATGCACCACACCCTTTTCTCTTTTCAAAACTCTTTTCGCTTTTTCTAAAACTCTTTTCTTTATACTTTTTCTAAAATTGTTTTCTTTTCTCAAAATCCTTTTGTAACCATGGTTTTTCTTTTGAAAACTCTATACCACTTCCTTAGTTTGAGTTCAGACACACTCGGGAGTGCGCCCGAATCCCTCAAACCAAGGCTCTGATACCAACTTGTAACGACCCAAAAATCACGACTAAAAATTTCTTTTAAAACATTACTAAAACCATATTTACAAAACTGTATCATAAATCATAACGTAATTTTTAGAGTATTAATTCAAAACATAATCTCATTATCAGAGTCAAACATTCCCAGGCTAACTGACTATGGTGTGTGCACTGCAATCTTCCCAAGCTCCTCTTTTGAAAAATGAGTACCTGAAACCAAAACTGAAAACCGTAAGCGCGAAGCTTAGTGAGCTCCCCCAATCTACCACATACCATGCAATAACATATAAAGCACATACTATGCCTTGCCCACTGCACCGGACCGAGGTCCGGACTAACTGGGGCCTTGCCCCTGCATCGGACCGAAGTCCGGACTAACTGACTGGGACCTTGTCCCCTGCATCGGACCGAAGTCCGGACTAACTGGGGCCTTGCCCCCTGCATCGGACCGAAGTCCGGAACTAACTGAACATCACATAAAATAAACATATCAACTAGCATGAACACACATATACTGCATACTGCATCGGGCCGTAGCCCGGAACACATAACACATAAATCCGGTCTGAGCCACGAAGGCATCAAACATACTAACTACTGCATCAGATCAAAATCCGGAAACTACTGCTAGCTAAACGGGCCGACATTGTGGCCTTAGACCCGTTCCTACTGGAAGGAAACTCACCTAAACTGCTGAGCTCCGCCGATAATCCTCTGGCTGCTGATCGACAATCCCCTGAGTTGCTGCTCCTCCAGCTCTCTGAGCTACCAATATCAATATGACACTTAGTCTGACAGTCCTCTAAAAGTCAACAAGGTCAACTCTGGACAAAGTCAAAGTCCTGGTCAAAGTCAACCTTCCAGGTCAACCCTACTCGTCGAGTCCACCTAATGACTCGCCGAGTTCATATGCTCAGGGTCTTTCTATTCGCGACTCGACTCGCCGAGTCAGTCCATGACTCGCCGAGTCCAACTATTTCCGAGTCCTGACCTGTCCAACTCGCTGAGTCTCCACCCGAATCACTGATTCGAATCTCAACACGAAGGGATTGGGGTTTCGCGACCTGATCGCTGATTCCACTAATAGACTCGCCGAGTCCAAGGCAATCTTCAACCAACTCGTCGAGTTGTTCTTCCAACTCGCCGAGTTCATGCTTAACTTCATCCGACTCGACGAGTTGTCCATCCCACTCATCGAGTTCCTCCTCATCCTCATGCTACTCGCCGAGTCCACTCGAAGGACTCGCCGAGCCATTCAGATCTACATACATGCAGAGGACTTTTGAGTCATGCATGGACTCCAAACTGTAGATCCACTCTTCTAAAGCCTATTCCTTACGTAAAGTGGCAAACTTTACGTGTAGCTAACGAGATCTAGGCTCAAATCACTATAAACTAGGGTTTGAGACAAAGGGGCTCAACAATCAACCCATAGACTGATGCTTTATGATTCTCTAGGCCAAGATACACATAAATCTGAATTAGCAACTTCAGATCTGGGCTTCTAACTCGGAATAGGTCATAAACTTGTCCTAAAAGTCCCAAATCCCAAGATAAAGGTTGATCTATATGCAAAAGAGGGAAGGTAGCGACTCATTACCTTCAAAAGCTCTAGCAGACCTCACAAACTCTGGATCTACTGCCAATTCTTGAATCCCCAATGTGTGCCTTCCTCCTTCTTCCTTCAAATCACCCAAATTGGCAAGAAAGCTTGATTGAGCAACAATGGAGGCTTAGGGTTTCTGGTTCTGGACTATAGGGCCGCAAATGAGCCCTAGGGAAGAGATTAAGATGCTTAAATAGGGTACCAAGTCCCGAAATTAGGGTTTCCCAACCCAGACCTGACTCGCCGAGTCCACTTGCCGACTCGCCGAGTCGGTCACTTGCTTTACACCCGGATCCCGCTCCGACTCGCCGAGTTCCTCCCTGGACTCGACGAGTCAACCCTCTTTATCTTAGGGTTTTTCCTTTCCTTTCTTGACCTTTCTGATTTCGGGTGTTACAGAAGCCCTTAAACCGATAGGGCTCCAGGGGCAGTGCCCTTGGGAGCAGGGTCCAAGGGTTAGAGCCCCTGGTTGGGGTCGAGCCTAGTAAACA
Source organism: Lactuca serriola (assembly GCF_051521515.1). Classification (NCBI taxonomy): domain Eukaryota; kingdom Viridiplantae; phylum Streptophyta; class Magnoliopsida; order Asterales; family Asteraceae; genus Lactuca; species Lactuca serriola. Next base: position 46,280,600 of record NC_136408.1, on the reverse strand, counting down.
ATATTTCCAAATTTGTGGTTTAAACCCGATGTTGTGATCCTGTATTTGAACTCATTTTTAGTGGCAATTTTATGACAACTTATGGTGGTTGTGAAACTGTTTTATGACAATTTTATGATAGTTTTTCTTGTCAGTTTCCAGACAATGGTTATATGCCCTTTTTTTTATCATTATTCTGGTACACACAAGATCATATCATATTCTTCATTCTTGAACTTTGAGTTTTATTCGATTAAAGATTTTCAAGTGTACCCTTGAAATACTTTAATCTGAAAATGTTTTTCACAACTCTCATTGATCCAACATTATAATACCCCAATTTTCTAACAGATCTTATATTTGAGTTTTATTCGAAAACATTTGAGGAAAACTATGTGTTTGTTAGAACTAAAGAAAAGACGGTTTTGAATAGGTTATAATTGTTTCTTATATATAATGTTCGACCCATGTGTAACTCAGTAGTACCCTCATCATAATGTACTACTTTGGACATGTGACATAATGCGAGAAGATTTATGAAGGTGTGTTGAGAAGAGAAATTTGGAACATTATTAGAGAGTTGAAAATACCTAGACATATTATTTGCCTTTGATATTAACCGATCTCCCTTCTCTCTATTCTAATAAAAGAATAGTTTTATTCTCTTTTTGACATGTGTCATCTTATTAGACCTCCTAATTAATGCATATTTTAATATTCTTTTGCTACTAATTAATATTTGCCACTTGTTAACATATTGATTTTTCATTTCAAATTTGAAATTTGAAATTTGAAATTTTCCATTCTATCTACATTAAATTAATAACATTAAAATAAAATTTTTAATAAAATTAATACAAATTATAAAGTGATATAATTTCTCATATTTTATTAAATCAATGATTATAATTTTATATAACTAAGAAATCTCTTAATTAATAATTTATTTAAAATAATTTATTTAAAAATAATTGATTAATAACTTTGAGTTTTTACTATAAAAGTTTAATTAATTTTGTAACCATGTTACCCACGGGTTATAACCTAGTTACTTTAATACTTGTTTCTAAACATTTTGGAAGTTATTTTTCAAATACTTGGTGAACTTTGAGACTATTCTATACTAGTTTGAAGTAAAAGTTTTATTTTAAACTTAGCAAACAGTATTTCCAAAGTCCAAACAAGTTTTATGATGGGTGTTTTAAGCCATATATATATATATATATATATATATATATATATATATATATATATATATATATATATATATATATATATATAAACTACAAAGGTTCAAAAAACAAGCTTTATGACGGGCTGAATCCATAAATCTACAATCCAACAAGTTGTGTTACCACATGTTCCATATCGAAAAGGACCTTTATTTAGTAACAATTCAATCCAAACAATACATACTATTGAAATTTCAAGGTAGCAACATTTAATAAGATTGATTGGAGATTGAAAGAACAAAAGATATCTAATTACATCGTATATAAGCTTCCAAAAATCAAGTAATAGGACTAATTTTGTATACCCACGGTTACAAATACTATGAGCTCAAAATCAACCAAATTATTAGTAATAAAATACATAGCGATAGAAAGAGAAGACCCAAACCATTTTTTCCATGTTTAGATTAGCTATGAACTAATTGAATAAATGTGTAGAGGAAGCTTGCCACAATCGTTTAAGATCCACTACCACAAATGTAAAAATCATACGACTAAGTTAATCGATCATTTGGCTTCATGGATTCAAGTGGCAGGTCTTGTGGCCACTTAGACAAGAACGACTATGACTTAATCGCCATTTATCCGTATCACACTTCTCACTTTCAAGGTCTCTATCTCACCAAACCAATTCCCCATGCCAAATTTTTAGTTTCTAGTTTCTAAGTGGGAATCAATTAGGAAAAGTATATGAAACACCTACCTATCCATCACCTTTCTGCCTACGACCTTAAGTATTTCAAAATGTGAATTGATGTGGAAGGAAACAAAAATAGCTTAGAAAATCGAAGTTGAGGGTTGTAAGTATTTATAAGTGTACCCGTCCCAACTCCACCATCATCCCTTGTTACAACAAAACTGGTTATCCCAACCTCACCCTTTGCAACCCCTTTCATTACATGTGACAACCACCATATCAATGATGTTTTTTTTACAAGTTACTTTCATATTAGTAATAGTTCAGGGTTTGGAATCAAGTAGCACCTTCACATATGTATAATAAAAAAAGAAATATAAAATATGGATTATGGGCAAAATGGTAATTTTAGTAGGAGTTAATGGTTCAAACTTCACTTTATAAGATGTAAAAAGAAGGGACCAAATTATAAAGTAAACATCTAGAATGGTTGACCTATATTATTATGACTCAAAATTATTGTCACTTCAACTAATTAAATGGCATCTTAATGATCAACATGTTTGAATAGTTTTTCTTTTTAATAATTTAACTAAGTTATCTTCATCTATCTAGATTATTTGATAAGACCCCTCAATTATTATTTTTTAAACACTTTCATATATTAATAAAAAAAATATCAGTAGGCATTCATATTTAAATACAACTATAGTGGGTCTTTATTTTATATCATAAAATTGTTAAAATTATTATGTCATAGTAATAAAAAGACAATGAAAACATTGTATAATCGTTATAAATCTTATATTTGTTAATGAAATGTCATCAAATATTTAATAAAATTAATTAATCAGTAAAAAATACCAAAAGTTTGAAACTAGAATATAATTAAGGGGGTAAAATGTAATATGATTAAATAATCAATTTTTGATGTACAAAACATAAAAGTATATATTGATAACACGATATATATTAAGTGATCAATGGAGAAAAAACATATGCTCTCTAATGGCATTGAATTGTGACAAGTGGTAAACAAATAATATTAAGGCTCTTGGGTATACTATTAACACGACCGAATTAACGTTAATATAGACATGTCACAATGTCGTAAACACTTCTATGGTGTGGAAGGGTATGGCCTCAACCATAGGGTGTCACACCATTAAGGGGCAACACAAAAATATCCCAATAAAAGATAATAGGATAATTTTTTATTAAAAAAAGTACGATTTCATTAAATAGGACAAACTAGCACAAAAGTCTTACATTTTAAAGTTGATCTCTTCGCTACCCATTTATCAAAAGTACTTCATCACTCTTTCCATCTTAAGATTCATAAATGCTTCTTTTTCTACACTAAACATTGTTCATAAAATCATAACTCATTTTATTACATAAGTAGGTCTTAAAAAGTTTCATTATGGAAAAACATCTTTAAACGTTTGTGGTTGCAAGAGGTAAAACTAAAATCAACTTTAATAACCTATAAACCAACAAAAAAGAATGATGTCCCACGATTTTCACCATCAAATGAGAAAGGTTCACACGTAAGAAAATGTTACCATTAATATAAAATCTTTGACAAAAAAAGACACATCTTAAATAAAATTTTATATTGTCGTATTTTATGTATATAATTTAATGGGGATTTGGTTATATCGTAAATTGCATATTTGAATACATAATAATAATTTAAGAAAAAAAGAACAAGTTGGTACTCTAGCCTTATTGCACTGAATTAAACAAATTTGATATTATTACTATATATCATTAAACTAACAAAGGGAAATTGCCGAATGGGCCTTGTGGCTAATTATCTCTTCTAGTAATTACATGTTGTAATTCCAGGATTCATTAGAAAAAAAGAAGTCTAATATTTTTAACTCGTGTGGAAAGAAAATGACAATATGTTAGTTCCGCTACTGGTTGTGGTTGTATGAGGATTGTCGGTTACTCGTCTAACTATTAAAAAAAAACCTCCAATAAAATATGTTCTACTAAAGACCATTTTTAAAGAAAGAGAAATCATATATTCTTCACTTTTTATTACGCCTTGACATATTTAATAAAATTAATAATTTTTTTTACATTACAATGAATCGAAAAATAGATAGAAAGATATATATAAATATTCATTTTTTTAATTTTTAGAACCAAATAAAATTACAAACACATTGAATTTTGCATGTTATAAGTAGGGATGAAATTTTCACCGACCCGGTGGGGAACCCGATTGACCCGCCCCAATCGGGGACGTGTATTCCCCGCCAAAACTGGGGATGGGGCCGAGGCTGGGTATAACACTCCCCAACCCGCCCCGCCCCGCCCCCGCTTTGATGACTATATATATATATATATATATATATATATATATATATATATATATATATATATATATATATATATATATATAACGTCATTTGTTGAATTTGAATTAAGTCCACTAAAATGAATTGATCTATATTAGACCTTTAGAGATAAAGTCCATATACCGAATTATGTTCCCAATTCTAAGAGTTCATCAATCGTCACTTTGTTCGACGATCTGTATACCAAATATCACTTTTCGTTTTGATGTTTGTTAAACTTTATGATTGATGTAAACAGAATCTGGTTATGACGTATGGTTTTGATCACTTATTAAACTTGATTTTTTTTGTAATTTGAGTTTATTATGTTGAAAGATTAGGGATGTGTCGTGGATGAGTTGGAAAAAAGCTCAAAATACAAAGAAGAAATGATTTGATTCCCTGCATCTGTCGACAATGGGGATAGAAACGAGGTTAGACATTCGGGAATGGGGACAGGGATGATCAACCCCGCCCCAAACCCGCCCCGTTTCCATCCGTAAGAAGTCATAAGGAGGAAAGATGCAAATATAGTCAAATACAAAAGCGGAGGGTGAAGAAAAGAATTTTGTGTTGACGTGGCAGGCGCTTCCTTATGAATATTTAGGTTCGAAGGGAAATCAAAACTCCCATTCTCAATCGACCTCTAGGCAAGTGTCTGGGTGCGACTTGTGGTTGAACTCCATGGACTCCGACGTGACGATGGTACCCGCCGGTGAAGGATCTAGTCTTCCAGGACCTTCTTCCTCTTCAAAGAAACCAAAGCGTTTCGAAATCAAGAAGTGGAATGCCGTCTCTCTCTGGGCTTGGGGTGAGTATACGAAACCCTAACATCGATTTTTTCGTGGTGTTTTGTCAGCTCATGTTCCTGATATCCGAATTCGTGCAGATATTGTGGTTGATAATTGCGCGATCTGCAGAAATCACATCATGGATCTGTGTGAGCGTTTTTTCTTATTCATCGCTATTTAAGAATTAAACAATTTGGTTTGTTCTTGTAATCTGATATGTTTTTGATTAATTTAGGTATCGAATGCCAAGCTAATCAGGCAAGCGCCACCAGCGAGGAGTGTACTGTTGCTTGGGGTATGCTTTGTCACCTAAACCCTAACTCTGAAATCTTGAAATCATAGTATATTGCTCTGCATGTGGCCTAGTGTTCCATCGTTCTTCTGTAAACATTAATGCTATATTTGATTTCTAAAATACAAGTTCTGGTGTGTACAGAGAGCTAAAGTTGGTGTGTAAATTCATCATTTAGGTCTTAATTTCACCAAACATGGATAACCCCCTTTTGTTGTGCCATTTATAATGTTACTTTTTTCTTGATATTGGTTTCATATAGCTTCTTTGATGAATGTACTTTTGATTGATTTCCCCTTGATGTGTTGATATGTTAACTATCTTTGACTTAACATAGTTGGTAATGTCATCAAAATTCATCATAGAAACCAGAAAAGAAGCAATAGTTAGTTTACATCTGTTGTTGAAATCAAGAGAAGAGATGAACAATATAATCAAGAAATATGCATAGTCTTGTCAACAATTTATATATGTATATCTATTAATTTGTGAACCTTGGATTTGGATTGACTGACAGGTGTCTGCAACCATGCTTTTCACTTTCACTGCATTAGCCGCTGGCTCAAGACTCGTCAAGTGTGCCCTCTTGGTATAAAACGTTATTAATACAATTAAATTTGACCCACCTCTTATACTACATTATTTACTGGGGTTAAAACAGTCTTTTTATTGTGGTTTTGCAGACAACAGTGAGTGGGAGTTCCAGAAATATGGTCATTAGAGCTAAATTTGGAAAGTTACTGGAAAGGACACATTAGGCTGCTGCTTTGCTATGCTTTGTTGCCCTTTTTTGTAACATCATTTGATCCCAGGATTTTGGATTAGTACAACAAACATGTGTGCAGATTCGTGAAACTGTGTTTTCAGTATCAGTTATCTCTTAAGGAAATATTGTTTGCTTCTTTTTATTATGGAATTGCTTCTTATCGACGGTTACTTTCTCTTTTATTGTGATCTTATACACTCATAAAGGACTACCTTTGTTTGAATCATCACCATTTGTTCCAAAATGTATGATATTTTATTGCAGTGTTGATTTATAGCATGATTATGGTTTAAATTTTCTGGTTTGCACATTTGCTTACAAAATGATGAAAGAACTTGCGAATATCCCAGAGAAGTTGTTTAAGGCTATAATCTTACAATCATCAAGTCCTTAATTTGTGCATTAAAACTGATTTTTGTTCAAAAATACTTTGTATAGTTGATAATGTGGATCAAATTACTTATAAATAAGGTTATAAAAGTTGTTGAATGGTATTAAGTTGGTCACTAGGGGCTGAAGATTAGTTCGGGATCTTAAATTGTAAATTAATCAAATTTTAAATAAATAAGTAAACATAGAGGAATTTACGAAAATGACCAAAATTCTTAATAACTTAGATCTTCCCATTCAATGGACGCCACGAAACTTGTCTGTGGCCAAGGTGGCAAGCCTTGCCACCATGAGTGTGCACACTATCCCGGCGCCTTGTTGTGGTCGTGGTCACTACCACATTTGAGAACGGGACTTCTTCTCTCTTGTAACAATCTTCTCGTTTCTCTTCTTTCTCTTTTTCACAGCGGTAAGTGTACTGGTGCGTTGAGAATATATCAAAAGGCCTTAGCTAAAGATAGTAAAAAATATTAGCATTTATCCCAAATAACCAATGAAACCACCGATGGGTTAACTTGTCTACGGTTTCGTCAACTTGTATGTAGTTTCGTCAACTCACCTGTGATTTCTTTGTTTGACTCGGTAACTCATCTATGATTTCGTCAAATGGGATGTGGTTGCGTGGCCCACCTACAGTTTTGCAGCCCATTAGCCTGATATATTTAAACCCTAAAAAAATCTACCTCAATTCACACTCCCTGATACGGGAATCAATTTTTTGATGGCCGAAGATGTTTCGCAAAACAAAGTTTCAAGTAATCTTATATATAGTGTATTTTTTTTATATAATTGTTTATTATTATTATTATTATTATTATTATTATTATTATATATGTTGAAATTTAGAAGTAATACGTATGAACTTTGTCCGGAAATCAGAAAAAATAAAGAACAAAACCGCAAATGGCATGGCCATCTGCGATGGTATAAGTCATCAATGACGAAATGTGCATCAACAACTTGTACATTTGCAGATGACTTGAGAGGAAACCGCATATAGCTATATGCTATCTACGATTTTGTGTCTTTGAAAATAGGCAAAGTGAAATTTTATTTTATAGATAACACGAAAATACAGGTGATGGCGATTCCGCATACGAGTTGACAAAACCATAGATGTGTTCTCCTAATCTATATTTTATTGGCTATTTTTGGTTAAGCCCTATTTTTTTTTTGGTTAAGTCCAATGTTTTAAAAATCGGTTTTTTAGTTGAACCGGTATGGTGGTCAATTGCCGGTTCAACCAGTATGATGGTTGGTTTTCGGTTTAACAGGTTCGACTGTTGGATCAACCTGATTTCTAGAATCACTCCAAATACATTACAAAAACATATAACGATAAGTTTTACATCAATTCACATATATCAAAAAGAAAAAAATAAAGTATAATGCTGAAACGAAATATAGTTTTAGATGAGTACAAACATATTAAAAGGCTTTATAACATTTACTATGTGTTTTTATTCAATTTAAAAATGTCTATATAGACCTGAAAAGATCACTAAAGTTTTTTATGCAAATTGTTTCATTTCTCTGTATTTTTATTCCATTTAACTGGTTTAACGAGGTTTTTGTTAAAAGGCTGATTCGTTCCGATCCAGAAATAGACATAAAACCGGTTTAGTTGAATCGATCTCTTCCATAGTTCGCGGTTTGACCGACCAGTTCAAATCGGTTTTCAAAACATTGGTAAGTCATTAAGAAACTAACCCATTTTTGTAAATTTCTCATAAATATGACTAATATAATAACAAAAATAGATAAATACAACTAATATCATGGTTCTAAAAAGCTCGCCATGACATGACATGACTCTAAGGTTTGTAATTGACGTTACGCTTTGAGAAAATGATGTCTTGAGCCATATATGTATAAAGAAAATGAATAATAGTATACAATATATATGAAATTATAATTATATACAAAAATTCTGTCTTACGTCACACCTTAACAAATGTCGTGACTCCCCACGGTTCATAAAACTTAAGACTTGACATTGCGGCTACAACACGCCAGGTTATTTCGAACATCGACTAATATCATAACAAAACAAGTTAATATGACTAATAAATCACTAATACTTATTTAAATAGTGTTTTTTAGATGAAACTTCTTCAAGATCGAGATGTTAATAATTCATCGGCTTCGACAACTTCATCAGTGCTAGTCGGTCGCATACCGTTTAAGAAATCAGAGACTAGTCGGAATTTTTACAACAATGTTTATAAACAAGTTGATGTTTGTTGTGTGTATTATGATGTCGTAAAAAAACACATTTAATAATTAAACAAGTCATGAGTTGAATGAATTAAAACAGCAAGAAATTGTTACTATTATTTTTGTAACAACCAAATTACATTTAATTTCTATGAATATACTTAATCGTATTAATAATATGTAAATTTTGACAAAGAAATTTGTTTCCATAAAAAGTTTCTGAAAATAGCGAAACAAAGAAAAGGAAAAAACATTGCGACGCCTGAGAGATTCGAACTCTCGCGGGGAAACCCCATGTACTTAGCAGGCACACGCCTTAACCACTCGGCCAAAGCGTCGCTTGTTGATTACATCGAATAACTTAATAATATATTCTTTAGTTTCTGATTGTAATTAGAGATTAATGCCAAAATTTCTCCCGATTTTGGGTATATTAATGAGCTCCAAACAGATAGCGAATCAAATTCGAGTTTATATTTCGAAACCCATGAAATGTGTTTGCATTATTTCACATAGTTCTAATAAAAAGATTTCCATGGTTGCTTTACTACCATAGTTCTAACTATTATTTATATGCTTTTCAAACTTCCTAAGTGAGTTGAAGCCTATCTCAGCTCATTCGCAACCATACTCCAAAACAATTTTGTGTATTTTTCATCTTAAACTTGCATTCCAATACATGATTTTCAAAATAGCAAAAACACTAATTGCATCCAAATGGTAATATACATATTTAGATACAAGTTTCCATAGTCAACTCAAGTGCCAAAAACAAGACAAACATGACCAAAAATCAACAACTAATACAACCAAATACCCAAAATTATGTCCGAATTCTATACTACAATCTACATTACAAACTGTGCAACAGAAATCATTCAAACACATGTGATTGTTAATGTCTACAATTTACTTAAACCAGCCAATGATACAATCCCCATTGCACCAGTCAACCTTACAAACAAAAAAACCAAATAAATCCCAACAAGACCTGTTCCCAACATTCTATTAGGCCTCATATCATTTCTCAAAAGTACAAAAACAGCCCAAACAAGCCCTAAAATCAGAAACCCCATCGTGTAATAAAGACTGTTATCTTGTGGAACACTATATGACACTGGTTTTGCAGACCACGCCCCAATCAACAATGAAACTCCCAAACCCGCAAGTGTATTGAACATGGGACCCGCATAGCAACCCGATAAAGCAATCTGAATTCCATCCCCACCATCTAAAGCCAATGCAACATTTGACACCAAATCCCCCATTGAGTTCCCCCAAGCTAATACTGTAAGTCCAAGAATTGAAGGGTTCACTTGTAAAAACACACCAAATCCAACTAATAACGCGACTAATTCGTTTGCAATCAAGTAGAACCAAACTATACTCATAAGAAACCCACCCAAAACCCATGGGAATTGGTACCTACGTGGCGGATGATCTGGCCTTGTGTAGAGATATGATAACATACCAAGGGTAAAACCGACAATTACTCCAAGAATGTAAACAACATTCTTGCTTCGAGAAGTTAAACTCTCTTGGGTGTTGTATATGAAAGAAAGAAGAATAGGGGACAATGAGGCACTTGCAACTGCATATGGTTTTGACCATGTTTCCTCTTCGAGTAATGGAATGGTCAACCTTCTTGGAAAAGTCAACGGGAAGTTGAGAAGTGACCATATGTTAGTTAAAGAGAACCATGGTTGATCAACCTCGATGGCATCATCATGCCATCCCCATAAATGTCTTTCTTGATTTGAATATATTGCAACATTGGAAGCCCACATCCATTCGGGTAAAGAATTGGGTAACTGTGGACCATTGAAATCCGTTTCAGCATCAAGTAAAGAACTTTGTATGTCATCATCTTGATTCGATCTTGAAAAGATACTAAGTGGAAGCAATGGTGTGACAGAATCCAATTTTAGCCTCTGAACATGTTTTTTAAGGATTTCATTTGTGGCGATGAAAACAGCGTATATTATGTATATGGAGACGAATGCGATTGCAGCAAAGACTGTAACTTTACCAATGATTAGAATCAAGAAAAGGAAGAGTAGTGTGAAGAGGAAGAACCCAATGTCTCTGAGAAATGCTTTTTTGTCAATTTGGACTTGTTGATCTGCTACACAAAGAGAGACGATTCCAACAACAATGGAAGTGACAAATACTGCACCTCCTAATACACTGTTGAGACCCACTTCACCATTGTCACGTCCCACAAAAGCTGCAATACTTGCAAATACATCAGGGGCTCCATTACCAAGAGGAAGAAGAGTAACCCCAGCAACAGTTGGAGATAAATTCAAGAGACTTGAAAGCTTTTGTAAGGAGAAACAGAAGTAATCTGCTGCTGTGTTACCCAAAAGGTAGAACAATGCTATGAGCCATAGAACCAAAAGTATAGCACCGAATGCACCTTCATTGCAGTCGCAATAGTAGAAGCTTAAGTAGTCAAAAAGTCCATCAGATGAGCAATCTGGATTCGCTTTTAAGAACTCACAGCTGCTTGGATAACCCTGATGATCCACCAATCCAGTACAGATTCCAGGGCTAGTATTTGTTAGAGCTGATGAGTTTGCATTTAGTTCAATCGTAGACCTACCTCTTGAACTCCATTGAGCATCGCGAAATGGAACTTTCTTCGATATATTGAACTGAGTGTAAAAGAGGGCTATAAAAACCAGGGTAAATGTAGCATTGAGAATTTCACGAAACCGGAGACGTATGCTACCTAGATTATTCACAAACTGCATCATTCTAGTATTATCTTTACACCTTTAAGAATGAGCAACAGAGCGGATGATCGAAACCCTAACACAAGTATTCCTCGGGACTAGGGTTTCGATTCATGTCGGAAAATCAAGTATTTGAAAGAGGAAAACGGAATATTCGGAACAAATGCTGAAGGAAGCTTAATTATACCCAATTTATTGGGGAAAAGGATGAATGTATGAGATTCAGTCTTACCGGAGAATTTTCAGAGGTATATAGGGTTTACAGATGACCCTACAAAGAACGATTACAGCTCTAAGAAGACACGGATTCTTGCGGTGTTTTATCTCGGGAACAGACCATTCGGATCGCCGGGAATCGGATAATTATCGGCGATGAATGGCAAACCTGGTAAATTTTGTCAGAGCTCGATTGCATGAAGACATGAAGTTGTATTTCTTCAGGGATTCAGGGATTCAGGGATTGACCGGTGGGTTTTGTTTGTTTTACAAATTAAACCAGTTCCTATTTCCAGTTGTACCCCTCATGACAAACAAACACAAATGTAAGTATGTAACAATAATAAGATATAGGGAAAATGACTTGTAAGACTAACTAAGTATTAGACTTGTACAAAAAATATCATTGAATTTTTTTTTTACATATATCACCAATCAACTATAGTTTTTGTACACATATGACCATTAAACTTAAACTTCATCTTCGTTCAAAAAATATCATTATGTTACCGGTAATAGTAGGTCACCAGCCACGTAACATGCCACGTGGCATGTCATGTGGCTGCTGACGTGGATTTTATTGTATATTATGTACACATTATAACATTAAACTATTTTTTGTACACATTATACCATTAAACTTTTTTTTTTGTGTACATTTTACCATTAAACTTTTTGTACACATTTTACCATTAATCTTATATAATTTATTCAAAAAATATCATTTCAAAAAATACATATTTTTACATAAAATGAGTTTTCCATCACCTATTGTGACTCCTTGATTTTGTAAGGTTTGGGGGAAACGGTTTGTTTTTTACAATGATACTAAGGACATTCTTTTACAACTACATTGTGAATTTATGTTGGTCATACATCAATTGAAACCCACAAAGTTTGAACTTGAGACTTTTATCTGGAGCGACGAAGAAATACCCAATTGTTCATTATTTTAGCTAATGTCTAGTAAACATATTCTTATAAGTCATTTTCTTAGGAAACTACGTTCGAGGCACACTTATAAACTCATGAAACATTTTGTACATGTTACCTTATTATAATCCCCCTTCTTCTTGATTATGATTGATGATTAAAGAAGTGCATTGAAATTATGTCGTTGTTAACCGATAGGAAGATGACTTATAATGATAAGTTTACTAAAATTTAGAAAATCAGTAAAATCCACATCAGGTGATGGAAAACCTACTTTTATGTAATGATATGTATTTTTTGACATGATATTTTTTTCAATATATTATATAACATTAATGGTAAAATGTGTACAAAAAAATTTAATGGTAGATGTCACCAACACTTTTCGTACCAGACGTTGTCTCGAAAGGAGACAAGATCTGGCTTACTTCCTATCTCCTGAGGGATAGAGCATGAGATTGATAGGAAGAGGTTGGTAATGAGTTGAAGGATGATGTGGTTGATGCTATGTCATGGGATGACTTCCAGACCAGATTCTGGGCAGAGTGTGCCCAGGCGATTGAGGCGCAGCAGTTGGCGCCAGAGTTGTTAGATCCTCACCAAACGAATGAGACTGTGGCAGAGATCACTGCCAAGCCTCGGGAAAGAGCTTATATGGTACCACAATATGCAGTAGATGAGGAAATGAAGAAGGAAAGTTATCAGGACATACTGTAGAATGATAGCAGGGAGATCATGAGTATCTCGGGGTGCAAGACCCTGAATGATATGACTTCTAGAGCTCGAGAGCGGGATATTGACTTGGAGCACATTGTTAAGAGGGAACCAGATCAGTTGCTTATAGTGAAGGGTCTCGGGAGGAGACCGTAGATTTCAGATCAGCTTCTGAGAGGCCAGCGGGGTCAGAATCGGTGCAGCACTTGTGGGAAACTGCACAAGGGAGCCTTTCGTTCCAAGGGTTGAGCAAGTGTACCCTGAGTTATCCTTGGTTTGTGTCCGAATTATATTTTCGAGGGGTGTCATATGCCAATTGCATGCCAAGAAGTATTAGCGAGTAGTGATAGAGCATTTCCCAAATGACGGGATTGGGAGGGTATAGTGTCATCTTGGTTTATTCCACGACTGAGGAGCAACACGAGAAGCACCTGAGGGAGGTGCTAGAGACTTGAGGAGGGAGAGAATTTTCGCAAGGTTCTCTAATTGTGAGTTCTGGTTGCGCGGGGTGCAATTTCTTGGGCACCTTGTCAATCGGAAGGATATTTTAGTTGATCCGGCCAAGATAGAGGCCTTGATACAGTGGGAGATTCTGAGGTCTTCAATTGAGATTCAGAGCTTCCTAGGTCTAGCGGGTTATTACCGGAGATTTATTCGGATTTTTTTTAGAAGTTGGGTGATCTTTTGGATTAGTTGGTGTTGAAAACACTAGAAAGGGTAAGTGTGGATCTAGCAAATTAGTCATGGGTGGTGATAAGGATTGGGAATTCTTCCAGTTTTGTGTGCTGTAGGGCACTAGCTGAATCAAAGTGGGGGAGAATCACCCAAGGATTCAGAAGCAGGAGCAGTTTTGAGACTAGGATAAGTTTCACATCCTTATTGGGAAGGGAGACAACCCATGTGGCTGTATGGTTCGAGGAGAGTGTGAGATGGAAGTTTGGAAAAACTGGCCAATGATGATATCGCATTCTCGGAATGTTTACTAGCAGGATTTAGGGAATCTGGTTGGGGATCCCAATCAGGACACGAGTTCAGCTGAGTGCGGGGCAAGCGCGTGTTCGATCCAGTATTAGAGTGTTGTAAGCCTGCGAGTGTAGCCATAGCATTCACTAGCAGTCAAATAGCATCAGAGTGTTGTAAGTTTGCGGGTGTAGCCGTAGCATTCACTAGCAGTCAGATAGTATCAGAGTGTTGTAAGTCTGCGGGTGTAGCCGTAGCATTCACTAGCAATCAGATAGTATTAGAGTGTTGTAAGTCTGCGGGTGTAGCCGTAGCATTCACAAGATTAGCAGATAGTACTAGAGTGATGTGAGTCTGTGGGTGTAGCCGCAGCCTTCACTAGGTTGGTAGATAGCGTGAGTGCGTTGTTAGGACGCAGAAAGATCAATAGTACCCACCAGTTCGGGTATAGCAGTGAGGAAATGGAAATCCACGGTTTGGATTTTGGAATTTCCCATACGGATGAGACCTGGTTAAGCCAATGATAAGATTGTAGAAGCGCTGCTATAGAGATGAGAGGAAGGAAGCAGTGGATTGCTTAAGGTCATTTATGACATGAGGCTACCAATGGTCATGTAGCAATCACTCTAGCCTTGGGTTTGGTGACGTCAGGATTTGACGTATGGACTCGATCGGTTAGATCAAAAAGTTATTAGAGCCTCAGTGGCATGGTAACTAGTGGCATCTAGTTCTAGAGAAGGAACTTGTTCAGAAGTCGTGTGAGGCGACTAAGTGGGAGTCCTTTGGCTCCGCAGCCGGGCCAGAACTCGGTATTTCAGATGATTGGCGGAAAACTGAGACCAAGTAAGTCTCGATAGATGTTGGGAAGCAGCCATGTGGCAGCATATGGTTTCAGACAGTTAGAGTTTCAGGCAGTTCAGTGTTCAGACAGTTTAGTGTTTCAGGCAGTTCAATATTTCAGGCAGTTTAGTGTTTCAAAAATTTTAGTGCTTCAGACAGTTCAGTGTCTCAAGCAGTAATGGTATTTTGAGATTTCATGTATGGATAGAGTCACAGATAGCTTGGGATATGCTAAGTCACTCACAGCGGGATTATCAGGACGTTGGCTAGGTATAAGTGAATCACATGGATAAGTGGATTTGTGATTCTGTTTTCTAGTGTGATCCTTGAGTTACCAAAAGTTGAGTAGGCAACTGAGTAACAAGTGGATTGGATTTAGCAATCATGAATCAGTAGAGTGGTATGTCAGGGATTCGGACCATCTCAAGACATCATAATTTAGATGAAGTAGATGTGATCTTGTTGCGAGGAAGTAGTTCGCCTATAGATGTTTGGGCTTTGCAATGATTGGTCACAGCTACCCTGAGAAGGTTAGGGTGTACTCAGGATTATGGCCATGTTACTTGAGTGGTTAGCGTGTAAGGAATGGTAAGGAAGGATTTCGAGGACGAAATCTAATTTAAGTGGGGGAGAGTTGTAACTCCCCGTTTATTTAAATAAATTAATAAATGTAAGTCCCGGGATGATTTGTGAAGAATATTAGAAGTCGACGGTTAAAAGTGTATGTTCGAGACTTAAATTGAAAAGATTGAAGGCTTAAGGGCTTATTAGTACTTTAAGGATCTATTATGAAAGAGATTTTTGTAGAGTAGGGGTTGATTGGTAAATTTCAGACTTTAATTGTAAACAATTTCAGAAGATAGGGTTAAAAAGGTAAGTATGTGTTTTATTTTGAAAAAGATATCATGGGGAGGGACTAGAATGGTTAAATGGGCAAAGTTGGAGCATGGACACGGGACAACTCCTGTCACCCTCCCTTGATCCATGTATATATGCATCTTAAATCACTCAAAACCCTAACCCTAAGGGATATGCCTCCAGACGCCACCCCTCCTACTCTCTCATCTCCGGTCATAAGAGGTCGCCGCCATGCCATGGAACTGCCACCATCGAGATGAGCTGCCGGCAAAAAAGTGAGTCACCGAGAGTCCGTCGAAGACCGGGAAGAAACCTTCCGTCGCTGTGGTCGCTGCTGCCGTGTCGGACGAACATCGCCATTGCGGCGCTGACTGCCGGAGGCGTTGGCTGCCATTATTCTGTCGCTGTGCAAGTATTGGGCTGCCGAGAAACCTTCAGTCGATTCTTCTCTTTTTCCCTCTCGTTCCTTTTGTTGGGTTGACGCCATGTATGGCGGCTGTGATCACCGGTGAGCCGTGAACCACTGTTTCAGATTGCTCCGGCGATAACAGCCTCCTAGTCGGCTGTTTAGAGCTTGGTTCTTGCGTCATTTCATGTGGACCGCCACCATCATTGGGAATGGTGGCTGCCGCCGCTGTGCTGCTGATGTTGCTTTTCTAGTGCTCCTGCCGCCACTATGAGCCACCAAGGGAGGGTGGCTGGATCTTTTGAGAAAAAAAGAAATCGTGTAGGTGTGTATGTATGTGTGTTGGATGTTTTGTTTAGCCGGAAAGTCGGAAGTAGCCACTGCCACCACCGTGAGGTGGTGGCTGCCGCCTTGTACCACCGCCGACCACCACTAGGGTGGTTGTGTGTGTGTGTTAGTTAGTTAGTGTGTGTGTATAAAGCATTGTAATTGTAATTTCCAAAAGATTAATGAAATGAAATGGAAAACCACCACCCTAGGGTGGTGGCCGCCGCCGTGAGCCGCCATCGACCACCACTACCCGAGGTGGTAGTGGGTGGTGCCCCGCTAGTAAACCCTAATGGGCTTAGATATTGATTTTGGGCCTGTTGGGCCATGTTTGAATGGAAACCCTAATTAGGGTTTAGAAAACCCTAATTGTGAGTAATTGGGCCTTAGACTTATTGGACCCATCTTTGGGCCATTGGGATTGGAGTGTGTGTTAAGCCCAAATCACTCCATATCACTTATCTAGTAGAGTAAAGGACTTAATGGATTAAGTCCTTAATGGGTTAAGTAAGAAACACTTAACCCTAGTTATCATTTAATGTGAACCCCTAATTTCACTTGGGCTTTGTGTTGGGCCATCCAATAATAATCAAATGGACTAGAGTAATTAGTTGGGCTCTAGGGTAAGGCCCATATGAAGGATTGGGCCCAAATTGGGCCATAGATGGGCCATAGTTGGGCCTAGAGGATTGTATGATATTGGGCCCTTAGAATGGGACATGTTGGACTAGACTAGACATTTGGGCCTTAAGGGAAGCCCATGTAGAGGTTTGGGCCCAATTTGGAAAATTGGGCCATATGTTGGGCTTTGATCCCTAGTTGACTTTGGGCCTATGGATTGGGCCTTGGGCTTGGGTAAGCCAAGCTAGGGGTAATGTAGTAATTATCCAAAGCATGTATTTTTAGTTATGTGTTAGAACCCAATTATTAATTGGGTGTTATTTGGTGTTGACAGTTCGGGAATCTGTCAGCCAACAGCTGGGGTGGAGTCTGCGGGACTTCAGCAGTGTGGGATTGTGTCTATGGGACTTCAGCAGTGTGAGGTGAGTTTCCTTCCAGTAGGAACGGGTCTACGGCCACAATGCCGGCCCGTTTAGTTAGCAGTAGTTCCGGACTTCAGTCCGATGCAGTAGTTCAGTATGCTTGGTGTCTTTGTGATACAGACATGGTATGAGTTATGTGTCCCGGACTAGGGTCCGATGTAGTATCCAATATATGTGTTTATATTATATGCTATGATTATGTTATGCTATGTTTAGTTAGTTCCAGACCTCGGTCCGATGCAGTAGTTAGAGTGCTTGATGTCTTTGTGATTCAAGCATGTTTTGTGTTATGTGTTCCGGACTCTGTTCCGATGCAGTATGCAGTATATGTATTCATGCTAGTTGATATGTTTATGCTATGTTATGTTCAGTCAGTTCTGGACTTCGGTCCGATGCAGGGGACAAGGTCCCAATCAGTTCCGGACTTCGGTCCAATGCAGTTAGTTCCGGACTTCGGTCCGATGCAGTTAGTTCCGGACTTCGGTCCGATGCAAAGGGCAAGGCCCTAGTTAGTTCCGGACTCTGGTCCGATGCAGTTTCCGGACTTCGGTTCGATGCAGAGGGCAAGGCCCTGGTTAGTTCCAAACTCCGGTCCGATGCAGTTTCCAGACTTCGGTCCGATGTAGAGGGCAAGGCCCTGGTTAGTTCCGGACTCCGGTCCGATGCAGTTTCCGGACTTCGGTCCGATGCAGAGGGCAAGGCCCTGGTTAGTTTCCGGACTTCGGTCCGATGCAGTGGGCAAGGCCCAATAGATGCTTTATATGTTATTGTATGGTATGTGGTAGTTTGAGGGAGCTCACTAAGCTTCGTGCTTACGGTTTTCAGTTTTGGTTTCAGGTAGTCAGTTTTCAAAAGAGGAGCTCAGGAAGATTGCAGTGCACATACCATTTGTTCAGCCTGGGATGTTTATACTCTGATATATTTGACAGCTGTTAAGATATTTTGAGATACATTCTTTATGATTCTTATATGACGTTTGATGGATATGGTTTTATTACTAATTTAAAACGAAATTTCCAGACTGTATTTTTGGGATGTTACAAAGATATTTTTTGATTTGTACATATTTAATCACTGAGTTGTTTATATCTACATTTACCTATTCAATTTGTTTAACTGTATACATTTAGTCGTTATGACCGATTACTTCAGGTAAACCGGAAAAAATAACTTTAAAATGTAATATATTTCTTATTTTGTATATATTTAGTTATTAATATTTTTTGTATACATTTAATCCTTAATATTTTTTTGTTGCAAAATAAGTATTTGTTGTTTTTGTGCACATCAATATTTATAACCAATTTTTTTTAGGTTTTTCTCACATCTTACGCAAGACAATCAAGGTATCCGAGGATGTTCATGCTTATGGTCACCGTTGCCTCGACTGTTTGATTGCTTAGTTCTTGTGGTTTGACTTAGGTCTTGTGTTCTGAACGTTAAAACTTCTCCAAACGATCTCAAATTTTAACGGTCTTTATATCTGCGTGTTCGTATTTGAGTCTACTACAACTTTTGTTTAGATTACTTCCGTTAAAAAGTAACACATTTTTACTTACGATCTTTATAGTCATGCATTCTTTATGAATATGTATGTATGAACGTTTTTCTATAAAATCGTAATTATAATACATTGTTTTTTAACGGGAATAATCTAAACGAAAATTCTAATAAACTCAAATACGAACGTGTGAATATAAAAATTGTTAAAATCCGTGATCGTTTGAAGAAGTTATGATGTTTATAACACAAGACCTAAGCCAAACCACAAAAACTAAGTAACTAAGCAGTCGATGTTGCAGTGTTCATAAGCATGAACAACCCTAAACCTTATTAATGATTGTCCCGCATAATATTACATGAGAAAAACCTAAAAAAAACCTTCATAAGTATTGAATGTGTACAAAAAACAACAATGACTTATTTTGCAACAAAGAAAATATTAAAGACTAAGTGTGCACAAAATATTAAGGACTAAATATGTACAAAATGAGAAATATATAACTTTTTTAAGTCATTTTTCCGGCTTACCTGAAGTAGCCGATTATAAAGATTAAATGTATACAATTAAACAAGTTGAATGGGTAAATGTGAACGAAAAAAAACCTAGTGACCAAATGTGTATAAATCGAAAAATATATTACATTTTTAAGTCATCATCCCTTTATTTTATTTGCATATGGACCATCCCGTTTACCTTGCCCCCTTTAAATCAAAGAGCGATTATCCTCTTTCTTAAACGTAAATACATAATGTTAGACCCACTAGGTAAATAAAAGAATTACTAAAGTAAGACACATATGCTAATATTATATCTATCTTTACCTTACTTACATAAAGTCTTCGTACAGATTTCCTTCCAACATTTTTAGCAATGGCCCGAAGAGAAAGCATAGTCTTGAGTCCTATAGAAGCTACAATCAATCCTATAGATTAGAAACTCTAACATATAATATTGATGCACTCTAATTCCTAAAAACATTGTTTTTCATTTTATCAGTGGATTGTGAGCTTAATTATCCTTTTGATGAGAATGTCACTAATCTTACTTAATATCTTCAAACATGCATATTGGCGTGTATGGTGAATCGCTTGGTTAGATATCTCCTTAAGTGAGATATCATTTAGTTATTGGTTCCTTATAAAATGGATAAGGGAGAAGATGAAACCTAGCTTTATGTTAATCCTCTAACTTACTTTAGAACCTTTTGTAGACCATGAGCAAGGCACATGAGGATAAATTCGTCATTTTGGGTTGGTATAGCTATTCCGCCTATTGGAGGTATAATCATGGTGATGATTGTCCAAAAAATTAAAACTTGTTTCATAATCCAAGAACCTAATGTATACTCAAAAATCATCTTCTTCACCCAAAACTTTCTCACCATAACGTTCTGAAAAACCTAATCATACGACAAAACAAAAGGTTCTAAGAAAGCTCTCCATGGTAATTTAATGTGGAATGTGCTCTCTAGTACTCTCGAAGAAGTCAGGTACTTCATATATTTTTTTATGTGTAGATGGCCGTCCTATGATGTTTTCATTACATATACATCACGAAGGTGAATTCACAAGGTATCCTGGAAAGCAATACATCAACGGTACACATTCTTAATTACATCGATTTCTTGGAAGAAGAACTTTTACTTATGAATTTTTTGATGAAGTGGTTTGGAGACTTCGTAAACATGAGACTCAAATTTGTAATTTTAATACTTCTTGGTTCAGAATCCATATGTAACACTTGAATCCAGGTATGAACTTATGATTTTTTTTATTTAAGTTAAGAATATGGTTTGGTCCTTTGGCCCAGACCACAACGTAGTGACAAACTTACCACGACGTGGTGATTACCTTGTCACCATGACGTGGTATCTATTGTGTCACACTCCGTCCGTTGGTGGAAATATCGGGTTGTGCGACGTTAGAATATTGGATCACAATTATTTGAACAATATAATAATATAACATAATATCAAATATTTCATTACAGAAAGCATGGGTTATATTAGTTAGAAGGCCTTGAACTTTAGGCTACATGATAAAACATATTACTAGTTTATATCCTTGCGTCTTGATCTCCTGCATGCTTCCATTCTTCAATTCCCTAGGAATACATGCGATTTTGAAATTATCAACATAATATTGGTGAGTTGACAATTTCTTACTTACGAAAATCCTCTTTATAACGATATATCACTCAACATTTCCTATGTAATGTTTAGGATCTTTGTTTATAAACAATGTTATATACATTTATTATTACTTATTTGTTTTAGATAATTCGGATTTCCACTGTTCATGGACACAATTTTCATTATTTACAGGCTAATTTTATAGTTTATTGAGAATATTAACTTATTATTGTCATTCTCCATATTTATGTTATATATTGTTGTTCTTTTAGGGTACTCTTCTTATTGATTGATTGTATATACTAATTCTACTTCCGTAGCATCCCAAAAATACAAATAAATTTTTTGTTTTTAAATTCATTCGAAACATACGATAATCATATCAAAACAGTCGAAAGTGTATCATAGAAACATTTTATCAAAGTACAAATTCACAAAATCACATAATATGGAAAATCATAGGGTGATGTAGTGCGATCAGGCCGGGCCCTTCCCCTTCGAGCTCGAAGTACCTGAAACATAAATTGAAAACCATAAGCACAAAACTTAGTGAGCTCCCCCAAAATACGCTATACCATATAAACATACAGTCAAACATATTTGGGTGCTTGCAATCCCCTTCGGTCTATTTCAAACGGATACAGTCAAGCATATATGGGTTCTTGCAATCCCCTTCGGTTTATTTCAACCGGATACAGTCAAGTATATATGGGTTCTTGTAATCCCCTTTAGTCTATTTCACCCCTACCACTACCATATAATATCATAACAAAAGAATCACAATCATCAAGCAAATATAGGCATAACTGACAGTTGCCACGAAGATAATCATCATACTACAACATAACTAGTGGGTCGACATTGGTGCCTTCGACCCACAAATCACTCTTTAAGCTCTAAACTCACCAAAATCTCATAGGGTTTCGTTCTTAGAGTAAATGGAGATGAAGGCTGATCATAGATTTCCAAGAGGTGTTATAATGGGGTTTAAATAGGGAGCAAACCCTAAAAATTAGGGTTTGTCTAAACCATGTGTACGCCCTGCGCACTCAACGTATGCCGAACAATGGGCTAATACACTAAGCGTACTCATTGAGTACGCCCAACGAACTAGCCAGGGACCAAAATGTAAATAATTTGACATTAAGTTCAAAAAAGGAACTTAACAAAACTTGAATGTTACAATTCTCCCCCACTTGAATCAGACTTCGTCCTCAAAGTTCATTGCCTCAAATAACTCTGGGTAATGCTCCCTCATCTCATCCTCCGGCTCTTACGTCCATTCTGAACCCTTATGATGTTGTCACTGAACTTTCACCAGCTCCACAATGTAACATCCAAAAATAAAAACCAAAAATTTCATTTTTAATTTAATAAAACAGTGTTCCAAATCATTATCCATACAACCCAAATGAAAGAAAAGTATATCAGACATCATATCAATCAAAGTAATATCTAAAAGCAGAAACCATTTTGTAACGTCCTAATAATAATGACATAAAATTTTCATTTTTAGATCAATAAATTGTTAATACATATCATTTTTATAAAGCCAAGGTAATTTAGATTTAACAAAACATCATCAAATCAGAGTAAACCACAAAGTGCGAAAACATGTGGTGTGTGCTGTGCAATCATTCCGAGCTCGTCCATTTGAAAATTAAAGTACCTGAAATGTAAACTGAAAACCGTAAGCACAAAGGTTAGTGAGTTCCCCCAAGATACCTCATACATACATAATAACTAAGCACAAAATGGCCCCCACCCCAATGAGATACGGGCCCCGCCCACACTCGTATATCGGGCCTCACCTACACTCGTATAACGGACCCCGACCATACTCGCACATCGAGCCACGCCCACTGAGATACGACACCCGCCCACACTCACATAACGGGCCCAACCCAACATACAAATACATATACATACCACACATGCGATAATCACAAAGATAACAACATATATACAGTCATCGGGCCTTGCCCGACATCGAGACCTGCTCGGCAAACATACTAATACATACACATGCAAGGGTCACACAGACATCTAATATCCTAACATAATAAACCATGGGCCGACATTGGTGCTTTCGACCCGTTAAAGACAGTGACGAGACTCACCTCGCACTGCCGGATCACACAGATGATCTCTGACTGCTGGATGACAAATTCCCCGAACTGTCAATATCAAAACAACACTCAGTTAACAATTGGATTCCAATCCATAACCATAAATCCATACTCAGGGTAAAAGGACCATTTTACCCCTAACCTAGCTTGGTCCAAGACTAAGGTCCAAACTCACAATCTAAAAGGCCCAAAAGCCAAATAATAAACCAAGGTTGAAATATGGCCCAATTTTCCAAATTGAGCCCAAACCTCTTACATGAGCCTTACCTTAAATCCCAACCAATTTTCTTATTCCAAAACACTTGTACTCAGATGACACATTAAAATCTCAAACACCCAAGCCCAAAAGGAAGCCCAACCACGAACCCCAAATCCAAAAACTCCATTAAACTCTTAATGCTTAATTCCAAAATTCCAAACTACAAATCTGAGTCCACACAAGTGTCTATAAGACTCTTTTAAATGAAAACTATAATTAAAATAAGAAAACTTGGTAAAAATCAACATTTTAGTCAAAAAGAAATGAAAAAAAAAACAATAAAGCCTTAGGCATATAAATCAAATTAAAAAAAATACAAAATTATAAGAAATTAACTATGAAATAAAGAAAACAAAGTCTTAACCATTATAGTCATCATGTTTTTGTTTGTTAAGCTCAATTTTGAAACTGATCACCCACGTCCTGTGGTATTTTAGCAACAAAAAAAAAAGCAAACTAATGACTCATAGATCCAATCTCTTTTAAATGAAAACTATAATAAAAAAAAGACTTGGTAAAAATCAACATTTTAACCAAAAAGAAAAAGAAAAAAAACCAATAAAGCCTTAGGCTTATAAATCAAATTAAAAAAAAAAATCTTAAAATCAATAAAAGAATACATAATTATAAAAAACTAACTATGAAATAAAGAAAACAAAGTGTTAGCCGTCATAGTTATCATTTTTTGTTTGTTAAGCTCAATTCTAAAACTGATTACCCAGGCCTTCTTGTATTTTAGCAAAAAAAACTAACTAACTAACTAACTAATGACTCATAGGTGCAGACTTTTTTAAACGAAAACTCTAATAAAAAAAACTTAGTAAAATCAACTTTTTAATCAACAAGAAAAGAAAAAAAAACAACAAAGCCTTAGACTTAAAAATCAAATAAAAAAAACTCAAAATCAATGAAAGAATACATAATTATAAGAAACTTACTATGAAATAAAGAAAACAATGTCTTAACCGCTATAGTCATCATGTTTTTGTTTGTTAAGCTCAATTTTACCCACACTCTCTTGTATTTTAATAATAAAAGACAAACTAATGACTCACAGGTTCATATTCTTTGAAATAAAAACTTTAATAAAAATAAGAAAACATGGTAAAAATCAACATTTTAAACAAAAAGAAAAAAAAAACAATAAAGTCTTAGGCATATAAATCAATTTAAAAAAAAAACACAAAATCAATAAAAGAATACATAATTATAAAAAACTAACTAATAAATAAAGAAAACAAAGCTTAACTCTGAAACTAATCTCCCACGCCCTCTTGTATTTTTAGCAACCAAAAAAACAAACTAATAACCCAAGGTTAGACTCTTTTAAATGAAAAGTCTAATAAAAATAAGAAAACTTACTAAAAGTCAACATTTAAATCAAAAATAAAAGAAAAAACAATAAAGCTTTCAAGTTATAAATCAAATTAAAAAAAACTCAAAATTAATAAAAGATTACATAATTATAAGAAACTAACTATGAAATAAAGAAAACAAAGATTTAGCTGCTATAGTTAATCATGTTTTTGTTTGTTAAGCTTGAAACCAAAAAAACAAACTAATTATTCATAGGTTCAAGACTCTTTTAAAAGAAAACTCTAATAAAAATAAGAAAATCAACTTTTTAATAAAAAAGAAAATAAAAAAAACAATAAAGCCTTAGGCTTATAAATCAAATTAAAAAAATTAAATAAAAAAAATAAAAAAACTCAAAATAAATAAATGAATACATAATTATAAGTAACTAACTATGAAATAAAGAAAACAAAGTCTTAGCACCTATACTCATCTTGTTTTTGTTTGTTAAGCTTAATTCTGAAACTGATTACCTATACCCTCTTGTATTTTAGCAACCAAAAAAACAAAGTAATGGCTCACAGGTTCAGACTCTTTTAAATGAAAGCTCTAATAAAAATAAAAAAAACTTTGTAAAAATCAGCATTTTAATCAAAAAGAAAAGAAAAAAAAACAATAAAGCGTTAGGCTTATAAATCAAATTAAAAAAAATTTCAAAGTCAATAAAAGAATACGTAATTATAGGAAACTAAGTATGAAATACAGAAAACAAAGTCTTAGCCGTTATAATCGTCATGTTTTTGTTTATTAAGTTCAATTCTTAAACTCATTACCTATGCCCCTTGTATTTTAACAACAAAAAAAAAAACAAACTAATGACGTTCAGACTTTTTTAATTGAAAACTGTTATAAAAATAAAAAAAAACTAGGTAAAAATCAACATTTTAATCAAAAAGAAAAGAAAAAAAAACAATAAAGCCTTAGGCTTATAAATCAAATTTAAAAAAAAAATAAGAAAAAAAACTCAAAATCAATAAAAGAATACATAATTATAAGAAACTAACTATGAAATAAAGAAAACAAAGTCTTAGTCGTTAAAATCATCACGTTATTGCTTGTTAAATTCAATTCTAAACTTGATTACCCACACCTTTTTGTATTTTAGCAACCAAAAGAACATACTAATGACTAACGCGTTCAAAACTGTTGAAATGAAAATATTAATAAAAATAATAAAACTTGGTAAAAATCAATTTTAGTCAAAATGAAAAAAAAAAAGCAATTAAGCCTTGGGCTTACAAACCAAATATTAAAAAAAAATCTCAAAATTAATAAAAGAATACATAATTATAAAAAAAAAAACTAACTATAAAATATAGATAACAAAGTGATCATTGTTTTAATCATTGTTAAGCTCAATTTTGAAACTGATTATAAAAAACCAACTAACGACTAAAAGTTCAAACTCATTAAAATGAAAATGTTAATAAAAATAATAAAACTTGGTAAAAATCAACAACTTTAATATTCAAAAAAATCTTCACATGGGTATACAACTACTTTATTAAAAGAAACAATAAAACAAAGAAAATGAAATCATAGCCATTAAATTCATTATGTTCTTGCTAATTAAGCTTAAATTTAAAATTGATTTACCTACGCCCTCCTGTAATTTCACAACAAAAAGAACAAACTAATGAACAATGGACTCAAACTTTTTAAAAAGAAAATAATCAAATTTGGTATAAATCAATCTGGTTAAGGCAAATGAAAAACAAAATTAACCAAGTTCTTAAGAAGTTCCAAAGTCATTTCAGCAACTTCCGGTAGATGACAATGTTCTTTTGAATTTACAAAGTAAACTCAGAACAATTGTGAAAAAAGTATTCCATAAGGTCCTCAAGAAGGTGCAAAATTAAATCAACAGAAAACTCTTACAATGACCCAAGCTCAATAAAATTGTAAAATAAAACGAAGATTAACCTCTTTTCAAAAAGGGCCAAATGAGTTTTAAACAAATCCATTAAAATGAAAGAAATAGATGTTAAGATTCTTTCCATTATCGCTAAAATCAATTTAACAAAATCACAGAATCCGAATTGCTAACAAACAAATTAAATATATGGTGCATCAAAAAGGTAATCTCTAACTTAAAACCCATAACTAATGTTGGAAATTTGATGATCAGGTTCCAATTATAAATGGGTATTCCACAAACCTGATCCATGTTGGGTTTTGGATCTATAAATTCCACTTTACATGGATTTTATGTCCTATGAGAAACCCAAGAATAAAAACGCCACAACATCAAAAATCCTATCCTTCATAGTTTGGACATGTCAAATACAATCTTATTCTGAAAACATCATATGCACCACCAAGTAGCTTTAATAATCATCTTTGCAATCAATCCCATTGATAGAAGCCAATTCGAGATGGCTAATCTCTCAAGAATTAAGATGAAGAAGATAGGCTACAATAACATAACAATTTCATTAACTTTTCTGCTTAATTCATTTCCTTCAAGAACTTACAATATAAAGACTCAAAGTTACTAACTACTTGCTAAAATCTAGGCTCATGCAATGCAGTAAAAGCAAGGTGGAGAAGCACTAGCTTCTCTTATTGACTATTGACTAGGTGAAGACAAGTTTAATTCTTCTTGATAATATGCAAAGTGGAAACATGCTAGAATTAATAAAATGCAACTATTCTTTGAGACTTTGACTAAATAAAAGAAACGTGGGTCAGACCATGGTGGTGGTCTTGAATACAATCTTAGACACGTTATCACCCACCAATATAAAATAACATCCATAATACAATTAGATTAATTTTTAATCGGTAACAATTTCCAAATAAGTGCATGAAACCTGATCTTCAAATTTCCAACATTAGTTATGGGTTTTAATATTATAAAGTATACTTCAATAGCTTAAAACACATTAGATCAGATCGTAACTGTAACACCGAAAATTTTAAAATAATTTTTTCACAATTTATAAAAACATTTCTCATTAATTTTTCATAAAAACATCAGATTTAAATTTCAATTCATATTACACAAAATCCCAAGATCAATGTAAATATATCAAAGTCCCCTGCGTGTGTACAGATCAAGCCGGCGCCTTCCCACGGTCATCGCTAGTACCTGAAACAACAACACTAACACTGTAAGCACGAAGCTTAGTGAGTTCCCCAAAATACCACATAAACACATATTAGCCACTCGAGGCTATAACTCTATGGGTCCGTGCACCCAACTCTGTGAACCCTCAGGTTCTAACTCTAGGAACCTTCCGGTTCCACTCTGTAATCATGCACAGCATAAATCACATAGAAATAATGCAGTACAACACATAACATACACATAACATACATACACTAACACATAACTCTGATTACCTACTCAAGGTAAAGTATAGTGAGAAGACTCACCTCGCGGATCTCGATGACTCACAAATCCTGAATCCCTCGTGCCCGATCCTCCGAGCTATAATCCTCCTATAACATCATATGTCTCTAATTAACACTTTTTATCTCTAAGGTTGACTATCCCTAAGAAGTCAACACAGGTCAACTCTGGTCAACGGTCAACGGTCAACTTTGACCGGACTCAGCGAGTGCACGAGGGCAACTCGGCGAGTCTAGACGTTTTCACCAACTCTCTAGGATTCCCTTCTTACACGTCGAGTACTCCCCCTGACTCGACGGGTTCCACCTGGAAGAATCGCGGGGCCACCCCGACTCAACTCGCCGAGTCTCAAGAACGACTCGGCGAGTCCCAGCTCGACTCAGACCACTTGACAACCCTCTCTAACTCGCCCTGACTCACTGGGTCAATCCATGACTCGACTGGACCACTCATTGGTCGGTCCAAGGCAATCTTCAAGCTACTCGCCGAGTCTGCTCATCGGACTCGGCGAGTCCATGCCATGCAATCACTCAAACTTGCTTCTAAGGTCAGATCTATTCCAACAATTCATAGATCTAGCCTTCCTAGAATGATTCACCACGTAAAGCTCCAGACTTTATGCATAAACAACCTCTATATGACCATATATGAAGAATCATCAACAAATCTCACTACTCAAGGTCATAACCTCCATTGTTCTATATAAAGCTTGATGAATGAGGCTCTCTGGACCTCTATGGATCCAGATCCGAAGTCTCATCACTAGCAAGGGACTATTTGACCGTCCAATCAACTCAACAAGG
This sequence comes from Lactuca serriola, assembly GCF_051521515.1. Taxonomy (NCBI): domain Eukaryota; kingdom Viridiplantae; phylum Streptophyta; class Magnoliopsida; order Asterales; family Asteraceae; genus Lactuca; species Lactuca serriola. The sequence continues at coordinate 46,251,373 of NC_136408.1, read as the reverse complement.
TCACAAGAAACCCTAAAATCAATTATACTTCACAAAACAGGAGATGAGCCGAAATCATACCTTTAGATTGAAGGGCTAAGCTTCAAATCCACCGAATAGCAGTCCCCTTTGCCTCCTCTTGGCTAGAGCCTTCCTCTTCTTTGCTAAACAACACACAAATGACAAGAAATGCTTCCTTTCTCTCTCAAATCGCTAAAGCACTCTAGGGTTTCTCTCTATGGACTGTTGGGTGCAAATGACGGCCATAAGGCCCTTTAAATAGGTCCCAAACCCGAGAAATTAGGGTTTCATTAAACAGCGTGGACTCGCCGAGTCCATATCCTGGACTCGCCGAGTCCAGACGAATCCCGCGTCCAGAATCGCGACCCTACTCGGCGAGTCTGAGCTCCAACTCGCCGAGTCCCCTCTCAAAACACCAAAAAAACAAAACAATAAAATACCTGGAAATCCGGGCTGTTACAACTCTCCCCCACTAGAACTAGACTTCGCCCTCGAAGTCTCGCTCTGAAAATAGCTCCGGATGCTGCTCCCGCATCTCGCGGTCCGGCTCCCAGGTCATCTCTGATCCCTTCCGGTGTTGCCACTGAACCAACACCAGAGGTACCTCCTTGTTCCTCAGTACCTTGATCTTCCGATCTCTGATGGCTACTGGTCTCTCGGCATAATTCAGGCTCGCATCCACCTGAATATCCTCTAATGGAACTACTGCTGACTCATCGGCAATACATTTCCTCAATTGCGACACATGAAAAGTGTCGTGGATTTGCCCCAACTCTGCTGGCAATTCCAAACGATAGGCTACCCGGCCTACCCTTGCAATCACGCGAAATGGCCCAATATACCGGGGCCCCAACTTGCCCCTCTTCCTGAATCGAATCACTCCTTTCCAAGGAGAGACCTTCAGGAGAACGAAGTCGCCGGCCTGAAACTCAAGCTCGGATCGGCGTCTGTCTGCGTAACTCTTCTGTCGGCTCTGGGCGGTCAATAACCTCTGTCTGACCTGCTGAATCTGCTCTGTCGTCTGAAGCACGATCTCTGTACTGCCCATCACTCTCTGCCCAACCTCTCCCCAGCAAATGGGGGTCCGACACCTCCTACCATACAACAGCTCAAAGGGTGGCATACCAATGCTCGAATGATGGCTGTTGTTGTAGGAAAACTCTGCCAAGGGTAAATACGCATCCCAGCTACCCCCGAAATCCAACACACATGCTCGAAGCATGTCCTCAAGCGTCTGAATCGTCCGCTCACTCTGACCGTCTGTCTGGGGATGATATGCGGTACTAAAATGCAATCTAGTACCCAACTCCTCATGAAATTTCTTCCAGAATCTGGAAGTGAAGCGCACATCATGGTCTGAAACAATCGAGATCCGCACCCCATGCCGAGATACCACTTCTCTCACATATAACTCCGCCAACTTCTCCGCTGAAGAACTCTCACTGATGGCAAGAAAGTGAGCGCTCTTCGTCAACCTATCCACAATCACCCAAATTGCATCAACTCCTCTGGCCGTCCTCGGCAATTTGGTGATGAAATCCATAGTGATCTGTTCCCACATCCATTCGGGAACCTCCAATGGCTGCAACTTGCCATGCGGCCTCTGGTGCTCGGCCTTAACCCTACGGCAGGTCAAGCACCTCTCAACGAACCATGCGACGTCTCTCTTCATATAGGGCCACCAATACTCTTTCCTCAAATCCAAATACATCTTCGTGGCCCCCGGATGGATCGAAAATTTCGACCGATGAGCCTCCTCCATCAAAGAAGTGCGCGTACCACCCACAAACGGTACCCAAATCCGACCCTGAAAAGTCATAAGCCCTCGCCCATCCGTAACGAATTCTGAAACCAAACCAACGACCCGTTCCCTCTTCTGCATCTCCGGCTGCACAGCCTCGGCCTGTGCCCCACGAATGGCATCCAATACCGGAGCTATCATGGTCAATCTCAAACATACATCTCGCAATGGAGTGCTCTCCGCCCTGCGGCTCAACGCATCGGCCACCACGTTGGCCTTGCCCGGGTGGTACAGGATCTCACAATCATAATCCTTGACCACATCTAACCACCTCCTCTGACGCATATTTAGATTGGGCTGATCCATCAAGTACTTCAAGCTCTTATGGTCCGTGTATATCGTACATCGAACCCCATATAAGTAGTGGCGCCAAATCTTGAGGGCGAACACTACTGCCCCCAACTCTAGATCATGCGTGGGATATCTCGTCTCATGAGGCTTCAGCTGCCTCGATGCATATGCTATCACATGACCCCTCTGCATCAACACCGCACCCAACCCCAAAATCGATGCATCACAATATACTACAAAATCCTCCATCCCTTCCGGGAGAGCTAATACCGGGGCTTCGCACAACCTCTGGCGAAGTGTCTCAAAGGAGGTCTGCTGCTCGGGACCCCATGAGAATGCAACACCCTTCCGGGTCAATCTGGTGAGCGGCACTGCGATCTTGGAGAAATCCTTGATAAATCTCCGATAATACCCTGCTAGTCCAAGGAAGCTCCTGATCTCAGAGGGTGACTTTGGCACCTCCCAACTCATCACCGCCTCAACCTTGGCCGGATCGACCAGAATCCCTTCCTGGTTAACGAGATGTCCTAGAAACCGGACCTCCCGTAACCAGAAATCACACTTGGAGAACTTTGCATAAAGCTTCTCCGATCTCAATACCCCAAGGACCTCCCTCAAATGCTCCTCATGCTGCTCTCTAGATCTCGAATACACCAGAATATCATCGATAAATACAATCACCGACCGATCCAACATCGGCCTGCATACCCTGTTCATGAGATCCATGAACACCGCCGGGGCATTGGTGAGCCCAAAAGGCATCACCACAAACTCATAATGCCCATATCGCGTCCTGAATGCTGTCTTCTGGACGTCCTCATCCCGCACTCTTACCTGATGATATCCCGACCTCAAGTCGATCTTGGAAAACCAAGAGGCTCCCTGCAACTGATCAAATAAATCGTCGATCCTCAGCAACGGGTAACGGTTCTTGACCGTCAGCTTGTTCAACTCCCGGTAATCAATACACATCCAGTGTGAACCATCCTTCTTCTTGACGAACAGAATAGGTGCTCCCCACGGCGAGCTACTCGGCCGAATGAATCCCTTCCCCAGCAACTCCTGAAGCTGCGAGGATAACTCTTGCATCTCTGGAGGTGCAAGACGATAAGGCACCTTAGCTATAGGCGCAGCCCCCGGAACCAAATCAATACCAAACTCCACTTGCCTCACAAGAGGTACTCCCGGCAGCTCCTCGGGAAAGACATCTGGAAACTCACGCACCACCGGTACCTCCCCAACTGAACTCGGTCTCTCGGAAGTCGCTCGCGTATCCATCACATACGCCACAAAACCCTTACAGCCCTGCTGTAGACACTGCCTCGCCCTAGCGGCCGAACAAAAGGCTGATCCCGAACGTGTACCCTCGCCGTACACCGAAAGAACTCCCCCACTAGGGTCTCGTATAGTCACCAGCTGACGCTCACAGTCGATAACCGCGCCGAATCGGCTCAACCAGTCCATGCCCACAATGACACAAACATCACCCATCGCAATAGGAATCAGATCAATCGGAAACTCAACCCCGAAAATCTCTAACACACATCCCCGGAAAACCTCTGTGGCACAAATCACTCTATCGTCAGCTATGGAAACTCTCAGAGGCCGACTCAATGCCTCACGACTAACACTGATATGCTGACCAAAGGCCAAAGATACAAAAGACCGACTCGCACCCGAGTCAAATAACACTAAAGCAGGTACGGAGTTCACAAGAAAGGTACCTACGCATAACATAATATAAGCATAACATCATATATCAAAAATAAATACACGAAAGGAAACATACCAGCCACAACATCGGGCGCAGCGCAGACCTCCTCCGCAGTCAACTGGAAGGCTCTCCCTCGAGCTCTCGGCGCCTCGGCCTTCACAGGCCGACTCTCTGTAGCTCTGATGGCGGCAGGAGCAGACCCCTGAGATGCTCCGTGCAACTGCGGACACTCGGCCTTCCGGTGTCCGGTCTGGTTGCAGTGAAAGCACACTGCAAACCCCTTGGGGCAGTCCTTGGCCATGTGCCCCTCCTTGCCACATTTGTAGCAAGACCCCGCTCGGCAAACTCCGTCATGACCCTTGCCGCACTTTCCGAAAGTGCGGCCCTTCTGGCTCCCTGGTCTGGGATCAGCAGGCTTGGCCCGCTTGGCGGCCGGCTGCGACAGTGCCGGTCGCCGATCCCTCCCCTGAGACTCCGCCTCCTCCCTGGCCTGAGTCTCAAGCTCAATCTCCCTCTTCCGGGCATTTGCCTGAAGCTCGGAAAATGTCCGGTACGAGGAGTTCGCAGCGAACTCCCGAATATCCCGCCTCAAGATGCTCAAGTAGCGGCTCATACGTGCCTGCTCAGTGGACACATGCTCAGGGCAGAACATCGCCCTCTCGTGGAACATCCTCGTGATCGCTGTAACAGACTCAGTACCCTGCTTGAGGGTCAGAAACTCCTGTGCTAAACGCTCCCTCTCCACCTGGGGAACGTACTCATCCCGAAACATGGTGGTGAACCTCTCCCAGGTCACCGCAGAAAGCTCAGCAGGCGTATAATGCGCCGTCACGAACTTCCACCAGTCCTTCGCTCCCAAGCGAAGCTAATTCAGCGCGAACCGGACCTTCAAATGCTCAGGAGACGAGCAAGTGAAGAAACACCCCTCAATATCAGATATCCACCTCATCGCTGCCACCGGATCCTGAGTACCATCAAACTCTGGTGGTTTTGTGTTGCTGAACTCACGGAACAGCAACGCATCCCCACCCTGCGGCCTCGCAGCAGCAATCGCTGCGGTAGCCGCTGCAGCAGCAGCCTCAGAAAGAGCGGCATAACGCTCATCAAACGTCTCAATCAATGTGGTCTTTATAGACCCAAACATCTCCGGTATCTCTGCCCTGATGGCCGCAGCCACCTCCTCCTGAATGATCCGACGGATCTCCTCCTCACTGGTACCACTGCTCTCGGGCATCAAACGTGTCCTCACCATGATCTACCTCTGAAATACAACATACGATAAATTAGAATCCACACGAGTATGCTCACACTCGTCAACTCTTTCCTCCTCGATTCTTGGCATTCCAAAGATTCTGACTTGGGCTGCACACCGCCCCGGTGCTTCCAGTAGTACGGGCCCAATACTACTGTCCGCACCGCACCGGAATACACTCCAAGTCCTTCTCTTTGGATCCCAGGTCTCAAGTACTCTATCATGCATAGACCACTCTCTAATAGATCTCTCATAAGCCCCTCGCTGCTACCTACTCACTCTCAAGCATCTCATAGCAGCTCACATCTCCCTAGGCTAAGGCATCACAAATCAGGCCACCCTAGTCCTAATAGCAATACCTAGCCTACTCTAGCATGCGGATACATCATATTAATATCGCATAATATATAAATGTATTTTGGGAAATCACCGTCTGGGCGCTGACTGATCGTACACACATCTCTTGCTCTGCGTTTTTCAAAAAAAATCTTTTACTCTTTTTGAAAATACATTTTAAATCCTCAGTTTGAGTTCAAATACGCCCGAAGGTGTACTCGAATCCCTCAAACCAAGGCTCTGATACCAACTTGTAACACCGAAAATTTTAAAATAATTTTTTAACAATTTATAAAAACATTTCTCATTAATTTTTCATAAAAACATCAGATTTAAATCTCAATTCACATTACACAAAATCCCAAGATCAATGTAAATATATCAAAGTCCCCTGCGTGTGTACAGATCAAGCCAGCGCCTTCCCACGGTCATCGCTAGTACCTGAAACAACAACACTAACACTGTAAGCACGAAGCTTAGTGAGTTCCCCAAAATACCACATAAACACATATTAGCCACTCGAGGCTATAACTCTATGGGTCCGTGCACCCAACTCTGTGAACCCTCAGGTTCTAACTCTAAGAACCTTCCGGTTCCACTCTGTAATCATGCACAGCATAAATCACATAGAAATAATGCAGTACAACACATAACATACACATAACATACATACACTAACACATAACTCTGATTACCTACTCAAGGTAAAGTATAGTGAGAAGACTCACCTCGCGGATCTCGATGACTCACAAATCCTGAATCCCTCGTGCCCGATCCTCCGAGCTATAATCCTCCTATAACATCATATGTCTCTAATTAACACTTTTTATCTCTAAGGTTGACTATCCCTAAGAAGTCAACACAGGTCAACTCTGGTCAACGGTCAACGGTCAACTTTGACCGGACTCAGCGAGTGCACGAGGGCAACTCGGCGAGTCTAGACGTTTTCACCAACTCTCTAGGATTCCCTTCTTACACGTCGAGTACTCCCCCTGACTCGACGGGTTCCACCTGGAAGAATCGCGGGGCCACCCCGACTCAACTCGCCGAGTCTCAAGAACGACTCGGCGAGTCCCAGCTCGACTCAGACCACTTGACAACCCTCTCTAACTCGCCCTGACTCACTGGGTCAATCCATGACTCGATTGGACCACTCACTGGTCGGTCCAAGGCAATCTTCAAGCTACTCGCCGAGTCTGCTCATCGGACTCGGCGAGTCCATGCCATGCAATCACTCAAACTTGCTTCTAAGGTCAGATCTATTCCAACAATTCATAGATCTAGCCTTCCTAGAATGATTCACCACGTAAAGCTCCAGACTTTGTGCATAAACAACCTCTATATGACCATATATGAAGAATCATCAACAAATCTCACTACTCAATGTCATAACCTCCATTGTTCTATATAAAGCTTGATGAATGAGGCTCTCTGGACCTCTATGGATCCAGATCCGAAGTCTCATCACTAGCAAGGGACTATTTGACCGTCCAATCAACTCAACAAGGTCACAAGAAACCCTAAAATCAATTATACTTCACAAAACAGGAGATGAGCCGAAATCATACCTTTAGATTGAAGGGCTAAGCTTCAAATCCACCGAATAGCAGTCCCCTTTGCCTCCTCTTGGCTAGAGCCTTCCTCTTCTTTGCTAAACAACACACAAATGACAAGAAATGCTTCCTTTCTCTCTCAAATCGCTAAAGCACTCTAGGGTTTCTCTCTATGGACTGTTGGGTGCAAATGACGGCCATAAGGCCCTTTAAATAGGTCCCAAACCCGAGAAATTAGGGTTTCATTAAACAACGTGGACTCGCCGAGTCCATATCCTGGACTCGCCGAGTCCAGACGAATCCCGCGTCCAGAATCGCGACCCTACTCGGCGAGTCTGAGCTCCAACTCGCCGAGTCCCCTCTCAAAACACCAAAAAAACAAAACAATAAAATACCTGGAAATCCGGGCTGTTACAGTAACACCCAACTCTTGGTGTATCAAAATATATCAAACATGTCGATTTTGTGAAGGAGGGAATGTCCATGGTGACTCGGGTTATAGGGGGCGTCTTGTTAAATCTTGAAAAATAAACGTAAAATGTAATTTTTAAGAAAACTTGTTGAAAGTTTTGTTGATGCAATTAACTATATAATTTTGTGGGCACATGTTATAAGGTTTTCCAACCAATTACACCGTTTTAACATTAAATTGGCATGTTTTTTTGTTTAAAACGTAATTTATCTTCAACCTACTATACTGTTTTTAACATTAAAAAAAAATCAAACTCTTTGGTGCTTATTGCTTTTTTAATGCTAAAATGATGTTTGGTGTTTAGTGCTTTTTTAATGCTAAAATTATGTTCATTGGCGTATTTGGTGTTTATTACTTTTTTAATGATAAAATGATGTTGATTAGGAATGATTTAACTTTTAGGATTTTTACTCTATTTAACTTTTTTTTTTTTTAAGAAATCCATGTAAGTGAGCTCTCATTCTCATATTACAATACTTTCCAAGCTCTTGTATATATAAAAATCAACCCAATACATGTCGAAAACTCAAGTGATAACAATCTAAACAGGTGTTACATTGTCAGATAGATTTTAAAAAAAAATCAAATGGCAAATTAAGCTTCCACAATAGCTAAATGTACTCACATTTTTCGAGCAACTTGAACACTAGAAGGGAGCATCCGAGTGATCCACGATCGACTACAACTCCCTTCTCGTGCAATATTGCCCTTGAAAGTATTATCGCTCATATAAGTAAAAGGCAAACCCAACTTTTGGCTTAAGGGTGACTATGGTACTATTATTGTTAATATTTTTATAGACATGTTTTGTATATAAATCATTAGTTTAAAATCCGTGGAAATCACGGTTATAAAATTAATTAAATTTTAATAGTGAAAACTCAAAATAATTAATCAATTATTTTAAATAAATTATTAATTAACTGATATTTTTTTAGTTATATAAAATTTAATCATTAATTTAAATAAATATATGAAATTCTATCACCTTATAGTTTATATTAATTTTATTTTAATTTTTATTCTAGTGTTATTAGTTTAATGTAATTAGAGTGGGAAATTTAAATTTTAAAATTTGAAATTAAAAATTAGTAAGTTGATAAGTGACATACATTAATTAGGAGGTATAATAGGATGACACATGACATAAGAAGAATAAAATCTACATTAATTATGAGGCTTAATATGATGACACATATCAAAAGGAGATTAAAACTATTCTTTTATTAGAATAAGGATGTCAGTCCAGCTCACTTGCTTTTGTAATATGTATTTATTCTCCGAAAAATAAGATATCATTTACAGAAAAGAAAAATATATTACAAATTTGGAGGTATTGCACCTACAACCTACAAAAGGCCACGTTTTGTTCTTCATGATATTATAATTTCTTTGGTTTTCCAAATTACAATTCTTAAATTACATTTTCTTGATTAATTTCGTCATGGCAATTTAACAAAAAAAAGTCATTAAAATCACTACCACTAAGAGAAATTTTGATTGCCCTTAACTGATCTTCACGACAATCGATCTTCAATTGGGAAGTTTACCCTTAGTTTATTAGTAAATAAACTCACTTAGCTCGATTTGTGTTATGATCAGAAATACAACATTATCGTGTTAAACATAGAAAAAAAAAGTTATCAACCATCAAAATAAGAAAATAACAAATATGAATACAACAGATAAAATAAAAAAAGCACGTTTATAATGACATCAAGTATTACTATTTATATTACAATATGACTCCATCTAACCCAACAATGCATCAAAAAACAATGAAATATCTAGTGAGATACCAATTACTATATGAACTTCTTCGCCGCCATGGAGGTTTTTATACAGTTAACTAGTTTATAATTCGTGCCACCACAATTATAAAATTAATTAAACTTTAATAGTAAAAACTTAAAATTATTAACCATTTATTTTAAATAAATTATTAATTAAGAAAAAAAATTTAGTTATATAAAATTATAATCATTGATTTAAATAAATATGTAAAATTATATCATTTTATAATCTATGTTATTTTTATTTTAATTTTTAATCTAATTTATTAATTTAATATAAATAGAGTGGGAAAATTTAAAATTTAAAATGGAGAATCAATAGATTGACAAGTAAAACATATTAATTAGAAGACATAATAAAATGACATATGACAACAGAAAAACAAAATATACATTAATTATGAGGCCTAATATGACGATACATATTAAAAAAATTATTCTTTTATTAAAAAGAAAAGGATTGGTTTTTAAATAACAAATCTAATAACATTTAAATGTTCATGTCTTAGATGAAACATGAGGGCATAGAACAAAACCTATGCTGATGGATTTGAAGCCCGTTGGGCCAGATCCCTTTAATATAATTAATTACTTTTATGTTTCTTACATATAATTTTTATTTTATTTGAAATTTAACATGTTTCATTTTAGCTAAATTACATATTTACAACTTTACATGAGCAAAAACAGAAAAATTACACTATTTTACTTTTTTTTTTTTTTTTTTTTTTTTTTTTTTTTTTTTGTTTTGTTTTGTCAATTTAACTAATACAAATGAGGACAAGAGCCCTAAGTTGAAACTAATTTGATAGAAAGTAACCACTTAATTAATTTAGAAAATAGCATGTGATAAATTGACAAGAGCCCTAAGTTGAAACTAATTTGATAGAAAGTAACCACTTAATTAATTTAGAAAATAGCATGTGATAAATACAATTTCAAGAATATAATATGTAACTAATAGCGTTTATCATTTAAACATGTAACCAAATTCAAACCAATATCATTTTTATTGATTGTCTGAAAAAAGTTCTGCAATGGTGGACAAAAACACATATATTTATTGTGTACAGGTGCATCTACACATTCCAAAAATTAGAACAAACAAAACTGGAGTTTGTTGTATAACAATCAACAAATATATTTCCATGTATATATGCTACTAAAAAAAGAAAACAATTCAGATCTCTCAACTAAATTAATCATGTATTTTTTTCAATCACTCAAGGCAACAATATAAATCAAACTTATATACTCTTCATTTGCATTCATTTATCTTTTAGTTCTTACCTTTTTATCATTTCCCAATTTCTTGCAGGTCTGTATACGACGAAGATTCAAGTGCAAGATCTGTAATACAACTTGATGATCGACTGAGTCGGATGCTACCGGTGTGCCTCAATGGACTACTTGGCGCAGACCTTAATGATCTTGGCGACTCCAAACTGCGCCGGAGAATCTGTCTCATAGCAGTGATCAAATGAACCGCCGGATTCGGTGGCGGATCTGACGACGATGACATCCTGCAAAAGTTCATATGACGAAACATAGCCTCTTCGGTGCTGATCATCAGCCTTTCACTCCTCATTATTTCATCTTTCACCGCCTCTCCACACAATCCGCAGATCCATTTACCGTCATACCTCTCCCGGATCCTCTCTATATACGCCGGCGTACACTCCTCCGTCAATCCGCAGCAATCACACGTAGCAAACTCTACTTCCGTCGTTTGAGAATCCGTCGGAGGTATAATCATCACATCGCTCATAACTGTAGTAGACATATCTGAAACGAACAAGTAACAAAACTATCAGCATAGAATCTCATAATCAACAACTCGATCCAAACAAACTAAACAAATCATATTAACCAGTATTTCAGTAATCAAAATTCAAAATCTATAATTCTATGGAAACAAACGAAGTTAATTACCAGTAGTAGAAGCAAGGGGGGTTTGATACTTTGTGCAAACAATGAATCTCGTTAGAATCAGGTGAAATAAACAAAGTCGCCGTATATAAAAATCTTAATCCTTGATCTCTCTATTGGAACTCTTCTTCTTCAACGTTCGATTCTTCGGTAAAAACGAACAAACATCTGCTAGACATTTCAGATGAATTTGAATCTAAATTCTCACTGTTTTTGTTACGATCAAAATGAAAAATCAAAGTGGTTTTGTTGTGAGGGAATAACTGAATGATTAGAAGTAAGCAGATTGTGCAATATATATGTGCTTTGAAATGGAATGATAGCCATATAAAGTATATTATTAGTTGCCAGCTGTATGTATATTTGTCACAAACTTCTAGCACCACGTTTGAAAAAACAAGTATTAACTTTACATTATTATATCATCTTCTAAAAAAATTAGTATATTATATAGTTGTATAATGTATTTAAACCTCTTTTATATATATATATATATATATATATATATATATATATATATATATATATATATATATATATATATATATTCTTTACAAAAAATTATTATGATATTTATTCATCTAACAGATCATCTAACCTATAGTGACAATATACATGAAATTTTATAAGTTCAAAATCGGTCTAAGTTATTATTCTGTGTATTTAGCTAAGATAAGAACGTAACCTTTTTTAATTCATTTTATTACAAAAAGGAAATATCTTTTTTAGAGTATTTATTATTAGCTAGGATACACATATGTTTATTGATTCTTTTATATTGACAACTGATTTATACATTTGATTATTAGTTAAAGACTTTTTATTCTAAAATACATTACTATATATGTGCGAAAAAAACTAACGAATTGATCAAACTCCGAGTAAAATGCATAAATAAATCATAAATTAAGATTATATATCAACCAAAACTGTACTAATGAAAAATAAGAAATACAGTTTAAAAGATTATATATTTTGTTTAAAGGGTATAATCTTTTGTCAAGATCAACGTGTGATTAAAAAATATATATACATATTCAACGGACGGTATATGTATACTGGAAGATAAACATATTCAAACTTCAAAGGACCGTGTTTCTCTATTTAATAAAGTATCTTTTAATTAACTACTATTCACCTGTTAACAATGATCCAAAGGAAAACAAAAAACAAAAAAAAAAATCCTTGAGATCCTCTTTATTTTCGATCTTCTTTTGGGTTTCTAAAGGTTTTTGGTCGTAATTCTCTTAAGAAAACCGATTGTACGCCTCTCCATTCGACCTAATGTTCGGGATTTTATAATTGCCAAACCACCACACCATGGTCATCATCGAAATCCCTTATTCTCCACGTCATCTAATTGGTCGTGAATCTTCCCATCACCATGTCGTGTTGTAGATCACCACGACGTGGTCTTCAGTCCTCTTTTCTTCTTTTGTTTCAGTTTCTGTTTCTTGATTCCAGCTCCTCGTATGCTTCTTTTTCATATCAAGCAAGTATTCGTTGCTACAAAACATATTTCAAACATAATAAACATATCTTGTTCCAAAATAAACATAATTGTAGCTAAAATCATTATAAATATGCATTAAATACATAGTTAAATATACACATATCAAAATACCCCACACTTGACTTTTGATTGCCCTCAAGCAAAACTAATTTTATTATTATCTTATAAAGACTTTATCTACTAACATCACACAAAACAATCAATTTTGACCATCTCTATTATTCCAAGACCGTAATGCATGTATTCGTGTCTAATTTTTCCTAAGAACTTCCCCAATACTAAATACTCACAATTTCATAAAAACTTCCCAACTTCTTTTGAACAACACTCATTTTATGCATCCCTTCGAATATGTCCTCAAAAATCTTTATTAACTTTAAGGTAATTTTTGGTTAAACCCCCAAGCACACATATGGAAAATAACATATAAAGAAAAATACAATAGTAACTTGGCAAATTTCGTCTTATTCTTGAGTCTTCGATAATTTGGAGCATTTCTTCATGATATTTTTTGATCGTCATAGCTTTGTAGACTTTTATTCCCCCAAACTTTTGCAACTTTTTTTCTTCTTTTTCTATATATATATATATATATATATATATATATATATATATATATATATATATATATATATATATATATATTCTTTTCTCACTTTTTTCACTCAAAACTAAAAAATCCTAAAAATACATATGCTTAAACAAGAGAACTTAACTTCAACCCTTATTGGTAGAGGTATTAGTCTAATGTGAAATGACTACATAAGCACTCTTGGATAAATTTCTGGTACACGATGGTAAACATATTATGACCCTCAAACTAAGCAAGATCGTATTTTTGTTCCATGCTTTCACTAGGATAGGGAAGCCAAAAACACACTATAACATATATTGGCTCAAATAAACATTGAAACTCTCATCGGATCGTCTCACACAACACTAGCAACCTGGATCTTAACATTATAATTTTTCTTTAGATAGGTTCAATTTTAGATTATTCTTTCAGATCTTTCTAATAATTTTTTTAAATCATAGTCATTTTTTCAATTTTTTTAATCAAAATACTTGTATTCCTAAATTCAACCCCCTACCCTGCACTTAAATGATGTAATGTACCAATTGCATACTAAAATAATCAAAGAACATATAATTAAAAACGAATTGGAACAGACTCCCATTGGGTAGTAGTGGTGAGATCGAATTCTAAAACTTGTGTGGTAAAGCTTGGACTTCTCGTATAATGGCTGGAAACAGTACTTCTGGGCTCTTCTCTTGAATGCAAATGTGTCGGATCGATATAAATCAAAGAACCATTCTTTAAAAAGTGTGTTGAACCTCTGCCACGGCGTGGTATAGTAATGCCACGACGTGGTGACGAGTTTTAGGTCGTAATGGTTGTGAATTTTGAAATCGCCATGGCGTGGTCAAGTGATTCCATGTTGTGGTGCTTGGTCGTATGTAGTCACGATAAAAGAAAATGCCACAACGTGGTGATGATGGCCACGTCGTGGTGTCTTCTCAGAGCATCTTTTGAGATCCCCAGTAATGCATCGACTCTTCGTAATGCTTAGGACCATTCCTGATTTTTCTTTCTATAAAATTCTTCAAAATTATTTTCTTCTTCGTCAACTGGGAACCCCACACTTATTCAAAATCACGGTCTTCAAGTATAATCTTCACAAATTGCACGGCTACTTCATCCATTATGCTCCTTTACTGCTTCATGTATTTGTTTTCTTAACACTACAAAATAATATTAAAAGACTAGAGAAACACATGACCATTTGGTTAAACTAACATAAATACTAAAAATTTAAAAAGAAATCAAAAGGAAAAGAAAATGCAAACTCAAAAAAAAACCGAGTTGCCTCCTAGAAAGCGCTTCTTTTTTTAGGAGTCGTGAGTCGGACTCCTTCCCACTCTATGTTGTTGTGTTTGGGAGTGGGATCTCCCTCTTCTCCTTTTTCTATTTCCACTTATGCTTATGCACTTGAACCCTTCTAATGTATTCCTTATTTGGATTATAATTCTTTTTGTTATTGGCATTTTCTTCATGCTTGCGCTTCACCCCTTTACCTTGCTTTTTCGTCTTTACATTCTTCTTGGTAATTTCTTCAGGACCTTCCTTGTCTAACTCCATCTTGACCATTATAGGCTCCTCTACTCCTTCACCCATCTCTTCATCGATTATCTCAACTTCTTCATATAAGTCATCTTCTACTTCATCAACTTCTTCTTCCACTTGACCTGTAGGTGTATTAAAAGCGATTACCTCAAATGTCATGGCAATTGAAGCTCTTGGTTTCGAACATTTGAATTTTTCACCATGGGGCTTCCCCCAAACCTTCAACTCTTCTTCCATCATCTTTTCAATTTCCTCTAGCTCACTAAGGTCTTCTTCTATATCATCCATCTTTGACACTTCATCTTTTGGCTTTTAATGACTCACGTTTGGACTCATTTAGAAAGTGATTGCTTCATCTTCTACACAAAGTGTGAGTTTTGAGTCGTGGATATCAAAAAGAGCTCTTGCGGTACTCAAAAATAGTCTTCCCAAAATTATGGGAAGGTCTTCATCTTCCTTCATGTCGAGAACCAGAATGTCAACCAAAAAACAAACTTTCCCATCTTCACTAGCAAGTATTCAATGATTCCTCGTGGGTAAGTGATCGAGTGATTCGCCATCCGAATTATCATCCTTGTGTGTTGGAGATTTGGTAATTCATGCTTTTTATAGAAAGAATATGGCATAAAGTTGATGCTTACCCCCGAATCAGCTAAACCATTTATAAAGTGGAGTTGCCACATTCACACGACAAAGTTGGCTTGGATCTCCCATCTTGATTGGCAATCCATTAATGATTGCGGTTGAACATAACTTATTAAGCACTATGGTTGATTCGTTTTACAACTCCCCCTATTAGTTATAACATCTTTTGCAAACTTTGGAAGTTTAGCTATGGACTTGAGGAATGGGACATTTAGCGAAAGTGAGAGAACTTGTTTCATAAACTTCTTGAAACACCCCAATAAAATCATAGTAATTTAAAAAAATTAGAATCAACCATTAAAAATTATTGTTTAAAGAAAGAGTCATTGTTTCAAAAGTATTATTCAAAATAAGAGTTCTCTCAAGACCCAGTAACATAAAACAGGAAGATATGCACGATCACGCCTTCACTTTCCCCCGATCCTCAGAAGTACCTGAAACAATAAACTAAAACTGCAAGCAAAATCTAAGTGAGTTCCCTAAAGTACCAACACGCTACAAAACAAACAAAGCATGAAAATATGAGACTTCAGCCTGACTGGACTGCCTTGCAGGGCCTACAGCCTATTTGGACTGTTCTACGGATCTTTGGCCTGACTGGACCGCCTCACAGGGCCTACAACCTATCTGGACCGCCCCGGGTGTCTTGGACTTCAACACAAAGTAGGACCGCCTCAACCCAACCACAATATGTCGACATATTTAACAAACAAACAGATACATAGAGCCAACAAATACAGATAATCATGCAAATCTACTACTCAATCACACAATAGCATAACATCATCCTATAATGCAGATAAATAATCTAGTGGGCCGACATTGGTGCCTTCGACAGATGAGTGCAGTGAGGAAAACTCATCACTCAATCTGAAAAAGGTATCTGACAAAACACAGCTCCGAATGATATCTTAACTGGTCACCTAAACACCAAATAATGACCAATCTCAAATACCACTCAAATTACCTAAAATACCCTTAGGTCAAACTGTTGGATTAGTGTCTAAGTCCATAACTATTTTGGTATGTACTTGACCCGATGGTGCATGGTCCTTTTGGGTTGCCTTCACCAAAGCAACTTGATTGGAGAAATAAATAAAGAAAGAGAGGTTATTATGATTTATTAATATGTTATAAGAATAATATATTAAAGGAGAAATCATATTTGTTTAATTAATATTGGTCAATAATTAATTAAGAATTAATTTTGTGATCAAGTGTAATTAATTAAACTAGAGGGGCTGAATTGTAATTATGTGATAGTTACAAAATAAGGTAAGGATTATCTTATATATATGGTGAACGAATTTGAGGTGTAAATCTCTTAGAATTCGACTAGGATAAGGATTTCTAGGACTTATCTTATGGTTGCTTGGTGGATAAGCAACTAGATAAGGATAAGGACTAAAACCCTAATCTTTACACCTATATAAACCCCCTAAGGCATAGGAATTCGACCAACCCTTCCCAAGAGGTCCTAAGGACGAATTCTAACCTCCCTCCTCTCTCTTTATACCTTCTCCATTTTCTCTTGGTGTTTGTAAGCCATTAGAGGAGTGACACTTGTGACTCTCAGCTTTCCAAGGTCAATTCAAGGAGGAATTAGATTGTTATTGCTATATAACAATCAAGGTATGTTCTTAAACCTATTTACATGTGAATTCTGATTTCCATATGCTAGAATTAGGGTTTATAGTCTTGGAATCATAGCATGTACAATAGAGAAACCTAGATCCAAGCTTTAGGGTTTGTATGAGCACATAGGATGTCTTATGACCAAAACCCATCAGTGGTATCAGAGCCTTGATTGATTTCTATTGTATTGATGCTTGTTGTAACTGAAAAAAATTCGATTTTTTGCATTCTGGAGGCTGGACTCGCCGAGTCCATGGCTGAACTCGCCGAGTCCAAGGTGACTTGACGAGTCCAAGTCTGACTAGACCACATAGTATTTTAAAAGTGTTAAAATACACCCTATACTATATATATATAACATTAAAAGTCTAACATTATATATATGTATGAGTAAAAGTCAGTCTTACCGTTAGTAGGCCTCATTCACGAAGCTAATCTATAAGAGGTGTTTAAGGAAATTGCCTATAAAATGGCGATTGAATGGGTATCCACTCTTACCCACCGCACTCTTGACTAGTGGAGGGTCGTTAGCCGAACGGGTAAGATAGGACAAAAACCTTCCATTATAAGTATAATGAAATATAAAAGTAACTAAATGTTTTCAAAATTCCCAATCTTAGTTACTTAGGCAAAAGTGAATTGATGCAATTCCATGAAATTACACTTTGTGCCCTTGCGAAGACGTTAGTGGAGCGTGTGTGGTTAACCGGCACACTAAATGGGTCTAAGCAAAGGTAGCAAAGGGTGACTCAATGTTTGTCATAGTTCGGTGGAGCGTGTGTGGTTTACCGGCACATCGAATAGGTGACTGTAACATGTGAGTGCACCATGTAAGTTTGCATGGTTATTCACACACGCTTTGTGATCCTCGGCATCCCAGTCACAAACAAGAGGGGCATATCGAGATTTAAACATGCCATTGAAAGTTCAATGAATCTCAAAGGATCTAGGAGTTTTCATAGATTTAAAACTTAAATTTCTTTTTCGTTTTTCGTGGTGGAAATTAGTGAATCGTCATTCACTTACCTTCAAATATTCTGCAATTAGGGTTACGGCATCCCTCTCCCGAGTTGTAGAATATTGTGTTGGGTCCTAGCCTTAGTATCTCATTTGGGTGATTTACTAAGGACTCAATCAATCAACTAACTTGAATTCGTTTTCTCCCGTTTTGTAGATGTCAAAGTTTGACAACTATGGTCTTCTCAAATCCCGTGGAACAAGCGTTCCACATGAAGATGATATTCCAGGATTCGATCAAGGAACAAGAGATCATGCTTCACTTCCTTCTCCTCCTCCAATTATTCTCCCTAACCCACAAGTTCAAAGGCTTGAAAAGTTCAAGATCACTCAAGCCCTTTTGGCAAGTAAACATAAAGAAGGAAAGTCCGTGTGTGCACACGTCCTAGGGATGAAGTCACACATTGATAAGTTAAGAATGTTGGGATCCGTTGTTTGTGAGGAAATGGCTGTTGATTGGGTTCTTCAGTCACTTCCCAACTCATATAGTGAGTTCGTAAGAGAGTACTATATGATGAACTACGACGTGACCCTTATAGATCTCACCTATATGCTTGTTGCTGCAATGATTTGGCGCAATAGAAAAGCAAAGTTGATTGGTGAATCTGCCTTCGAGACCTCTATGGATATAGACAATGGCAACGAAAGACATGCTATGATCGAAAAGTTTGATCATAAGAGAAAGGCAATGTCTGAAGTAGTTCCATGTCCTGTTCCAAAAGAGTCGATTTGCTTTTATTGCCAAGAGAAGGGGCATTGGAGACGAAGCTGCCCTATTTACCTAAGAGATCTAAGAGATGGGAGAGTCGAAACGTATGGCTCTAAGATAGGTAAAATCCATTAACTAACTCTTTTAAGCTTCTATTCTAGATTCTTAATACATAATGTGATAAGATTACAATTGATGTTTTGTAGGATCGAAGAAAAGAAGGGAAGCTTAAGGGAAGAAGTGAGCAGAATCTAACCGTGAAGGAATGGATTTCGATCGCGTTTTTCGAAGATTAGATTCATGAGCTACTACTTAGAGTTAGAATTAGATTGCTAAGAAAGATGTATTAGCATAAGTTTTTCAATGAGTTGCATTGTAAGGACAAATTTTTCCGCAATAAAATAAATTTTGATTTTAAACTTTATCCTTACAATGGCGTGTATGAAAAAAAATTGATGTTAAAATGATTCTATTATTAGCAATAATGGATTTGGTTCTTATTATGTTATTTATGGAAAGTCGAGAATTTACCAAATAGGGAGAGTTTCTCATCGCCCAAGTTTCAATTGGACAGAAATTTGGAATCATGCAACTTGGTTGCACGATGAATGAGAAATTTCATATTTGGAAATTAGACTAATTCATTGACAAAGTGTCAAGTGAAGGACTAGGAGATCGAGTACACAAAGTTGCGTGTTGATCAAGTTCACCATAAGAGTAACAAAGATATTCGTCATGATTTACTAAAGGTTTAGTAAATATGATTATACTTATAAGTCTAAGTGTAATTCTGAATTGATTGAAAAAGTTTAAATCAATAGTAGAACGAATAACAAGAATCAAGTAGGCAGAAAGATAAAAGGTTCTCCATTCTAAGAAGAAGGGAGAGTACCTTTTATGTTTTATGATAGGTCTTAATGATTAAGAACCATATCTCAATTGATCCTCTAAGTGAGTCTTGGTACAATTGTATGTCCAAGAAGAGGAATCAAAGATTGAAGAAATGGTCAAATCAAGAAGTCAATCATACTTCGTTCCAAAACAATTCTTAGAGTTAAGATTGTGACAATGAGTGAAAAGTATTAAGAAGGTTTAAAACATTCATTAAATGTGGTAAGTTGTGATGTCTTAGATAAGACAAAGACCAACTAGGACCAATTTATGAAGAGTTTTGATAAAAGCTACACTAACTCTCGAATATTTGTTAGTCAAGAAATGTTTTGACAAGAGAATCTTATATGTCAAAGAGTCAGTGGGAGTCTTAATGGTATTGAAAGGTTTCAAGAACAAATCAAATAAACCTTATCAATCATCACTAGCAACAATTAAGGCACTAGGCTCTTGAAGGTCAAGATGTACATGTTACAATCAAAATGTATTCTTCTAAACTTATTTATGTTATGATTTCTGAAAATTGCTTGCTAGTTAGGGTTTTTGCTTTGGATAACTTGATTTGCATGTAATACTTGAGAAAAACATAGATCCGAAGCATTAGGGTTTCATGTACACCATAGGGATGTTGTAGTGCTAAAAACCCATCAAATAGTGCTCAAAAGTGGATTAGGGTTTATTTGGGGATGAAGGAAAAGACAAGTTGGAGGCTGATGAAAGAAGATAGGTTGGGAACTTAAGGATGTTTAAATAGGATGCAAACCCTAAAAATTAGGGTTTGGGAATCATGTATGTACCCCCCGCGTACGTGAGCTCGCCCAAAATTACAAAAATGCGACTATGGGCCATTTTTGCAAGCTTTCTCATGCACAAGGGCCAAAATGAAATATGTCTTCATACTTTGGGTTAAAATTGAAAGTACCTCATCATCGGAATGTTACAATTCTCCCCCACTTAAATTAGACGTTGTCCTCGAATTCCGTTGGTGTGAATAACTCCCCCACTTACAATTCTCCCCCACTTAAATTAGACTTTGTCCTTGAATCTATGAGGGAGATTTCAGAACCTACCATTGCATCACAACCTTAATTTTGGCTGGATCGACCAAATTCCTATTTTGGTTAACGAGATATCCCAGGAACTGGACCTATCATAACCAAAACTCACACTTCGAGAACTTGATATACAACCGTTCTCGCCTCAACACTCCCAAAAGCTCTCGAAGGTGCTCCTCAATATGATCCCTAGTCTTGGAGGACACCAAGATATCATCAATAAAAACAATGATTGATCGATCGAGCATCGACCTACATACCCAATACATAAAATCCATAGAAGTTGCAGGCGTATTGGTGAGCGCAAATGGCACCACCATGAACTCGTAATGACCATAATGAGTCTGAAATGCGGTCTTCTCCACATCCTCCTCTCTGACCCTCATCTAATGAGACCCTGACCTAAAGTCGATCTTGGAGAACCAAGACGCACCCTTCAACTCATCAAATAGGTCATCAATCCGCAAAAGAGGATAACGATTCTTCGCCGTAAACTTATTCAACTCTCGGTAATCAATGCACATCTGGTGTGAACCGTCATTCTTCCTAAAAAAATCATTGCTCCCCATGGAGAATTACTCGGTCTAATAAATTGCTTACCTAGCAGTTCTTGAAGCTGAAATGGCAACTCCTGCATCTCATGTGGTGCCAAACAATACGACGTCTTAGCAATAGGGGCCGCACCCATAAACAAATCAATCCTAAACTCGGCCTGCCTCTCCATAGGCACACCAGGAAACTCCTCCGGGAACACATCTGCAAAGTCTCTAACCACTGGCACCTCTGAAATCGAAACTTGCTTCCCGACTCGGGCATCAACCACATAAGCAAGATAGCCCATGCACCCATGTTGGATATACTGATGAGCTCTGGCAGTAGAACAAAAGGTTGATCCTAATCTGGTACCCTCTCCATAAATAACTAGTTCTCCCCTACTTAGGGTTCGAACTATCACCCGCTGACCCTCGCAATCGATCATAGCCCCGAATATACTCTTTCAGTCCATCCCTACGATCACACACATACACACACATGTCTCCCATGGGAATAAGGATCTGATCAATCAAGTAAGGCACCCCAAAAATCTCCAAAACATAATCCCAAAAAATACTCGATGCAGAAATCCCATGTTCATTGGTGATAGAAACCCAAAACGGACACTCCAACTCTCCAAGGGTCATATTGAAGCCCCTACTAAAAGAATGAGATACAAAGGACCAAATCGTGCCCGAGTCAAATAGCACAAGATAAGATGAATAATTCACTAAGAAGGTACCTATTAGGAGCATAAACATATGCATAACATAAAAAAATTGACAGGATGATAAATGGAAACATACCAGTAACGACGTCTGGCGCCGCCCTGGCCTCCTTTGCTTTGAGCTAAAAAGAGAGACCTCGAGCCCTTGGGGACTCCGCCCTAAGCTAGCGCCTATCGGTGATACTCAATGTAGGTGGTGCTGGAGGCTACGCTGGTCCCAAAGTGAGAAAAGGACAGTTTACCTTAATATGGCCAACCTGCTCACAGTGATAACAGATCCTGGAATTCGGTACTAGGACCTGCTGGCAACAATCCTTGGCATAATGCCCCTCCTTTCCATATTTTTGGCAGCCAGAAGAAGATCGACAACAACGATCATGAACCATGCCACACTTGCCACAAGTGCGGCCCCTCTAGCCCTCATATCTTATATCAACGGCCTTAAATCGCTTCGCTGCTGGTTGCGCTTGCACCATAGCCTGCCTCCTCTCCCTATCCTGGAGCTCCATCTCAATTTCCCGCATCCTTACGTCCTCCTGAAGCCCCACAAGTGTACCATAGCGTTGAGTGGAAACAAACTGGTGGATGTCCGTATTGAGCATGCTCATGTACCGGGTCATCTGAGCTTGCTAAGAAGCAGCAAACTTAGGACAAAAAAGAGCCCTCTCTGTAAACATCTTGATGATCTCGGTCACCAACTCAGTCCCCTGACTCAGATCCAAATACTCCTAGGCCAGCCTCTCCCTCTCCACCAACAGAACATATCTTAGTAAGTGTGTGATTCCTGAGGGTAGGACATGATAATAATTGGCTTAGTTAAGGTGTTAGATCACATTAGAGTAGGGATAATTTGTGATCAATGGATTGAATCTGTGTTCTAATTTGGCTAGGGTAGCCTTTCTCAGTTAGACTCTTGGGCAGAGTCTCGTAGTGCGACCATACGTGAGATTGTCGGTCTCAGTGGACGGTTAAGGATTCTGCATCCTAGTTTAGTAGAAGGTTAGCTTAGATGCAGGAGATCTCGGATAGATCAGATAAGTAGATACTAATTATATGTGTCATAACTGGAATTTTTCCTAGAACAAACCAGGTCTAAAACTTCAACCATGTACCAGTAGATTCACAATGTAATTTGATGCGATAGAAATACGACTTTCATGAACCATACTCGTATGGGTTTTATTTAAGTATGTGTGGTGATAACCCATGTTAGTTTAAGCTATAATAAGCTAATGCCAGTTAACCAAAACATTAAGGAGTAAAATGGGTCAACAAAAGTCAAATGAATTACATGGTATAATGAATTTTACTTTAGACATTCTATTCTTGAGTTAGAAGTCACCTATGGCCGAAAACTCCTCCATGGACTCACATAGGACCGTGAACCCATGGATTGAAACTCATTATGGTCGAAAACCCAAACCAAGTAGACCGTAAACCCATCTTTTGAGCCCATTAAGATCGTAATCTCCCTTTTGAGGGTGATTTGGGTGATTTTGGTCACGTTGGCCGAAAACACCTTCATGGTGGGGAGTAAAATCTATTTTGGGGAGTAAACACTTGCAACATGACAGTAAACACTCCTAAATATCTCATATCTTATCCTAAATTCAGTTTCCCAATGTGATTTGATTAAGTTACCAACGAAAACCTCACATCACCTCCTCATATTTACTTCCCATTTAAGATACCTCAATAGAAAACCCTTTCATTATTCACCTCCAGTAATGAAAGCACTTTCATTTCTCTCTCAAATTGCAAGCATTATTCCTTCCATTTACTCTCAAGTAGCAAACTCACTCCCTCTCATCTCAAGAACAAACAACTCCAGGAGACCATTTTGCTTCCATATATCTAAAAGTTTTGGTAAGTTTTCTATAGAAATCTTGGGTTTTCACAACCATCATATAATTTTTATCATCATAATCACACATTAATATGTGTTTAAACATTAGGATACGGCTATCATTTCGTGATCTAAATCGAAGTTCACCATCTTCTATCCCGTTATCAAAACCGCTAACACACTCAAGGTGAGTTCATACCCCTACATTTTCATAACTTTTTCTATGTTTCAAGGGGGAGAATACAATTAAAACACAAGAGACTTGTGTTAATATACAAATTATGGTTTATATTTTATTACGTTTAAATATCTTTTACGTAAGAATATCAAACATGTAACATAAAGTTATTACCAAATTACAAACGGTTATATGTTGAACATGTTAAAACGAAACAGTTATCATTTTCAACAAAACAATACCTTTTAAACTATAATAGATATAGTTTGAGAAATATTCACATTATTTTACCTTTCAGGGAAAAGAAATGATTATATAAAAATACAGTTATTTTTATATACATATTAAATATGATGAAATGGGTAACAGTTTCATGCATGAGTATTTTCATTAACAGAACACGTATCTCATTGGAAATTTGTGAGTCATTCTTCTTCATAGTACCTACCAAAGGTATCCATGGAAGTCTTGTTTTATAACCAGAGTCTCTTCCCAGAGAGCGTGATTCTTGTGTATAGATCTATATCTTTTCGACGCATGAAGAACGTCAAGGCAAGGAATTCATTAATAGCATGGTTATGAAAACTCACATGATAAACGACAATACGTTATTTTACGTGAAATCAATAGTACGCTTATCTTATGTAAATACCCAACTCTTCAAATGGTTTTATTCACAAATAAAACTACATGTTATTAAACTAAGTATGACATATATACTTGTATCTTTCAGTCTTGGAAACGTAAAAGTCTACAGTTCAGTTTTATGGAAAATAAATGATTTTCTGGGATAAATACGATTACTTTACAAACAGTTTATAATTCAATTTTAAGGAAAATATAGGATTTTCCGGGATAAACACTCTCATTTTTATAAACAAACGAATTGCAACTCATCTTATAGAAAATATCGGATTTTCTGGAAACAAACGTGATTTCATCTCATTGAATGGCATATATTTATTTATACAAATGCTTATGAACTCACAAACTTAAATGTTGACACTTTTTCTCAAATAACTTGTATTCTCAGGAAATCAGTAAAACAAGTTATCATCAACTTTTGAGGATTTGACGCTAAGACGTTAAATAAACCTTTTTGACATCATATTGTAATTGGCATTTTGAAACATGTAACACATACAATGATGTAACGTTTTCAATTACATATATGATGGTTGTGTTTGCTTTCTTTACTGTAACGCCCGCAGATCCAGGCTAGTCAATTTAGAGACAATGAGCATCAAAACATGAGTTTTTGATGGAAGATTATTTAGAAGGAGTAATATTAACCAAGTTGTAGTATATGCTACAAGGGTTTTGTACATATAAAGAACGCCGAATTCTGAGTTATAATGAAGAAGTTATGGCCCGTCGAAGTTTCAAGGCAAAATCGGCACGACACCGGAAGCGTAAATAGTGGGTTTACGATAGAGCGAGTTTTAGATTTAGAGATCTAAACTAAAGTCATATATTATGTTAAACCGAGAGCATCCATAAAAAGAACGCCCAAATCTGACTTCGTATGAGGAAGTTATGATTTTTTGAAGTTTCGGCTTAGTGGTGTACAACCCGAAGTTCGAATATTAGATCGAGCAGTTTCTAGCCGACAAAACCTAAACGAGAACCGAAGATCTCGTTAATAGTAGCGTAACGGTAAAAAGACAGACGAAAACGGACGTCAGATGAAGAAGTTATATATTTTTAATGAACCAATCCTGTCCCGACCTGTTAATAATATAACTTTTAAAATAATGTCAAATTTAGCCGACGGAGTCTAAACGAAAGTTGTAGAGTACGTCCCACCCACGTGTGGATATAAAGAATGTTGAAAACGGAGATCGTATGCGGAAGTTATAATTTTTAGAAGTTAAGTGTGCAATTTGCGAAACTGTGATGACGTGGCACGATCCTAGCCTTCCCTTGCTCCCCTCGGCCTCGCACTAGATGAAGACACGTTGCCTTCGCTCTACGCCCCGCGTCCAAGGTTGGGTACGCCCAGTGTACCTCGATCTTATCCGAGTCCGATGCAAGTGCGAGCCAGCTGTGCGAAGCTGGCAACCTCATCCGAACTACGCCTAGTGTAGCCAAGGATTACACCCAGCATAATCCGAGGCCTCGCAGGCTATAAAAGGGGGCCGAGAGTTCCGAGTTTTTCACACCAATTCTCTTTCTCTCTCTAGTTTCTTTCTCTCTCTAACTCACTCCAACCCCCTAAACCCTAGGGAACCCCCTAGCACCTGAAGGAAGCCCCGAGGCTCCTGGAGTCCCGAGAAAAAGGGTCTTTCGGTTTCGAAACGCTGCTCCAAGCGAAGCCCCGATTTTTGATAAAACCCGTTGTAAGTGAGCTACGCCTACGCTATTTTTAATATAAATTCTAATTAATTATATAAAAATAATTAGGATCTTAAAATAATTATTTGGGCTATTATTATGAGTTATATAGTGTGTTTTAACGCTTATATAATAATAATAACAACTAGACTATTAAATTAGCCTCGGTAAATACTAAACTAAACCCTAGTGGTAATGATAATAGGTTTTGTCGATGGAAATTGTTTGAAGAGTAACGAAGTGTTGTCCGAGTACCGAGTCACTACCGTATCAGGTGAGTGCATAGTTACTTTCATCTTACACATAGATATGAAGTATTTTATATAAATTACGTGCTATGTGTGCATATTATCTGAATACTTGCTGTCTATGTTGGATGAACGATTTTATACATGTTTTAAATGATTTAAACTGTATATGTATTTTATATCCACAATAATGTTGGGGTAAAACATGGGTAGATGTAATAGATGGAGTATGAGTTGAGAGGTGAAATAGACCGTGAGGTGAGGGTGAGAGGTGGACGATGTGAGAAGCCTTTTTCCCAAACGATGGCCCCGTCATTCAGCAGAGTATGGATGACAACCACAAATTATTCTAGACAGTCCAGTGGAACACTAGCAGGCTCGCAACCTGTAGGTGTTGTGAACAATGTGTTCACCCGGTGTACTCTAAACCTTGGTGACCATGCAGACTTGGTGCCTAAACCCTGGTGATCATCCAGGCTTGATGCCTAAACCCTGGCGATTATGCAGACTTAGTGGCCGTTGTGTAAACCACGCAACGATGGACTTCGTGCCGATCCCTTAGGATGATCCTTAGGAATGAGTGAACGAGAAATACCTGATTCTTAGGGTAGATCCTTAAGAATAAAGAAGATAATGGGGATGGGTAATTGGGTTGATTGCTTGATTATTTAAACATAATAATTATATTATTGTAGGTTGAAAACCCTATGTGCTCACCAGGTTTCCCAACCTGACCCACTCAGTTTATTTATATCTCAGGTGTTGTTATGATGTCACATTACACTGAGAAATTAAGGAGATGTAAATCACTAGTGATAATGAATGTAAGTTCTGTTTATGCTTATGTTTCTGTATTGACGATGATATCCCAAATGTTTTAAAATAAATAAAAATACATTTCTTCGGAAATGCTTTGATAATGAAATTATCATGTTTTTTTTTTTTCTGGGAACAAATTCTGCAACGTTTTTATTAAAATCGATACTCTGATTTTTATAAAGAATAAACAAAATCGGTCTTTTCTGGCCTTGAAAATGGGGATGTCATATTTAGTATTCAATTGTTCTGATACTGTACATGATGTCCTCCGCCCCCAAATGTTTCCGCCGTTTAGGTTTGGGGGTGTGACAGATTGGTATCAGAGCAATTTTTTTATAGTGAACTAAGTATATCAAACCATAAGATCTACAACTATAAATACAATGGGACTAAAATACTCTAACCAAGAGCTATACTTTTTAAAATATAATAATATTTTTATAAAAATTATACATGCATACATACGTACTAGTACAATGTCGTAATAAAAACAAAACAAAAATATTAAAGATGCGTTGAGCACTACGAGTACGTCTGAGAGTATGTAATCCGGTCTAGAATGAATATAGACTGATCAACTATATTTATTCGAGAGGTGACTAGCATACGCTTGGTAATAGTCGTAGTGGGCAACAAATCTAAAAACTTACCAAACCCATAAACTCGAGAACCAAACGTAAAATTTAAAATACTATAGGAGTATTTTATGTGACTACTATATTTTAGCTTTGATATTTATTTTCATACAGTTAAGTTTTTCATATATTCCTTATACCCCTATTCTCGCACAGACACTATGGAAGGATTCCACTTTCATGGAGACCCCTATTTCCCGAATCAACGAAAGGAAGGTTGGATCATGGAAGATCCAGTAGAGTATTCCGAAGAAGAACCAATGGAAGACGAAGATTGTTGGGTTGCAGATTCGTTTAGTATTGCGTCATTGGGCTCGGTTAATAGTCCAATTATTTTGTACTCCGGTTTGGGCCTGTCCAACCGTGAGCCTGTTAGGTTTACTATATAACAATATGCTTGCATGCATATTAGGTTAACGATCTAGAATACAATAGAGAGAATTACGATAGCTTTGATTTTCTTTATCGTTCCTGTAAACCTTTTAACCCTCTATAGTTGATGTTCTTGATCGAGCTCTTCTGAGGGTTGTTTTATAATCATTCGACACGTTTGATTCACTCTTGAGTTGTTTATTGTTTTCGTGTTCTTGCTGTTTAATCTTTATTTTACCTGTTTAAGATCTAATCGATCTTCAAGATTAAGTTTTAATCTTATCAATTGGTATCAGAGCAGGAGGCTGTGTAATCGATACACTTCTTTTCTGTGAAAAAGGTTTCAATTAGGATTTTCCGCAATTACTGATATTTATTGAGCCGTCATCTCATTATTGACGTATCTTGATATTTATTGTTTTGCCCTAATCTGATTTATTACAAGTCTGATCTTTAAACAGGTTATTCGATCATTATGGACGAGTCGCAATCGAATCCCATCAATATTTCGAACAGCATTGGATCTACCACGAAGATTCCCATCCTGTACACCCATGATTATGAAGTCTGGGCGCATCACTTTGAAGATTACGTTATAGGATCTGAGGATAATGGATACCTCATCTGGGAAGCAATTATTTCTGGACCGTTTTCTCATTCTGAAACTTCAAGGATTATTAAAACTCAAAAAGAGTATAATGATCTTCTGAAAGATGTTAAAGATATTGCGCAAGATGAAAAAGATAAATTTCAGTGCAATATCAAGGCGTTAAGATTGATCAGATTTGCACTTCAGTCCGACACTTTTAGACTGGTGAGTTCATGCACGACGGCAAAGGAGATTTGGGACAGGTTACGTGAATTGTACTCTACAGACGAGGATCTTGAACACCCCATTCAAACCTTACTCTTGTCTGAGTTTGGTGAATTTAGGCAAGGAGCCGAAGAAACTGTGACCCAAACGTTCGATCTCTTCAATCATCTTCTCAGCAAGATGATCAAACATGACATCGAAAGGAAGCTTATAGAGCAGAAGGTTACGTTCTTAAACGGTCTCAGATCCGAGTGGAGGGCAGTTGTGTCCACAGTTAAAGCGCACGAGCAATTTAAATCATATTCCTTGGCGAAACTGGTGGGTATTCTCAAATCTTAGGAGAAGATTGTGTTGCAGGAGAAGAATGTTGTTTCAAGTCTAGGTTCGTTAGCCCTCCTGTCCAAAAGTAAAGCTGTAATGGAGGACGAAGACCTCAACTTGGAGGATTATGACCTCACGTCTGAGGATTATGCTATGATGGTGTCCAACCCCAAGAGGTTCATCAAAAGGAGATTCCCCAACAACAAAAACCGGAACTGGCAGGGGAGTTATAGTTCAGAAAAGGTTAAAGATGAACTGAAGGTTGAAGAGTCTAAGAAGGAACCGAAGGCAGAAGGTGATTCTGGAGTAAACTGCTACTATTGTGGGGGAAAGAACCACTATGCAAAGGATTGTGTCCTCAAAAAGATGGCTGAAAAGGATGAGGAAAAGGATGAGGAAGCTTTGCTGCAGAAAAAGCTTGATGAGATAAGGAAGAAGAAATCTACTGCTAACCCTTCTATGAATGCTCTAATTGTGCAGGGTTCGGTTGTTGATGACGAGTTCGGTGGCGTGGAGGTTTGGTCAACCGATTCTGAAGACGATGAAGTGAGGAAGCCCTCTCATGGAAAGGCTTGTGTGGCAAAAGAGGAAAACAGTGGAGGAAGATGCTTGATGGTGTCTGACATATCTCAGATGAGGGGATACAACACTAATGGTGGAAGCAATGAACCGAAGGAGCAGCAGGATATGTGCTTTACAACCAAACCGCTCAGCGTGCAGTTCAACGAGCTCGATGAACTGATCAAGAAGGTACAATCGGTTTTTGTTTCATTTAAAGTCCCACAATGCTCATATGAAAAAGAACTAAAAAGTGTTAATTCAAGAATTTCTCATCTAGATAGTAGTTTAACTCAAACTCGAGTCACCAATTCTAACCTAACTGATCAATTAAGCAGGGTGTCTTCGAAGAGTGAGGAACGGCGCATGTGGATCGAATTGAAGGAGTCAAAATTAGTCAAAATAAAAGATGAAAACATTTATTTGCAAAGAGACAATTTAAAGCTCTTGAAACAGCGAAATGTTTTTTGTTTGATTGCTAAACGTCTTTACACTAATATTACTCAGCTTCACTTGGATTGTGAAATAGGACAAAAGATTCATCGCATGATTTTGCCCTTTCTTGAGTTTAAGGAGGATGAAATTGATGCTGAAGCTTATAATTGTGAGAGTGTGATATCATCTGATGACGTCAATCCGACCTATATGTATGGACTGGACAAAATAGAATCTTTCATTAAATCCAAGGACCATAAGGACATGCTTAAAAACCTTTTGGATGAAAATGATAGACTTAAACTGAGAACCGAAACCATACAAAAATTTGACTCTTTAAACTCCAACTTGAGCTCAGAAAACAAAATTGATGTTGAAAATGCATCTGAGCTTAATGAGGATGACAATATGAGTGAAATTTCTGTAGATGACACGGTTAACTGCTCAGAATTTGTGAAAAGCGAACCTGAAAACCACAAGAATCTAATTTCAGAAAATTCAGTGGAGTTCGCTCGATTGTCCCAACAAAAGTCTCCAATCTTAGCAGAGAAAGCCGTTGTATATCAAAAGGTTAGGACCACTCCAAATCAAGTGTACAAGGTCACAGGAGTAACCGAACATCAAACTGCTGAACTCACAGCAATAGTAAACGAAGACAATGCTGATGGCTGCGATGAGTTTTTCTGGTCCGCTCCAATCGATAATGTTGATGAAACGGTAGGGTTATCTGAAAGGACCTCATGGAAAAGTAAAGGTAGATACGTACCAGAACCCTTGAACAAGCTAGATAATTTTGATGTGCCAAGTACTAGTGGTACGAAAGACATTTCTCAAGAAAATGGAAGTCCGGCAAAAGAAGATACTCCATCTAGTGAAACTTCCTCAGTTCAAAGTGAACCAGCCAAAGAGAAACCAAAAATGAAAGCTAACATCCATCATCAACCGAAGCAGATGAGGAATCAGAAACGTCAAAGGAATCAGAGATACAGGAAGAATCTCTCTGAAAGAAAACAGTTCTGGCAATCCCAGAATGCTTATTTTTCACATCAAGACAAGAACCTGAAGTATGAGAATAATCCTGTTGAAATGCACGAGAGCCACAACAACCGAAAGCAAAGGTTCGGTTCAGAGAACGAAACCAACCGAAAGCAAAGGTTCGGTTCTGAGAATAACTCCAACCGAAAGCAAAGGTTCGGTTCAGAGAACAAAACCAACCGAAAGCAAAGGTTCGGTTCTGAAATCAAAAGAGATCAAAACTCTAAGGTCAGTCCCACCAATGATCAAAAGCAAAAGGGTCACCTAGAGTCTCCAGCCAAGAAGTCATCTCAATCTAAGCCCTCTCAATCTCACTCATCTACTTCTTCTAATTCTTCCAATTATTCTCCACCTCATTCTGAATTCCATTCTGTTCCTTCTCAAAAATCTCAATCTTCAGCTGAACAAAAAGGGAAACAGAAGGTTTCGGTGTCTAAACCTGAGTCTAAACCGAACTCAACTAATCCTAATAAAATCAAAGTTTTTACCATCAAAAAGAAAGATGAAACAACACTAATAAAACGAACATATCTTGTTGACATCTCTCTTACTATTCCTGTACCTGTGAAAGGCTCACGAGGACCCAAGAAACTTTGGGTTCCTAAATCTGCTTAATTTTTGCAGGTTATAAGTGACGAGCAGTTTGACGAAGAATGGTACATTGATAGTGGCTGCTCGCGTCACATAACAGGGAGGAAAGAAGAACTCAGGGAATACCGGTCTCTTTCAAATGGTGGAAACGTCAAATTTGGAAATAACTCTTTTGGCACCATAAAAGGCTATGGAATGATTACCAATGGTGATTTCACTATAAGGAAGGTGGCATACGTGGAAGGACTACAACACAACCTCATCAGTGTATCTCAGCTCGTTGGAGGTACCGGTCTCAAAGTCTCATTCGACGATGAGGGTTCTGAAATTATTGAGAAGAAGACGAAGAAAGTTATTCTCAAATCAGAGCGTAAGGGTGAAATGTTTCCTCTAAACCTCAAACCTATCAATTGAAACCCAGCTATCTGCCTGTTATCAAAAGCACAATCTGACGAAAGCTGGTTGTGGCACCGAAGGCTCTCTCATCTCAACTTTAAAGACATCAACAAACTTGTCACTGGAGGTCATGTTCGAGGTCTTCCACTGCTCAAGTATGATAGAGATCATTTGTGTGCTGCATGCGAAATGGGGAAGCAGAGTCGTCAAAGTCATCCATCTATAATTAACACTAAAGTTGTTGAACCACTTGAATTACTTCACGTTGATTTGTGTGGTCCATCATCTATCGAAAGCATTGGTGGTAGCAAGTATATACTTGTTATTGTTGATGACTTTTCGCGTTTTACATGGGTGTTCTTTCTAAAGCTTAAATCTGAAGCGACTCACAAGCTGAAGGTGTTTATCAAGCAGATTGAAGTACAGCTGAAGAAGGTCGTTCGCAACATCAGGAGCGACAATGGTCTGGAATTCAAAAATAGAGAATTTGAAGAATTCCTGACAGAAAAGGGAATAAGTCATAACTTCTCAGATCCCTACACACCTCAACAGAACGGAATTGTTGAAAGACGAAACCGATCTTTGTGTGAAGCTGCATGAACCATGCTAAGTTTCGCTTCCTTACCTCTTTATTTTTGGGCTGATGCTATTTCTGCTGCTTGTTTTACACAGAACATGTGATATCTCAACAAACGATTCACGCTCACACCATATGAGATTCTCAACAACAGAAAGCCCAATGTCAAATTTTTCCACGTGTTCGGTTCACGGTGTTTCATCTTTAACTCTAAGGAACACCGCAACAAGTTCGATGTCAAAGCCGACGAGGGAATCTTTCTGGGCTATTCTCTCACTTCTAAAGCGTATAGGGTTTTAAACAAGCGTTCAAAGAAAATTGAAGAGACTTACTATGTGACCTTCGATGAGACTTAGAAAGATTAAAAAAACTTTGGAAAAATTTGGTAACCGAACCCGAACGCTCGGGTTCGGTTTTTCAACATTTTTCTAAACCGAAACCTACCGAACGTTCGGGTTCGGTTACCAAATTTTTCCAAAGTTTTTTTAATCTTTCTAAGTCTCATTTTTTTCTTGCTCTTTTTTTTTATTTTTTATTTTATTTTATTTTATTTTTTTATATCCAAAACTCCAAAAATATTTTTTCTTTTATTTTCTTTGTGTGTTCGTTCGTCTATGGGGGTAAAATTGCTGGATTAGTTAAGTGTCCCTAGAAGCATGCTGTTGTATGTGTCCCAAGCCTCATACGATTTTGATTAATAGCCTTAATGACCTGGTATAAACAAACCTTGTCTTCCCAATTAGGCTACCACATTTATTCTAATCGTGAGCTACCTCAGTCTCTTCTCATATGAGATAAGAGCTTTCTGCTTGGTCCTTATTTTTGCAGCTGAGGTACTTTAATTTCTTACACCATCTCCATTACACTTCTCCATTACATTCGTTTCATCAACGTAACCCTTGAGACTCTCAGAAATTACCACTGAGGTTTATGGTTACACAACAACTGTGTTTATGATCTTAGGTTCGTGCCACTACGAGCTGAGTGAAACCCAAAATTCAACACCAAATCTGAATTGACGGTGAACAATTAATTTGCTCAAGTTTTCACCAAAGAATTGACGGATGTACCTTGATGAAATCTCAAATTTTATTTTATGTGATTCCTATGAAATTGTTAAACCCCATAACATTTCTTCCCTTGGGATCCAGTTTTACATTTTTTGTGTTGAGATTTCATATTTTCCAAGCCACTTTAAAATTAATTCCTACCTACTTGTTCAACAGACTACACCGGTCTCACAAGTACTTTGTTCACTTTCTTTCTTATTTCAAGATTAGAATTGTTGCATCAAAGCGAAAACCACCCTTAAGTAGCCTAATTAAAAGAAGTCTTTCAACATTTCTTAATAAGTGTTTGATCGTCATTCAACGGGAAACCATATCAACACTTTAAGGTCTCTCTTGACCTTGAAGGAAGAGATTCGTGCCTGGGATCATTTGTTTCGTGTCATTATTGACATCACATTTATTTCTTTTCTTTTTACACTCTTAGCACGAAAATCTTTGATTTTCTAAAATTCTGGTACTAATAATTACAGGCTGTTTTACTGAATTGGAGGTCATTTACAAGTTGTGGTCAAAAATAATCCACGTGGGAGATTTATTCAAAAGATGCCATTCAAAAGATAAGATGCAGGGTTGCTGACTCAGGTGGGAGATAAACGGATTGAATTTCAAACGGCGGTAAAAAGGGACGCATGCAAATTTGAAACGCCCATTCTTTAACTGTCGTTATGGACGCGTGTGCGAAGATGAAGCGGTTCCTCTCTGGCACAAACAGGTGCGTGTGAATTTGAAACGGTTTCTTCTGCAATGGCGCTTGTTGGGCGGCGTGTTACAAGGAATCTGACACTCTCTTTCATGCGTGATCATCGCATACCTTAACTGTCATGCATCTGTCATTCCGGAAAAACCTTTCGTATTTCGATAGAAGATTTGAACAGATTTCTCTCTCTCCTTACACCCACTATAAAAGGCAGTCTCCTCTCCCATTTACCTCTTTGCTGCATCCGAATTCCCAAGAGAGCAAAATTCCCTTAAACCCTTACTGTTCATCTTCTTCTTCCCAACTTCAACAATGGTAGAATCATCGTCAGTTCACGCTACTTCCCACATCCTTCCCATTCGCCCTCAACAGTGTTTGGTGATCGATTTAACCCCTCAGGCGTACGATTCCTACATGTTCCCGATTATCGAGTGCCTGAATTATTCCCTTATCGCTCCTGCATTTTCACGGGTGGAAACAGTGCCCATGGAGATATTATCGCAAATCTATGCGACTGCACATTATGACAAAGCACTCGATAGGGTTTTCTTCGAGGTTTCTGATCACAAGACCTCGATTTCAAAGCAACGATTTGGCTCATTGCTAGGGTTTGCTGCTGATCCTTCCAGGGTTAATCCGGAGACGATTCCGGTTGGCCATCTCTACAGTATGTTTTACAACATGGGGTACACGGAGGTGCTCACCTCCGTCGCAAAGTTTAAAAAATCATGTTTGTCGCCACAGTGGAACGGTATGTTCACTGTCCTCTTCAAGGGTCTCTCAGAACGGAGCTCAGGTTCAGATGGCTCCAGTCGGCTCTTTCTCTCTATCATGTACGGGGTTTACAACGGAGTCAATCTCGATTATGGGTTGGTTCTCTGGCAACAACTCATCCAGAGTTTATCCTCCTCTTCACGACATTCTGAGGTGTCGTATGCCAGGTTCTGGACCATCGTTACTAAATGGGCGATGGATAAGCACGATGTTCCCACTGCTGCCGGTGCATCGATGTCTTCGATTGGTACATTCCATACCACGAAGATTATCGTCTCAGATGCATCGAGGTTCTCTTTCATTGGCTCCATCCCGGAGACCATGTACGGTGATGTTCCAGGTGACAGCAGGATCATCCGGACTATCAAGGAGTTCAAGCAGTCTGGACCGAGGGAGCTCACACAGGAGATGCTCAAGTCTATACACAATGCTGATAAGCCTATTTCAAGAGGCAAAAAGGCAGAAAAAGGGAAGCAAGTGGCGAAAGGGGCTAAAGGCCCTTCTCCTAAAAAGAGAAAGGCTCCTAAAGCTGCTCAGTCCCCACAGCAGAAGAGGCGAAAGACTAAACCAAAGCGAAAACTCATAATCGCTTCCTCTTCGAGTGACTCAGAAGGCGAGAGTTCGGATTCGGACGGCTCTCAACGAGGCGAAACCCCTCCAAGAGGCAACACCCCACCCCGATCACCTACTCCAGACATGGAAATCCATATCTCACCCATTCATTCACCCACTCAAACAATCCCTACTTCCATTCCCACCATAAACCCCTCTACCACCATTCCTAAAACCTCTTTCCCTATACCACCACCCATTTTCACAGATACAACAACAACAGCCACTGCAAAGGTTACAACCAACGTATCTGATACGGGGGTTCATATCGATGCAACCGAACCACCACCAGTAACCGAAACCAGAAACACAACCGAACCACCACCTCAAACCGAACCCCTTCATACAACCGAAACTACCCATACTCAACAACCACCCGAACCTACCCCAACTCACACTCAACCTGAACCTACTCACACCACTACACCTCCAGCTTCACCATTACCCCCATCTCCTGGTCGTACCTCTGACGGAGATAACCCTTTCCTTGGAGGGGAAAATATGACCTTCGATTCGGTCTACTACAGTCCGTTTCAGGTCCAAAGCGACGATGATGAGGAAGCTCCAGTAACGAAGAAACATCTTAAGGAGCTGCATGAGAAAGTTGATCTGCTTATTGCTTCATCCTCTCACTCACAATCCTCTATCTCTGAAGCCGCTCTTCAGAAGATCGTTGATGCCTTTTCCAGGGCTCAACACGATTCTGTTGCTTCTGCCACTGCAGCAATTGACGCTTCGACAAAAGCTTGTGAGGCGGCGACCGAAAAAGTCGTTAAACTATTCTCCGACGCCTCTGCCTTATTACAATCTCTACAGGAGAGTGCTGTTGCAACCAAGACAACGCTGGAACCGATTGTTCAACAATTGGCCACGTTCGTCTCAACAGAGTTGAATTCGTTCGCTACCCTTCGCCAATCCATCAGTGACGACAACTCTGCCCTTCGGACATCTATCGATGAGCGCCTCTCTAAACTACAGGAGGATCTTGCTTATGATAACTCATTGATGGATGCTCTCGCAAGGAAGACCACTGCCCTCAAGGTCAAGAGTGCTCAACTTTCAAGTTCTCAACAACAACTTGACGCTCTTCGATCCGAACGGGAAGTGATAAGGACGTGTGTTTCGGATGTACACTCCGCAATATCTAACATCCTGGAAGTGCACGATCCCATTCTGAACCACACTGTGAGGCGAACCCTTGCAGAAAAAATCGCCCCTGCCCTAGATCTTCTCAGCAAAATAGAAGGGCTCCCTAGTTTCGTGTACACTCCAAAACAAGGGGGAGAAAAGGAGTTCGAATCTCAACCACCTCCTTCCTCAAAAGCTGCTCACACAACCGAACCTCCTCCTACTGGTCAAACATCGGGTTCAGGTGTGAAGGATAAAGGAAAGAAGATAGCTGAGGAAGAAGATGAAGATGATAAAGAAACCATTGCTGACTTGCTGAAACGCAAAAATAGTCGCAATGTTGAAAATGATAACATTCGTGTGGCGTGAGAAGCTGAAGAAGCCGAACGCAAGAAGAAAGAAGCCCACGATCTCCTCGAGAGCAGGAAGACTCTTTTCCCTGCTTGGACTCGAGAGAGAATGATAAAGGAGGCTATAGATACTCCAAGCATCCTTTGGCTCGAACCGGTGATCTCCTTCGACTGCTACAACTCTGTCGACTCGCAGTTCGACATGCCCTTAACCCGAAAGGCGTTTATCTTCCACGCCTTCTCCAACATTTTTGAAGTCCCTCATCCTAATCCTGAGGTTGATCGGGAATTAATCGAGTTCTATCTGAAGGCTGCTCAACCACAGTACCAAACATGGAACGCTCAAAAGATCGTTAATGTTCGGGTTTTGAAGCCTTATTCTGAGGGGAGATTCATCAATGTTCGGTTCAGGGTGATCAGAGGGTCTGCAAGAACTGAACATCTTATATCTTTAGCAGATCTACCGAACCTCAACCCCCATGACTGGATTGTTCTGCATAACATCCTCTTGACGAATGAAGCTGAATATGGTCCGATTATAGACCATCTCAAAAGGATGTTAGTATGCAATATCATGGAGGTCGCCTTGATGGATCAGGAGGTAGCCACTGTCTTCAAGAAGAAACCGAAGATATCTCCTGTTGGCTCAGCCAGTGATCTCAATCAGATGAAGATGGGTAAGATTGACCCAAGGCGTAATTCGGTCATGTTCACTAGAGCAGAAGGACAGAAATGTCTCTTTGCCTTAGCGGATAAACATCTTTATACCACTGCTTGTCTAGAGCATGTGCTGTCGATCATCCATCGGTGTAAAGAGAATGCAACGGATGATATCAAATACTTCAACGATATGATTCAGTGGTACATCCGATTCAGACAAACGATACTTGCTCTTATCTCTCGTCTGTTTCAGACTGTAAAGAAGAAGGTACCTGCCGCTGCTGCTGGCCCAAGTAAGAAGTGAAGATCTCGCTCCAATTGACGCAAAGGGGGAGATTGTTGGGTTGCAGATTCGTTTAGTATTGCGTCATTGGGCTCGGTTAATAGTCCAATTATTTTGTACTCCGGTTTGGGCCTGTCCAACCGTGAGCCTGTTAGGTTTACTATATAACAATATGCTTGCATGCATATTAGGTTAACGATCTAGAATACAATAGAGAGAATTACGATAGCTTTGATTTTCTTTATCGTTCCTGTAAACCTTTTAACCCTCTACAGTTGATGTTCTTCATCGAGCTCTTCTGAGGGTTGTTTTATAATCATTCGACACGTTTGATTCACTCTTGAGTTGTTTATTGTTTTCGTGTTCTTGCTGTTTAATCTTTATTTTACCTGTTTAAGATCTAATCGATCTTCAAGATTAAGTTTTAATCTTATCAAAGATGAAGAGGATTCAGAAGGCACCGACTCAGATCCATAGGTTTACAATCCACCGCAGGTTGTTCGGTACCCCGTAGCTAGACATAACTTTCATGGTCCGACACCAAGATGGGCCACAAACTTACATAAATGGAGCCAAGAACAAGGCCAAAGCCCTCCTTACGGGATGGAAAGAGGCTTATATAACCTCTCCAATGGAGGTTCAACCGACAAGGCTGTCCTGGTCATAGTTCGTTGCATCGCTAACCAAGGGGGACAGGCAAGGGCATCCGCCAACCAAATCATGGAGGTTGGTGCTGTTGGATTAGGTGTCTAAGCCCATAACTAGTTTTGGTATGTACTTTATTTGATTATGAGTATGGTCCTTTTGGGTTGCCTTCACTCATGCAACTTGATAGGATGACAAGAGGAGAGAGAGTAGAATTTATTATATGAATAATAAATTGGTACTTAAAAATGGTTTTATTAATATATTACAAGATTAATATATTATTTGGAAATCATATTATTTAATTAGTATTGATCGGAAATTAATTTGGAATTAATTTGGTGATCAAAAGAGACTGATTAAATAAAGGGGACTGATATTGCAATTAACTGTTAGTTACTGGTTGGGCTATGGACTCCTAATAGAAGAGATTGGACGAAATCTATGGGAAGCCCATAAGGATTTCGTCCAAGGGGATTTATAGAAGGGCTACATGGATTTCTTAAGCCCTAAGCAAGGAAATTAAGGTTTCCACCATAAAACCCTAATAGCCTCAACTATAAATAAATTCCTTTGCATGTGGAATTTTTCCCTATGTCTTCTTTGGGTTGCCCTAGCCGATTTCACCTCTCTCCTAAGTCATCTTCTTGCATTGAGTGTTTGTAACTCCATTAGAGGTGCAACACTTGGGGAACTAGGCTTTCAGAAGTCAGTATCAAGAAGGATTAAACTTGTTATTGCTACATAACAAGAGAGGTAAAGTTTCTAACGCTAATCATATGTCAATTTTGAAATATGTATGATAGTCATAGGGTTATTGCTTTGGTATTCATAGTTGTATGTTCAAGTTAGAAAAACCTAGATCAAAGCAATTAGGGTTGCATGTACACCATAGGAATGATGTTATGCTCAAAACCCAATAGGTGCTACCGCTGAGATTACTGTTGTCCGTCTTCGCCGTCTGGACGAAGACCATGATCAGACCTGGAACCACACCGAAGATCTTCAAGATGAAATGATTGCTGCCCGAGCTGAAATTAGAGCACTTCGGGAGCATTAGGCTACACTGGAGCGATGTTTGATGGAAGCCGGACATGATGTGGTAGAGTCCTGTACTCAGAGTAGAACTCGCCACTCTGCCACGAGTAGTGTTTACACTACTCACATTTTTTATATATATTAGGACTGCGGATATGTGTTAAATATTACTCTTATCTACATATAAACTCAAACTTGTGTCTAGGTGTTTACACTATTCAGGGAATCTTAATGTTGTCAAGATTTTCCTTTAAACTCTGATGTATTATAGACCGGTGTCAAGGTCAAAATTTCCAAACATTATGTATCAATATATCAAA
Source organism: Lactuca serriola (assembly GCF_051521515.1). NCBI lineage: Eukaryota > Viridiplantae > Streptophyta > Magnoliopsida > Asterales > Asteraceae > Lactuca > Lactuca serriola. Next base: position 46,210,645 of record NC_136408.1, on the reverse strand, counting down.
GAAATTGACAAGCGTTTTACTTTATTGAGGGTATTACAAATTCATCAATTTATTCTTACATAAATTTCAATCATTAAATGAATACGAAATATATTATGAGTCGGAACATAATGCATGTAGATACTAATAAAATTAGTTCATTAGCACCCGACGTACAATCATTATTGAAGACTTACTGTCTTTTCAATTTTTTAATCTATGCGTAGAAAGATGCCACCAAGAAAGAATCCCAGACGTTTCAACAATACTCCACTAACTCCACCACTGCCTCCACCTCCACAATATGACCCCGCTATGTTCCAAGTTGCGGTAACTGCTATCGTAGCAACCTCCATAACACAAATAAACACAAGCGGTACGAGTAGATCAAGAAATGGTACTAACCACTCGAACCATGGAGAAAGTCATGGACACCTCAGGTAGTGTTCATAAATGACTTCACCAACGGAAAACCTAAAACCTTCAACGGAAGTGGAGGAGTAATCGCACTAATGCAATGGTTCAAGAAGACTGAATCAGTCTTCGAAATATGCACGTGTCCGGAAGTTAGTAAAGTCAAATATGCAGCTTGCACCTTCTCTAACAAAGATCTTACTCGGTGGAAGAGCCATGTCAAGGCATTAAACCTCCTAGTGGAAAATTCCATAAGCTGGGAAGACCTGAAGATCTTAATGCTAGAGGAATATTTCCCAAGGGGCGAAGTGGAAACATTGGAGCATGAGTTGTGGCCCTTTAAAATGATTGGATCTAACCTCGCCGCCTAGGCGGCCATATTCAGTGACATAGCTGTATTGTGTCCCGGGATGGTCACCTCGGTAGCAAAGAAGGTGGAGAGATACGTATGGGGATTGGCACCCCTAATCCAAGGGCATGTAATATCTTCCAACCCTATTACCTTCGACAATGCAAAACGCTTGGCACAACGACTCATTGATCATGGAGTTTGTCGGGGCATGATAACAACCGCCCCTGAATAACCAAAGGAAAGTGACAACAGAAAAAGGCCTTGGAACAAAAGAAAGAGAAAAACATCAGATCAAACCTCCAAAAGACAACAAGTGGTGGCAGCTCACATCGTCACTGTCCCAGCAGCCCCAACACCCGCTAAGCAATATGCTGGGAATCTACCGAAATGCAATAAGTGTAACTACCACCATGTTGGTGCGTGTTGGGAAATGTATTGCACGGAGTGCAACAAGAAGGGACACATAATCCATTTCTGCAAAGAACCAACTCAACAAGCTGCCCCAACCGCGAATACAAGAGCGAGCTGCACTTGCTGCGGATGCGGAGAAACAGGGCACATTAAGAGGGATTGCCCGAAAACAAGGAATGTAGGGGGAGTAGGAAGAGTACTGACAATGGGACAGGAGGAGGCAATAGCAGACCCAACCGTGGTCACGGGTATGTTTCTCTTCAATGACTCTTGTGCATGCATACTGCTTGATAGTGGAGTGGAGAGGGGTTTTGTGAGCCACCAGTTTAAACATTTACTCAATCAAACACCAAAATCATTAAACAAAACATTCATCGTCGAAATGGAGAATGGAAAGATGAAAAACACTAACGACATATACATAGACTGTACCCTCTCACTAAATAATCATTCTTTTCAAATCAACCTCATGCCAGTCTCAATAAAAAGTTTCGATATCGTCATCGGCATGGATTGGCTATGTCCCCATCGTGCTGATATTCTATGCTACGAGAAGGTTGTTTGCCTTAATCTGCTAAATGGCGAAACTGTTGGATTAGTGTCTAAGTCCATAACTATTTTGGTATGTACTTGACCCGATGGTGCATTGTCCTTTTGGGTTGCCTTCACCAAAGCAACTTGATAGGATGAATGATGGAGAGAAAGGATTAAATATGATTTATTAATATATTATGAGAATAATATATTAAAGGAGAAATCATATTGTTTAATTAATATTAGTCAAGAATTAATAAGAGTTAAGTTTGTGGCTAAAAGACATTAATTAAACTTAAGGGACTAGAACTGTCAATTGTATGATAGTTGAATATTGAGCTAATGGACTCCATAATAGAGGGGTGGACGAATTCTATGGGGAAACCCATTAGAAATCATCCTAGGCCTTTGAGGAAGGAGCCCATGGGTTGCTTAGGGCTTAAGCATCCAAATTAGGGTTTCCTTGTTAGATAACCCTAATAGCCTCACTATTTAAAGAACCCTTATGCCCCAAAAACGTGGCTAAGCTTCCTTCTAGGGTTTCCACACGTTTTGGGCAGCCTCCTTCTCTTCTTCTCTTCATCCTCTTGCTCTTGGTGTTTGTGAACCATTAGAGGAGTGGCATTTGTGACTCTAAGCTTTCTAAAGTCAATACAAGAAGGATTTGAGATTGTTATTGCTACATAACAATCAAGGTATGATCTAAACCCTAATTTATATGTTATATTGTTTATCATATGCTAGATCTAGGGTTTATAGTCTTGGATGAATTGCATGTACAATAGAGAAACCTAGATCCAAGCATTAGGGTTTGTATGAGCACATAGGATGTTCTTATGGCTAAAACCCATCAGTGGTATCAGAGCCTTGATTGGTTTCTATTGTATTGATGCCTTGTATGTTTGTTCAAGTTGCAAAATTCGATTTTGGTGAGTCTGCCTGATGAACTCGGCGAGTCCCATTGTGGATTCGGCGAGTAGGCCCCTACTCGGCGAGTTCGAGCGTCAGAAAGAGGGGATTTCAGGATTTCTTGCTGTTTTTCTCATGGATACTTGCCTTATCTATTTTAGGTCATTAAAATCCGATTTTATACATATTTATGAGTATATCCTTGATTAAACAAAAGATAATTACCAATTGATTAGATAATAACTTCCTTATATGATTATAGTTGATTATTTGTATTAATTGGGTAACTTATTTTGCAAGAAATTGAAATTAGGTCAAATATAGATAATGATGAAATTAATTGCTTAATTTATATTATTTGTTATTTGATCCTTGTGTTATGAAATGTTTCAATTTTCCCCTTTAGGTTTTATAGTTTAAATTTGAACTCAAAAGTTTTGTTTTGAAATTTAAATAGTTGAAACCCTAATGTTTTGAAAAGGTTTCAAAACTTGCCCTCAAGTTTTGGAATTTAAATTTTGATTAAAAGTTTAATTTTGATGTATATTTAAATTCTAAACCCTAATGTTTTGAAATGCTTCAAAACTTGCCCTTAAGTTTTGGAATTTAAAAGGTGATTAAAAGTTTAATTTAGGATTGTTAAATTCTAAAACCCTAGTGATGTTTTGAAAAGTTCATATCACACCCTTACAGTTTTATTAATTAATTAAGGTGTATAATTAAAAGAGGTTTAATAAATCCATAAAAGTTTTGGTGTACAAATTAATTGAATTAAAAGTATAATTGTTAAATTTGACCACCTAGTATTTTAAAAGTGTAAAATACACCCTATACTATATATAACATTAAAAGTCTAACATTATATATATGTATGAGTAAAAGTCAGTCTTACCGTTAGTAGGCCTCATTCACGAAGCTGGTTTATAAGGGGTGTTTAAGGAAATTGCCTATAAATAGGCGATTGAATGGGTATCCACTCTTACCCACCGCACCCTTGACTTGTGGAGGGTCGTTAGCCGAACAGGTAGGATAGGACAAAACCTTCCATTATAAGTATAATGAAGTACAAAAATAACTAAATGTGTTACAAATTCCCAATCTTAGTTACTTAGGCAAAATTGAATTGATGCAATTCCATGAAATTACACTTTGTGCCCTTGCGAAGAAGTTAGTGGAGCGTGTGTGGTTTACTGGCACACTAAATGGTTCTAAGCAAAGGTAGCAAAGGCTGAATCAATGTTTGTCATAGTTTGGTGGAGCGTGTGTGGTTTACCGGCACATTGAATAGTTGACTGTAACATGTGGGGGCACCATGTAAGTTTGCATGGTTATTCACACCCGCTTTGTGATCCTCGGCATCCCAGTCACAAACTAGAGGAGCATATCGAGATTTAAACATGCCATTGAAAATTTCAATGAATCTCAAAGGTTCTAGGAGTTTTCATAGATTTAAAACTTAAATTTCTTTTTCATTTTTCGTTGGTGGAAATTAGTGAACCGTCATTCCCTTACCTTCAAATGTTCTATAATTTGGGTTACGGCATCCCTCTCCCGAGTTGTGGAATATTGTGTTGGGTCCTAGCCTTAATATCTCATTTGGGTGACTTATTAAGACTCAATCAATCAAATAACTTGAATTTGTTTTCTCCCGTTTTGTAGATGTCAAAGTACGACAACTATGGCCTTCCCAATTCCCGTGGAACAAGCATTCCACATGAAGATGATATTCCACGATTCGATCGAGGAACAAGAAATCATGCTTCACTTCCTCCTCCTCCTCCCGTTGTTCTCCCTAACCCACAAGATCGAAGAATTGAAAGGTTCAATGTCACTAAGGCCCTATTGGAAATAAAACATGAAGATGGTAAACCCGTGTGTGCCCACATTCTAGGAATGAAATCACACATCAATAGGTTGATAATGTTGGTTGCGTCATTCCCTGATAAGTTGGATGTGAACTGGGTTCTGCAGTCGCTTCCTGAATCATATAATGAGTTCAAAAGAAAGTATTATATGATGGATCATGACGAAAACCTCATTGACCTAACTTACTTGCTCATTGCTGCTGAATCAGAAATGATTTGGCAAAGCAATGGAGCATATTTGTTGGGAAAGTCAACCAACCATGCTTCCGAGTACGTTCTAGGAGAACTGACTTGCATTTGCTGCCAAGAGAAAGGGCATTGGATACAAGTCTGCCCTAAGAGCCTGAAGTGTCCAGAAGATGGGAGAGTCAAAGAGTATGGATGTGCTTAAGGTAAAATCCACTATCTAACTCCATTAAGTTCCTATTCGTTGATTCTTAATACATAATGTGATAAGATTGCATTTGAATGTTTTGCAGGATCAGTGAAAAAGAGAGGAAGCTTGATGGAAGAGCAAGATGAATCTAATCACGAAGAAATGGATCTCGATCGCATGGATTTGAAGATTAGATTTTGAGCTTAGAAAGTTATGATAGAGTTGTTAGGAATTTTTCTACATAGTTTTCAGATTTTGAATTGTAAGGACAAATGTTTTCCGCTGCTTTTATGAATAAAATAAATTTGGATTTGACTCATTTATTTATTTATTTATTTCCTTGAAATGAAATCGTTATGAAAAATTGATGTTTGCATATTTCTACAACGAATGGATAAGATTCTTAATTATGTTAATAGTGGAAATGTCAAGAATTTACCAAATAGGGAGAGTTTCTAAATCGCCCAAGTTTCAATTGGACAGAAACTTGGAATCATGCAACTTGGTTGCACGATGATTGAGAAATTTCATATTTGGAAATTAGACTAATTCGTTGACAAAGTGTCAAGTGAAGGACTAGGAGATCCAGTACCCAAAGTTGTGTGTTGATCAAGTCCACCACAAGGGTAACAAAAATATTCGTCATGATTTACTAAGGATTAGTAAATATGATTATACTTATAAGATTAAGTGTAATTCTGAATTGATTGAAAAAGGTTTAAATCAATAGCAGAACGAATAAAAGAATCAAGTAGGCAGAAAGATAAAAGTTTCTCTATTCTAAGAAGAAGGGAGAGTACCTTTTATACTTTATGATATGTCTTAATGATTAAGAACCATATTTCAATTGATCCTCTAAATAAGTCTTAGTACAAGTGTATGTATAAGAAGAGGAATCAAGAATTGAAGAAATGGTTAAATCAAGAAGTCAATTATACTTCATTCCAAAACAAGTCTTAGAGTTAAGATTGTAATATTGAGTGACAAGTCTTAAGAAGGTTTATCAAATGTAGAATTTGGAAAAAGGCTTTCCTGTTCTTGCACATTTGAAATTGGAAAGTTGTGATGTCTTGGATAAGACAAAGACCAACTAGGACCAATTTTATGAAATGTTTTGTCTTGATAAAGGCTACACTAACTCTTGAATATTTGTTTGTCAAGAAATGTTTATTGACAAGAGAATCTTATATGTCAAGGAGTCAGTGGGAGTCTTAATGGTCTTGAAAGGTTTCAAGAACAAATCAAGAATAAACCTTATCGATCATCACTAGCACACGAGTAGAGGTTTACAACCTATCGTGTTGACATTACCTTGTGTCTGTGCCGTTCCAGTTGAGTTAATTATGCATGTGAGCCTATGAGTTCTCATTTGAATGCATAAAAGGCAAGGACCTTAATCAATGAAAGGTACATTGATAGCAAAGGGTGAGCTGCTTAACTACTTGGAAGACATGGTGGGCAGCCGTGTTACCATAAGGCAATAAATCAAGATTGAGAAAGTTCGGTCCATATGAGTTTGGATTTGTCGCAAACCTTGGTTTAAACAAATTCAAATGGATAGGAACACATACACCATTAAAATCTAAGTGTCATAAGATTACCTCCTTCATGAAAATGACTGTGAGGAAATGCTTTCACTAAGGAAGATTTTAAGAAGATAGTGATTGTGAAAATTGGATTCTCGAATTCGATTATGGTTACGGTATCCCTTTCCATGATCCGAATTATGAGATTTGGCAATTAGTCTAAATTGTTTAAGAAACACATATAAACTATCTAAGGCAGAGGTGTATAAGTTTAAGAAGCCTTGATAAAAGATTATCAAAGCATTGGGTATTAGAAATATGAACTTAAAGAAATTCAATAGGCATTGTTTTTCTAAAAGTTAAGTTGTTTATGAATACATGTCAAATCTAGTGGGAGCATAAGTGTTATGTTTGTGATAATCATCGTGATAGTGGGAGCATAAATGTTATGATTACATGATTATTAAGGAAAGTATTGCAAGTTAGCAATATTAATTATAGAAAACAAGAGTCATACTTTGCAAAGTTGTAAGGGTTGAATAAGTTGTTTTGCTATAATTAAGGGAGAGAATATTATGCTTCATTTCAAATCTAAAGGCTTAGGTTGTGGAATGTTAATAAACTTAGTCAAGGATACATAGTGTGTTCTTAAATTTCGATTATGATTACGACATTCCTCTTCATAATTCGAATTGTGAGAATGTAGCACATAAAATATAATGCAGAAGATTGATAAAGTATCAAATCTTTATGTAAGACATTATGCATCGTGTCCCATACGCTTCGGGTTTAGGATCGATTGCAAATGCTATAATATTTGACCATTCTAAAATTTTCCAAATGTCTAGTGCATTTAGAGGGAAAAGGACAAGAATCGGTTTTGACTAAGATAATTAGACAACTATCAAAGGACAATCCAAAGTTCGCCGAGGATTGATCGCTTGTGAGTAGTTGGATGTATAGTATTGGATGGACCATATCGACATTATTATGAATAGAAAAGATTCTATTAAGAATGAGTTGTCATATGGAAAATATGGAAACGTTTCCATATTGGGAGTTGGATATTGAGAGTCTATGTCTAGATTAGAAATTTTATGTAAAAGGATGTTCAAAAGAATGTACTTTGAGTGAGAGACATCACATCTATGGAATTGTCTTGTAACAATCTCCGATAGATGACTTTGTAATTTCATTGGCAATGGTCATTGTGACTTTAGTGCAGTGACATTACGAAAGGATCATTGCATAAAATGTTAGAATCTAGCATATTCGATAAGTGGCAAGAATTTGATATTCTTTCACTTGTGGAAAGGATTAGGAGTTGTTAAATGACTATGATTGGAAATGTGTTCATTTGATCTATTTCACAAAGTAAGAACCATAGGTAAACATTGTGTGCATGTTGAGAGCATGGGACAAATGTAGTAATTATTCTTGTGTTTCACCTTGCATGTTTTGACTTCCTGAATAATTTAATTGGTTTAGAACAGTCAAATTATTCAAACAGGCCACAGTCGTTCATATGTTGGAAGTAGATATGAATGAAGACTGTCGTGAATTGGTGTGTGGATTGTCTAAAGAGCATTAGACATAAGCAAATGTTTGCTGCAACGTTCATGAGTGCTTATGAATATGATTTGAGCATTGGATTAAACCCACACTCACTTGGATCACTTCATGGATTTAATCACGAGTGACTGGTGAGACGATAACATCTTATGTTCTTGAAACCGAGATGTGTGAGTTGTATCTTGCGAGTCGGTTGCACATTGATAATATGTAAACGCACCAGTAACTTGGTGTTATAAAACATATTGTTGTGTGTGATTCGGTAAGTGAGTGCAAGCGAGCATTGAGTCAAAGTTTATCCGTTCCTTTTATCCAAAGTGGGATGAAAGCGATATCTGTGGGCCCCTAGATGATTTATTGATGGCGCCTAAGTGCTTGGCCAAGCCGGGACTAATTTGATGTGTTCAAATTGCAGTCTGTTGTCAATCGTCATAAATCTGAATTCGGTAAAAAACACATAGACAGAGAGAATGATTTAGATCCATGTCTCAGTCTATACGATATCTAGAATGGAGGAATATATGATCCCTTATCTTAAGGACACGCGTATCTGATAAGATCAGAGTTGACAGCGGCTTTGGTATGTACTTGACCCGATGGTGCATGGTCCTTTTGGGTTGCCTTCACCAAAGCAACTTGATAGGATGAATAATGTGTTGGATTAGTGTCTAAGTCCATAACTATTTTGGTATGTACTTGACCCGATGGTGCATGGTCCTTTTGGGTTGCCTTCACCAAAGCAACTTGATTGGAGAAATGAATAAAGAGAGAGAGGATAATATGATTTATTAATATGTTATAAGAATAATATATTAAAGGAGAAATCATATTTGTTTAATTAATATTGGTCAATAATTAATTAAGAATTAGTTTTGTGATCAAATGTAATTAATTAAACTAGAGGGGCTGATTTGTAATTATGTGATAGTTACAAAATAAGGTAAGGATTATCTTATATATATGGTGGACGAATTTAAGGTTAGAAAGCCTTAGAATTCGAGTATGATAAGGATTCAAGGATTATCTTATTGGTTGCTTAATGGATAATCAACTAAATAAGGATAATGACTGAAACCCTATCTTTACACCTATATAAACACCCCTAGGGTCATGAATTCGTGTATCCCTTCCCAAGAGGTCCTAGATACGAATTCTAACCTCTCTCCTCTCTCTTTATACCTTCTCCATTTGCTTATGGTGTTTGTAAGCCATTAGAGGAGTGACACTTGTGACTCTAAGCATTCCAAGGTCAATTCAAGGAGGAATTGGATTGTTATTGCTATATAACAATCAAGGTATGTTCTTAAACCTAATTATATGTTAATATTGATTTCCATATGCTAGAATTAGGGTTTATAGTCTTGGATTCAAAGCATGTACAATAGAGAAACCTAGATCCAAGCTTTAGGGTTTGTATGAGCACATAGGATGTCTTATGACCAAAACCCATCAGTGGTATCAGAGCCATGATTGGTTTCTATTGTATTGATGCTTGATGTAACTGAAAATCGTGTTTTGGCCTCACTGTTCGACCTGACTCGGCAAGTCACTCCTGGACTCGGCGAGTCAGCCCTACTCGGCGAGTTCCAGAGGGTGACTCGGCGAGTCGGTGCGTCAGACAGTGCTTATCTCGGGATTTCTTGCTGTTTTTGCATTGGGATAATTACCTTATCATGTTAGATTAATATTAATCCGATTATATGATATATTTGACTATAATTTTAATCTAATTGAATATATTTATCAATTAATAGGATAATTGTTTCCTTATAAGATAATTGATTAATTATTTTAAGTAAATTGATAAATTATTTTGCAAGAAATCATCAAATATGGATAATTATGTGATTAAATGTTAATTTGAATTATTTGTTATTTGATCCTTGTTGTTGTGAAAAGTTTCATATTTGGCCCTTTAGGTTTTATAGTTTAAATTTGAACCCCAAAAGTTTTGTTGTTTTGAAATTTAAATAGTTGAAACCCTAAAAGGTTCAAATCACACCCTTATGGTTTTATTAATTAATTAAGGTGTATAATTAAAGAGGTTTAATAAATCCATAAAAGTTTAGGTTTACAATTTAAGCGAATTAAAAGTATAATTGTTAAATTGAACCACCTAATATTTTAAAAGTGTAAAATACACCCTATACTATATATAACATTAAAAGTCTAACATTATATATATATATGTATGAGTAAAAGTCAGTCTTACCGTTAGTAGGCCTCATTCACGAAGCTGGTTTATAAGGGGTGTTTAAGGAAATTGCCTATAAATAGGCGATTGAATGGGTATCCACTCTTACCCACCGCACCCTTGACTTGTGGAGGGTCGTTAGCCGAACAGGTAGGATAGGACAAAACCTTCCATTATAAGTATAATGAAGTATAAAAGTAACTAAATGTTTTCATATAATTCCCAATCTTAGTTACTTAGGCAAAAGTGAATTGATGCAATTCCATGAAATTACACTTTGTGCCCTTGCGAAGACGTTAGTGGAGCGTGTGTGGTTAACCGGCACACTAAATGGGTCTAAGCAAAGGTAGCAAAGGGTGACTCAATGTTTGTCATAGTTCGGTGGAGCGTGTGTGGTTTACCGGCACATCGAATAGGTGACTGTAACATGTGAGGGCACCATGTAAGTTTGCATGGTTATTCACACCCGCTTTGTGATCCTCGACATCCCAGTCACAAACAAGAGGGGCATATCGAGATTTAAACATGCCATTGAAAGTTCAATGAATCTCAAAGGATCTAGGAGTTTTCATAGATTTAAAACTTAAATTTAATTTTCGTTTTTCATGGTGGAAATTAGTGAATCGTCATTCACTTACCTTCAAATGTTCTACAATTTGGGTTACGGCATCCCTCTCCCGAGTTGTAGAATATTGTGTTGGGTCCTAGCCTTGGAATTTCATTTGGGTGATTTACCAAGGACTCAATCAATCAACTAACTTGAATTTGTTTTCTCCCGTTTTGTAGATGTCAAAGTTCGACAACTATGGTATTCCCAAATCCCGTGGAACAAGCATTCCACATGAAGATGATATTCCACGATTCGATTGAGGATCAAGAAATCATGCTTCACTTCCTCCTCCTCCTCCAATTATTCTCCCTAACCCACAAGATTGTAAAATTGAAAGGTTCAATATCACTCAAGCCCTTTTGGCAAGTAAACATAAAGAAGGAAAGTCGGTGTGCGCACACGTCCTAGGGATGAAGTCGCGCATTGATAGACTAAGAATGATGGGATCCGTTGTTAGTGAAGAGATGGCTGTTGATTGGGTTCTTCAGTCACTTCCCAACTCATATAGTGAGTTCGTAAGAGAGTACTATATGACGAACCACAACGTGACCCTTATAGATCTCACCTATATGCTTATTGCTGCCGAATCAGCAATGGTTTGGCGCAATAGAAAAGCAAAGTTGATTGGTGAATCTGCCTTCAAGACCTCTATGGATATAGACAATGGCAATGAAAGACATGCAATGATCGAAAAGTTTGATCATAAGAGAAAGGCGATGTCTGAAGTAGTTCCATGTGTTATTCCAAAAGAGTCAATTTGCTTTTATTGCCAAGAGAAGGGGCATTGGAGACGAAGTTGCCCTAATTACCTAAGAGATCTAAGAGATGGGAGAGTCAAAGGTATGACTGCGCTTTAGGTAAAAAAAAAAAAAATCCACTATCTAACTCCATTAAGTTCCTATTCATTGATTCTTAATACATGATGTAATAAGATTACATTTGAGTGCTTTGTAGGGTCGGTGAAAAGAAAGGAAGCTTGATAAGAGAGCAAGATGAATCTAATCACAAGAGATGGATCTCGATCGCATGGACTTGAAGATTAGATTTTGAGCTTAGAAAGTTATGATAGAGTTGTTATAAATTTTCTTTTGTACATAGTTTTCAATGGATTTTGCATTGTAAGGACAAATTTTTTCCGCTGCTTTTATAAATAAAATAAATTTTGTTTGACTTATTCATTTATTTGTTTATTTCCTTACAATGAAATCGTTATGAAAATTGATGTTCGAATATTTCTACAACGAATGGATATGATTCTTAGTTATGTTATTTATGGAAATGTCAAGAATTTACCAAATAGGGAGAGTTTCTCATCGCCCAAAGTTTCAAGTGGACAGAAACTTGGAATCATGCAACGTGGATGCACGATGAATGAGAAATTTCGTATTTGGAAATTAGACTGATTCGTTGACAAAGTGTCAAGTGAAGGACTAAGAGATCGAGCACACAAAGTTGCGTGTTGATCAAGTCCACCATAAGAGTAACAAAGATATTCGTCATGATTTACTAAAGGTTTAGTAAATATGATTATACTTACAAGATTAAGTGTAATTCTGAATTGATTAAAGGGTTTAGATCCATAGCAGAACGAATAAGAAGAATCAAGTAGGCAGAAAGATAAAAGTTTCTCCATTCTAAGAAGAAGGGAGAGTAGCTTTTATGCTTTATGATATGTCTTAGTGATTAAGAACCATATCTCAATTGATCCTCTAAGTGAGTCTTAGTACAATTGTATGTCTAAGAAGAGGAATCAAGAATTGAAGAAATGGTTAAATCAATAAGTCAATCATACTTCGTTCCAATAACAAGTCTTAAAGTTAAGATTGTGACAATGAGTGAAAAGTATTAAAGGTTTATAACATTCATCAAATGTAGGAAGTTGTGATGTCTTGAATAAGACAAAGGCCAACTAGTACCAATTTATGAAGTGTTTTGATAAAAACTACACTAACTCTTGAATATTTGTTTGTCAAGAAATGGTTATTGACAAAAGAATCATATATGTCAAGGAGTCAGTGGGAGTCTTAATGGTCTTGAATAGTTTCAAGAACAAATCAAATAAACCTTACCAATCATCACTAGCACACGAGTTGAGGTTGACAACCTATCGTATTGACATTATTTTGATTATGTGCTGTTCCAATTGAGTTAATTATGTATATGAGTTCTATGAGTTCTCATCTTGAATGCATAAAAGGCAAGGCACCTTAATCAATGAAAGGTACATTGATAAGAAAGGGTGAGATGCTTAACTACTTGGAAGACGTGGTGGGCAGCTGTGCTACCATGAGGCAAGAAATCAAGATTAAGAAAGTTCGATCCATATGAGTTTGAATTTGTCGGAAACGTTGGTTTTGACAAATTCACATGGATAGGAACATTTACACCGTTTAAAATCTAAGTGTCATAAGATTTCCTCCTTCATGAAAATGATTGTGAGGAAATGCTTTCACTAAGAAAGATTTTAAGAAGATAGTGATTGTAAAATTGCATTCTCGAATTCAATTATGGTTACGACATCCCTTTCCATAATTTGAATTGTGAGGTTTGGCAATTAGTCTTAATTGTTTAGACACACATATGAACTATCGAAGGCAAAGGTGTATAAAGAATCCTTGATAAAAGATTATCAAAGCACTAAGTATTAGAAACATGAACTTAAGAAATTCAATAAGCATTGTTTTCTGAAAGTTAAGATGTTCATGAATACATGTCGAAGCTAGTGGGAGCATAAGTGAAGAAACACGCTTTGGTTGAGTGCTAGGAGCCTATTAGGTTGAAATAGAAGAGTATAAGGCCTCACCATGGTGTTTACTCTTCTAATACTCACCTTAAGTGAGTTTACGGCTGAGGGACCACTTCCCCCATGAGTTTACGGCCGTAAACTCATGGGAGGAGTGTATTTGTGTGTATTCAAGTCTCTTGCATCACTAGGAAGGGTTCCAAGGTAATTTCCAAGGCTTAATGGGTGTTTAGGGTTCAAAAGAGGCACTCCCTTGGAGTTTACGGTCCTAGGACCACTCCTTGGGAGTTTACGGTCATGAACCCCATGGTTTACGGCTGTGAACTCTTGGATGCCTCTCATGCTTCGATTTTGTTGTCCTTAGTTTACTCCTAACAACTTCTTAGTAAAGGTCCAAGGCTAAATAGGGGTTTTAGGGCTTGATTTGCATAGTTTGAGGGAGTTTATGGCCTAAGAATGTGCTTGGGCCGTAAACCCTCTTTCAAGCCTCTAAACATAAGATTAAATGTCTAAAACACTTCTAGGGTATGTTCTAAGTTAGCCTCTAAGCCTAAGGAATAGATATGGGGGCATCTTGGCACACTTTTAGGGGTTTACGGCCCTAGAGTGTTCTTGGGCCGTAAACTCCTTACCCTTGGCCTTCTTGGATGATTTTCAAGCTAAAATGACCTGTATTGAGTTATAGAACAATTTAGGGTAAGAGTACTTACAGTTTGGAAGCTAAAACTTGCGGATTTTGGAAGAAATCGAGCCTTGAAAAGAGAGAGAGTAGAGAGAGAGAGAGAGAGTGACTAGGGTGGTAAAAGATCCAAATGATGTCTACTCACCCTTATATAGGGCTTGGGTTTGTGGCCAGGTGGGAATCTACCCGATACTGACATTAAACGGGGTTTAAATTTTTACCCGATTAAATGGTCGTAATTAAAAACTTTTTCCAACTAAACAGGAGGGTAATTCACGTGTTTTTATTTATTTCATTACGACATTAATAAAATAAAATAAAACATTTATTGATTTGCCTACCCCAAAATTAACGGAACCTTTATAAAATAAAATATTCTATTAACGGAAACGGGTTATAACGAGGGAATAAATTTTGGGTTGTCACACATTTACCAATTGTCGAGTTCTCATATAACAACAGTTATCACACCGGCATCAAGGTTGCTCCATTTCAAGCCCTCTATGGCTGCAAGTGCAGATCACCTCTGTGCTGGGCGGAAGTGGGTGATACACAATTAGCTAAAGGACAAGTTCCTGATAGCACTCTCACTGGTCTGGAGATCATCAGGGAAATGATTGAGAATATTGTACAAATTCGTGAACGACTGAAATGATGGGTTTTGGCCATAAGAACATCCTATGTACTCATACAAACCCTAATGATTGGATCTAGGTTTCTCTATTGTACATGCAATTCATCCAAGACTTTAAACCCTAGATCTAGCATACAATTAATCAAATTAACTTATGAACGGGGTTTAGGTCTTACCTTGATTGTTATGTAGCAATAACAATCTCAAATCCTCCTTGTAATGACTTTAGAAAGCTTAGAGTCACAAATGTCACTCCTCTAATGGTTCACAAACACCAAGAGCAAGAGGATGAAGAATAAGGAGAGAGGAGGCTGCCCAAAACATGTGGAAACCCTAAGGAACCAGTTCACCACGTTTTTGAGTCTCAAGGGTCCTTTAAATAGTGAGGCTATTAGGGTTGTCTAACAAGGAAACCCTAATTTGGATGCTTAGGCCCTAAGCAACCCATGGACTCCCTCCTTAGAGGCCTAGGACGATTTCTAATGGGTTTCCCCATAGAATTCGTCCACCCCTCTAATATGGAGTCCATTAGCCCAATATTCAACTATCACACAATTGACAGTTCCAGTCCCTTAAGTTTAATTAATGTCTTTTAGCCACAAACTTAATTCTTATTAATTCTTGACTAATATTAATTAAACAATATGATTTCTCTTATAATATATTATTCTCATAATATATTAATAAATCATAATTAATCCTCTCTCTCCATAATTCATCCTATCAAGTTGCTTTGGTGAAGGCAACACAAAAGGACCATGCACCATCGGGTCAAGTACATACCAAAATAGTTATGGACTTAGACACTAATCCAATAGTCTCCCACTTGGATAAGTCTAATAACTATTATGCGTATGACTTCAGATCCTGATCTACAATCATAGCTTTCCAAAGCCGCTGTCAACTTTGATCTTATCATATACGCGTGTCCTTTAGATAAGGGATCATATATTCCTCCATTCTAGATATCGTATAGATATAAGACATGAAATTAATCATTTTCTCTATACTATTTCCCGACTTCCGATTTATGACGACTGACAACAGACTACAGTTGATCTCATCAAATTAGTCCCGGCTTGGCCAAGCGCTTAGGTGCCATCACTAAATCATCGAGGGGCCCAAAGATATCGCTTTTATCCTACTTTGGATAAAAGGAACGGATAAACTTTGACTCAGTGCTCGCTTACACTCACTTACCGAATCACACACAACAATATGTTTTATAACACCAAGTTACTGGTGCGTTTACATATTATCAGTGTGCAACCGACTCGCAAGATGCAACTCACACATCTCGGTTTCAATAATATAAGATGTTATCGTCTCACCAATCACTCGTGATTAAATAAATGAAGTGATCCAAGTGAGCGTTGGCTTAATCCAATGCTTAAATCATATTTATAAGCACTCATGAACGTTGCAGCAAACAATTGCTTATGTCTAATACACTTTAGACAATCCACACACCAATTCACGACAATCTTCATTCGTACCTACTTCCAACATACGAACGACTGTGGCCCGTTCGAATAATTTGACTGTTCTGAACCAATTAAATTATTCAAGAAGTCAAAACATGCAAAGTGAAACACAAGAATAATACTAATCCCATATGACCTTAAATATTTGAGTATAAATAAAACACTTTTTATTTATCACCATATCGATTACTCATTATTTGTTGTTTCGGGTAATCAACTTCTTACTTGAATTATAACTATACTTGTCCCATGCTCTTAGCATGCACACAATATTTACCTACGGTCCTTACTTTGTGAAATAGGTCAAATGAACACATTTCCAATCACACTCATTTCACAACTCCCAATCCCTATCACAAGTGTAAGAATATCAAATTCTTGCTACTTATAGAATATGCTAGATTCTAACATTTTATGCAATGATCCTTTCGTAATGTCATAGCACAAAAATCACAATGACTGTTGCCAATGAAATTACAAAGTTCTCTATTTGAGATTGTTACAATACAATTCCATAGACATGATGTCTCTCACTCAAAGTACATTCCTTTGAACATCCTTTTGTATAAAATTTTCTAATCTAGACATAGACTCTCAATATCCAACTCCCAATATGGAAACATTTCCACATTTGTCATATGACAACTCTTTCTTAATAGAATCTTATCTATTCATAATAATGTCATTATGGTCCATTCAATATCGTACTTCCCACTACTTACAAGCGACCAATCCTCGGCGAGCTTTGGATCGTCCTTTGATAGTTGTTTAATTATCTTAGTCAAAACCGATTTTTGTCCTTTTTCCCTCTAAATGCGCTAGACATTTGGAAAATTTTAGAATGGTCAAATATTATAGCACTTGCTATCAATCCTATACCCAAAGCATATGGGACACGATGCATAATGTGTTACATAAAGATCTGATACTTTATCAATCTTCTGCATTATATTTTATGTGTCACGTTCTCACAATTCGAACTATGAAGAGGGATGCCATAATCATAATCAAAATTTTGGAACGCACTATGTATCCTTGACTAAATTTATTAACATTCCACAACCTAAGCCTTTAGATTTGAAATGAAGCATAATATTCTCTCCCTTAATTATAGCAAAACAACTATTCAACCATTACAACTTTGCAAAGTGTAACTCTTGTTTTCTATAATTAATATTGCTAACTTGAAATACTTACTATAATAATCATACAAGCACAACATTTATGCTCCCACTATGATGATTATTATCACATAAGCATAACACTTATGCTCCCAGTAGCTTTGACATGTATTCAGTAACCATCTTAACTTCTAGAAAAACAATACCTATTGAATTTCTTAAGTTCATGTTTCTAACACTTAATGCTTTGATAATCCTTTATCTAAGCTTATACACCTTTGCCTTACATAGCTCATATGTGTGTCTAAAGAATTAAGACTAGTTGCCAAATCTCACAATTCGAATCATGGAAAGGGATACGTAACCATAATCGGATTTGAGAATACAATTTTCACAATCACTATCTTCTTAAAATATCTCTTAGTGAAAGCATTTCCTTATAGTCATCTTCATGAAGGAGGAAATCTTATGACACTTAGATTTTAATGATGTATGTGTTCCTATCCATGCGAATTTGTCAAAACCAAAGTTTTCGACAAATCCAAACTCATATGGACCGAACCTTCTCAATCTTGATCTCTTGCCTTACGGTAACACGGCTACCCACCATGTCTTCCAAGTAGTTAAGTAGCTCACCCTTTCTTATCAATGTACTTTTCATTGATCAAGGTGCTTGCCTTTTATGCGTTCAAATGAAGAACTCATAGAACTCACATGCATAATTAACTCGATTGGAACGACACATAAACAAGATAGTGTCAACACGATAGGTCGTAAACCTCAAGTCGTGTGCTAGTGATGTTCAATAAGTTTTAATTTGATTTGTTCTTGAAACCTTTCAAGACCATTAAGACTCCCACTGACTCCTTGACATATAAGATTCTCTTGTCAATAAACATTTCTTGACAAACAAATATTCAAGAATTAGTGTAGCTTTTATCAAAACAAAACACTTCATAAAATTGGTCCTAGTTGGTCTTTGTCTTATCCAAGACATCACAACTTTCCACATTTGATGAATGTTATAAACCTTCCTAAGACTTGTCACTCATTTTCACAATCTTAACTCTAAGACTTATTTTGGAACGAAGTATGATTGACTTCTTGATTTAACCATTTCTTCAATTCTCGATTCCTCTTCTCAGACATACAATTGCACTAAGACTCACTTAGAGGATCAATTGAGATATGGTTCTTAATCATTAAGACCTATCATAAAACATAATAAAGGTACTCTCCCTTCTTCTTAGAATAGAGAAACTTTTATCTTTCTGCCTACTTGATTCTTCGTATTCGTTCTGCTATTGATTTAAACCTTTTCAATCAATTCAGAATTACACTTAATCTTATAAGTATAATCATATTTAGTAAACTTTTATCATGACGAATATCTTTGTTATCCTTGTGGTGGACTTGATCAGCACACAATCTTGTGTACTCGATCTCCTAGTCCTTCACTTGACACTTTGTCAACGAATTAGTCTAATTTCCAAATATGAAATTTCTCATTCATCGTGCAACCAAGTTGCATGATTCCAAGTTTCTGTCCAATTGAAACTTGGTCGATGAGAAACTCTCCCTATTTGGTGAAATCTTGAGATTTCCACAAATAACATAATTAAGAATCAAATCCATTATTGCTAATAATAGAAACATTCAAACATATATTTTTCATACACGCCATTGCAAGGATAAATAAATAATATAAAATCAAATTTTATTTTATTGCGGAAAAATTTGTCCTTACAATGCAATTCATTGAAAAACTATGCTAATATATATTTCTTAGTAATCTTATTCTAACTCCAAGTAGTAGCTCAAGAATCTAATCTTCAAGTAATGCGATCAAAGTCCGTTTCTTCACGATTAGATTTCGCTCACTTCTTCCCTTAAGCTTCCTCTCTTTTCTTCGATCCTACAAAACATCAATTGTAATCTTATCACATTATGTATTAAGAATCTAGAATAGGAACTTAAAAGAGTTAGTTAATGGATTTTACCTAAAGCAGATCCATACGTTTTGACTTTCCCATCTCTTAGATCACTTAGGTAAATAGGGCAGCTTCGTCTCCAATGCCCATTCTCTTGGCAATAAAAGCAAATTGACTCTTTTGGAATAACACATGGAACTACTTCAGACTTCGCCTTTCTCTTATGATCAAACTCTTCGATCATGGCATGTCTTTCGTTGCCATTGCCTATATCCACAGAGGTCTGGAAGGCAGATTCACCAATCAACTTTGCTTTTCCATTGCGCCACATCATTGCTGATTCAGCAACAATAAGCATGTAGGTGAGATTTATAAGGGTCACGACGTGGTTCATCATACAATACTCTCTTACGAAATCACTATACGATTTAGGAAGTGACTGAAGAACCCAGTCAACAGCCAGCTCCTCACAGACAATGGATCCCAACATTCTTAACCTATCAATGTGTGACTTTATCTCTAGGACACACACACACCGACTTTCCTTCTTCGTGCTTACTTGCCAAAAGGGCTTGAGTGATCTTGAACTTTTCAAGCCTTCGAACTTGTGGGTTAGGGAGAATAATTGGAGGAGGTGGAGGAACTGAAGCATGATCTCTTGTTCCTCGATCGAATCGTGGAATATCATCTTCATGTGGAAAGCTTGTTCCACGGGATTTGGGAAGACTATAGTTGTCATACTTGGACATCTACAAAACGGGAGAAAACAAATTCAAGTTAGTTGATTGATTGAGTCCTTAATAAATCACCCAAATGAGATATTAAGGCTAGGACCCAACACAATACGCTACAACCTAGAAAAGGGATGCCGTAATCTAGTTGCAGAATATTTGAAGGTAAGTGAATGACGATTCACTAATTTTCCACCATGAAAAACGAAAAAAACAGATTAAGTTTTAGATGCTTTGAAAACTCCTAGATCCTTTGAGATTCATTGAACTTTTCAATGGCATGTTTAAATCTCGATATGCCCCTCGATTTGTGACTGGGATGCCGAGGATCACAAAACAAGGTGTGAATAACCATGCAAACTTACATGGTGCCCCCACATGTTACAGTCACCTATTCGATGTGCCGGTTAACCACACACGCTCCACCAAACTATGACAAACGTTGAGTCACTCTTTTCTACCTTTGCTTAGACCTATTTAGTGTGTCGGTTAACCACACACGCTCCATTAATGTCTTCGCAAGGGTACAAAGTGTAATTTCATGGAATGACATCAATTCACTTTTGCCTAGAGTAACTAAGATTGGGAATTTAAAAAAAAATATTTAGTTACTTTTGTACTTCATTATACTTATAATGGAAGGTTTCTGTCCTATCCTACCCGTTCGGCTAACGACCCTCCACTAGTCAAGAGTGCGGTGGGTAAGAGTGGATACCCATTCAATCGCCATTTTATAGGCAATTTCCTTAAACACCCCTTATAGACCAGCTTCGTGAATGAAGCCTACTAACAGTAAGACTGACTTTTACTCATACATATATATAATGTTAGACTTTTAATGTTATATATAGTATAAGGTGTATTTTACACTTTTAAAATACTAGGTGGTCAATTTTAATAATTATACTTTTAATTCAATTAAATTGTGAACCAAAACTTTATGGATTTATTAAACCTCTTTTAATTATACACTTTAATTAATTAATAAAACCATAAGGGTGTGATTTGAACTTTTCAAAACATTACTAGGGTTTTAGAATTTAACATTTCTAAATTAAACTTTTAATCAACTTTTAAATTCCAAAAAATTTGAGGGCAATTTTTGAAACATTTCAAAACATTAGGGTTTCAACTATTTAAATTTCTAAAACAAAACTTTTAAGTTCAAATTTAAACTATAAAACCTAAAGGGGAAAAATTTTAACTTTTTCACAAGATAATTCAAATCTAAATTACAAATAATCAAACTTTATCTAATAAAACAAATGATTATTTAAAATTTGATAATTATCTTCTATTTTGGTAAGGATAACCACCAAATATTGACAAAATTCGGATTTTATAACAAAAACACGTTTATGGTAATTATCCAAAGCCAAAACAGGAAGAAAATCGTGAATATGAGATGTCAGACGCTTTGACTCGTCGAGTCTGGACCTGGACTCGTTGAGTACAACTGACTCGGCGAGTCCAACACTCAGAAGCAAAAAATTTCGATTTTCAGTGTTGATTTCGATAAAATATGCGTCAATACAATAGAAACCAATTGAGGCTCTGATACCACTGATGGGTTTTGGCCATAAGAACATCCTATGTACTCATACAAACCCTAATGATTGGATCTAGGTTTCTCTATTGTACATGCAATTCATCCAAGACTTTAAACCCTAGATCTAGCATACAATTAATCAAATTAATTTATGAATGGGGTTGAGATCTTACCTTGATTGTTATGTAGCAATAACAATCTCAAATCCTTCTTGTAATGACTTTAGAAAGCTTAGAGTCACAAATGGCACTCCTCTAATCGTTCACAAACACCAAGAGCAAGAGGATGAAGAATAAGGAGAGATGAGGCTGCCCAAAACATGTGGAAACCCTAAGGAACCAGTTCACCACGTTTTTGAGTCTCAAGGGTCCTTTAAATAGTGAGGCTATTAGGGTTGTCTAACAAGGAAACCCTAATTTGGATGCTTAGGCCCTAAGCAACCCATGGACTCCCTCCTTAGAGGCCTAGGACGATTTCTAATGGGTTTCCCCATAGAATTCGTCCACCCCTCTAATATGGAGTCCATTAGCCCAATATTCAACTATCACACAATTGACAGTTCCAGTCCCTTAAGTTTAATTAATGTCTTTTAGCCACAAACTTAATTCTTATTAATTCTTGACTAATATTAATTAAACAATATGATTTCTCTTATAATATATTAATAAATCATAATTAATCCTCTCTCTCCGTAATTCATCCTATCAAGTTGCTTTGGTGAAGGCAACACAAAAGGACCATGCACCATTGGGTCAAGTACATACCAAAATAGTTATGGACTTAGACACTAATCCAACATGAAAGCCTCTCAAGATCGAAAGAAGAGCTACACAGACAAGAGACGAAAACCCTTGGAATTTTAGGTTGGCGACCGTGTTTTGTTAAAGGTCTCACCCTGGAAGGGCATGATACGCTTCGGAAAGCGTGGATAACTAAGTCCAAGGTACACCGGACCATTTGAAATCCTCGCAAGGATTGGTCCTATAGCTTATAAACTCCAACTACCTCAAGAACTTAGTATTATACACCCTACCTTTCACGTGTCCAATCTCAAGAAATGCTTATCAGACTAAACTATGGTTATTCCACTCAATGAAATCGAGGTTAAAAACAGTTTACACTTTGTGGAAGAACCCGTAGAAGTCTTGGATAGGGAAGTTAATAGAACAAAACAGAGTCACATACCAATAGTTAAGGTCCGCTGGAATGCCAAACGAGGACCTGAGTTCACATGGGAACGGGAAGATCAGATGAAATAGAAATATCCACATCTTTTCACCAACACTTGAAGTTCCACCTAAAGTTCAAATTTCAGGACGAAACTCCCTCTAACGGGGGGATGATGTCACAACTGGAATTTTTCATAGAACAAACCAGGTCTAATACTTCAACCATGTACCAGTAGATTCACAATGTAATTTGATGCAATAGAAATACGACTTTCATGAACCATACTCGTATGGGTTTTATTTAAGTATGTGTGGTGATAACCCATGTTAGTTTAAGCTATAATAAGCTAATGCCAGTTAACCAAAACATTAAGGAGTAAAATGGGTCAACAAAAGTCAAATGAATTACATGGTATAATGAATTTTACTTTAGACATTCTATTCTTGAGTTTGAAGTCACCTATGGCCGAAAACTCCTCCATGGACTCACATAGGACCGTGAACCCATGGATTGAAAACCATTATGGCCGAAAAACCAAACCATGTAGACCGTAAACCCATCTTTTGGGTCCATTAAGATCGTAATCTCCATTTTGAGGGTGATTTCAGTCATGTTGGCCGAAAACCCTTCATGGTGGGGAGTAAACTCTCTTTTAGGGAGTAAACACTTATAACTTGACATTAAACGCTCCTAAATATCTCATATCTTATCCTAAATTCAGTTTCCCAATGTGATTTGATTAAGTTACCAACGAAAACCTCACATCACCTCCTCATATTTACTTCCCATTTAAGATACCTCAATAGAAAACCCTTTCATTATTCACCTCCAGTAACGAAAACACTTTCATTTCTCTCTCAAATTGCAAGCATTATTCCTTCCATTTACTCTCAAGTAGAAAACTCACTCCCTCTCATCTCAAGAACAAACCACTCCAGGAGACCATTTTGCTTCCATATATCTATAAGTTTTGGTAAGTTTTCTATAGAAATCTTGGGTTTTCACAACCATCTTATAATTTTTATCATCATAATCACACATTAATATGTGTTTAAACATTAGGATACAACTATCGTTTCGTGATCTAAATTGAAGTTCACCATCTTCTATCCCGTTATCAAAACCGCTAACACACTCAAGGTGAGTTCATACCCCTACATTTTCATAATTTTTTCTATGTTTTAAGGGGGAGAATACAATTAAAACACAAGAGGCTTGTGTTAATATACAAATTATGGTTTATATTTTATTACCTTTAAATATCTTTTATGTAAGAATATCAAACATGTGACATAAAGTTATTACCAAATTACAAACGGTTATATGCAAAACATGTTAAAACGAAACGGTTATCATTTTCAACTAAACAATACCTTTTAAACTATAATAGGTATAGTTTGAGAAATATTCACATTATTTTACCTTTCAGGGCAAAGAAACGATTATATAAAAATACGGTTATTTTTATATACATATTAAATATGATGAAATGGGTAACTGTTTCATGCATGAATATTTTTATTAACAAAACACGTATCTCGTCGGAAAATTATGAGTCATTCGTCTTCATCGTACCTACCAAAGGTATCCATGGAAGTCATGTTTTATATCCAAAGTCTCCTCTCGAAGAGCGTGATTCTTGTGTATAGATTTATACGGGACTAATGATCCCGCACCCTAGTTGTTAGCTACGACACGACCGGCAAGGTTTGGGTGACAGACGTCATATCTTTTCGATGCATGAAGAACGTCAAGGCAGGAAATTCATTAATAGCATGGTTATGAAAACTCACATGATAAATGACAATACGTCATTTTACGTGAAATCAATAGTACGCTTATTTTACATAAATACCCAGCTCTTCAAACGGTTGTATTCACAAGTAAAACTACATGTTATTAAACTTAGTATGGCATATATACTTGTATCTTTCGGTCTTGGAAACGTAAAAGACTATAGTTCATTTTTATGGAAAATATAGGATTTTCCGGGATAAATATGATTACTTTACAAACAAACAGTTTACAGTTTAGTTTTATGGAAAATATAAGATTTTCCAGGATAAACACTCTCATTTTTATAAACAAACGAATTGCAACTCATGTTATAGAAAATATCGGATTTTTTGGAAACAAACATGATTTCATCTCATTGAATGGCATATATTTATTTATACAAATGCTTATGAACTCACCAACTTAAATGTTGACACTTTTTCTCAAATAAGTTGTATTCTCAGGAAATCAGTAAAACAGGTTATCATCAGCTTTTGAGGATTTGACGCTAAGACGTTAAATAAACTTTTTTGACATCATATTATAATTAACATTTTGAAACATGTAACGCATACAATGATGTAACTTTTTCAATTACACATATGATGGTTGTGTTTGCTTTCTTTACTGTTCAATTGTTATGATACTGTACATGATGTCCTTCGCCCCCAAATGTTTCCACCGTTCAGGTTTGGGGTGCGACAATATGGATGTGGGTGATGTTTGGGGTTTGACACCAATGGGAGACACTCATGTTTGAAGTAGCCTTATTTTAAAATGAAATGTTTCAATTGCAATGAATGGTCAGGGATTCTGTTTTCTAGTTATCAACAAGATAATCAAGGAGTAGAAGGGTTTCGTTCGGTTTAGGTTGAGAATCGTAGTCGTTATGGATATTGGATGAGATGGTTATGTCTATTGGTAAGTTAGACACTGTTTAGGGTTTTTTTCAGTTTTCTGGCAGGGTTGTCAAGTGTGGCAGATTAAGATGTAAGGAATGATTTCGAGAACGAAATCTAATTTAAGTGAGGGAGAGTTGTAACAACTGTGTTCTATATTGGTTAAGATTACTATTATAAAGGACCAAAGATGAAGTTTTGGAGGAAACTCTATGCCACGACGTGGAACAAGGATGCTCTTGATGTGGAAATGATTAGAAGGAACACGTGTTTTATTTGGATTGCCACAACATGGCCAAAGGTTTCCACGACGTGACATCTGTTAAGGCCCAACCCCTTGATTCTTTTAGGGTTCCCTTCTTATTTAAACCCCTCTAAGTCATTTCTAGGGTTCAATACCAGCCTCCAACACCCTTTTACCTCAGAAAAACCCTAGCCATAATTCCCTTGGTGATTTATGGTCTTTTGGAGCATTTGTTGGCTTGGAGAAGAAGAGAAGAAGGAGAAGAAGGCGCTCTATTGGTGAAATATATTCAACATATCAAATTGCTTCTAGACCTTTGTAAGTGTCAAAGGTTCAAACTTTATGGCTTGAAGTGGTTAGATCTAATATATTGTCCCATGTTCTTCATGTCTAAGCAAGTTTGAATAGAAGGAACACATAAAGTTGGAAAATTTATGACTCTCCTGAGTCCCTTGAGCAACATTCATTATAGATCTATACTTTGGTTGGAGTTCTTGGCCTTACATGGGTTTTTGGTTATTTTCAGCTCATTTTGACCTAAAATGGATTCTAGACCTGTATTAGACATGCATGTTTTTAAAGCCTCCGTCTTTATGTTATATCTGGTATTAGAAACTCTTTTAGAGTAGTTGGGTTTAGGAATTTTTCGGATTAAAGGCTTAATGGTTAAGGCATTGTGGTATTTAGCTTTGTTTGGACCTAGTGTTAGAGATCTTGATCTCTTTGGGTGTCTTAATGGAAAAAGTTAGAAACTTTATCCATTTAGACAATAGAATGGACCAGATCTGAGCTTTGGAACCCTTGAAATCGAAGAAAATGGCATAATCTATTAAGGTGTTGGAAACCTAGCGCCCATGGCGTGGCCTTAGGTTGCTACGACGATGCGACTGAGAAATGCCTGTCTGTTCGATTTTATGAGGGCCACGACGTGGCCATGGATGGCCACAACGTGGCGGTTGACGAAAGTCAACGTTGACCGTTGACTTTGACATTGACTTTTGACTTGGGTTGACTTTTTTTCAAGATGGTTGGATCTAGTGTGTAGAATAACGTTAGACCTTATATGTTGTGATAGGAGTGTTGTAGCAGCGGTTGCGAGGCCTTGGGCTATGATTTAGTTGATTTGTGAGTCATGTGAGTCTTTTCACTGTACCCATGGGTCGAAGGCACCAAAGCCGACCCACTAGAATGTGTTATGTAGGATGCAAGTTGTCTTTGTGACTTTTTCATTGTATGTTGGGTTCGGCCCATTAGCATGCATGTAAGGTTGGGCCTATTTGCATGAATAGGTTGGGCCCATTATATGTAGGGCTAGGACCATTGTATGTCGGGCTAGGCCCATTATATGTCGGGATAGGCCCGTTATATGTCGGGCTAGGCCCATTTGTATGATGGACTGGGCCCATTGACTATGAAGGGCTAGGCCCGATGTTATGTATAATACTCCCTCCGTCCCAAATTAATTGTCCACTTTTGACTTTTGAAGTCTTTTTTCTTTAACTTTGACCTTAAATATTTTTATTTGTGTTATATATTAATTGATGAAACTTATAACAACGAAAAGACATTTAAAATACAATCCATTCATATATTTTAGATCAAGTATTCTCTATCAAAAGAAAAATTATTTAAGGTCAAATTTGAAGACTAAAGACTTGAAAAGTTAAATGTGGACAATTAATTTGGGACGGAGGTAGTATGTGGTATTTTGGAGAACTAACTAAGATTTATGCTTACGCTTTCATGTTTATGATTTCAAGTACTTGTGTTACGAAAGGGAAGGGCCCAACATGACTGCACGGCATCCCCAAAGTTTTCCGCATTGGCTATTTATGATTTTTACTCTGCTGTTTAAATGATATAATCCATTTGATTGGTTATGGAACAACTCATTTGTATAGTTTAAGTAATTTTGAAAATGAAAATTTTACAATGAATTTTGGGACATTACGTTACATGATTTCGACTTTTCATGAAATGTACAAATTTCATTGAGAACACTACAAACACAAAACCTTCACTTCCATTACATGGTGTATTTCAAAGATCTTTCATTTTCAAATAATGTCTTCAAACTTCTTAGGTAATTATTCAATCATTAAAGACATTTTTGTGGTCCATAAGACAGTGATTAGGGTCTAATGACTTTGGTTAGGGTCTTTTTGGTAGCATCTGGAATATTCATATCTGAATGGTGCAGATGCTCGGATGATGCAGTGTAACATCCCGATGTTCAGGCAATTCTAAATTTATCCCTTTAATTTTATTATGGCATTTTGGTCCCTAATTCCAAGAGAATATGCATTAAAGCCCTAGTGGCATTCTTGTAATTTGGGCAGGAGGAGTAAGCTAAACGTACATGTGTGTACGCTGAGCATACTAGGGCGCGCCCTAGTACGCTGGGCGTAAATTCATGTACGTGGGATGTACTAAAGAAAGATGGAAACCTTAGTTTTTTGGGTTTGGGCGGTATTTAAGCATCTTTATGGCCTCATTTCTCTTCACCTAACCAGCCTCTACCATCTCTTCGTGATTTGAATCCCTAGAAGCACCTTGTGAGGACATTTCAAACATTAAACAATGTGTTTGTGTGATTTGAAGAGGAAGGAAGAAGATCAAGCTCAACTTGGAGAAAGAAGCACCTTAGATCTGGGGTTTGTCTTTTGTTTGCAAGCTTTTCAAGGTATAAATCTTGCACCTTTGTCTCTTAATCTTATAGATCTAGTTATGGGGGTTTTATGTCATCTTTTTGGCCCCAAAAGTATCATCTTGAGCATGGCATGTTCTGGACGTTTTGAGTTGTCCTTTTAGACCCTAGGAAGGGTCCTTAGCCATAAAAATGAAGTCCCATTGGTTAGTTTTGCTCCATGCATCTTGTAGGAGGTATTAATGGATTAAGACCTTGTGTTAAGCTCTTATTAGGCGTGTAAAGTCATAAAGTTGGAAACTTTATGACTCTAGGGTTTGTTTTAGTCATGGATCTGAAATATAGGCTTGAATGCTTAAGCCATTAAGCACTTAATGAAGATTTGGGGTTGTGATGTTACACCCCGCTTAAGTAGGAGTACGCCCCTCGTACTCGGTCAACCACCCCGATGGTGGTCAATTCGAGGCTTCGTGTATGCTAAGCGTACCTCCGAGGTACGCCCCACGTACTCGCATGGGTCACCTTTTTGAGTGACTCAGTTGAGTTGGCTCGGCCAGGTTGACTCATTTGGCTTAGTGGGTTTGACTAATAGACTTTGACTTTAACTTTGATCAAGTTTGACCTTGAGGGTATTTTGGGATTTTGATGGAACTGGTCATTTGATGGAATTAGGTATCGGTTAGAGAGCTGAGACTCGGAGTCGGACCTTATCAGTTATATTCAGCTCGCGAGGTAAGTTTCCCTCACTGTACTTATGTGTCGAAGGCACCTAATCAAACCCTTTGGATTGTTATCTTGGTTTATCGTATGATCATGTACTGTAGTGATTTGTTAGATCTGTACACTGGTAGATAGGAGGTTAGCATGCGGTTGTGATCTGTGAATCTGCATGTTTGTTTGATGTCTGTTAAATGTTTATTATTTATGTGTATGTTGACATGTCATGGTTGGTTGGTTTGCGGCGGTCCTACTTTGTGCTGAAGGCCAAGACACTTGGGGCGGACCGGATTGACTGTAGGCCCTACGAGGCGGTCCAGTTAAGCCGAAGGCCCAGAGAGCAGTCCAGATAGGCTGAAGGTTTGTAAGCGGTCCAGTCAGGATGAAGGCTCTGTATGCATGCTGCTTGTTACTGCTATATGTTTTGTGTGTGTTAGTACTTTGGGGGAAAGCTCACTACGCATTAGCTTACAGTTTTGGGTTATATTTAAGGTACCTTAGATGATCGCGGGAAGGCGAAGGTGTGATCGTGCACCTCCTTGTGTTTTGATTTATGATTTTGGGAAATATCTGATATTAAACATGTTTTTAAAACTAAATTGTAAACAATGATGATTTGTGGGTTGGTTTTAGTAGTTTAATTTTTTCATGAATTTTATGTATGTTACAAGTTGGGATTAGAGCCTTGGTTTTAGGGAATTGGAGGAACAGTTGTGTAAATCTAATCTCAAACTAAGGAAAAAGATTTTAAAACAATTTTCAAATGGTTTTCAAAATAATTGAGGAGGATCCAAGGTGTACGATCAGCCGGAGCCAGTATTTAGACCCCAAATTACCACACAATTAATTAAGATTATGTTATAATATGGTAGAACAACATGCTAGTAATAGGATAAGGATCTTCAGGAAATGCATGATATAATTTCCTGCTATATGATGCCTTATCTCTTGTGGAGTACTTGATTGATTGGTGCATGACTCTTTTGCATGTAAACTAGCTATTTAGTGAATACACTAAGTCACATGCTACATGGTTTAAATGATCTTAGGATAGATTTTTGGTATTATTGCGCAGATATTGTCTGTGTCCAACCATTGTAGGATTGAATCTTTAAGTCTAAGATTGTTTAAACTATATGGCATGTGATTGTATACATGCGATAGTTATCTGGCACCAATGGAGGGTCGTGTGGCGGTTAGTAGTAGAATAATTTAGGTGGGGTTAGCCGACCAGTCTCGAGATGCATAGTCTTCCTCTAGGATGTTAGGATTTCGTATGTGCATATGCTAGTATGTATTGTTAGAGTTGTTGTGATGATCCTTGAGACAAATACGGGTCGGTGTGGAAGGTAGTATGGATTCGTCCTACTGAAAGCACAAGACATGTACGCGTAACAAGGATGTTACAACCGTTAGGGATTTGTTAGGAGTTGGTTCCCCTCTTGATATGTGTGTGTTATCTGATATCTCCTTGGTATATTTTTCAGTATGGTGACGAAGAGACTATTTGAGGTGGGATCTGAGTCTGGGTCGGGAGCTGGCAGTTAGGGTGGGCCAGTTGTGTCAGAGGATTGGATTAGGGAGATTCTCCATGAGGAGGTTGTGGAAATTGTTAGGGGCAGATACCGAAGCTGTTTGGGTCAATCAAGACCGCGATGATGGAGTTCTTTGATGATAGATATGCTGCTTTGTCTGAGGTTGTTGTTGATGCAGCCACTGCAGCTGTCGCGACTGCAGGGATTAGTAATGGGTGGGTTTTTCATTATTGGGACTTCGACAATACGAAGCCCCTGACTTTTGATGGAGTTCAGGACCCGATGCATGAGGTAGCTATCTAATGTTGAGGGATGCTTTTTCACCTGCTCTTGCCCAGCTAACCAGAATTTCAGATGTGCCCTGAACCTTCTGAGGTCCGTAGCGAAAGATTGGTGGAGACTTGTTACAGGATTGTATTCTCCTGAGCAGAGAGTTGTTGTTCCTTGGGAGTAGTTCTCGGAGATGTTCCGTGCTAGATACGTGCCATGGGTGGAGAACGAGAGATTGGACCAGGAGTTTTTAGATCTAAGGCAGGGGATAGAGTCGGTGATAGAGATCACCAGGATGTTCATAGAGAGGGCCATGTTTTGTCTTGAGTTTGCTTCTGAGCAGGCTCAGATGACCAGTTACTTGAGCATGCTCAAGACGGATATCAGACAGTTTATTTCCACTCATCGTTATGATAACTTGTTGGAGTTGTAGGAGGCTGCTACGTGGCGTGAGATTGAGATAGAGCTTCAGTTGATGGAGCAAAGACCAGACCCGACACAGTCACAGCCAACGCCAAAGCAGGTTAAGGCCGCTGATTCTAGATCGGGAGGGCAGAAGGGCCACACTTGTGGAAAGTGCGATAAGGTTCATGAGGGGGCTTGTCGAGCAGCCAATGGATGCCATAAATATGGCAAGTAGGGGCACTGTGTGAGCGAGTGTCGCCAGCAGGCTCCAACTCTGAGTTCCAAGATTTGCTATCATTGTGATGAGGTTGGCATATGAAGGTCAACTGTCCATTACTCGCCGCCAAGTTGGCACAGGTCCTGACGCCAGCTACTTTGAGGATCACCGATGAGCGCCAGGGGAAGGCGGAGCCCCCGAGGGATCGAGGTCGTGTTTTTCAGCTCACTTCCGAGGAGGCCAGAGCAGTTCCAGATGTTGTGACTGGTATGTATCTATTCATTATTTTATTGATTATGTTTTGTGTTATGCTTTTATATGTGCCTCTGTTAGGTACATTCCTAGTGAAATCTTTTCCTGCTCTTGTGTGGTTTGACTCGGTTGTGAGTCGGTCCTTTGTATCTCGTTCGTTCAGTAGAGAGTTTGATACACCTATTAGGGAGTTAGAGAGTCTGTTACGGGTTTCTATCACCAATGAGCACGGGGTTTCTATGTCATTAGTATATCAGGTTGTGTATTGGATATCTTTGGGGTGACTTATCCGATCAATTTGATCCTTATTCCATGGAGGATATTTGCGTGATTGTGGGCATGGATTGGCTGATTCGGTTTGGTGCCATGATTGATTATGAGGTCCAATGTGTGGTAGTTCAAACCCCAAGTGGGGGAGAACTGGTTATCTATGGGGAGGGCACCAGGATGGGTTCAAGGTTATGTTCAGCAGCCAGGGCTCGATAGTATATTCAGCATGAGTGTGCAGGCTACTTGGCTTATGTGGTGGATACACATGTAGGGGATCATATTTCAGTTTCAAAGGTCCCGATTGTCAGGGAATTTGAAGATGTGTTTCCGGAGGAATTACCCGGTGTGCCTCCCAAGAGGTAGGTCGAGTTCAGGATAGACCTTGTGCCAGGTGCGGCCTCGATTTCCAACGTGCCATAACGCTTGGAACCGCCTGAGATATAGGAGTTGTCATCTCAGTTGTAGGAGTTTATAGGCAAGGAGTTTCATCAGGCCGGGCAGTTCTCTGTGTGGAGCGCTGATACTATTCATCAAGAAAAAGGATGGTTCGCATCGGATGTGCATTGATTACTAAGAGTTAAACAAATTAACGGTGAAGAACCGTTATCCTCTTCCACGGATTGATGACATCTTCAATCAGTTGTAGGGTGCATCTTCGTTCTCCAAGATAGATCTGAGGTCTAGGTATCATCAAGTTAGAGTGAGAGAGGCGGACATAGAGAAGACCGCGTTCCGGATTTGTTATGGGCATTACGAGTTCGTGGTGATGCCATTTGGGCTCACCAATGCGCCTGAGGTGTTTATGAATCTGATGAATCGGGTATGCAGAAAGATGCTTGACCGTTCCGTTATTATGTTTAT
Source organism: Lactuca serriola (assembly GCF_051521515.1). Taxonomy (NCBI): domain Eukaryota; kingdom Viridiplantae; phylum Streptophyta; class Magnoliopsida; order Asterales; family Asteraceae; genus Lactuca; species Lactuca serriola. The sequence continues at coordinate 46,177,765 of NC_136408.1, read as the reverse complement.
TGATGACATCTTGATGTATTGTAAGAGCAAAAAGATCAGTAAGAGGAGCATATTCGCGAGCGTTATGGTTATGATAGGTTCAGTTCCTTGGGAAACTTGTTAGCCACGCTGGGATTTTAATCGATCTGGCCAAGACTGACGCTGTGATGCAGTGGGAGGTTTCGAAATCTCCCTCGGATATCAAGAGTTTCTTGGGTTTGGCAGGGTACCATCGTAGATTTATTCAGGATTTGTCCAAGATTGCAGTACCCCTCACTCGTCTGATGAGGAAGGGGGTGGGTTTCTGATGGGGCCTTGAGCAGCAGTCGACATTTGAGACTCTTCGGTAGAGATTGTGCGAGGCTCCGGTATTGACCTCCCAGAAGGGAATTAAGGATTTCGTAGTGTTATGTGATGCTTCGATCACTAGTTTGGAGGCAGTTCTCATATAGAAGGGGCATGTGACTACTTATACTTTGCGGTAATTGAAACCACACGAGACGAGGTATACCACTCATGATCTGGAGTTAGGGCGGTGGTTTTTGCCCTCAAGATTTGGAGACACTGTCTGTATGGGGTCCGTTATACAATTTATATGAATCACAAGAGTCTGAGGCATATTATGGATCAGTCGAACCTGAACATGAGGCAACGCATGTGGCTGGACTGTAACGACCCAAAAATCATGACCAAAAATTTTGTTTATAATTTAATAAATAAACCACAAGTGTCAATCATTCATTCAAAACATATCACATCAGAGTATCATGTCTAAAACATTATTTTATTTTATCAGATTAAATATCCCAGGCTAAAACTCCTTTGGTGTGTGTATGACATGCGATTACCCCGAGCTCTTCCCTCCGCTATCGGAAGTACCTGAAACCAACACTAAAAACCGTAAGCACGAAGCTTAGTGAGTTCCCCAAACTACCACATATCACATACAACCACATACTGGGCCCCCACCCACTGCATCGGGACTTGCCCGACATTGGACTAACTCCGGCATCGGGCCCCGACCGGCATCAGGCCCCGCTCGGTACACAAATATGTTCCTCTTAGGCTCCACCTGTCTCTGGGCCTCGCCCACTAGACACATACAACATATAACATAACACACAATAAGAAGCTATCACACTCTACAGTATTCCTGATCTAAGGCCTCGCCCCTGGCCTACTACTAACGAGTCATGGAACCCCGTTCACGCTCCTGCTGTTAGCGAGATACGGGCCCCCACCCACACTCACCTCTCTCCTATCTCGAGCCTCGCCCCTGCTCTGCTACTAAGGAGCTACGGAACCCCATCCATACTCTGCCAATGGTGAGATACGAGACCTCTCCCACACTCACCTCCCTACCTGGTACATACAAGTATCACACAGACAACAAGTATAAACTATCATGCAACCATTCCTCGGGCACCGGCCTGGCATCAGACCTTGATCCAAAATCACAATCTAGCATACAGTGCCTAGGGCTAACCCCCTGAGTCTTCTTACTCATAAACTACATGGGCCGACATTATGGTCGTAGACCCATTCACATAGTGAGGAAACTCACCTTACACTGCTGAAACCTTGTTGATATCCCTCAAGCTGCTATCTGCCAAGTCCCGAACTGCTGCTCCTTCGGCTCCCTGAACTATCAATACCACAATAATACTTAGCCCAATACAATAATCCTTTATAGGGTATAATGACCATTCTACCCCTCCTAGTCCAACTTGATACATATTCAAGGTCCAACACTAGGTAAGCTTCCCAAGCCCACTAGTGACCCACTAATTGCCCAATTTGCTACATTGGGCCCAATCCCTTAATGGGCCTTACCTTAAGCCTAATTATATTTTCATTGGCCCATAATAACTGACTCTTGATGGACCATTATGGCCCAAAGGCCCAAAATCCAAAACACAGCCCACACCGAGGCCCAATATGCACAAAGCCTAACTCTGCTGAGTACGTTGGGTGTACGCCAATGTATGCTAAGCGTATTGGCCTGCTAGTGAGTACGTTGGGCGTACCTGCACGTACGCTCAACGTAATCTTCCTGTTAAGAAACTTTTCCATTAACTGCTTGATACTCCACTCCAGAGGCTACCAACTCAGATCCAGGTCCTTACTGATCTCTTAAACCATAAATTCACTAACTTGGTGACTTGCAATCTACCAAACAAGCCCAAACTCAAAAGGTGACAACATGCTTTCATTCCAAGGGCTAGATCTCGTGCATGGACACAAATGAGTCCTAAAGGTTGAAACTTTACTACTTATTGGACTCATATGACACTAAGGGTGGCAACCCTGGACCTAGAAGGCAAGTTGTAACATAAAGGTCAAATCTTGGAACCAAAAAGACCCAAAACTTCCATTAACATAGATCTAAGCATACTTAAGGAAATTTTCAGACTTGATACCTAACAATGGTCCGAAGTGGAACCAAAATCTCAGATCTACAACTTCCCTTTCGATCCACCACCTTGCTAATCTCTTTTCTTGTTTTGAAATGGCTTTACTACACCCAAATACTCACTTAATGGCCACCAAAGCTTCAATAACACTCAAGGAGGGTTAGGGTTTCGTGGAGACTACCTAAGGATGAGATGGGACTGGCCCCTTTGAGCATAATGTTCCTTTTATAGTGTCACAACCCCAAATTAGGGTTTTAGGAAAGCTGAGCGTACGTTGGGCGTACACCTCCGCGCATCCGCGACTATGCACCCTATTATGCTGGGTGTAACCCAACTTACGCTGGGCGTACCCATGCGCCTCTTATTTGCATGCATGGCTCTTCTTGCCAACTTTTCCCATTAAGGGACCATTAATGTAAATAACTTCAAATCATCATAATTCTTTCATTCTAAGTCCGTTTCCGACGGACCTTATATTCACGAATAGGCGACAAGAAGATCTACACATCTATAAACTTATCCTCACCTCAAAATATTCCGAACGAAGATTCAAAATTCATAAGGAGATCAAACTGCCACTTACCGATATACCCCTGGTTCCAAGGCACAACCCAAACTGTCGGATCACCCCAATCACATCTTCTGTACCTAAATGGGTCTAGATCTCTCCTTTGCAAAGGCCCTAAGCCTTACGATAACCCATCTTTAGGCCACAGTCCTGAATTAGGAAAGCGATTTGGAACAGGGCGTTACATGGACATAGTCAAGGATTATAACTGCGAGATCCTTTACCATCTGGGTAAAGCGTATGTAGTGGCGGATGCTTTGAGGAACAAGTCGGCAGGGGCTTCAGATGGGTGTAGTGTATGAGGATATCAGCGGATTCCTTGCTTTTGGGATTGATCAGGGAGGCTCAAGATGAGGGTGTTCGGGAAGAGAATTGGAAGAAAGAAAGGATCAGGGGTGATATTGTCAGATTTGTCTCGGATAGTTGCGGGTTGTTGACCCGATGTGGTCGGGTCTTGGTTCCGATGTCTGGTGGGGTCAGACAGATTATGTTAGAGGAGGCTTATAAGTCTCATTTTTCTATTCATATGGGGGCCACCAAGATGTACTGAGACTTGAGATTGAGCTATTAGTGGCCGTGTATGAATAGAGAGATAGCTTGGTATGCTGAGAGATGCATGATCTGCAAGATGTTCAATGATGAGCATCAGAGACCGCATGTCAAGTTGCAGCCTCTGGAGGTTCCCATGTGGAAATTGGAGCATATTTCGATGGATTTTATCACCAAGTTACTGAAGTCAGCAATAGGTTTTGATGCTATTTGGATCATCGTGGATCGATTGACCAAGAGTTCCCACTTCATGGTGATTCGGGAGAGTTCTTCGGGCGAAAAGTTGGCCGATGTGTATGTTCGCAAGATCGTTGCTCGCCATAGGGTTCCGATCTCTGTTGTTTCAGACCGTGGTGTTCGGTCCACCTACTGTTTCTAGCAAAAGTTCCATGAGGAAATGGGCACGGGGTTGCACTTCAAAGTTGCTTATCATCCACAGATCGACGACCAAAGTGAGCGGACGATACCGACCTTTGAGGATATGTTATGGGCCCGTGTTATCGATTTCGGTGGGAGCTGGGACTCCTACCTACCTCTTGCAGATTTTTCCTACAACAACAGTTATCACTCCAACATTGGTGCTCCACCTTTCGAGCTTCTATATGGGTGGAGATGTCGTACCTATTTTTTTGGGGAGAGATTGGTCATAGGATGATAGGGCGGACCGAACTGGTCCTTCAGACCATAAAGTTGATTCAGCAGATTAGGCAGAGACTGCAAACTGTCTAACAATCATAAAATTTAAAGCAACCCAAAAATCATCATTGTTTGCAAATGGTTTTCAAAACAGGTTTAATATCAGAGTATTCCCAAAAACATGAAACAAAATATGAGGAGGTGCACAATCACGCCTTCTCCTTCCCTCAATCCTTTGAGGTACCTGAAACATAATCCAAAACTTTAAGCCCAAAGCTTAGTGAGTCCCACCAAGATACCCTCAAAAGTCAAACTTGGTTAAACTTCGTCAAACATGGTCAAACTCAATGTCAACTGGTTAAAGTCCATAAATCCACTGAGTCAACCTAGCTGAGTTAACTCAACATGGGTTGACCCATGCAAGTACACGGGGCGTACTTTGGAGGTACGCTGAGCGTACAAGAAACCTTGCATTGACCATCTTACGGGGTGGCTGACCAAGTACGCGGGGCGTACTCCCACCTACGTTGGGCGTAACTTTGCAATCCACAAATCTTCATTAAGTGCTTAATGGCTTAAGAAATTAAGCCCATGTTTCAGATCTACGGTCCAAATTCCCTCTAAAGTTATAAAGTCTCCAACTTTATGACTTTTCGCCTCCATAAAGTCCTTAATGCAAGGTCTTAATCCATTAAGACCTTCTACAAGAAACATGAAGCCAAACTAGCTAAGGGGGCCTCATTTTTATGGCTTAGGACCCTTCCTAGGGTTTGAAAGGACAACCCAAAACGTCCAAAACCAAACATGCATAGAAACAAGACTTTTGAGACAAGACGAACAACATAAAGCTACCAAAACGAGATCCAAGAAAATAAAGCATCAAGGTGAAGAATTTTACCTTCTAGAGCTTCCCATGGAGGTAATGATCTAATATCCACAAGCTTGCTTCAACTTCTAAGCTTCTTGATGAAATTACTTCTTTTTCAAGCACACTAAGAACACTTTTAGCACCAAAACACTCTTAAAGGATTAAGGTTTGCCAAAAACGACTCAAGGGCTTGGAGGCTGGAAAGGTGGGGGTAAACGAGTTATAAAGGTGCTTAAATACCGCACAAACCCTAAAACTGAGGGTTTCATTTGGACATGAGTACGTCCAGCGTACTAGGGCACGCCCTAGTACGCTTAGCATACCCACATGTACGATTAGCGTGTACCCTTTCCACATCTAAATTACAAACTTGCCACTAGGGCTTCCTATGGCCACTTTCTTCCAATCCAAGGACTAAAATGACATAAATTTAAACCAAGTGATGAATTTGAAAATAAATGAAATCCGAAGTGTTATAGACCACTCAGAGCCGGCAGAAGAGCTATGCCGACCGGTGCCGATCCAAGATTGAGTTTCCGGTCGGCGACATGGTATTACTGAATGTCTCACCTTGGAAGGGTGTAATATGCTTCAGGAAGAGGGAAAAGTTAGCGCCCTGGTATATTGGACCTTTTCGGATGATTCCTAGGGTTGGCAAGGTTGCTTATTGGATCTTCCCGAGGAGCTCAACCAGATTCATATCACTTTCCATGTCTCGCAGCTGCGAAAGTGCGTATTGGATGAGGATGCAGTGATTTCCTTGGATGATATTCAGGTTGATGAGCGCCTAAACTATGTTGAAAGGTCGGTGGCTATCCTGGAAAAGAAGGTGAAGGTTTTGCATAGCAAGGAAGTACCTATGGTAAAGGTACGGTGGCAGCACCGGATAGGCTCCGAGTGGACCTAGGAGCAGGAGGCTGAAATGCGGGAGCATTATCCAGAATTGTTCACCGCAACAGACTTCGAGAACGAAGTCTAGTTCAAGTGGTGGGAAATTGTAACATCCCGATGTTCATGTATTTCTAAATTTATCCCTTTAAGTTTAGTATGACATTTTGGTCCCTAAGTCCAAGAGAATGTGCCTTGAAGCCCTAGTGGTATTCTTGTAATTTGGGTAGGAGGAGTACGCTAAGTGTACATGTGTGTACCTTAAGCATACTAGGGCGCACTCTAGTACACTGGGTGTACACTCATGTACGTGGGGCGTACTAAAGAAAGATAGAAACCCTATTTTTAGGGTTTGGGTGGTATTTAAGCAACTTTATGGCCTCATTTCTCTTCACCTAACCAACCTCTGCCCTCTCTTCATGATTTGAAACCCTAAAAGCACCTTGTGAGGACATTTCAAACATTAAAGAGTATGTTTGTGTGATTTGAAGAGGAAGGAAGAAGATCAAGCTCAACTTGGAGAAAGAAGAACCTTAGATGCGGTTGTGATCTGTGAATTTGCATGTTTATTTGATGTCTGGTTAAATGTTTATTATTTATATGTATGTTGACATGTCATGGTTGGTTGGTTTGAGGAGGTCCTGCTTTGTGCTGAAGACCAAGACACCCAGGGTAGGCCGGATTGAATGTAGGTCCTGCGAGGCAGTCCAGTCAGATCGAAGGCCCGGAGTGCAGTCCAGATAGGCTAAAGGCCTGTAAGGCGGTCCAGTCATGCTTAAGGCTTTGTATGCATGCTGCTTGTTACTGCTATATGTTTTGTGTGTGTTGGTACTTTGAGGGAAAGCTCACTAAGCATTGACTTACAGTTTTGGGTTATGTTTCAAGTATCGCAGATGATCGCGGGAAGGCAAAGACGTGATTGTGCACCTACTCGTGTTTTGATTTACGATTTTGGGAAAACTCTGATATTAAACATGTTTTGAAAACTAAATTGTAAACAATGATGATTTATGGGTTGGTTTTAAAAGTTCAAAATTTTCATGAATTTTCTAGATGTTACATGCAGATGCTCTTTATGAATCTATATCCGAATGATAAATTGATGTTTGGTTAGACATCTGAATGACTACCTCTTAACGATAAAAATGACCATTTTAACCCATTAAACTATTTTTTGCATAAAAATAAACATCATACAAAGTTCAAATTAGATATCATACAACATCCAAAATTTTCATATATAGATCCTTACATCACAATATAATATATTTTATAATAATATCTTACAATAAATCAGTACAAACAAATTGGACTTCTGGAATGGTATCTTCAATCAGGTTCCAAAACTCTATGCATCTGATGAAATTTTCCATTAGCATAGACCAATGGTCATAATAACCATCAAATTTAGGAATAACCAGCTACATAAACTTATCTCTCGCTTATCTGGATTTGTAAGTGATCTGCAATCACTTTAATTCTCTTTGTTCAAAATGATCTGCAATCACTTTAATTCCGATCATTCAAAATGATCTGCTATCACTTTAACTCTTTTTTATTTGCAATCACTCCATAACTCTCATTTTTTTCTCTTATACAAAATGCTAAAGGTTAATCAGAACTCACACTTCTATTAATGAGAGAAGTGGTTATTTATAGCCTTACATAGCAACACATAAACAAGAAACAAAGAGAGAAATAATAGCTACTACTCCTATACTCCATGAAAGATTCAATGAAACGTAAATACACGGTCATCACATGTGCAATTTGCTAATTTATTACCAACAAACACAACATCAACTGACCGCATAGATAGAGAAGCAAGAACAAAGAACAAAAATCGATTTCATACAAATCGAGCAACAAGAACATGATCAAAACACCAATTTAGAGAAAAAAAAATCAGAAAACTTACCAACAAAGGGGAGGGGGAGAGGCGATGAAGACGGAGACGGAGGCTGGCAGGGAAGTTTTCGGCGCCTAAAGAAGTGGGAGATTGAGGGAGGAGTGCTCGATATGTAGGAGGAAGGAGAAGAAAAACGAGGCGGATGTTGTTGTTGTTAGGGCAAAGGATAGTAGATGGAAATTTTTTGTTCAGACTCTTCTCGATGTCTTACTGAATCAGATCGATTTTTGTCGCATCTTACCGATTAAGAGGGTAAAAAGGGTTCAACTAAACACTATAAATTTGAATGATCCAGAGTCAACCTCTTGTTGTGATCATTAAGAGACTAAACAAACAACCCCTTAAACAGTTAACACTTATGAAGTTCGATTTTCATTATAGTTTTTATGCACAAATATAAAGCAAAGAATAGGGAAGATATCATTATTGTGTATATGGACTGCCTCTTTAAGGAAATTAGAAAATGAAAAGAAGAAATGGATTCAAAATTCCAAAATGGAAATTATAAAAAGATAAATGGATTAAATAGACATAACATATATAAAGAGAGAGCGTGTATGTGAGTGTGTTCATGAGTGCTAGATAAAATCATGTTTAGGATCTGTTACTTCATAATCTTTTCTTCAAAATTTATATTGTTCCTCCAAAAATTCATATAATAATCAGTAATATATTTTTTTAATAAGCAACTTTAATAATAAAATGTATAATAGGCTAATATGATATTAGTTCACTTGGTAGAAGTGGAAGCCTTTTAGGCCCCGTTTGATAGTTTCTGATTGAGAAAGTGATGACTGAGAAATGTCTGTCTGAGTAATAAATTCTGAATGAGTAAGGAACCATGTTGTTTGATTGTACATCTAACTGAGTGTGTTGACTGATGCAAAATGATCATTTTACCCTGATGCTCTATAAAGTGATTGATAATAATAATAATAATAATAATAATAATAATAATAATAATAATAATAATAATAATAATGTATACAAAAACTTCCAACATAATAGAAATTAAATATATTATTTTAGGAATTAAAACACAAAAAGTTTTATAGCTTGCTAGTAAACACCATTGTTTGTATAAGGGAAACCTGAGTTCGATTCTTGTAATGTCCTTATACACGTGAATTTTTATCCAAGGGCAAGGGTATTTGTGGAACCTTGCCTGCTTTCTCAGTCAGCTATGTTCCAACTTCCTTCTCGGCTATAGGATACTTTCCGAGACCGCATATCAAACAGGGCCTTAGATTGAAGGTTTCATGTTCAAACCCTGACGAGACGAATTAATATATATATATATATATATATATATATATATATATATATATATATATATATATATATATATATATATATATATATATATATGAAGCTTTGGAATAGTAAACTTGATATCTTTTTTGGCATAAATGGTCCCTGCACTTTGCTCCTTTTTTTTTTTTACCTATTTTGACATTTTTGGTCATTACAATCAATATTTTTACACTTTTTAAGAACTTTTTAATATTTAAAGTTTGACCACAAAACTTTAACAGTTTGACAACTTTGATCCATTTTTTAAAAATTTGCTAATTCTTACCCCTTTAATTTTTTAACCGTTTTGAAACTTCTGATCCTTGCAGTTAAAACTTTTACATTTTTTCATAAAAACATGAAAAAAACGGTCCGGGGAAAACTCCGGACTTTTCATCTTTGCACTTTCTACGTCTGTCATATTTATCGATTCGGAAACAATATTGAAAGCTTCTGGCCCCTGCGTAGCGGGGGTAACCTTTCTAGTTAATATTATGAATTTAATTTCTAACAAGTAGCGAGCCGTTCAAAAAGAATAATAATAATGATATATAAAATAAAATTATTTAATTGACTAAATGAATATGCATACAGAACAAAATTCATGACCCCTATAATTAATTAATTATCCCTTAAATGATTATAGCACACCTCATATTTCGGTATTTTAACCGGTCTAAAATCACATTTTGACAAAGTCATTTTATAATATTGCAGAATGAAACGCATTGCTTTAAATTAAGAAAAAATATCATAGTTTTCTGGCCACAAACTTATTCCCACGTGTGTACATGGGCGACGTGCCTTAAGCAAGCCTTTGACAAAATTTTCCGTGTTGTAATTCATTTTGAAACTAATCTTTCTATTATACATTAAATCAATAATGATAAAATATTCGTCATAGTTTTAAAGTCGGCCTCTAGATAAATTATAAAAAGCAACGTATTTATTTTCAAATCCATATAAAAAAACATACATGTATATGGACATTGACAATGAATTTTTGATAGTGTTTATGAGTTTTTAAGATTTAATTAAAGAAAATTGAATCAAAGAAAAAAAATGTTTAGGGATACAAAATTTAAGGTTTTTATTTTACAACAAAAAGCTTTTAGTCCAAACACTACTTCAAGTATATACTATAAACCAAAATAATTGAAAAAACCTTTCGCTGTTATATGGACATTTCTTGTATAAGTATCATTTACCAAAATAATTGAAAAAACCTTTCGTTTATTATACATGGACATTTCTTATATAAGTATCATTTAGTGTATGTAACTTTCTTATATAAGTATTATTTACTGTATGTAACTTTAACGTACATAGAGACAATTTATGTAAACACATCGACCATTTATGTAAATTTAATGTTTAGTAGGGATAATTTCTATAATATGTTTTTGGTTTATGAACCATTTTGTCAATTTAAAAACTAAAAGGACCATAAGTGTATTTAATTTATTTAAAAAAAATGAACTATAACATGATATGATATTAGCTATAGTACCACAAAGATTAACTCCAACCATCACCACTAAAATCATAAAAATAATGAGTTTTTGACATTAAAATATAACTTTCACTCCAACCATACACTAAAAATTTACACTATAAATATATTTTAATATAAATTATGATGGTTATAAAAGAAAATAACAATAAACTATAATATAATAATGATAAAGTTTAATTAACAATCAAATTATATGATATTTAAAGTATAAAGCAAGTTTGGTGTGGTGAATAGTGACCCGGTATATATACCAACCAAAATTGCTACACACAAAAATGTTGGTCTTTTTATCTGTCCATTGATGTAAAATTTTGCACAATAACACTAATTTGGCGGTCCATTGGAGACGTCCTAACTTGTTAAACGCTATATATACTAGGGATTTTCAAGTATATTCTGACGGGTTAATAATATTGTATGAAAAAGATAAATATGAAAGAAGTTTTAACTAATTTTTAAAGAAGCTGAAAACAAAGTTGTATAAAATGATGAAAAATAATATTCAAAAAAGATAAGAACGAATATATATATATATATATATATATATATATATATATATATATATATATATATATATATATATATATATATATATATATATATATATATATATATATAGGTGGGTTCAATTGAGAATGAGAAAATAAAAAAAATTAAGAATGAGGGAATCATTCTCAGCCACTCATTTTATTCAAGCATAAAAAGACACGGTGACAAACTTGTAAATATGAGAACAACCTTCAATCTCAAATACGTATCTGTAGTTCAAACCCATTCATCGTTCATCATCCAAATTTCTTCTCCAACTTTCAACAATCATTCAGATTTCTTCAATTAAACCATTATCAACATCATCCAGTGCTAATCAATCATCGATCTTCGTCAATAATCAACACGATTCAACAGTTAACAACAAAAATTCGTTTTTGGTTCTTTTAATTCAACCTTCAATTGTGGTTGAATACGATCAGATCTTCAACATCTATGATTAATTATACTTCCAGCGTTATTAGATCAACATCATCGATAATCAACAAAAATCCACTTCATATCATTCATTCAACATCGATTATCAAATAAAACTTAAAAACCGAGGTTAGAAAAATATCAAATCGTTTTTTTTTTGAAAAATTTCATATAATTCTCTATCAATCTACTCTTTTGTAAGATTTAAATGGTCAAAATATCATGTTTTTAACATTTTTATAAAAAGTTAAATTGTATGCACTCCAACTGTTTGATGAAATGCATGAACTAAATTACCACGTTATATTCATATATGAATATGTTTTCTCAGTATATGATTATTAAAACAAAAAAAACAAATATGCAAGTCTGTATGTTATTCATATGTGAATAACATATAAAAATTATATATATTTGTGAAAATACCTTGTAATATTCATATGTGAATATACTGTGTAATATTCATATGTGAATATACTGTGTAATATTCATAAGTGAATATATCATCTAATATTCACAAATGAATATACTATGTAATATTCACATGTGATATACCATGTAATACTATGTAATATTCAGATATGAAAATATTATCTAATATTCATAAGTGAATATACCATCTAATATTCACAAGTGAATATACTATGTAATATTCATAAGTGAATGCATCGTCTAATATTTAAATATGAATATACTATGTTTATTATATGTTATATTCATATATGAATGATACTTAAATTGTAAAAAAAAAATTAATCATAGTTTTTATTCATAACTGAATAACGAATGTACTGTAGTAAAAACCTAATTCATTTTTATTCACTTATGAATAACGATAGCTGAAAATATAAAAAAAATAAATTTTTTATTTGATCTTAAAACTATATCAATATGGATGTCTATTTGTAGAGAATAAAAAATCATGAATTTTGGTATATTTAAAATCATTTTTTGATAAAAATAGCTTATAAAATTAGAAAAAAACGAAAAAAACTATGTTTTTGTATATATTAAGGTAATGATTAGGATAGTTTAAGGAAATATGTTATGTTGGAAAACACATGTGCATTCGTTTCCCATTTCCGCCGGTACGTTGGAGGATTTTGCGGCAAAAATAAATGATTGGCTGAGAATGATTCTCCCATTCTCAACCTTTTTTTTCTCAATTGAACTCTCCCCTATATATATATATATATATATATATATATATATATATATATATATATATATATATATATATATATATATATATATATATATATATATATATATATATATATGAAAGAAGTTGTAACTAAATTTAACAAGGTTAAAACAAAGTTGTATAAAATGGTGGAAGAAATTTATTTGAGAAGTATTAGGCCATTTGGAATACAAAGCACGAGATGACTCGTGGAATACGTGGACCATGACCACGACTGTGCACAGTCGTGGTCGTGGTGTTTCTTTGTGTGTTCCACGAAATCAAACGGAGATAGCTATTGGTTGATGTTTGCAACGGCTAGTTTCTTTTGTTACGGAATATATATATATATATTACCTTTCAAACACATTAAACTTCTTCTATAAATACCACACTTATATTAAACATACTCACACAATTTCTTCTTTCTTTTCTCACAAAATCACACACTTCTTTTGCATTCTTCCAAAACCAATGGCTCCTAAAAGAATGAATTGTTCAGAAAATGAAGAATAAAACTTACCACGAGTATGGGTAGCGGCTTCAGAAGACCCAGTAACGCCTCTTAATTTTTGGATAAAAGTTGAAAATGTTTTCCATGATTTCATGAGTTGCTAAAGTCGTAGTCTTGATTAAATATGTTTGAAGTATTGCTATATGAGGGTTAAATGCCTTGAATTCAATGGTATTTATAACTTTGTTATAAACAACGTACATGAAGGCGACCCGTTTGTTGTAGCCATGCAGCAATATGAAGACACGAAACACACACCGTTTAAACACATCAAAGTTTGGCGAAAATTAAGAGAGTGTCCAAAATTTAATGATTAAAAAAAGGTTTAAAAACTAGTTTAAGTTGTTTGTGGTTGCATTTTAAAGGTTTTTTTATGTTTTTTTATTATTTTATTTTATGTTGTTTGTTTTAAATTAATGTAATCTTGTTTCATTGAATAAAAACTAGTTTAAAAAATATGTTTTATTGTGTTTTTGAATTAAATTTAATTAAAAAAATATGTGTTATTGTGTTTTAATGTATTTTTGAATTAAATTTAAAAAAAATGAGGTGAAGTGACGTGTTTAGTGGTAGATATCTCATGTTAGTGGTAAGGGAATGTGGTGCTGATGTGGCCCCCACCATATATATATGGTATATGGTGGGTATAACGGATGGTCTTATGACAAAATTTGTAAAAAAAACTTATAAATTAAAAAAAAATGATCAAATTTACAAACATTTATTAAAGATGGGCCAAATATGTCAATTAGTAAACTTTAGAGCCACATATGTCAAGTAAGAAATTTAAAAAAGCAAAATTTATATACATGTTAAAAAGGACTAAAGTAAGGAATAGTGAACATCCATTATTTTTGGCAGAACTAGTCCTTTGGTTATAGGTATGTGTTCTTCTGTGGCTTTGTTGTTGCCGATTTTTTATGAAGCATATTATGTTATTTTGTCAATTCTTTATGATACATGTCGTTCTTTCCTTCCCTCTTCCGATGTAATTGATACATGTCATTACCACCGCCTTAAATCCCTCTTTCCACTTCCTGATCCATGTCACCACTACCCTCTGTGAAGGCTTCTCTTTAGAACCGTATGAGAACTGCCATCACCACCGTCAGCTTGCATCATCGATCTCCGCCAGCTGTAACCATCATCGTCACGTCGTCGCTGCCTTCAGGTGATGTACCAAATCTCTCATTCAATATGTTCTCCTTCTCGATTGTTCTAATTTTAACGCAACAAATATTCCACCGCCTTAACATAGGTATGCGTTTCAAACACCCCTTTCATCTCTCTTCTAATGGCTATTCTGTAACATCTTCGTCTGCTGTGTGACCTCCGTTAATCTTTCTCCTCATTCTCTTTTCTAGCATCACCTGACGTTGCGGCTAACAAGCAACCCTAACCTTCATCGGGTATCTTCAGCAATTGGCGACGGCTTCGCAGTTTTGAGGTTTTGGGCGCCAGTTGGACGACGATGGCGGTTCTATCGAATGACGTTGGTCTAATAATCTGTTAACGATGATGATCCACACACGGATTTGAGATTATCTGAAACCCGTTGAAGCCACCATCTTCCTCTGTTGATTCATGTCTTTACACCGCCTCACTACCTTCTTCTACTCTACCACCACCTCTTCCGATCAGATGCGTTCTAAATGTTCTTTCATCCCGATTATGAACGAGGTTGACTTTAGTTAATTTAATTCTCTCCAACTGAAGTTGGTCTTTTTTGTTATGAATTTTATGTGCTCACTGATTTGAAATAAATTTGGCAATTAAGGCTTTAAGTGAAAGTCGAGCTTTTTGTTTGGGTATTAAAGCATGTTTCATCTCTTGTTTTTTTAAATGATTATTCCAATTTCCATTGAAACTTGTAACGCAAAAGCGATGATGTTGATACACAGGTGGAGAAGAAGTTCGGGGAAACATTCTTCAAAACTGGACCTTTCGTATTTTGTTTGTTTTGTTCCTCAAGGTTCGTTGTTTCGTCAACTGACTACTATGCTTGATTAATTACTTTCTTTTTTGAATACTGCTCTGTTTGTTCAAAGCCTAGATCGATTGAATACCTCCTCCAAAAAGGAAAAGATACCATACCACGTGTTCGATGAAATGCTCAAGAGAAACATCCTACAATATTTTCCATATGAATAATCCTACGAATGTTTACATGAATCTTTGAGTGATATTTCTATAAAAGTGTATTTGTAATGTTTTATTTTTAATTTTTATCACAGCTTTTTAAAAACTTAATCGTATAGAAAGGTTTTAGTAGTTCCAACTGATACACTCTATGGTTTTGCTTCTAATTCGTGGTAATTCTTTGTGGATTCATTGCTTTTCCAAGACCATCGGTCTTCTTCCTCAGTTCTACCGACTGAAAAACATTTGAAATCGAATTTGGGGATTTAAGTGAATATCGATTTTCTAATTTTTGATTTCTTTATTTACAAATTCGAGCCAAAATTGATCGGCACCACCTGGGGTCGTAGGCTTTCTTTTCTTCCCTCCACTTACCCGATTTGTATCCATTTTTCCTATCGGAGCCGTCATCTTGGGATGCTTCCTGTACTAAAAAGAACTCATAAAGCTCAAGTCAGCAATCAATGCATTATATGACATCTGTCCCGAGCAAGTCTTAAATAAACGAACATAGTTACCTTTTCTATTTGAATAATAGTATATGCCCATTTTACCATTTGTTAGGATTTATTGCAAACTTGCCACTAGGGATTCCCATGGCCACTTTCTTCCAATCCAAGGACTAAATGACATAAATTTAAACTCGTTGTTTGTGTGATACTTGTATATGCCGGGTAGGGAGGTGAGTGTGGACAAGGTCCCTTATCTCACCATTGGCAGAGTCTTAAATAAACGAACACAGTTACCTTTTCTATTTGAATAATAGTATATGCCCATTTTACCCTTTGTTAGGATTTATTGCAACAATAGCAAAAATTAACCAATGTTTCCATATTTATTTTAGCCTGCTTTGATTGAAACGACGTAAATTTTCAAAACAAATTTTCATTTTTCAACACCCAAATTTATATTTAAACATTCTCAAAACATATGTTCCACAATAGTTATCAAAATAATACATATCCCAAGATCACAATAAAATCCCCTGACTGTGTATACGGATCACGTCGGCGCCTTACCATGGTCCTCGCTAGTACCTGAAACACATATCACAACAACTGTAAGCACAAATGCTTAGTGAGTTCCCCAAAATACCACTTACACACATATGCCTTTCCAGGCCTTACTCCACACGACCTTCCGATCCATAATTTCCCTGACCTTCCGGTTCACATCATAATGCCTTCCGGCCCATCTCAAGCATATCATCCATATCACATACATAGTGCATACAAAACATGCAACTCATATCATACGATACATATATCTCAAAGCATACCATACCTTCCGGTCACACATAGGTACCCTTCCAGGTACAGTATAGTGAGAAGACTTACCTTAGATGTCTCAGTAAATCTCTAACTCGGTAGAAATACGATCTAGCCTCCGCCTAATCACATAAAGTAAATACTCTCATAAATATATCTCGCGGGACTAGACTCAACCCTTTCTTGGCACCCTCAGGAGGGAAAAAGACCATTTTACCCCTCTTTTGACTCAAAGGCCACATTTCCGACCAAATCCTAAAAGTCAACAAAAGTCAACGGTCAAACTTTGACCCGACTCGTCGAGTGCACTTGGGTGACTTGGCGAGTCTACACGTGTCCACTAACTCTATAGTCTCGCTTGGCACGTCGAGTTCCTCCCCCTGCTCAACGAGTCACACCTGGCATGAATCGCGGGGCCACCCCGATTCAACTCGCCGAGTCTCAAGATCAACTCGGCGAGTTCTGCTTTGAACTCCAGTCCTCTAATCCCCCCCTGACTCACTGAGTTATTCCCCCAACTCGGCAGGTCCACTCACTAAGTGATTCACGGGAAACCCTAACCCTACTCGCCGAGTCTGCCCTTGCACTCGACGAGTTCATGCCATGCACAAACTCAAATGGCCTCCTAAGGTCAGATTTGTTCCTCTAATCCATAGATCTAGCCTTTCCAAGCACTATAATCACGTAAAGTCTCAATCTTGATGCACAAGCAACATCCATATGACCATATATGATGATTTAGCCCCAAATACCTTAACCCAAGGTCATGACCTCCATTGTTCTTCATAAAGTTTGATTAATAAGGCTCTCTGGACCTCTATGGGTCCAGATCTAAAGTCTCATCACCAAAAAGGGACTATTTGGACCTCAAATCAACTTAGACAAGGGCACAAGAAACCCTAAAACCATATATCCATCCCAACAACAGAAGGAGAGTCGAAGTAATACCTCAAATGAAATGATCTTAGCCTCAAATCCTCAGAATAACAACCTCCTTTGCTTTCCCTTGGCTAGAACATCCTTCTTCTTGCTAAAAAACACCACAAAGGTCAAGAATGACTCTTTTTCTTTCTCAAAACGCTCCAGCACTCTAGGGTTTCTCTCAATGGACTGGTGGCCACAAATGACGGCCATAAGGGCCTTTAAATAGGGCGCAAACCCAAGAAATTAGGGTTTCATTAAACAGCGTGGACTCGCCGAGTCCTTCATTAATCAGACCACTCCAAGTCGCGATCCAACTCGGCGAGTCGGGACTCCTACTCGCCGAGTGTCTCTCCAAAAATTCAATATAAATGAATAAAATAATATACCTGGAAATACGGATGTTACAATTCTCCCCCACTAGAATCAAACTTCGCCCTCGAAGTCTCTCTCAGCAAATAACTCTGGGTACTACTCACGCATCTCTAACTCTGGCTCCCAAGTCAGCTCGGACCCCTTCCGATGTTGCCACTGGACCTGAACCAATGACACCTTGTTCCTCAAAATGTTGATCCTCTGATCCCGGATCGTGATCGGCCTCTCAACATAGTTTAGGCTCGCATCCACCTGAATTTCCTCTAGGGGAACCACTGCCGACTCATCGGCGATACACTTCCTCAACTGAGATACGTGGAAGGTATCATGAATCTAACTCAATTCGCAGGTAGCTCCAAACGATACCCTACTCTGCCCACCCTGGCGGTCACCCTGAAAGGACCAATATACCGAGGCCCCAACTTGCATCTCTTCCTAAATCGGATCACTCCTTTTCAAGGAGATACCTTCAGGAGTACGAAGTCACCGACTTGAAACTCGAGCTCCGAGCGACGCCTGTCCGCGTAGCTTTTCTGACAACTCTGAGCCATCAAAAACCTCTGTCTGACCTGCTGTATTTGTTCCGTCGTATGACACACGATCTCTGTACTACCCATCACACGCTGCCCTACCTCTCCCCAGCAAATGGGGGTCAGACACCTCCTCCTATACAATAGCTCAAAGGGTGGCATACCAATGCTCGAATGATGGCTGTTGTTGTAGGAAAACTTTGCCAAGGGCAAGTACGTGTCCCAATTCCCGTCGAAATCCAACACACATGCTCGGAGCACGTCCTCAAGCGTCTGAATCGTCCGCTCACTCTGCCCATCAGTCTGTGGGTGGTATGCGGTACCGAAATGCAGCCTCATACCCAACTCCTCATGAAACTTCTTCCAAAATCTGGAAGTAAATCACACATCTCGATCTGAAACAATCGAGATCAGAACTCCATGCTGCGATACCACCTCCCTCACATACAACTCTGCCAGCCTCTCAGCAGAAGAGCTCTCACTGAAAGCAAGAAAGTGAGCGCTCTTCGTCAACCTGTCCACAATCACCCAAATTGCATCGACACCTCTAGCAGTCCTTGGCAATTTGGTGATAAAGTCCATGGTAACCTGCTCCCACTTCCACTCGGGAATCTCCAATGGCTGCAACTTACCATGTGGATGCTGGTGCTTGGCCTTAACCTTGCGACAGGTCAAGCACCTCTCCACGAACCATGCGACATCTCTCTTCATACAGGGCCACCAATAATCATTTTTTAGGTCCAAAAACATCTTAGTGGCCCCGGGATGGATCGAGAACGTCGACTTATGGGCCTCCTCCATAAAGATGGTATGCGCTCCGCCCACGAACGGTACCCAAATCCGGCCTTGAAAACTCATAAGTCCTCGACTATCGGTAACGAACTCCGATACCTGACCGATAACCCGCTCTCTCTTACGGTTCTCCGGTCTAATGGCCTCAGCCTGGGCCCCCCGAATGGTGTCCAACATCGGAGTCATCACTGTCAACCTCATACAAACGTCTTGTATCGGGGTGCTCTCCGCTTTACGGCTCAACGCATCGGCTACCACATTAGCCTTGCCCGGGTGGTACAAGATCTCACAATCATAATCCTTTACCACATCCAACCATTTCCTCTGGCGCATATTCAGGTTGGGTTGATCCATCAAGTACTTTAGACTCTTGTGGTCTGTGTATATGGTACTCCGAACCCTATACAGATAGTGACGCCATATCTTGAGGGTGAACACCACAACCCCCAACTCCAGGTCGTGGGTGGGATACCTCGACTCATGAGGCTTCAGCTGCCTCGATGCATATGCTATCACAGGCCCCCTCTGCATAAGCACTGCTCCCAACCCGGATATCGATGCATCATAGTACACCACAAAATCCTCCATTCCTTCCGGGAGTGCGAGCACCGGGGCTTCGCACAACTTCTGGCGAAGTGTCTCAAATGAGGTCTGCTGCTCCGGACCCCAGGAAAAAGCGACACCCTTCCAGGGTCATCTTGGTATGTGGCACGGCGATTTTGGAGAAATCCTTAATAAATCTCCGATAATAGCCGGCCAATCCCAGAAAGCTCCTGATCTCGGTGGGCGATCTCGGCACCTCCCATCTCATGACTGCCTCAATCTTGGCCGGGTCGACCAATATCCCATTCTGGTTGACGAGATGTCCCAAGAACTGAACCTCTCGTAACCAGAAATCACACTTGGAGAGTTTGGCATAAAGCCTCTCCGTCCTCAATACCCCGAGAATCTCTCTCGGATGCTCCTCGTGTTGCTCTCTAGATCTCGAATACACCAAAATATCATCAATGAATACAATCACCAACCGATCCAGCATCGGCCTGCACACCTGGTTCATGAGATCCATAAACGCAGCTGGTGCATTGGTGAGCCCAAAAGGCATCACCACGAACTCGTAATGCCCATAACGAGTTCTGAATGCTGTCTTCTGGATATCTTCATCCCGAACCCTCATCTGATGATAACCCGACCTCAAGTCTATCTTGGAGAACCAAGACGCCCCCTGCAACTGATCGAATAGATCATCGATCCTCGGCAACAGATAACGGTTCTTGACCGTCAACTTATTCAATTCCCGGTAATCAATGCACATCCGGTGTGAACCATCCTTTTTCTTGAAAAAAAGGATCGGTGCTCCCCAAGGCGAGTTACTCGGTCGAATAAACCCCTTTCCTAGCAGCTCCTGAAGCTGCAAGGATAGCTCCTGCATCTCTGGCGGCGCGAGGCGATAAGGCGCCTTGACGATAGGTGCTGCTCCCAGAACCAAATCGATACAGAACTCCACTTGCCTCTCAGGAGGCACACCCGACAATTCCTCGGGAAAAGCATCCGGGAACTCGCACACTATCGGGCCTCATCTATCGAAACTGGCCTCCCAGCGGCCATTCGTGTGTCCAGCACATAGGCTACGAATCCACAACAGCCTTGCTGCAAACTCTGTCTCGCCCTTGCATCCGAGCAAAACGATGACCCACATCGGGTTCCCTCGCCATACACCATAAGCACTCCCCCACTGGGGTCTCGTATTGTCACCAACTGACGCTCGCAGTCTATAACAGCTCCAAATCGGCTCAACCAATCCATTCCCACTATAACACACACGTCCCTCATCGCAATCGGGACCAGATCTATCGGGAACTCCACACCGAAAATCTCAAGGATACATCCTCGAATCACATCCGTAGCATACACTGCTCGCTCATCAGCTATGGAAACTCACAGAGGTCAACTCAACGCCTCTCGACGGATACTAATGTGATGACTAAATGCCAAGGAAACAAATGACCGACTCGCACCCGAGTCTAATAACACCATAGCAGGTACAGAACTCATAAGAAAAGTACACATGCATATCATCATATAAGCACAATATCTCAAAAAGGAAAGATAAATACATAATACATACTAGCCACGACATCGGGCACTGCGCGGACCTCCTCCGCAGTCAACTGGAAAGCTCTCCCCCGAGCCTTCGGAGCCTCAGCCTTCACCGGTCGAACCTCGGTAACCCTAGCAGCAGGTGCAGATCCCTGATGCAACTGTGGACACTCGGCCTTCCGATGGCCAGTCTGGTTGCAATGAAAGCAAACCATAAATCCCTTGGGGAAATCCTTGGCGATATGCCCCTCCTTGCCACATTTGTAGCAAGCACCCGATAGACAGGCCCCCTCATGACCCTTGTCGCACTTCCCAAAAGTGCGGACCTTCTGGCCTCCAGTCCTCGAATCAACGGACTTGGTCCGCTTGGCTGCCGATTGAGACTGAGCCGGCCGCCGATCCATCCTCTGAGACTCGGCCTCCTCCCTGGCCTAAGTCTCCAACTCAATCTCCCTCTTCCGGGTATTTTCCTGGAGCTCAGCAAATATCCGGTACGTCGAGTTTAACACGAACTCCCGAATGTCCCTCCTCAGAATGCCCAAATACCGGCTCATCCGTGCCTGTTCAGAAGACACCTGCTTAGGGCAGAACATCGCCCTCTCATGAAACTTCCGGGTGACCACAGCAACCGAATCATTACCCTGCTTGAGGGTCAAGAACTCCTGAACCAACCGTTCCCTCTCCACCGGGGGAACATACTCTTCTCTGAACATGGTGGTGAACCTCTCCCAGGTCACCGCTGAAATCTCTACAAGAGTGAAGTTCGTTGTCACGAACTTCCACTAATCCTTCGCTCCCAAGCGAAGCTGGTTTAAAGCGAACCGTACCCTCAGATGCTCCGGACATGAACACGTATAGAAGCATCCCTCAATATCAGTAATCCATCTCATCGCAACGATCGGTCCTGCATCCCATCAAAATCGGGTGGCTTCGTGTTGCTGAACTCTCGGAACAACAACGAGTCACCTCCCTGAGGCCTGGCAGCAGCTACAGCAGCTGCAACCTCAGTCACCGCGGGGTACCGCTCATCGAAAGTCTCAATTAGTGTGGTCTTGATAGAACCAAACATCTCCGGAATCTCGGCCCTGATTGCCGCAGCCACCTCATCGTGGATCATCTGACGAAGCTCCTCGTCACTCACACCGCTTGCCTCAGGTCTGTGGCGTGTCCCAACCATAATGTCTCTGAAATATAACATAACAATATCAAAGACTCATTCGATCATGCTTGCATTCGATAACTCAACCCTACTTGATCCTTAGTATCCAAAGGATTCTTACCTAGAGTGCGCACTGCTCCAGTGTCTTCGGTAGTACGGGCCCTTATACTACCGCCTACACCGCATCAGTATTCACCCTAAGTCCTCCTCCTTGAATCCCAGATCACAAGTACTCTATATCTCACTGGCATAGGCTACCCTTCGGTAGACCTCTTATCAGCCCCTCACTGCTACCTACTCGCTCTCAAGCATCACATAGAAGCACAATCCTTCCTAGGCTAAGGCATCACAAAATTAGGCCACTCTAGTCCTAATATGAATACCTAGCTAACTCTAGCATACATAATATAACATATCATATCTCATAACACAAAACGTAAGGGCATTTTAGGGATTCACCGTTCGGGCGCTGGCTGTCCGTACACACTGCTCCGCTCTGGTTGTCTCAAACCTCTTGCT
The DNA here is from genome assembly GCF_051521515.1 of Lactuca serriola. Classification (NCBI taxonomy): domain Eukaryota; kingdom Viridiplantae; phylum Streptophyta; class Magnoliopsida; order Asterales; family Asteraceae; genus Lactuca; species Lactuca serriola. The sequence continues at coordinate 46,154,682 of NC_136408.1, read as the reverse complement.
TTTTAGAAAAATTAATTTTTATCATTTGAAAATTTCCTAAAATCCTCGGTTTGAGTTCAGTTATGCCCGAAGGTGCATCCGAATCCCTCAAACCAAGGCTCTGATACCAACTTGTAACGACGTAAATTTTCAAAACAATTTTTCATTTTTCAACACCCAAATTTATATTTAAACAGTCTCAAAACATATGTTCCACAATAGTTATCAAAATAATACATATCCCAAGATCATAATAAAATCCCCTGACTGTGTGTACGGATCATGTCGGCGCCTTACCACGGTTCTCGCTAGTACCTGAAACACATATCACAACAATTGTAAGCACAAATGCTTAGTGAGTCCCCAAAAATACCACTTACGCACATACGCCTTTCCAGGCCATACTCCACACGACCTTCCGGTCCATGTGTCTCAAGGGACTTCCGTCCCAAGCCGGTAAACCTTCCGGTCCTACCCGTGTCGACCTTCCGGTCCATAATTTCCCTTACTTTCCGGTCCACATCATAATGCCTTCCGACCCATCTGAAGCATAGCATCCATATCGCATACATAGTGCATACAAAACAGGCAACTTATAGCATACGATACATATATCTCATAGCATACCAGACCTTCCGGTCACACATAGGTACCCTTCCAGGTACAGTATAGTGAGAAGACTCACCTCAGATGTCTCAGTAAATCTCTGACTCGGTAGAAATACGATCTAGCCTCCGCCTAATCACATAAAGTAAATACTCTCATAAATATATCTCGCGGGACTAGACTCAACCCTCTCTTGGCGCCCTCAGGAGGGCAAAAGACCATTTTACCCCTCTTTTGACTCAAAGGCCACATTGCTGACCAAATCCTAAAAGTCAACAAAAGTCAACGGTCAAACTTTGACCCGACTCGTCGAGTGCACTTGGGCGACTTGGCGAGTCTACACGTGTCCACTAACTCTATAGTCTCGCTTGGCACGTCGAGTTCCTCCCCCTGCTCGACGAGTCACACCTGGCATGAATCGCGGGGCCACCCCGATTCAACTCGCCGAGTCTCAAGATCAACTCGGCGAGTTCCGCTTTGAACTCCAGTCCTCTAATCCCCCCCTGACTCACTGAGTTATTCCCCCAACTTGGCAGGTCCACTCACTAAGTGATTCACGGGAAACCCTAACCCTACTCGCCGAGTCTGCCCTTGCACTCGACGAGTTCATGCCATGCACAAACTCAAATGGCCTCCTAAGGTCAGATTTGTTCCTCTAATCCATAGATCTGGCCTTTCCAAGCACTATAATCACGTAAAGTCTCAATCTTGATGCACAAGCAACATCCATATGACCATATATGATGATTTAGCCCCAAATACCTTAACCCAAGGTCATGACCTCCATTGTTCTTCATAAAGTTTGATGAATAAGGCTCTCTGGACCTCTATGGGTCCAGATCTAAAGTCTCATCACCAAAAAGGGACTATTTGGACCTCAAATCAACTTAGACAAGGGCACAAGAAACCCTAAAACCATATATCCATCCCAACAACAGAAGGAGAGTCGAAGTAATACCTCAAATGAAATGATCTTAGCCTCAAATCCTCAGAATAACAACCTCCTTTGCTTTCCCTTGGCTAGAACATCCTTCTTCTTGCTAAAAAACACCACAAAGGTCAAGAATGACTCTTTTTCTTTCTCAAAACGCTCCAGCACTCTAGGGTTTCTCTCAATGGACTGGTGGCCACAAATGACGGCCATAAGGGCCTTTAAATAGGGCGCAAACCCAAGAAATTAGGGTTTCATTAAACAGCGTGGACTCGCCGAGTCCTTCATTAATCAGACCACTCCAAGTCGCGATCCAACTCGGCGAGTCGGGACTCCTACTCGCCGAGTCTCTCTCCAAAAATTCAATATAAAAGAATAAAATAATATACTTGGAAATCCGGATGTTACATTGATTGATCTTGTTGCTCATGCTACTGATCAAAAAGAATCCGAACGACTCAAATTTCTTGAGCCAGGAACATATAACTAAGTAAAATTAGTAAATTGTCCTTATTTACTGTCATATAGATTTTCTTGGAGTTACATGGGGTAGGGTGGGGTACAGAATGACAAACAAAGCATATAGAAATACCAAAATTATAATTTAATCTCTGTTACATGTGATAAGTTTTTTAGTATTATATTTGAATTCAAAGCTTTAAATGTTTTAAGTACCGAACAAAAAAAAGTTATCATTTTATTCGTTTTTTGCAGTTGTTTCTGCAATCATATATAACTTTCCCTAATTTTTTTCATGAAAACACTGCTATCAATTGTTTTTACGATAACAAGCACATAGTTGCCAAAATGAACGGAGCTGTCTAAGTCCATCTCCGCAAAGCGGGACTCCTCATCTAGTTAAATAGTTAATAGTGGCCAGCTCCGGAATTGAAGAGAAACAAATGTTGATGGTTACTCGGTTGAGCCAAAAGTTGTGTGTGTAAACTGGCTACAAATATTAATAAGGACAATAATAATAAAAATAAAAAATATTTAATAGCGGCCACCTCCGGAATAGAAGAGAAACAAATATTGATGGTTACTTGGTTGAGCCAAAAGTTGTTTGTGTAAACTGGCTACAAATATTAAAAAGGACAATAATAATAAAAATAAAAAAACCGACTTGGTAAATGTTAAATAAGGTTTCCTACATAAAAGTTAGATATTTTGGAAAAATTTACCATTAAGTTCTAATTTTTTATTTGAACATAAGAACTCCAGAAAATTGATAAATTTATTCCCCCTCTCTCACATCAAGTTAACTATTCATCTCCTCTTTCTTTCATACCTCTCCTTAAACAAGGGTTTTTACCATTGTTGAAGACGTAGCCACCGACCCACAATCACACGATTTTGTTCAATAAATTCAATATTCTTTAAGTGTAAACAATGAAAGAGCTTCATGATTTGGACAACATCACTGTTCAACTTGATGAATATTATATAAAGAAACCAAATTCTGGATGCAGAGATGAGTTTCTTAACACTCAATGTGAAGAAAATGGTGAAGACATATTGTTTGGCAACGATGAAGATGACTCATAAGAGGATGACGAACATGAATCATTTAGTTTGGTGGTTAAACCTGTCACCATCTACACTATCTTGAACATTGTTGCATTTTTATCATGGCCTATACATCAACTTGATGTTAAAAATGTAAACACTATAATCCACATACCCTAATGAGAGCCGAGTCGATTAGTTGCGAAATTCCATACAAAACGTCAGTTGTTAAAATATAAACATACTGAAAATATTGTTAGTGTTTCACGATTAACCTTCATATAACTTAGCGTGTTAAGATAGTCCGCTCAGATTGTGGGTTTATAATTTTAACTACTACCCACATGAAGGTTAACCGAATTGCTTACAAGTGCAATACAAGGCAACATAAATTATAGTAACATCATTTTGGAACAAGCATATGTGAGTATATTAGAAAGAAAATAAGAGATTTTTCTTATGCATATGGTGCAACTATTGAGTCGAAAAAAAAAAAGCCAAAAATGAAGCTTAATTCTTTTCTACCTTATTGGGTCAAAAGAGCCAAAAACAAATAAAGAAAGAAAAGGAATTTTCGAAGCTAAAAACTAAAATGAGAAAAAATAATGAATCATGATAATTGATATTTTGATATTTTGATAGGGAGGGAACCAACTAATCAAGGTGAGGGCCTGAGGGGCCATGGGCCAATAGGGATTGGCGGAATGGTAGAATGCTGCGGGTCAGTTTGAAGTTGTATTATACAAGTCCATTAAGACATTTTATTTTGAAGTGGACTATATAAGTAAAGTAAGTTAGAGATTAAAAAATTCTTAGAAAAAGACTAATCACATAAATACCAAAACAAGAAGTGATATATAAAAAGATAACAACATATTTCATTTATGTAAGAAAATATAACTTGTTTCCGAAATATATACTAAATATTTATTTACAATGCAAAATTATTTTTTCCCGACAGAAAAAGTTTTGCATAATGTTTGACAGAAAAAGTTTTGCATAATGTTTGCGATTATTCTTTAACTTTTTTTAGTGTGAAATGACAATTTTTTATTTTTTATTTTTTATTTAGTTTGAAATAGCATTTTCAAAGAATATTAACTTATACATTGCCGCTTAGGCTAAGGGGTCAGTTTTTTGAGTGCCACTTTATTTTTCTTCATTTAACACATAAACTTAACATTTGGTAGGGAGTGGTAACACTCCTAGCATTTCATTTTTTTTTTTCTAATTTAATTTGATTACTTTATTTTAATAAACAAACATTTTTTATTTAATATTAAATAAAATATATTTTTTAAATTAAATTACTTTATTTAAATATACAAACATTTTTTGGTGCACAAATATTAAACACACTTTATTCTTTTATACCACACACAATTAATATAATATAAATTATATTGGGGAAAAAAATCAGATTTATTCATAAAAAAAAGTTAGTAAAAAGTTGAATTTTTAATTGAATGGTTGTAAAAATCGGATTTATTAATAAAAAGGAAGGGGTGGAATTGAATTTTGTTTGAATGTTAAATCCACTAGAATTAATTTCCACCAATGAGAATCAAGCTCTCTCTCTCTCTCTCTCTCTCTCTCTCTCTCTCTCTCTCTCTCTCTCTCTCTCTCTCTCTCTCTCTCTCTCTCTCTCGTTAAAGATTTGGCGAATTCATCTTAGCATTCCCCTTAGCAAGGGCTAGGGGGTGGTGTGCATTTGGGCTTAGCATGTTTAGCGAGGGTTCTTGACACCCACTCCCTTTAGCCTTAGTGTCAAGTGCCAATTAGGTTTGACAAACGAATTTCAACGTATCTTTGGCTTTTGTGAAAGTACAATATTTTGATCATTTCTTATTGTCCATAAGCACCACAGTAGTCCATGATATATTTTCAATTTCCAATTATTTTTTTATATAGTGTTGCGTGTGTGCACGGGAACCGGCGGGGGGGGGGGGGGGGGGGGTGGAAACTCATTTCATAAATTCTTGGCTATGTTTATTTCTTGGCTAAGTATTGTTAGTAACTTACACATACACATAGTTATATACTACTGCTAATGTTATGTATCGTATCAGACATATTACTACTAGACTATGCATCACATAATTATATGCCATATCACTATTATATATGACATATTACTATTACATACGACTTATTTCACTACATCATTGATTTTTGACATGTAGTGGTAATACAATATATGCGATAAGTGCTTGCTCGGTGCTTTTTTATTATCTTGGGAGGGGGAGAGGGGGGGGGGGGTCCCAACAGACATCAAAATTAAGAACATCATCCACACATGAGAAATGTTGCACATGCACACCGCATTATCTATAGATTCGGTCCCAAACTTCAGTAGCAAACATGTAATTAACCAGAATGTTGTCATACATCCTCGATGCCATTAGGAAAAAAGTTACAAACTATCGAGGCAATGTTGATACCCCTTTCTCATAGAGGCGTAGCTGTTGGAATTCTGCCAAGTCTAGTTCTCCAAACAAAACACAATACTTTAAAATCAGTGTACTTAATCCATTTAAGCAAAGTCACACTCATTACCCCAAACTCATCATCAATAGTCCTTGACATCACATCTACCGAGTACTCTTTGTCATGGTCAAAGTTCCTTAAGCGGGATTGGTGGGAGAAGTGGACCGGATTTAGGAGTAGCCGTTGGAATTCTGCCAAGTTTAGTTCTCCAAACAAAACACAATACTTTAAAATCAGTGTACTTAATCCATTTAAGCAAAGTCACACTCATTACCCCAAACTTATCATCAATAGTCCTTGGCATCACATCTACCGAGTACTCTATGTCGTGGTCAAAGTTCGTTAAGCGGGATAGGTGGGAGAAGTGGACCGAATTAACCTAAAATCATCTTACCGACCCATAACACGTACATTTCTGTAGTTCGAGAGAATCGATTAAACGTAATGAAATCAAAGTACAAGTTGAATCTAGAACATAAGTTGTAAATAAAATTTGTTTGGCTCAAATTTATACTTTTGAATGATACAAGAGGGTTTTTAGAGTAAGGAACATGAACGACCCAAAAGTTACTCTATCTCTAGCACCTATTCCTATTTATAAGAATGACAAAAGTAAGCAAAAAGTACATAAGGGAGTAAACATGAAAGCTTCGAATCTAAACAACCCTTACAAAATACATACATTCGAATCTAACATATAGACTTCGAATCTTAACAAGCTACAAATTGACTTTGGTACCTCACAACTAAATTTGAACTCAACATTGTCCCCCTTTGTGAGCAGTGTTGAACTTAAGTCATTAACAACTTTGTAGCTTGATGCAGTACCCTTCGAATCTTTGTGTACCAACTAAATGTCTTTAGAATCTATGCTTTATCTCCTTTTGTATTTCTTTTTCAGTTATTGATACGAACAAGAAGATTTGTATACTGAGAATTTGTATACTTTTCGACATCACAAACTTGGAATAAGAACTTTGTAATCTTATCATTATTGTTCTTCCCAACAAACACAACATCCAACAGTTTAACATAGATTTCTTCATCTTTGAAATCCTTCAAGCTTGTTTGACCTTTTATCAATGATTGTGGCACAGTAACATGTCTACCCATTGCTAAGGCAAGTTCCACATCGGTCATGGCAAGACAATCATAATAATTGTCTAAAAAAGCTTGATATGTGCAAACCCAATCATAAAGTCTTCTTTGTTGGTCAACTGAAGCTTTGATACATCCATACTTCTCAAGATCTTCACAACACTAATGAGATCATTGAGATTCATTAAAGGAAAATCTACCACTGAAAAATCATAAGCTACGTTATTCGCTCTGACCATGTGAAATCGATAATTTTGCAATGCCTCTTCGAACAAAACACCTTTCAAAATATTGAGAACTTTCACTATTCTCACAATAACCATATATCCTCTTCTCTTTTACCAAGTATTGCATGAAATATTAGCTTCAAAATTGTGTATTCTTCTTTGTCTTCCAAATTATCTGCAATCTGATATTGAGATGAAATGAACATCATTTCATTGATGAGAAAATCCAACTAACTGAAATCAATATTTTCAATATCAAAGCTCTTTTTAGGAACCTTCTCAAAATCATGCATGATCCCATTGAAAACTATATCTTCAATAGTCTCATAACAGAATGGCTTTGTTGGATCAACCTTATTAATACTCAGAGGATCATTCTATCTTTGCCTTAGGATGCTGTTGATCTGCCTTTGTTTTTCCATTTCCTTTTCCAAAGAAATCTTTTTGACGTTTTTAGTGGGATCAACCTGGATACCCTTCCCTTTGCCTTCCATTTCTTCATTTGATGATGGTGCTTAGAACTTGAACCCTTAGCACTTAAACCAATGACTATGCCTTTGGTCAATGGCTTCGAAGTTACTGTGGTAGAGGTTGTTGACATAGACTTAGGAAGTGAATTCGGAATCTGTGTATTCATCACCTTCCCAACTACCTTCCCTTGAGAAGTATCCTTTGATGAACCAAAGCCAACACCATTTTCTCCTCCTTTCACCCCTGTTTTAACAAGTGGGGCATCTTTTGGCATCAATTTTACCAGTTGCAGAAGAGGAGCAAGTTCAACTTTGAAATATTTTCTAAGGCAAAAAACATCTTCGAAAGAGACTCCTGAGAAACCAAAGATGAAGGAGAAACATTAATCTTTGAAAGTGATTCCTTCAGGTTCCCCAAAACCTCATTGAGCTTAGTAAACACCTTGGTATCAGACTCAGTCTTCGAATCAGCCTTAGTGATTAAAGAATTGTAAAACTCAACAACCTTCGTAACTGCATCAACAATTACATCAACCTTAGAATGAATGGTTGAGTAATTCTGATCAAGTTTAGCTATCTCCTTCGACATGTCAGTTTTGATTGCCTCGATTTGGAGATTAATAGCCTTCTCCACTTTCTGAACCTCTTCAAAAAAAAAGAGTATGTCTTTCTTCAGCAACTTCACAAAGCTCTTTGACCTCATATTGAAAATTCTCAACATGACGTTTCAACTATTCTTCGTGCTTCGTTTCAATTTGTTCCCTGATAGTCTTCAGTGTATGCTCTTGAGACTTTAATAGCACATCAACTTCAATCCTAGATACAACATTTCGATTCCCAGAAATAGCTTGAAGTTGGAGTAAGGAATTCAACTTGTGATTCAAGATCTTGAACCACTTTCCTGACATAAGCATGTGATCATGAATATTCTCTTCCTCAATATCGAACTATATGTCAGCAAATGAAACCATGACTTCATCCTCATATTGACCAGCTTCAGGAGTGGACTTTACACCTTCGGTGGATTGTGAAGGAAAAAGCGAAGTGATAGGTTGATTGAGAATGTTGTGATAACTGGGTGAAGTAGTGGAAGCTGGTAACGAAGTAGGTGTAGGTGGAATGAATGGTGGAAAGGATGTAGAAGTGTCTATGGTGGCTGTTTCGATGGTAGAGGATAAGATAAGAGAAACAGGAACAGTTGAAGTGAAAACATTCTAATTACCTTGGGCTTCATGAGTCGACACCCCATCACCCATGTTGACATTTGTTTCCATATTAGATATGTTCATGTGGATGCCTGATGTTCGAACCTCCTCCGAAATAGATTCAATAATTGAAACTTCAGGTGGTATGACACTGGTCTGCTCAGGGATGGATTGATCACCTAAATTACTAGATGTGTCCACATTAGATGCTTTCACAGAGCCATTAATACTTCTAGTCTCCTCGAAAATTGACTTGACTGGAGAGTCCTTTTGAGGTGAATCAAAGCCAACGTTATCATTGCGAAGTGGAGACTGAGAACCATCATCTTGGAAAGCGGTTTCCACCACAACCTCATCAAGAGGATCTCATAACTTCTTTTTCTTCATCTTGAATTTCTTTACCATATCGCGAGCTCTTCGTTTCTTTGAAGCCGGAGAAACGGGAGCTAAATTTCACGAATAACCACACCTTTGCGAGTTAGCTGTGGTTTACGAATCCTATTCGATTTAGAAACAAAAGCCCCTTTAGGTGATGAAAGTGACTTTTCAGGAACATCTTCGATAATAGGCATCAGTTCAGGTGAATAACGAGGCCTACAAGCTGGGTCTTTGTGCATTTTAAAACACCAGTTTTCGATGGTACCACCTTCTTTTGAACATCCTAACAATGGGTTCTTGAACAGGCTTCATTAATTCCTTTTCTATTGTTTTAGGAATAGATTTAGGTCTTTTAATATTTGATGATTTCTTGGAACTTTTGCTTCGTTTTGAGGTGCCTGCAACTCCTTTTAGGAACAATACCCTTGTTTCGACAGTAGGGTTTATAGTTTGATGGTAAGAAACAAGAACAGGGTTCGTTGGATCAACCTTGCGAAGCATAGCATATGGAATCCTTGCAACATTGGGAAAAACCTCCGAGTCATCTTCAACAGTCTTTGGATGTTGATAAATTCCAAATTCAACTTTGGGAACATCATCAGGAATCAGAATCCTTTCCTTCTCATAAACTTGTTGAAAAATCAAACTAGAATATCTAGCACACGACAAACCAATCTCCTCCCACAATTGAGTAGCATAAGCAGCAATCAGATCATAATAGAGTCCAACAATCATAGCATACACTTAAAGTTTTGCTTTATCCAAACCAACACTTTGACCTGTCATGCATCGAAGAAATATCCCAAACAGAAAGTTCCATAGACATGTTAAAGACGAATTTTTAAATTGATTGAGTTTGGTGAGTGGGGTGATGACCCATCTCATTGAACATGTGAATCACTTGTTCATTGGTAACCTCATAAAAAGGTCCAACATTTAGAATATTCAGGATTTGAGCGAACTATTTCTTTGTGAGCTTATACTTGATGTCTTTGGTTAACTGGAAGGTGGCCACTTTTGAAGTTTTTTTGAACACGGCTATAGAACCAGCCAAAGATAGCCATGTCATCGAAACTGATAAGGAAGCTGCCATCACAGTGGAAAAAGCGGAGTGATTGAGAGAAACAACCAACATTTGTAGTTCTTCAGGGTATTTCGAAACATCTGGTTGAACCCTATAATTGGAACCTTCGATCTTTAACATAGGTTGAGATGAAGCATCATCAGTGGTTTGAGAAGGATCAACTTGAAAATTTATGGGCACCATTGTTAGTGTTTGAAGGTTTGAGAGAAAATATGAAAATAAGGAAAGATAATCTATGGAAAATCTTCAACTAGAATACAAAAAAGTTTGAATTGTTGACCCCCAAAATCCTTTTATACTTGCTACACAGTTTGAATTTGAAGCGGTTATCAATAGAATCATGCCACGTGTATCCTTGAAAAATGGGACTGTAGCCGTAAAAATCACCATGTCTGAAAATTAATGATCACTTTTTTCTGGAAAACCGTGAAGTAACCAAACCGTCACATCAATCAGTCGTTTCGCTTGCCCCAAGAGGATAAGAACCGTCACTGACCCTTCCTTTCGAGGCAGGGCTCATTCGCTTTTGGGATGAGAAACGAAATCACAACTAGACTTTAGAAATCCAGGTTTGAGTTCGTATTACTCAAGACCTCAAGGATTTCTTGTGCAAATGTGTACCAAAAAGTGAGATGAGAACAACAAAAATAATTTGGTTATGTGATGTCAATTAAAGAATTGACATAAAAGTAGTAAGACTCTAGGGAAAGATCATTGCGTTCTACATCAAGAGAGATGTCGAACAGCTTGTGTGGTATCCCATGAATTATAATCGAATATTCATAAAGGAATATCGAATGGCATCTTTTAGATAGGCTTCGAAAGGTATGCCCAATTTTGTTCCTGATCACAACCTAACATAAGTGTGAATGCAATGATTAAAATGGCTTGTATGACCAGTGTAGTAAGTGACAAGCAAATGTGAGATAAGATTGTAAAGTAACAAGATTTCGAACTAATATTCAAACGAAAATCATATTCCAGATAAAATTGAAAAACTGGATCTTGTAGGGCAAAAATGTCTTAGGTATAGAACATTTTATCAAGACCACACATAACGAAAGAATATGAATTTGAATATCGAAGTGTGGTACTTAAACAAGTGTTTCATTAGAATCTTGAACATAAAGTTCACCATAAATTCTTTCAAAACTTGGGAATTATAGGTTTCACTATCATCACGAAATCATGAATATAGATCATTAACACATATTTGTGCAACATCTACATTTTGATTGGGTTTTACCATAGATGTCGAGGATGTGCAAGTGAAGTGTGTGAACCATGAAGAATTAAGATGAGAAGATTTGTTAAGAAATGAAGTGTACCTTTGCAAATGATAAGGACAATGCAGAATTCTCTTAACTCAACATGAGAAGAGAAAAGGTAGCTTGTCGACTAATGTGAATATAGCCTAGTTGGGAAGGACCACTGATAGTGAGGTGTCCTTTAAGGATTTGAAACACATTGAGTCTATGAGACTTTGGTTGACATACAACAACATGCTTCTAGGGACACCTAACTAGTGCATAGATTCGAAATTATACCTGCCCTATTGTCACGAAGCAAAATCCACCAAAGTATGTCGATCGAATACTACACAAATTGTTAGGTCACATTTTGTTGGTTTGTGCTAGGCATTTATCTGTATAGGTCTGATAGGGTTTTGGTCATGTAATAGGTGTTTGCGGTTGTGTTTACGGCCGAGTAGGGTTCACGGCCGTGAACGGGTTTGCGGTTGGTTGCCCCTATATATAGTGTCAGATGTGTCAGTCAACAGTAATCATATGTGTGTGTGTTCCAAGTGTACCATATGTGTGTGTTTTCCAAGTGTACCATATGTTTACGGCCCTAATATAACATGTGCATTGTTGGAACTTCCTTGCTTCTACTCCTTCTTATTTTTATTGTTTTACATCTTGATTGTGTTTGATCACTAGTTGGTTCACATTTGTTGGACTTACAATTGGTATCAGAGCCAATCCGATGTCAAAAACATTCAAGCGGTGTTCATGGCTGGAGTAATCTTCTTGTGACTGTTTAATGTTTACTGGGTTTTTTTGCATTGGATCATGAAGTTCAAGGCCTAAGGAATCGAAATCAACTCAAAATCATATGTTTCTAGGTGTTTACGGTTCTCATCTGTTGAATCGTTTACGGCCATGAACCCCTCATATTTACTGACCGTTAACATCTTATTTGACCGTGATCTTCTCAGTTGACCGTGAACTATTCATTGGCAGTAAACCATTCATTGATCCGTTAACTTTTGGATTGTGAATTGAATGTTGACCGTGAACCTTTTATGTGTATGGCCGTGAACTCTGTTCGGCCGTGAACTCTCCTTGTTATAATTGTTTATGGTTGCTTTTCATTACAAACCTTTAATTTCAGTCAATTAAGAAAACTCAGAAAATTTAAAAAAAATGGATTCACAAAACTTAACAGTTCATCAGGAATTGGACTCTATCATGGGAACCACCATTCGAATTCCTCCCTTACTGTTTGTGGGACTTACACAAACGATTAGTAAACACACAAAATTGCAAAAAAATATTTTTGGATTTTTGTTTTTGAAATGAAAAATACAAAAATGAGAAAATCTTTTTGGAATTTGTGTTTTTGAAATGTAAAAACACAAATGAGAAAATATTTTTGGAGTTTTTGTTTTTGAAATGTAAAAAACACAAAAATGAGAAAATCTTTTTGGAATTTTTGTTTTTGAAATAAAATCTTTTTAGTATTTTGATTTTATAAACATACAATGAAAAATAAGAAAATGTTACCAAAAAAACGAAATGAAGATCATCGACATTGAGACATAGACTTCGAAACATTAAGTTTGCTCAGTCAACGAAGTATGTTCTGAATCATTCAGTGGAATGTCGAAAACGAAGCATGTCAAATGCTGAATAGTGAATAGTAACTTTTGGATCTTTCAGCGAAGTTTCGAATCTTCTTTATTTCATGACAAAGATAAATTGGGAACTGCATTTGCATCAAGCATTCCTAATCCAAACAAAATCCTGAGAAAAGACTTTTCATCCAAAGGTTTAGTAAAGATGTCAGCAAGTTGATCTGTTGTTTTCACAAAATGAACCTTGATATTTCAATCCTCGACATGATCCTTGATGAAATGATATCGAAGTTTTATATGCTTGGTATTTGAATGTTGCACCAGATTACAAACATCAAACATAATGTCAGGTCAACTAGAAGTTAAGTATAGTAACAAACCAATCATGCTCCTATACAAAGTAATATCGACAACATGCTTGTCCAACAAAGGCACTAAGCGTATGCTGACAACCATTGGTACTCGCAATTTTGAACTATTCGTCATGCCAAACTTCTCAAGCAGATTTCGAGAATACTTCTCTTGATTTATGAAAATTCCATATCTGCTTTGACGAATATTTAATCCCATAAAATTATTAATCTCACCCATCATGCCATCTTGAATTGACTTTTCATCATATTTTCAAATTCACAAGACAATAAAGGGTCAGTCGAACCATAAATAATATCATCTACGTAAATTTGAACTAGCATCAAATGATTCCCCAATTTCTTTTGAAATAGAGTGGGATCACAGATCCTTGTTTAAATTTCGAGAGTTTTAAGAAATTGGTAAGAGTTGCATACCAGGCTCGTAGTGCTTGTTTTAAACCATAAACAACTTTATCGAGAATATAACAATGATCTTGAAATTTATCATTTACGAAACTTGGAGGTTGCTCAACATATACCGTCTCTTCCAACACTCCATTGAGAAAAGCGCACTTGACATCCATCTGATAAACATTGAAGTATTTGTGTTCAACATAAGCAAGAAATATTCAAACAACCTTGAGTCTCGCGACAGGGCCAAAGGTTTCATCATAGTCAATACCTTCTTGTTGCGAATATCCCTTAACAACCAACCTTGCTTTGTTTCGAATCACATTACCTTCTTTATCCATTTTATTTTTAAAAATCAATTTTAAGCCTATAACTAAGACATCATCTAGTTTTGGAACAAGTCTCCAAACCTTGTTTCTTTCGAATTCAGCAAGTTCAGATTTCATGGATACAATCCAATCAGGATCTTCCAAAGCAACCTTTACTGACTTTGGTTCAATTTTCGAAATGAATACATTAAACATACAAAATTCTTGATTCACATTTAATACCTCATTTTTGGCACGAAGTTGAGCTCTTGTCAACACTCCAACTTGAGGATCTCCAAGAACTTGTTCTTTTGAATGATTTCGTGTCCATGTCTCCATTGGTGGATATGTAGGATTGAAATCCAAAGGTGCATATATGAACATTTCATCCGTTTCTGAACTTTCACCTGCATTAGACACATTATCAGTCATATCATGAAATCATTAGTTTGATCATTCGAATTAGAATGAATAAATCATGTTTGCTCCCCCTCAACAATTGGATTGACATTTTAATGCTCCCCCTCGACATCAGCATTCGAATTTCGATGCTCCCCCTCAACATCACTATTCGAATTCAAGTGCTCCCCATCCACTTGATAACCTTGTAACGTCGGTGGACTTTCAACATGTATTGTAGAGTTTATTGTAGAATGTAAATCAACATTGTCCTGAGTTATTGTTGAATCATCAGAATGCTTCGACGCCTCAGGAATCTGATAATCATCAACATTAATTTCGGCATCTATTGCATTGTCAGGAACACCAAAGATTAATTCATAATCAAAATCCAAAGAATTCATAATTTATGACTCATCATTCGTTTCAGTGATGATTGGCTATTGTGCAAAAGTATTTTCGACACGCTTAACATAGTAATCATCAAATGTTAGATTGAAAGTTTCGTCAATCTTCCTTGTTCGTTTATTCAACACCCTATATGCAACTGAGTTAATTGAATATCCATGAATGTAACACCGTTAATTTTCAAACAAAATTCTCATTTTAAAAATCACGTAATTCTCATAAGATAGTTCAGAAAACCCCCAAATGATAATGTTTTCAAAACACATATTTAGAAAATGTTTTAAGCACAATCCAGGATCCTTAAAATATAACTCCGCCTCGTGTGTAAAATCAAGCCGACACCTTCCCGTGATCCTGACAAGTACTTGAAACACATAACACAACGTGGTAAGCATGAAGCTTAGTGAGCTCCCCAAAATAACGCACACATCTCATTAGCCTCTCATGGCTATACTCAATTAAAACCCTCCAGTCAATGTGTCTCAGTGGAATCCTCCGGTTCCACAACTCGGGTGGACCCTCCGGTAATACACAACATAAATCACAAAGACATAATGCAGGATATCATAATGCTCAATATAAGCACATAAGACCCTCCAGTCACACAAAGTTTACCACTCTAGGTAAGTATAGTGAGAAGACTCACCTCGTAAGCAAGCAAGGAAACTGAATACCCCTCGAACAGTCTAACCCCCGTCTACATGTAATAAACATCTCTACTTAACACTTAAAGATCATAACTCTAAATAAACTCATGATAGTCCCTATTTAACTCCTGGGATGGGTAAAAGACCCTTTTACCCCTCCATGATCTCTATCTCTCAAGTTTGACCAAACCCTAAAGTCAACAGAAGGCAACAGTCCATGTTGACCCAACTCGTCGAGTCCATTCGGTTCCTCAGAACCCTCATGAAAGTCCAACTCAACTCGTTGAGTTGACCCGTCAACTCACCGAGTTACTGCGTGCTTAGTCTCATCGGGAAAACCCTAGCCGACTCGTCGAGTAAGCTCATTGACTCAGTGAGTCCATTCGGTCTATATTCTCATTCAGACGTTTTAAGGCAGATCTACCACTCCAAACTCTAGATCTAGTCTCCTAAGGATCGAATGTCACGTAAAGCATCGATCTTTTCGTTCATGCATGGCATATTTTCTCCATAATGCCAATACAAGCTCCAACAAGG
The DNA here is from genome assembly GCF_051521515.1 of Lactuca serriola. Lineage (NCBI taxonomy): Eukaryota > Viridiplantae > Streptophyta > Magnoliopsida > Asterales > Asteraceae > Lactuca > Lactuca serriola. The sequence continues at coordinate 46,138,791 of NC_136408.1, read as the reverse complement.
GTTTGGTGCTCATAGGCTTGCCTCTAGCTCCATAAAGCTTGGGTCTTTGGGCTCACAACACCTCCAACAATCCAGATCTGAGGTTTCAACCTCAAGATATGCTTAAGGGACTCAATAACACAAGAAGGATGGGGAAAAGCCCTAGAACTCCCCCAATCTAAGATCTCACAAGAAAAATGATCAAGATAGCATCTTTTTACTTCAAACAGAAGCTATCCATTGAGAAATTCTAGATCCAAACGTCCTTCCTTGCTCCAAGCCTTAATGCTTTCCACTTCTTCTCTCAAGGTGCACCAAAATACTCAAGATAGCCTCTCTTTCTCACACAGCAAGCTAAAACTTGATTAAGGTTCTTCATAGTACTCAAGGGTGATGAGGGAGGCGAAAATGAGGGATTAAGGCCCTTTAAATAGGACACATACCCTGAGATTTAGGGTTTCCTCACACATCGCCAACTCAGTGAGTCGTCTCTCTGACTCGTCGAGTTGGTCATTAAACCCACGTGACCAATCCGACTCTACTCGACGAGTCGGGCATACAACTCGTCGAGTCACTCACTCAATCCCAAAATAAATATATAAATATTATACCTAAGAGTCGGGATGTTACAATTCTCCCCCACTAGAATCAGACTTCGCCCTTGAAGTCATGCTCCGGAAATAACTCTGGATACTGCTCGCGCATCTCGGACTCCGGCTCCCAAGTTCACTCGGATCCCTTCCGATGTTGCTATTGAACATGGACTAGGGGCACCTCTTTATTCCTCAGAACTTTCACTCTTCGATCCAAGATCGCTATCGACATCTCAATATAATTCATGATCGCATACACCAGAATGTCCTCTAATGGTACCACCGCCGTCTCATCGGCTACATACTTCCTCAACTGAGACACATGGAAGGTGTTATTGGTGGGTTTTAAGCATTCTAACACTCCTATGGTGTACATGCAACCCTATAAACCTTGGATCTATGTTTTCTCTATAATACATGCAAATAAGAACTTTCCAAGGCTTTAATCCTAACTAGCATATTATGATGTTCTTAATCTACAAAGTACTAGTTAGATGACATACCTTTTGATGTAGCTTGATGTCTTCAAGCTTTAAGAGCTTAGCCCCAATAGTGTGGAAGCCTCAAGTGGAATCACAAATCACCAAGACACCTTGGAAGACTTTAGAGAATATGAATACTTGGTTCTCTCTTAGTGAAATCGGCTAGCCCTCATAGTGTATCCACACTAGCGACAATTTCACCAACCAAGGACATCTTTATATAGTGTGGAGGATTAGGGTTAAACCCTAATACCCATGACCTTTCATTTCCTAGGATCCATGGGTTAAACACTCCATGGAATATCCATGAAAGCTTAGCCCAACCTAAATGAACTTGGCCCATTCCATATATATAAGAGTCCATATTTAATTAGTTCCTTTTGATCACTTAATTAATTATAAATTAATTCTTGATCAATACTAATTAAATAATATGATTCCATATTAATATATTAGAACTTATAATATATTAATATTAATCATAAACATACTATTCGCAAAAGATTATCCATATAAATTGTGTCGGTGAAGTGCAACCCAAATGGACCATGTCGGGTCGGGTCAAGTACATACCAAATATAGTTATGGACTTAGACATCAATCCAACAATCTCCCACTTGGATAAGTCTAAAACTATTATTATGTATGACTTCAAACCTAACTGGCAATCGTAGCTCTTAAAGCTACTGTCGAACTCTAATCTTGTCAACGAACTTGTCCATTAGATAAGGGATCATATATTCCTCCATTCTAGATATCATATGGACTGAGACATGGATTATAATCATTCTCTTTGTCCATTTGTTGTTTCCCGATTTCTGATTTATGATGACTGACTAATTGAACAAATCAAATCAATCCTGGCCCGGCCGAGCACTTCCATTTGTCATCATCAAATCATCGTGGGGCCCACAGATATCGCTTTTACCCCGAAGGTAAAAGGAATGGATAAACTTCGACTCATATGGCTTGTTCTACTACTTGTTGAATCATACACAAAGGCACGTTTTATAGCACCAAGTTACCAAATGCGTTTTCGTGCAATCAATGTACAACCAACTCATAGTAACAACTCATATCTCTAGGTTTGAAGAATGTAAGATATTATCGTCTCATGATCACTCGTGATAAAATCCATGAAGTGATTCCAATGAGCATGGGTTGAATCCAATACTCAGAACTTATGAGCACTCATGAGTGTTGTAGCCCTTTGTCCAACACCTTAGACCTCTACAAGCCAACCCATGACAGTCTTAATTCATATCTACTTCCAACATATGACCGACTGTGGATGGTTTGAATAACTTAGTCATTCTGGAAGAATAACCTAGTTTATTCGGGAAGTCAAAACATGCAAAATGAAACACAAGAATAATTGAATCCAATATGGTATCAAAACCTATGAACATAAATAAAACACCTTTTATTTATCACCATATGATTACACATTATTCATGTATACTGTTTCAGCTATCAACTTTATTCTTGAATTTAAAACAATAGTAATCCCATGCTCCAAGCATGTACACTATGTTTTCTAAACACTAGTCATGCCATACACCAAGTATGCATACTATGTTTGTCTATGATCTTTACTTTGTGAACTAGATCCATTGAACATAACTTCAATAATTCTCTTTTCACACTCCCAAATCCTTACTGCAAATACAAGAATTCCAAATTCATGTCATTTACTGAAATCTGTTAGATTCTAAACTTATATGCATTGATCCTCTTGTAATGATTATGCACAAAGTTAGAAAGACTTGACAACAATCATTACAGAGTATTCCAAAGGAGATCAGCTCCTTGGAAACTTTCTTCTTGCATTAAGTTTCCTAATCTTACACAGATTGAATAATTTCTAACTTTGAAACATTTCCATATTCCATTTTGACTATCACTTCTGAACAGGAGTTGCCTCCTTACAGATTATGTCAATATGGTCCTTTCAAAATTATCACTATACTTCCAACTTTCCTTGAGCACCCAATCTTTGGTAAACCTTAGATTGTCCTCGACAATTGTTTAATCCTTTTAGTCGTATCCAGTTCTAAACCTTTTCTCTTCTTAATGCCCCAGGCATTTGGAAAATTTTAGAAAGGATGAATATATCACATGTAATCGATCCTATATCCGAAGCATATGGGAATCGATTCATGATGTCTCACATAAAGACTAAACCAGTCTTTTGCTATAATATGTCCATTTCAATTTGCCAAGTTCTCATAATTCAGATTATGAAAAGGGATGCCGTAATCATAATAGAATTTTAGAACACAAATAATCGACTCATATACAAAATTTCCTTATGTTGAGCCATTCCAACATGAAATTCATATATATATCCTTGACTAAATACAATTAAAACCTCAATCTAAGCTTTTAGATTTGAGATGAAGTATAATTTCTTCTCCCTTAATTATAGCAAAACAACTTTTTCCCAATTGAAACCTTTTGTTTTCTATAATTAACATTGCTAACTTGCAACCTTTATCATAATTATCATGCTCCCACTAACATGATGATTATTCGCATAACACTTATGCTCCCACTAGCTTTGACATGTACTCAGAAATCAACTGACTTTCTTACCAAAGTTCAGATTTCTGATACTAGATTGTTTTGATAAAACTTTATCAAAATCATACACCTTCCCTTAGATAGCACACTTGTATGTCTAAACAATTATGAAGAGGGATGCCGTAATCATAATGGTTAGACCTTTTTGCCACTTCTCACAAGTCCAAGTTAGTGTGCCGGTAAACCACACACGCTCCACTAACGACTTTGAGAATGCAAATATCACAATTGCTATCTAAGCTAAAATCTACTTAGTGAAAGTGTTTCCTCACCATCATTTTCATGAATCGGAGAGAAACCTTATGACACTTAGATTTTCTGGTGTATGTGTTCTTTATCCATGTGAATTGTCATAACCATAGTCACAAGACAAGGATAATGACAAATCCAAAATAATATGGATTGAACTCAATCTTAATTTCTTGCCACCTGGTAGCTCAAGGGCCTGCCATTGCTTCCAAGTTGTTGTGCAACTAATTGAGAACTCTAAGAACTCATACGCAAAGCCAACTTTAACTGGAATAGGCACAGAATATGTCAACACGATAGGTTATAAACCTCAAGTCGTGTGCTGGTGAAGAACCTCATCTTCTCTTCTTGATTAGTTCTTGAGACTTTCAAGACCTTTAAGACTCCCACTGTCCTCTTGACCTATAAGACCCCCTTGTCAAACATCCAAGAGATAGTGTGGATTCTAACCAAGACAAACACTTCACACAATTGGCCTTAGTTGGTCTTTGTTTTATCCAAAACATCACAACTTACCAATTTCAAATGTACAAGAGTTTTAAACCTTCTTTAAGACATGTCACTCAAGTTACAATCTTAGAGTATAACTCTAAGAATTGTTTTTGGAACGAAGTATGAATCATCTTCTTGATTTAACCACTTCAACAATTCAAGTTCCTCTTCTTAGCTATAAGAAGGCTCTTAGAGAATGAATTGTCTCTAAATCATTAAGATGATCACAAAACTGATACGAAAGTACTCTCTCCCATCTTTTCAGATTTGAGAAACTTTTATCCTTCTACCTAATTTGATTCTTCTTATTCGCTCTGCCATACATTGGAACCTTTTCCAATGTCTCAGAATTACACTTAAGCTTGTAAGTATAACCATATTTACTGAGCTATAGTAAATTATGACGAATAATCTTATCGATCTTTTGTGGTGGACATAATCAGTGCACAAGAATGTGTACTCGATCCCTTAGTCCGTTACTTGACTCACACATCCATGTGAACAAGTAGTTAGTCTTAATTTTCTAATACTTGAAAGTTCTCATTCATCATGCTATACAACTTGCATGATTCCAAGTTCCGGTCCAATTGAAACTTGGGTGATGAGAATCTTTCCTTATTTGGTAAATTTAGACATTACCACAAATGAAAGAATCAATTTCATACTTCCACTCTTGCTATTAATGGAATCTTATAAGCAACAAAAATTTCCACAGATGCCATTGTAAGGATATTTTAAAATAAATAAAATCAAAAATTTTCCTTTTATTTTAAAAACTTTGCGGAAGAACTTGTCCTTACAATCCATATGAAAACTTGTTGTTATCTATTCCTAAGCAATATCTTATAACTCCTAAGAAGTAGCTCAAGAATCCGATCTTCAAACTATGCGATAGAAATCCATCTACGCCATCAGATTCAACATATTCTTTCTTTAAGTTTCTTCACTTTTCTTTGATTCTTAAAACATCACCATGTGACCCAGTCACATCATGTATCAGGAATCTCAGAATAGAAACTTAGCAGAGTTAGATAGTGGAATTTACTTGAAGTAGAGACAAACTTATTGACTTTAACATCCTTAGGTAAATTTGGCAGCTTCGCAACCAATGCCCCTTCCTTTGGCAATATAAACATATGGACCCTTTGATAATGGTACAAGGGACTATTACAGACTTAGCTTTTCTCTTTACCATTTGGTCAACCAAGTTGACTATGGCCGATCCCTTTACCATTGGGAAGAGAATGCTTTTCTGGATTTCCTGTGTCACTATTGTCAATGTCCATCAAGTTTTAAGGAAGTTGATCTTAACAAATAGATAAGATCATTAAGGGTCTTGTCATAGTCTGTTTCATAGGTGTCCCAAAGGAACTCACTATGTGACTTAGAAAGTGATTGAACCACCAACTTTCTCAAGACTTTGACACCCAACTCTCCCGGCTTGTCAATATGTGACTACATCTCCAAGATGTGATCACACCTAGACCTTGCCTTGCCAATAGGGCTTGAGTGACCTTGAACTTATGGGTTAGGGAGAATAATTGGAGGAGGTGAAAGAAGTATGATTTCCATGGGACATCATCTTCATTTAGGAAAGCTTGTTTCAAGAGATTTAGGAAGATCATAAATGTCTAAACCAGACATCTTTTGGGAGATATTCAAGATAGTTGATCTTAAGTCCTTAATATAACACCCAATATGAAATATTAAGGCTAGGACCCACCAAACTATTTTATAACTTAGAAGAGGGATGCCGTAATCCAAGCTATAAAATATTTGAAGGTAGGTGAATGACGATTCACCAATTTCCACCAAGATAAACGAAATGTATTATTAGGTTTTAATTGGTTTTGAAACTCCTAGATCTATTGAGATTCATTGAACTGTTCAATGGCATGTTTCAATCTCGAGTGTGCCCTTCAGGTTTTGTGACTGGGATGCCGAGGATCACAAAACAAGGTGTGAAGTAACCATGCAAATTACTTGGTACCCTTAAGTGTTTACCCCTCAATCGATGTGTCGGTTAACCACACACGCTCCACCGATACTATGATAAACATTAAGTTACCCTTTGCCTACCTTGTTAAATACGAGTTAGTGTGCCGGTTAACCACACACGCTCCACTAACCGACTTAAACAAAGTGCAAAGTGTAATTTCATGGATTAAAACCTTATTCACATTTTCCTAAGTAACTAAGATTGGGTATTTATAAGTGTTTAGTTACTTAGTATTTATCATTAATACTTTTAATGAAGGGAGAATTATAGTCCTGTCAAACCCGTTCGGCTAACGACCCTCCACCAGTCAAGCAAGTGGTGGGTGAGAGTGGACACCCATTAAGTTGCCATTTTATAGGCAACAACCTTATACCCACCTTATAGACCGGCTTCGTGAATGAGGCGTACTAGCGGTAAGACTGACTTTACTCTTATACATATATATATATATATATATATATATATATATATATATATATATATATATATTATTAACTTATAATATTATAAAGTATAAGGGTTGAATTTTAACTTTTAAAATTCTAAGAGCTAACTTGGAATTAAAGTATTCATAAGAGAAAACTTTACAAATTCCAAAACTTGAGGGCAAGTTTTGAAACTATTCAAAACTAATTAATTCCATAACTTATGTGTTTAAAGTAGTTTTAATCCAAAAACTCTTCAAGTTCCATAACTTGAGGACAAGTTATGGAAGACTTTAAACTAATAAAAGAATTAACTTTTCTTTATTTTATAACTTATGGAATTAATTAAGGTTACACCTTTTTTTATTTTATTTTATTTTATTAAATGAAGAGACTCTTGGTCCTCCATAACTTGAGGACAAGTTATGAAGTCATAAAACCATTGAATTAGAACTAGACTCTTCATTATTATAACCTTTGCCAATTTTTATGAGTTTTATGATTCTTAAATGTGACTTTTCATATAACTTGAGGACAAGTTACAAAAACACATTTTAGAATCAATTCTTAGATTAATTTGGATTAAAACCAACTATCACATAATTTTATTCATTAATCTAAATTCACTCATAAAACAAGGTAACACAAAAAACTTTTGGTGATCCATAACTTATTCTTAAGTTATGGAATCCTTTAAAACATTAACACCAAATTTTGTAACTCCATAAAAACTTTGAATCAATTTTTTTTTTTAAAACCTTTTCATATCCATAACTTATGGAGGTTTCAAAAAATAAAACTCTTTAGATCAAACTTTTAAAACTAATAAAATAATCATATCATTTTATCTTTTATTAAATTTGACCTAATTCAACTCATAAAGCAAATTATTCAAATTTTACAAATAATTAGTTTTTCACAAGAACAAGTAATTATCTTAAAATTTGACAAACTTCATGTTTTTTTTTCTTTTTTTTTTTCAACTTTGAAAATAAAATATTTGCATCAATATAACAGAAAACAACCCGTGGCTCTGATACCACTGTTGGGTTTTAAGCATTCTAACACTCCTATGGTGTACATGCAACCCTATAAACCTTGGATCTATGTTTTCTCTATAATACATGCAAATAAGAACTTTCCAAGGCTTTAATCCTAACTAGCATATTATGATGTTCTTAATCTACAAAGTACTAGTTAGATGACATACCTTTTGATGTAGCTTGATGTCTTCAAGCTTTAAGAGCTTAGCCCCAATAGTGTGGAAGCCTCAAGTGGAATCACAAATCACCAAGACACCTTGGAAGACTTTAGAGAATATGAATACTTGGTTCTCTCTTAGTGAAATCGGCTAGCCCTCATAATGTATCCACACTAGCGCCAATTTCACCAACCAAGGACATCTTTATATAGTGTGGAGGATTAGGGTTAAACCCTAATACCCATGACCTTTCATTTCCTAGGATCCATGGGTTAAACACTCCATGGACTATCCATGAAAGCTTAGCCCAACCTAAATGAACTTGGCCCATTCCATATATATAAGAGTCCATATTTAATTAGTTCCTTTTGATCACTTAATTAATTATAAATTAATTCTTGATCAATACTAATTAAATAATATGATTCCATATTAATATATTAGAACTTATAATATATTAATATTAATCATAAACATACTATTCTCAAAAGATTATCCATATAAATTGTGTCGGTGAAGTGCAACCCAAATGGACCATGCCGGGTCGGGTCAAGTACATACCAAATATAGTTATGGACTTAGACATTAATCCAACAGTTATGAATCTGACTCAACTCTGCAGTTAGCTCCAACCAGTAAGCTACCTTACCCACTCTGGCGATCATTCTGAAAGGACCAATGTATCGGCCCCCCAGCTTGCCCCATTTCTTGAATCGGATCACACCTTTCCATGGGGATACCTTCAAGAGGACAAAATCTCCGACCTGGAACTCTAGCTCGGATCGTCACCGGTCTGCGTAACTTTTCTGGCGACTCTAGGCTGTCAGTAACCTATGTCTGACGTACTGAATCTGCTCAGTTGTCTTGAGCACTATCTCAATGCTACCCATCACCATCTGCCCTACCTCCCCCAACAGATGGGAGTCTGACACCTCTTCCCATATAAAAGCTCAAAGGGAGGCATGCCAATACTGGAATGATGGATGTTGTTATATGAAAACTCAGCCACGGGCAAATAAGTATCCTAACTTCCTCTGAAGTCCATAACACATGCACACAACATGTCCTCCAGTGTCTGAATTGTCCGCTCACTTTGCCCGTCTGTCTGTGGGTGGTATGCAGTGCTGAAGTGTAATTAGGTTCTCAACTCCTCATGAAACTTCTTCCAGAACCTGCAAGTAAAATGCACATCCCAATAAGACACTACCGATGTTAGCACTCCATGCCGAGCCACCACCTCTCTCACATAAATCTCGACCAACTTCTCTGCTGAAGAGCTCTCACTGATAGCAAGAAAGTGAGCACTCTTCGTCAGCTGGTCCTCAATCACCCATATCGCATCGACACCTCGTGCGGTCCTCGGTAATTTGGTGATAAAATCCATGGAAATATGCTCCCACTTCCATTGGGGAATCTCTAGAGGCTATAACGGGCCATGTGGACACTAGTGCTCTGCCTTAACCTGATTACAGGTCAAGCACCTCTCAATTAACCATGCACCATCCCTATTCATACAGGGCCACCAGTAATCTCTCTTTAGATCCAAATACATCTTGGTGGCTCCTGGATGGATCAAGAATCTTGATATATGTGCCTCCTCCATTAGTATACGTCGAGCTCCATCTGTATAGGGCACCCAAATCCACCCACAAAAAGTCATAAGCCCACGACTATCCGTCTCAAACTCAGAAACCTGCCCAATCACCCGCTCCCTCTTGCCGTTCTCCAGTCTCATGTCCTCCACCTGGGCCTCTCGAATGGTATCTAAGACTGGAGTCATCACTGTCATCCTCATACACACATCTCAGATTGGAGCACTCGTTGCTCTGTGGCTCAGGGCATCGAATACCACATTAGCCTAGCCCGGATGATATAAGATCTCGTAGTCGTAGTCTTTCGCTATGTCCAACCACCTCCCCTGTCTCATATTTAGGTTGGGTTGATCCATGAGGTACTTCAGGCTCTTGTGGTCCGTATATATGGTACACCGGACCCCATACATGTAGTGACGCCAGATCTTGCGGGCGAACACCACCACCCCCAGCTCCAAATCGTGGGTGGGGTACCTCGTCTCATGAGGCTTCAACTACCTCGATGCATATGCTATCACATGCCCCCTCTGCATCAACACTGCACCCAACCCTGATATAGAGGCATCACAGTAGACTACAAAGTCCTGCACTCCCTCGGGAAGGGCTAACACCGGGGCTTCGCATAATATCTGGCGAAGTGTCTCAAATAAGGCCTACTACTTGGGCCCCCAGACAAAAGTAACACCCTTCCGGGTCAATCTGGTTAGAGGAACAACAATCTTGGAGAAATATCTGATAAATCTCCGATAGTAGCCGGCCAAACCCAGAAAAGTCTTGATCTCGGATAGGGATCTCGACACTTCCCATCTCATAACTACCTCAATCTTGGCCGGGTCGACCAATATCGCATTCTGATTAACAAGATGCCCCAGGAACTGGACCTCTCGTAACCAGAAATCACACTTGGAGAATTTGGCATAAAGCCTCTCCGACCTCAATACTCCAAGAATCCCTCTAAGATGATCCTCGTGCTACTCCCTGGTTCTCGAATACACCAAAATATCATCGATGAACACGATCACCGATCGATCCAACATAGGCCTGCTCACCCGGTTCATGAGGTCCATGAACGTTGCCGGTGCGTTGGTGAGCCCGAAAGGCATCACCACAAACTTGTAGTGCCCATAACGAGTCCTAAGGGCCGTCTTCTGAATATCCTCCTTGCAAACTCTCATCTAATGATATCCAGATCTCAAATCAATCTTGGAGAACCAAGATGCCCCCTGCAACTGACCGAATAAATCATCGATCCTCGGAGGTGGATAACGGTTCTTGACCGTCAACTTGTTCAACTCTCGGTAATCAATGTACATCCGGTGTGAACCATCATTTTTCTTGAAAAAAAGGATTTGAGCTCTCCACAGTGAGTTACTCGGTCTGATGAACCCCTTCCCCAGCAGCTCCTAGAGCTGTGAGGATAACTCATGCATCTCTGGTGGCGCAAGGCGATAAGGTGCCTTGGCAATAGGCGCCACACCTGGAACCAAATCAATCCGGAACTCCACCTGCATCTCGGGAGGCACCCCCAGCAACTCCACGGGAAAAACATCTAGAAACTCGCACATTATCGGAACCTCGGAGATATAACTCGTCCTCCTTGCAGCAACCCGCGTATCCATCACATATGCCAAAAAGCCCATACAACCCTGCTGTAGACTCTGTCTCGCTCTGGCAGCAAAGCAGAAAGCTGACCCAAATCTGGTACCCTCAACATACACCGTAAGCACTCCCCCACTAGGGTCTCATATAGTCACCATCTGACGCTCACAGTCGATCATAGTTCCAAACCGAGTTAACCAGTCCATGCCAACAATGATACAGACATCACCCATCGCGATAGGTACCAGGTCTATCGAGAAATCGACACCAAAAATCTCTAGTACACATCCTCGGAATACATCAGTAGCGAAAACCGCATGCTCGTCGGCTATGGAAACCCTCAGAGGTCGACTCAATGCCTCACGTCGGATATTGATGTGACTACTAAAAGCTAAAGACACAAAGGATCAACTCGCACTCGAGTCAAATAAAACCAAAGCAAGCACATAACACACAAGAAAAGTACCTATAAATAGCACATACTAAGCACAAAAAATCTCAAATTAATATAAATAAGGAAATACGTACCAGCCACGACATCGGGTGCTGTGCGGACCTCCTCTGCCGTCAGCTGAAAATCTCTCCTACGAGCCTTCAGACCCTCAGCCTTCACCGGCTGACTATCAGTAGCACGTAAAGTAGCAGGTGCAGAATCCTGAGCTGATCCCTAAATGTGCTAAGGGCACTTGGCTTTCCGATGTCCAGTCTGGTTGCAGTGAAAGCAAACTGCAAACCCCTTGGAGCAATCCTTCGCCATGTGCCCCTCCTTGCCACATTTGTATCAAATCCCTGCCCGACATGATCCTTTGTGACTCTTGATACACTTACCACAAGTGCGATCCTTTTGGCCCCCCAACTCTCGTATCAGCGGGCTTAGCCCGCTTTGTCGCCGGCTACGACTGCATCGGTCTCTGTTCCCTCCCTTGGGACTCTCCATCCTCCCTGGCCTGCAACTCAAGCTCAATCTCCCTCCGCCTGGCATTGTTCTGAAGCTCAACCAATGTACTGTACGACGAGTTTGCCACGAAATCCCGTATATCCCTCCTTAGTATGCTCAAATATCGGCTCACGCGTGCATGCTTAGCAGACACGTGCTCAGGGAAAAACAACGTCTTCTCATGGAACATCCTCAAAATCTCAGTCACATTTTCTGTCATGTGCTTGAGAGACAGAAACTCCTGGGCCAACCTCTCCCTATCCACCTGGGGAGCATACTCGTCTCGAAACAACTGAGTAAACCTCTCCCACGTCACTACAGCATGGTCTGCAGGAGTAAAGCTGGCTGTCACAAACTTCCACCAGTCCTTCGCTCCCAAGTGAAGCTGGTTCAGCGCAAACCGAACTCTCAAGTGCTCTGGGCACGAACACGTGTAAAATCATCCATTAATATCATAGATCCATCTCATAGTAGCAATCAGATCCTGTGTCCCATCAAACTCTGGTGGCTTAGTGTTGCTGAACTCCCGAAACAACAACGAGTCACCTCCATGTGGCCTGGCAGCAGCGACAGCTGCGATGGCTGCAACAGCAGCAACCTCAATAACAGTGGCATGCCACTCATAAAAAGTCTCGATCAGGGTGGTCTTAGTTGACCCAAACATCTCCGGTATCGCCTCTAGATTAGCTGCGACCACCTCCTCATGGATGATCCTGCGGATCTCCTCGTCACTAGTCCCACTGCTCTTGGGGTTGTGGCGCGTACCCACCATGATATCTCTAAAACACAACACAAAAATTATCAAAGACTCTCGATTCCCGCTACTACATCCTCCTTAGTACCTTAAGGATTCTTACTTGGGCTGCATACAGATCTGGTGCTTTCAGTAGTACGGGCCCAATACTACCTTCGACACCAACCTGTAGTCACCCCAAGTCCTCCTCCTAGGATCCTAATTCACAAGTACTTTATCTCTCACAGATATTAGGCTACTATCTTAGTAGACTCCTCATATACTCATCTCGATATCTCTCCTAGATTAACCCTCGACTCAGAACTCTTTCTAAGTGATTCCTGCTAGATACTCCTACTCAACACATACTCAAGGCAACAACATATAGCAGCAACTCCTAGGCTAAGGCATCATAAATCAGGCAACTCTAGCCCTAAATATGAAATACCTAGCCTATCCTCTAGCATGCATCCCTAACATCTCATAAATATCTCATAACAAAAATAAATAAGGGTATTTTGGGAAATCACTATTCGAGATCTGGCTGATTGTACAGACTGCTCCATCTCGTTATTCTCTTAAACTCTTTCTCATTTTGGAAAAAATCATTTCTTTTGAATTTTTTTCTTAATTCCTCAGTTTGAGTCCAGATACACCCGAAGGTATATCAGAATCCCACAAGCCAAGGCTCTGATACCAACTTGTAACACCATAAATTTTCAAACAAAATTTTCATTTTAAAAATCACGTAATTATCATAACATAGTTCACAAAACCCCCAAATGATAAAGTTTTCAAAACACATATTCAGAAAAATGTTTTAAACATAATCCAGGATCCTCAAAATGTAACTCCGCCTCGTGTCTACAATCAAGCTGGCGCCTTCCCGTGACCCTGAGAAGTACCTAAAACACATAACACATAACACGGTAAGCACAAAGCTTAGTGAGTTCCCCAAAATACCACACACATCTCATTAGCCTCTCATGGCTATACTCAATAAAGACCTTCTGTTCAATGTGTCTCAGTTGAACCCTTCGGTTCCACATCTCGGGTAGACCCTCCGGTCCTAACTCGGTAAGCTCAGAATAATACACAACATAAATTACAAAGACATAATGCAGGTTATCACAATACTCAATATATGTTGGGTCAAAATATGGTTTATACTTTGCTTTTCTGGGCAATTGTATTTTTCTGTAATATTTTTGGAGTTTACGGTCATGTTTACAGTTGAGTTTACGGCCGTAAACACATTTTTGGCCCATGTTATCTGGCCCATGTTCTCCGAGTATAAATATAGGTGTTAGGGTGAGGGGTAGAGATTGATGAACAGAAGAGAGTTTACGGCCAGAGAGAAGTTTTGTGTGTGTGAATCTTTTGTATCTGGATCTTCATTCTAATCAATTCATACATAGATTCATATTATTCTCCTTCTCCTTCTCTTCTATTTTATCTGACATCATCCGTTTGATTGGGATTCCGTACCATCAAACGAATCTGATTGATACACATGTATTTTAGGGACTTACAATTGGTATCAGAGCAGGACCAGCGTCAAAGACATCTTACAGTTGCGTATTTGTGCTTATCGTTCTTCACAGCGAAAAAGGGTTTTTGTTCCAGTCGACATCTGAGATTTAAGAAGCTTTCGGTCCAAGCTTACGGCCGTAAACATCGAGTTCACGACCGCAAGCTCTTTAAGCTCTTACACCGCAAACAGAGTTCTTTACCAGTGAATCGAGTTTTGATTTAAGACTGCTAATATTAAAGATCATAGTTAATCAATTAAATCATTAAAAATAAAATAAAATTTTGACAGTAAATTTTTGTCAGTAAACAATTGGCCGTAAATCGATTTCTGATTAATTACTGTTGAAAATTTTGTTCAGAAATTTTGCCGAGTTCACGACCGTAAACAAGGAGTTTACGGCCGCAATCTTTTTTCGACAGTAAACTGAGTTTTGCTCGACAATAAACAAATTTTTGGAAGTTAATTATTAATTTTCGGAAATTAACTATCGGCAGCAAACGGTTTTTTTTTTTTTTTTATGAAAAATAATTTTTTTTGTATTTTTGGCAGCAAATTAATTTTTTTAAAATTAAAATTAATTAATTATTAAATAAAATAAAAATGGAATCACAAAATCACAATCAATATCAAGAACTCGATGCTGTGATGGGTACAACCACACGCATTCCAAGGCTTATGTCCGCTGATGGTTTCCCTGAGTGGAAATATAGAATTGAGAAATACATAAAGATGAAGGACTTCAAGATTTGGAAATGTGTCATAAATGATCCAGTCAGAATCACCACTACAGTTGGGGGGCAGGTGGTTGACAAGAAAATCGAAAACTACACTGATGAAGATTTTGAGAGTGTAGAAGAACAAGAAAAGGCATTGGCCATTTTGACTATGGCCCTATCTCCAGACATTGCTCAAGGGTTCAGAGAGTACACTTCTGCTAAGGCTCTCTGGGAAGCCCTTATTGAGGTGTATGAGGGAAATGAAGACATGTGAGAGAGTTGCCAAGATATGTTGAGGCAACGGTTTAACATGTTCAACTATGTGCCTGGAGAGACTCTTGAGGCTCAGTTGCAGCGATTCACAACTCTTAACACGGAGATGACTGTGGCAGGGATCTTCTATACGAAGTCAGAAATTAATAAGAAGCTACTAAATGCTCTCCCAAAATCTTGGGACATGAATGTAGCTGTCATTAAAAAGACTAAGGATCTCAATCGCCTTTCTCTAGCTGAAGTGATGGCTGTCATCAAAGCATGTGATATTGATGACAAGCAGCGAGAGATCAATCATGTGAACTCCTACTCAGCTGCCAACCTTGGCATTTCAACTAACAATGCTCTTTCTTCTCTCTCCTATTCCTCTGCAGCTTTATCTTCCTCAGCACCAGTCACACCCTACCCACAAAGTCAATCATTCATGTCTACTCAAACTGCTCCATCTTCAAATGTGGCCTCTTCTTCAAAAGGAAAGGAGGGTGATGAAAACCTTGTCTTTGCAGCAGGGCTAGTAAATTGCTACAATGCACTTGTAGCCGGGGAGCTTCCACCTCAATTGTCATTTGCAGATCTTGATCAAATCCATCCGGAGGACGTTGAGGAAATGGACATCACATGGCAAATTGCCATGGCAATATTTAGGGCAAAACAATTTGCCAAAAAGACAGGGAAGAATAATTGGGGAATGAGCACTGATAAGAAGGTTGGATTCAACAAGGGAAAGCTTCGGTGCTTCAATTGCCACGAGCCAGGGCATTTTGCTCGTGATTGCCCACATCCCGATAAAAGAGCTAATAATGACAGAACAATGGTTGCAGTTGGGACTAGCCGAAGCAGTGGTCAAGCAAACAATGAAAAGGCTATGGTTGCGCAATCTTTCGACTGGGATGATCAAATACAAGCTCTCAACTTATCTGGACCAGAAAATGCTCATCTGGCACAGGTAAGGGATGATGCTCCAGCAGGGATTGTAGCAACTGAAGACAGTGTGATGGAGCTACAGTTTGCTTTGATGGTATCCTCTTCTCATGAACCTAATTCATCCAAGGTAAGTCTCCCATCATGCTCTAAGGCTTGTATAGATTATGTAAAAACTTTACATGACCAAATTGAGACATTAGGCAATGAAGTAGAAAATCTTAGGATTCTTCGTGAACTTAATGAAAAATTAATAAGAGACGTAGAAGACCTTAGATATGAAGGATACCAACTTCGAAAAGGACAAAAACCACTCAAAGCTCAATTGGAATCGAAAATTAAGGACTTTAGGAGACTCCAGGAAGACTACAGTAACAAATGTGAAAACTATGATTATGTAGTCAAACAAAATGCTGAGCTAGTGGCTGAAGTTGAATCTTTGAAAGGAAAGTTTGAAACCGCCAAACTTGATGTTAGAAAATATGATTTCTCAAGTGAGGTGGTTGCAAATATGATAGACCAAAGCATGCAGTTTAAAAGGAATCAATCGAAAGGTCTAGGGTATAACCATGTACCCCCTACCTTCAATCATTCATATGTGTCCAAGCCTTTGTCCAAAGAAGAGATTGCCAATGAATCATTTATGGGTTATGGCAAGCCCTCCGGTTTTATTTCGGGAGGATTTATTAATGTTGAAAGTACTAACATTTCTACTTCTCCTGTAGATCAATCCTTGAATCAGTCAAAGCACGAAGTTGAAGGATGTGTTTCTGATAATAAAATCGAGTCTAAACCTGAATCTTTAGTTTTTAATAAAGACAATACGTTTTCTGATATTTCTAAAGACAATGTTTTTTGTGATGGTGTTTTTATGACTTCCGACACTAGTTTGAATGTTTTGAGAAAGTCTGATTTGAACTTTGTGATTGACAATTTTAATGTTTGTGATAAAGATGTTGAAACACCACTAGTTTCACAACCCTCCCCATTTAACGCACCCTCACTTGCTTCACAACCTAATTGTGTTGCTTGTTCTTGTGAGAAAA
This sequence comes from Lactuca serriola, assembly GCF_051521515.1. Classification (NCBI taxonomy): domain Eukaryota; kingdom Viridiplantae; phylum Streptophyta; class Magnoliopsida; order Asterales; family Asteraceae; genus Lactuca; species Lactuca serriola. The sequence goes on along the minus strand of NC_136408.1, from coordinate 46,121,437 downwards.
GCAAGGGTGCAGATAGGGAAAAAAATTTGATCAATGCAATACAAGTTATAAAAATAACAAGCAGATTTGTTTTAATTGTGGCACTAGTGGTCATATTGCTAGAAATTGTCTAAATCGCATGTTTGTGAGTTATAATCTTCCAAGAGGGGAGAACGAGTTCAGAGGAAGGCCTTTAAATAGAAACTCCTCTAGAAGTCGTTCTCGAAATGATGATTGGGCAGATGAACGAAATAGAAAAAGGACTGTTTTTCAAAGACATAAAAAGGTTTCTAATCACCCTGTCTCAGGCAGTCTGCCGAAATCGAGCACAGCCAAGCCAAGGTCAAGCTCTTCATGAAGTAGCAGTGGGTCTTCAACCAACTCTGGTAGAAGTCACACATGTTTTGAACAGACTGTCAAACACTCAATGACTAAATCAACTGGGACATTTAGAAAACCTAATTATAAATGGTTGCCCAAACCTGCTCCCAATACATCATTAGTGTCCTCAGAAAATTTTAAATGTGATAAATCTGAAAAGGCATCGGGATCACCCAGGAAGATAATGAACTGGGTGCCCAAATCTAATTAAACCCGCACATCTTGCAGGGACAGTTGCGGGGAAATGTCGTCAGACCCTGGTTCGTCGACAACGGTTGTTCCCGGCATATGACGGGAGATATCGCCCAACTGCACAACATTCAATCATTTAATGGGGGATACATCTCCTTTGCGGGTGGAGATGGTGGTAAAATCACTCAAAGAGGAACCGTCTCAAATGGAGTTTTAAGTTTCGAAAACGTCAATTTTGCTCCCGAGTTGAAACATAGTCTGTTAAGCGTTTCTCAGATCTGTGACAAGGGCTATTCTACGCATTTCACTGACAAGGAATGCATGATTCTAAAGCCAAACTTTGTCATCCCAGAAGAATGGATTCTCGTACAATCAAAATGGGATGGGAACGCCTATATCATTGACATGAATAGCAATCTTCCAGAACAAGTTACGTGTCTTTTCTCCAAGATCTCCGAGCAAACTGCCATGCTGTGGCACCGAAGATTAGGTCATGCTAACTCCAAGAACCTAAATCGTCTTGCGAAGAATGAGATGGTCCGTGGGCTGCCCGTCAAGGACTTCATTACGTTCGAGAAATGTGTGTCGTGTGCTCAAGGAAAGCATCATAGAAAGCCGCACTTGCCAAAACAGGTCAATTCAATTAGCCAGGTTCATCAATTACTTCATATGGATTTGTTTGGTCCAGTAAATATTCTAAGCATAAACAGAAGCTCTTATTGTTTGGTTGTGATTGTTGACTTCTCTCGATTTACGTGGGTCTTCTTTCTATCCAACAAAGCTGGCGTTTCTGACATGATCAAGAAGTTCATAGTATTAGTTGAGAACCAGACCAACAATCGGGTGAAGGCACTACGTACCGATAACATAACAGAGTTTAAGAACTTTGTTCTCTATTATTTCTGTGCGGAAAAGGGTATTTTGCATCAATTTAGTTCCGCTCATACACCTCAGCAAAATGGTGTTGCTGAAAGACGGAACATAATGCTAAAAGACGCTGCAAAAACAAGGCTGTGTGACTCAAAGCTGCCAGTTTTCTTCTGGGCTGAGGCGATAAACACTGTTTGTTATGTTCAGAATCAAGTGCTTATCAACAAAGCTCAGATGAAAACTCCGTATGAAATCTACTATGGACACAAGCCATCAGTCAGTCATTTCCGTGTATTTGGCTGTCCTTGCACCCTCCTTCACTTAGATGCCAACCCGAAGTTTAATGCCAAGGTCGATGACTGCTACTTTGTAGGGTATGCCGCTCGCACTGCCTATAGAGTCTACAATAAGAAAACCAAATAGATTGTGGAATCGTATGACGTGCGTTGGTTGGAAGAAAATGAGATAGATGCTAGAGTGGGTCCGGATTGGTTGTTTGATTACACATCATTCTTCAAATCCTTAAACGTGTATTCTAGTGATATGTCTAGAACTGATTCGCACTGGAAGAGTATCTCTGAAGATGAAGACGAAGAAGTTGTGTACAAGCCTGTATCTAAATCCTCTGCTTCATCGAAAGGGAAATCTAAAGCTTCACTTGAGGGAGAGTCCTCTGGCTTGAAAAAGGGAGGATCTGCTGCTGCATCTGAGGGGAACCTTCTGCTGCATCTGAGGGGGAGCATTCTGCTGCATCTGAGGGGGAGCCTTCTGCTGCAACTGAGGGGGAGTCTTCTGCAACATCTTCGGGAGAGTCCTCTGCTACTCCTCAAGGGAGGCCGTTCTTGGAACATGATATTCCTCAATCAGTCCATACTGATTCTTCTGATGCTGAAACGACACCTCACATATCTACAGAGAAAGAGTTCGTTCCAAATGATGCTTTCGCTGTCTCTTGAACCTTTATGGAATTGCTCTTTCCTGATCTTATTGTAGATGAGTATGTCGCAAAACCATCTGGTGCTGCTCAACCAGCAAATGAAGGAGGTATCAACATTCACACTCTTCCTGTCTCTCTCAATGACATCAGCTAAGAAATACCTTCAAGGGTTCAACGCGATCTTCCGATCGAAAATGTCATTGGCCAGCTAGATGACGGTGTTAAAACTAGAAGTCAGAGTGGAGACGTAAATACATGTCTGTACTCTTGCTTTATTTCTCAAATTGAGCCCAAGAATGTAGAAATGGCTCTAAACAATCTAGCTGGGTGGATGCAATGCATGAGGAATTGCACCAATTTGAAAAACTCGGTGTTTGGAAGTTAGTTGAGTTACCAAAGGGAAAAAAGTCTCTTGACACACGATGGGTCTATCGCAACAAGAATGATGATTCAGGGGTTATTGTGCGAAATAAAGCTCGATTGGTAGTTCGTGGATTTCGACAAGTCGAGGGTCTTGACTACACTGAAGTATATGCTCCAGTAGCTCGCCTGGAGGCTATTCGTATCTTTCTAGCGTATGCTTCTTATATGAACTTTACCGTTTTTCAAATGGATGTCAAGACTGCCTTCTTGTATGGCAAGGTGAAGGAAGAAATCTACGTTGATCAACCCCCTGGGTTTGTCGACTTGAAGTATCCTAATCATGTCTACAAGCTGGACAAAGCGTTATATGGGCTGCATCAAGCTCCTAGAGCATGGTATGCGACCCTAACAAAGCATTTGCTCGAACATGGTTACTCTCACGGCACTATCGATCAAACATTGTTCATAAAGCACGTCGACAAGGACCAGATACTCGTACAAATATACGTCGACGACATCATCTTTGGATCAACCAGTCATCAGCTTTGCAAGGAGTTCGAAGGTGTAATGAAGAAACGATTCGAAATGAGTTCTTTGGGAGAAATGACCATGTTTTTGGGGCTTCAGGTTAAACTGAATTCAAACGGAATCCTGCTACATCAAGCCAAGTATGCGGAGGATATTCTTGAGAAGTTCGCGTTTCATGATGCTAAACTTGCGTTAACACCGATGGCTGAACGACCTCTTCTGACTCCAGATCCTGAAGGCGAGTCCGTAGATCAAACTCTTTATCGATCGATGATCAGATCACTGATGTATCTTACTGCAAGTCGACTTGACATTATGTTTGCAGTTTTTCAATTCGCACGCTATCAGGCTAATCCTAAACTTTCTCATCTTATTGCTGTCAAAAGAATTTTTCGGTATATCAAAGGAAGCCCTAAATTGGGTCTTTGGTATCCGAAAAATTCGGAATTTGATCTTTATGCTTTTACTGACAGTAATTATGGAGGTTGTGAGCTTGACAGAAAATCTACCTCAGGAGGATGTTAGTATCTAGGTGACAGACTAGTCTCGTGGCAATGCAAGAAGCAACACACTGTCTCGACTTCCACAGCAGAGGCGGGATACGTTGCTACATCAGCGTGCTGCTCTCAAGTTATTTGGATCCAACATCAGATGTTGGACAACGGTTTGAATTACTTTGAAACCCATATCAATTGTGATAATGAAGCAGCAATTCAAATTGCTAAAAACCCAGTCCAACACTCTAAAACCAAGCACATCGACATTAAAATTCACTTTATCAGAGACTGTTATGAACGATCGTTAATCCGGCTAAAACAGGTCCACACTGACAATAATGTGGCGGATTTGTTCACAAAGCCATTTAACAAAGCTCGCTTCGATGTGCTTGTGGGATTTCTGAAAAATGATACATTTTGAGGATTAGGTTTTTTTTATTTTTTTTCTTAATTTATTTTATTTTCTATTTATTTTCATTTCGATTTCTTGTTTTAGGATAGTTTAAATTTGCGCATTTTTTAATTTCTTTATTATTCATTTTAATTCGTGTTCTCACCCATGCACAAATTTAGGGGGAGAAATATAATAATCCAAAAACAACAAAAAATCATAAAATAAAAATCCAAAAATAGTGTCATTTCTGTTCGGAAAATTAAAAAATTAGTGTTGACAACTTCGGTGGTAGGTATTGTGATGGGAAATGAAATTAATAAGTGATAAAGGGCAACCTGAATCGGCGTAACGTACCTAAGTTGAATCGTCTACGCTCTGTACTCGATGTGCTGGTAGACACGAAAGATTTTAAATGGACTTGACTAGGAAAGTTGAACCTAATGAATTTAAGGACTTAACGAACTTTGACCTAGTTAGATCCGTTTAACCTGATGTCACGACGCTCGAATAGGTTGAGTACGGAGATATACATGAGAATCTACCTGTCACATTAATTGAACCCATACTTGGAACCGTGACTTAACTTTTCCTTGATGTGCGGATTCTGTCCTTAATTCCGGTTGGATGGGGCGACTGGTAAATTCCGATAAATTAGGTCTTTAGAATATCATTTTCTTTCTTTCCGTCTGTTAGCCATATGTTGTCTCCTTTGCGCGACTTCTAATCTGACCTGGTACACAACATATGCAACTCTATTTCTCTGCAGGCTATATATATATATATATATATATATATATATATATATATATATATGTGAAATACTTCTTATCTGTTAGCCATATGTTGTCTCCTTTGCGCGACTTCTAATCCGACCTGGTACACAACATATGCAACCTTCTTCTTATCAACCCCTCTGAAGTAGTTAGCAATAGAATTCTGAATCTCTTGTCTCTCTGAATGGTTGTCTGCTCACCCGGTGTAAGGAGTACTCTGGAAGTCCTTGATGGCTGGGGCATATCAGGAAGCGGGAAACATGTTCTAGTACACTTAAAATTGAACACATACAGATTGTCTGTAAATCTCGCTGCTCGATTTAGGTGGACAACAATATCCCTGGTTATAGTCAGTTAAATGGTCATAAGAAAAATCTATTTAAGAATTAGGGCCAATCATGATAATGAAGAATTATAATCATCTATATAAGTATGTGTCATGTCATTGGTAAATTGTCCTAAAATTGTCACAAATTTTTCGTGTTTAAGTGGACCACAATATTGGCGATCGATCATACGAAGATGTGAAGATAAAGGTACTGACAAGTGGAATAAGACTGTCCAACAACTTTGATCCCAAATGACTCTTAAAGTTAAATATCATTTTTATTTTTGTTAAATTTGTCATAGTTTCTTCTAATTTAAATATTAGGGGAGAATTAAAAATTAAAAATAATGAAAATAAAATAAAATAAAATCAGAAAAATTAAAAAATCAAAGAAAAATAAAAAAAATTAAAAATACCAAAATAGTGTTATTTCTGTTTTATTTCTTGTTCAGAAAAATCAAAAATCCAAAAATATTTTTGTTTCTGTTTTAATTTGTGTGCTAAGTTTTCTTTTAGTTTTGTTTTGTCTTGAAAAGTGATTTCAAGTGAAGATGAAACTCATGGAGTCTGTGTTGAAGATTTGTGAGCCAAAGCCTCGTCCGCGAGCATCGAAGAATTATCATTTGAAGGAGCAAGAAATGAAGAGTATTCTTTCAAATTCAATATTTCAACCCCAGAAGTAAGGTGAAGCTGAAATTGAAGATTATGTGATGGATTACATTGAAGCCTCCTCAATCAGTCTGCTGCTATCTTAAACCTGCTGAAGTGATCCAGAAGATTTAGTTCTCTCTGTTGTTCTCTCTGAAGATTCTCAAGCTGAAAGCGCCATCTTTCAAGAATCAGTGCGTCAAGCCTCCTCACCCAATGTGCGTTCAATGCCAAATTCTGAAGAAAACCTAAAGTGCTCAAGATGAAGTCATTCATTGAAGGTTCATATGTTCATCCTGATGATGTGAAGAGATCGAAGGTTAAAGCTAAAGCCAAGCTCCCATTGAAGATTGACAAGAAGAGTCAGCTACTTTTTAGGGGGAGCTTGTTGGGTCAATTAAGAAAAGAAAACTATAAACCAAGGGGGAGATTGTTGGGTCAAAATATGGTTTATACTTTGCTTTTCTGGGCAATTGTATTTTTCTGTAATATTTTTGGAGTTTACGGTCATGTTTACGGTTGAGTTTACGACCCATTTTTGGCCCATGTTATCCGGCCCATGTTCTCCAAGTATAAATATAGGTGTTAGGGTGAGGAGTAGATATTGATGAACAGAAGAGAGTTTATGGCCAGAGAGAAGTTTTGTGTGTGTGAATCTTTTGTATCCGGATGTTCATTCTGATCAATTCATACATAGATTCATATTATTCTCCTTTTCCTTCTCTTCTGTTTTATTTGACATCATCCGTTTGATTGGGATTCCGCACCATCAAACGGATATGATTGATACACAGGCATTTTAGGGACTTACAATATAAGCACATAAGACCCTCCGGTCACACAAAGGTTACCACTCTAGGTAAGTATAGTGAGAAGACTCACCTCGTAAGCAAGCAAAGAAACTGAATATCCCTCGAACAGTCTAACCCCTGTCTACATGTAATAAACATCTCTAATTAACACTTAAAGATCACAACTCTAAATAAACTCATGATAGTCCCTATTTAACTCCTGGGATGGGTAAAAGACCCTTTTACCCCTCCATGACCTCTATCCCTCAAGTTTGACCATACCCTAAAGTCAACAGAAGTCAACACTCGAGTCAACAGTCCATGTTGACCCAACTCGTCGAGTCCTTTAGGTTCCTCAGAACCCTCATGAAAGTCCAACTCAACTCGCTGAGTTGATCCGTCAACTTGCCGAGTTACCACGTGCTTAGTCTCATCGGGAAAACCCTAGCCGACTTGTCGAATCAGCTCATTGACTCGGCGAGTCCATTCAGTCTATATTCTCATTAAGACGTTTTGAAGGCAGATCTACCACTCCAAACTCTAGATCTAGTCTCCCAAGGATCGAATGTCACGTAAAGCATCGATCTTTTCGTTCATGCATGGCATATTTTCTCCATAATGCCAATACAAGCTCCAAAAAGGGTTTGGTGCTCATAGGCTTGCCTCTAGCTCCATAAAGCTTGGGTCTTTGGGCTCACAAGACCTCCAACAATCCAGATCTGAGGTTTCAACCTCAAGATATGCTCAAGGGACTCAATAACACAAGAAGGATGGGGAAAAGCCCTAGAACTCCCCCAAACTAAGATCTCACAAGAAAAATCATCAAGATTGCATCTTTTTACCTCAAATAGAAGCTATCCACTGAGAACTTCTAGATCTAAATGTCCCTCCTTGCTCCAAGCCTTAATGCTTTCCTCTTCTTCTCTCAAGGTGCACCAAAATGCTCAAGATAGCCTCTCCTTCTCACACAACATGCTAAAACTCGATTAGGGTTCTTCACAGTACTCAAGGGTGATGAGGGAGGCAGTAATGAGGGCTTAAGGCCCTTTAAATAGGACACAAACCCAGAGATTTAAGGTTTCGTCACACAGCGCCAACTCGGCGAGTTGACTCTCAGACTCGTTGAGTTGGTCATTAAACCTACGTGACCAATCCGACTCTACTCGACGAGTCGGGCATACAACTCATCGAGTCACTCACTTAATCCCAAAACAAATATATAAATATTATACCTGAGAGTTAGGATGTTACTAAGAATACCCCCTCATCATCTTTAGACTGAAATTTCGAAAGGTTATCTTTGAGATTCATTATGAAACACCAGCAACCAAAAACATGGAAAAAATTCACATTTGGTTTTCGATTGTTAATGATTTCATATGGGGTGATACTAAAACGACGATGAATAAATGATCGCTTTTTAGTGAAAATGTTGTCGAAACGGCTTCTGTCCAGAGACACTGTGGAAGATTTGCATATACGAGCATCGTCCTTACTGCTTCGCATAAAGACCTGTTTCTCCTTTTTGATAACACCATTTTGTTATGGTGTGTAAGGATATGAAAAATTATGTGTAATCCCACGATCAGCCAAAAACGAATCAAGAACATGATTCTTGAATTCTGAGCCATTATCACTTTTGGTTTTTCTTATTGTCTTCCTCAAACTGAGTTCAATATACTTGATGAAATCGATCATTACTTGAGTAGTTTCAAACTTCTGAAGAAGAAAGAAAACCCAAGTAAACCGTGAAAAATCATCAACAATGACCAATATATACTTCTTCTTGTTGAGAGTCTTAACTGTCGAAGGTCCACAAAGGTCAATGTGAAGAAGTTCCAAAGGTTCAATGATCTTCGAATCGATGACAACCGGATGACCTTGACGATGTTGCTTACCTTGTTCACACGCTGCGCATAACAAATCGTTATCAAATGTTAAAACAGGTGAGCCTCGAACAAGATCATTTACCACCACTTTGTTCAGATTTTTGAAATTCAAATGAGATATCCTGAGATTCCACAACCAGCTCAAATCAGATAATGCCTTCGAAATTAAACAAATCGAGGGAACACCAACAATCGGCTTGGTGTCGAGAGTAAACATATCTCCTTTCCTCTTAGACTTGAGCAACACCTCTTTGGGTTCTTTATTCAAAATGGAACTTCCTTCCTCATCGAAGACTACTTGATTACCAGTGCCCACAACAAGTTGTGAAACACTAACCAAGTTATGTTTAAGACCTTCAACATATGCCACTCGATTAACTATGAACTTCCTATTTGTAACTTTCTCATAGCCTTTAAGCTTACACTTCTGATTATTTCCAAAATTTACCACTCTGAAATTTTCCAAACTTCGATAATCTCGCAGATTTTCCTTTCGACTTGTCATTTGACGAGAGCAATCACTGTCGATGTACCAGTGTGTGGCGTATTGCTCGTTACTTAACACCTGTTATCAATTAAAGAATTTAGGTCCCCAATGCTTTTTGGGTCCTTGATTGAAATGCATTATGAAATGAAGAACCTAAAACCCAATTTCGAACTTTGTATTTCAAACTATCAATTAAATCAACTTTGATAGACTTAGGTATCGTAATGAAATCATTCAATGGTTTAGGTTCAACACAAACTTTCCCTTTTTCATTAGCAGTCCTTTTTGCCTTAACTTTTGCTTTGGGAACTTCCTTCCATTTTTGAACATGAGGATTGGATTCCAATGACGATGAACTTCCAGTATGGGACTCATTCAAGTAGCTTTCGTAAGCAGACTTGATTTCCTATTGAATTTTTTTTTCCAGATTGATAAGATTTTCTTTTTCCCTTGAGCTAATGATTGATGTTCTTTGTATTATACTTCCCTTTTACGAATGAAGCTTTGAGCGGCAGCTTAGAAACAGGATAGGGAAATTGAGGTGGTTTTACTTTAAATGGTTCATGTCTTTTGTTTTTAACATCCAATTTTGTAAAATCTCTTTTTGGAAATGCTGGTTTGTCATGAGTTTGAAAACCGTTTTGGAAAAAAAAATTATAACCAGCAGTTGTTCGATTATAAACTTGTTGTCCTTTCGAAAAACTTCTTTGATTGTTAAATTGATGAAAATTGATTTGTTCATTTTGATGAAAACCATTCTTATGAAAATAGCTTTGTGAAAACCTTTCATTTTGATGATTAGGAACAAAATTCATTTGTTGTTGGTTTTGAACAAAATTCTCATTGCTTGGTTTTTGAACATTCAGTTTTTGAATTGGCTTTGGAACTTTGGAATGACTTTTAGAAAAATCATTTTGTTTTTGAGCGGGTTTGTTTTGAACAAAAAGCTTATTTTGGGAATAAAGTCTTAACTTGTTCAGGATTTTTCTGTTCAGACGATTTTGTTAACAAAACTTTTTGTTGCTTACGAGACTCGACACTTGCCAATAAACCTTTTTTTTCTTGCTTTCGACATTGAAATTCCTTCTTCTTTTGAAATCTTTTGAATTTGTTCTTAAAGACTTTTTGCTTGTGTGTTTTGATTTTGTGAAACTGGTTCATTTGATGGTTTAACCACATTTGCTTTTTCTTTCTTAACCTCCCAATTTCGTTTTGATTTTTGTCTTTGAAAAGTGGATGAGTTCTTATTAAGATTATTTTCAACCGTGCTTTGTTTTGAGAAAAATCCTTCTTTTTGAAGCTCCTTTGTTATCTTCAACAACAATTTTGTTGATCTCAGGATTAACTTTTTCTCCATTGCCTGTGGTGACAAACACCTGATTTGGAAATACCACATCATCGGTGCATTTGAAATTTGGATAAACAACTGAGTTCAATTTGAGATAATGAGGGCCTTTTTCATTCACCACTTTGTCGAATTTATCTATTTCCTCATATACTTGATCAACAACTCTTGGAATAGTTGTTTCACTTGGAACATCTTCGTCATCATTATCACTATCAGGTTGACTATCTTCGACAATCACACGATCATAGTCATGGATTTTCAATGTTGAAGGTTGGTCCGTGTTAACTTTAACCAACGAATCATCACAAATTTCTTTACCCTTGCTTATCGAAGTGACATTAATGACAGATAAATGAGAACAATCAACAACTTCCTCAGCCTCAATTTCACTGATATTGTTAGAATCATCTTCGATATCAACAAAATCGTGTTGGGAATCAGATGTCGAATTCTCAGTATTTTTCAAAATTTTCATTTGTTTGTTTTTGGTTAAAGTCTCATTCACAATATGAACCAGATCATTTGCATCTAAACATTCATCTATCTTTATAATACCAGATGAATATGAGTCATTTGGGACTTTGTCAAACTTAGAAATCCTTTTCTCACAGTCATAGGATGTGGACTCTATTTTCTCCCTTTCGAATGTCAAGAAGGGCAAAAGTTTCCTATTTTGTTTCTTACTTATATCAGAAGAATGATGTAAAGCAGTCAAATTAGCATACAATCTGTTGGCCGAATTACAATATATGTTACGTTGTTTCATTAATATACTAATATCCAAATGAATCTTCTCCCTATCACAAGTAGCAATTATTTAACTGTAATTCTAGATTGTCTATTCTACTCTTCTTCGACTCCAATCATTTTTGATTTTCTAGCAGTAAAGATTATGATTTCTCAGCATCAGTACTAACAGAAATAAGCAAGTCATTAACATATGTAATAGTCTCATCAAAATTAGATATAACATAATCATATGAACTAGAAGGAATATTAAAGGATTCGAGAAGAGAACGTACCTTCGAAGTCATTGGAGACTTGTGTGTTGCAGTAGAAACGAAGCATCTTCCAGTAACATTCTCCTCATCCTTAATTCCCTCTTCATAGTTCGCATACATGGCACCATGTGTTGGGTTTTACATTTCCTCATCATCTGATCCAAATGACCAAATTTGGTAAGATCCATCCCCTTTGCCACTTCCTCTTGCAAAAAGAGACATCCCCTTTGTTCTAGCTCTCACTTCTTCTAGCCTTTCAACATAATAGGCTTCATCCTTCACTCTTTCCTTCTTCTCTTCTCTCTTCCTCAACATACAATCGATTTCCATATGGTTCACACCATTGCAGTAATGACAATGGCAACCATAATCACACTTAAATTTCTTTTATGGCTCATCAACCTCAGACTTGTTTTCTTTCTTCTCCACCTTCGTTTCCTCTCTCATTTTCTTACTAGATGAGTTTCCCTTGAAATCACTTCCTTTAAACTTCGAATTGAATGGATTTTTGTAAAACTTCTTGACTTTATTGTTCGAATAGTACGCCACAGATTTGTCATCCGAGTTCATGATAAAACCTTCGTTATCTAAACCATCAACATCAATAGATTCAATTTTAGTTTATTTTCCATAGACTTTCGAAACTAGTGCCAGAGGAGCGCCCAAACTCATTTTTCCTTCTTCTGCAATCTCGTTAATCTCACTCTCACGAGATTTCTGAACATTATAAAGATCACCAAGTGAATAGTTGTCGAAGTTTTGTTGTGTCTTGATCATCAAACTAATGTTCCTCCATTTCTTTTGAAGACCCATCAATAAAGTAATATTGTACTCCATAGTCGAACGAATAACTTCATAATAGCTGCACTTGAAGATTAACTCATTCAAACGATCATAGTACATTTCAATGGTCTCCATCTCTTTTTGTTTGAATTCACCTAATTCAAGTAGACATTGCTTAACAAAACTTTTTCTAATCTTTTCACTTCCTTGATACTTATCTTTCAAAGTATCACATATCTCTTTTGCTTTTTTACAACCACGGACATAGTTGTAAACCACTGGTGGAAGAGCACCACGAAGTTCTCTCAAGCACCTCTTGTCATTCAGCTTTTATTTATCTGTTTGCTGACCAACACCTAGATCTGAACCAGTAGTTCTGGCTTGTTCTAATAAATTTGCTTAACGATATCCACAAGTAATGCATTTCCATAGATCTTCATCAATCCCATTGAGATAGTCTTCCATCCTATCTGCCAATTGGTCGTAATATTCAGGAATTAGCATTGAAATTTTGGTTGAAGAACCAAGAAGATGAAAGAAAGAAGTCATTGTGTTCATGTTGAAGTTCGCCATTGTTGTACGGACACAAATGATGAAAAGCTCCTGATTAAGGAATCTAAGGAATGAATCTTTCAGAAATCAAAAACTAAACTGTAACACTCGGAAACCAGAAGGCTAATTAAGGAAAGATAATAAGCAAATTGAAGGTCTACTCGTCGAGTCCAAGGGGGTACAACTCGACGAGTATGGACGCGGGTTGAGAAACCTACTCGACGAGTTGGGGAGGACCAACTCGACGAGTTGGTATGGGTTTGGGAAGCCCTAAATCCAGGATTTTGCACCCTATTTAAGCATCTTAATCCCCACCTTATGGCCTCATTTCCAGCCTCCAAGTCCCAAACCCTAATCCACGAAACACTAGAGCTTTGTGTGAGCTCGTGAGCCATTTTTGAGTGATCTTTGTGTGTGATTGAAGCTTGTGGAAGAAGAAGAAGCTAGAGGATTCCAATAGAAGATTGTAGATCTAGAAGCAACATCTCATCTTCATCCTTTTCTGGTAATCAAGCCTCTAATTTGCCTAGTGGTCTCTTAGATCTCCTTATTTTCACTTTATGAGGGTTTTTGGTCCAAGAAGCTTAGTCCTTGGGAAATGGATGTCCCAAGTGACTTACCTTTCAGATCTGTGATCTAGAAGGGGTTTCATGACATAAAGGTGCAGACATTATGACCATGGAAGCCCCATGCAGGCTTTAAAGTGTTGTTATGGCCTTTTAAGCCCCAAAAGGCCATGCATGGAAGGAAAATTAGGAGCTTTACGTGTTTATTTGGTGTCTAGGACATAGATCTCGGTTTTCATGCTTTGGTTTGGAGTATTATGGCTTTTGGGCAAAGATTTATGTCCTAAAGAACTAGGGTTTGAGCTTAACCCATTAAGAAGGACTATTAACAGGTAAAGTTGGAAACTTTACCCTTAAGAAGGCTCTTTCAGTATGTAGAAGAAGTATGAAGTTTTGATCTGGAGAGTAGAGACTTAATCTGTTAAGATGGCTCAAACAGACTATGGGACTCGTCGAGTCCATAGAGGAACTCAACGAGTTGAGTTGTGATGTCCCGATCCAGTTCAAGGTAGAACCCGACGAGTCTGTGAAGGGACTCCACTAGTCATGAAACAAATGCCTTTAACATCATCCGAATTCGAAATTAATTATATTGTAGTGCCATAGATAATTGAGTTCAACGATAAGTTCTTTTTAGTTTATCTCAATACAAAATATCATTAAAATTCAAACTTCAATTTTTTTATTTATCCATACAAAATACTATCGATTTGATAAAATAATCTGGGACCTAAAATTTTATATTGAATCAATCTTTTAATCAAATTTATAATATCAATTACAAAGTACTTTTTATTTTTTTTATTGATCTTTTCCAGAGTTTGCTCTGCCTCACAGGATCAATCGCATGGCGAAAACGTTCATAGCTTGTGCCATATTATTGCATAGCCACTGTCAACATCAAACACATATCGATATCTTTTGGGGCGTATTACGACATTTGTTTTTATAATTACAACACAAGTATATAATACTTTGTGTACCTGACTACCTGTTTGTGTAATTAAAACACAATCCTATGCTAAATAATGTTTTGACTTATGTACATATACAAAATTTTCTGCATCATTGAGCGCAGGTTAGTTTACAACTTCTAGTTACATATATATTTAGATGATTTTTGAATCTTTTTTATAGTAATTGTTTTTGCTTAACTTATTTAGTTTACTAAAAGTAGAATTTAATTCGGATCAATCATATTTTACTTTACCTATTTAGATTTTCGATCATCGAAATTTACACGTCCAAACACTTGGACGTAATTTGCAAAGTGGTAAAAAGAGTATGATTGAGCATGTTGTGAGGATACTATTACTGGTTGCAGGCACGTGGTTTGCCGGAAAAAGTTAGCGACGGCGTGAGACATTAGGGTTGGCGAGGCTACTGCTCCTAGTTGACTGCTAGTGGTGCTCACTGTTGGTGTTAGCCCCCATTCCACCATCACCTCCCCTACTTCTAACGCCCCACTCCACCCAACCACCTATATAACCCCACCACACTTTTATCCCTGTACTTGTTTCGCTACAAATAAATATCGCTCCACGTAATTTATTAAATAAATCCACTTCAATTTCTAAATATAGAGATTAAGACACACCTTCTGTTAGACTGTTGCACAAGCTCTATTTTCCAATTTTCTTATGTCTTTTTGATAGTGATCAACACCAAGAACATATATAGGTTATCCACAAAGATTTTTAAAAGAAAAATTCAACATTTAATATTAGAAAATTTACCACCTTTTGGGCAATGATGGGATTATTGAAATTTATAATTAAAAGTAGTAGGATTAAAACTTTTAGCATTTTTAATTAAATATAATTGCTATGCATAAAAGAAAAAAAATTAGTAATAAATATAGTTAATATGCACATGCAAGTGCAAAGATAGAGATTAGGAGCTCGAAAGTCATCTAAATCAATCATGTGTTTGATGTTAAGACTTAAGATGGCCCCACAAAAAATATCTCACGTTTCTTCGAATTGAAATAAAAAAAGAAAAAATCATGAACTATTTTTTAACAATTTAGGTTGTCCTACAAAGTATAATATTTGCTCCTTTAATTTTTTTCATGAAAAAATTATTTATCACATGGTTAGTAATTTGTAGAAAATATTTGTAACAATCTCATCATGGAAATATTTAATTTCTTGAATTTTTAGGGTAATTCTATTTGCACGAAAGATATTCTAAGTGCACGAATACAGGCTGGCATCAATCAAAACTAGTTTTAATATGAATTTGCAGTTCTTAACCTCCCACTTTTATTAAACTTTCATTAGGTTTCTTTTACCATTTCAATCTGTGTACTATATTTTATGTTATTATTTTAGTTTAAATTAATATATTAAATTACTTTGTCAAAAAGATAACTTCTAATCTTCTATGATATTAACGTAATACAAATTTTAATTTTTTTTTAATAAAATTAAACTCAAATCGTAATCAAGTTACTAGTTTAGGTTTTTAATTTATTTTATTATGTTTTTATACAGTCCATAATTATCTTATCATTTTCCATATGTTTTTTTTCTTAAATTTCACATGATGGATATGCTAATTACTAATGATGTTTGTAAAAAAAAAAAAAAATGAAAATCTCTAAGAATTAGTATGTATACTATAGACATTAACAAAATAGTCATTTTCTTTGTTATTAAA
Source organism: Lactuca serriola (assembly GCF_051521515.1). Taxonomy (NCBI): domain Eukaryota; kingdom Viridiplantae; phylum Streptophyta; class Magnoliopsida; order Asterales; family Asteraceae; genus Lactuca; species Lactuca serriola. The sequence continues at coordinate 46,105,469 of NC_136408.1, read as the reverse complement.
CAAATAACAAGATATTTTAGAATTTTGGTATCACGATTATAAAGTACAATGGTGTGATAAAAAAACTTAAATCGAATAACTGAACCAAACCAAATGATGATTGGTTGATTTGGCTCGGATTACTTGGATATTTGGTTCATTTGGTTTGATTAACCAAATAAAGATACTTTATTTGGTTAAACTGATAAAATCGAATAAACTATCTAGTTAATATATATTTTTTATAATTTATATCTATAAATAAACATTTTATATTTAAACTGATAGTTTAGTTACTAAAAAACATTTTGATAACTCATTATTTAATTATTAATCATTATAAATTTATAACTCAAACGGTCGAGCATTTAACCAGATAGCCATTTAACCATATGGTTTGGCCATTATTAGAAACCAATTATGTTTAATATTTGTATGATTTTAAACGCGGGAAGAAAGGAATCTTTCTAAAACTTATCCATGGAAAAAATATGTCCACAATACGGACGGATTTCCCATGAGGGGGTTCTATCTCTAAATTCTACGATAACCTTCACTGCATTTCACCAAGATGGTTCTCTTTCAGCCAAATGATTTTGTTACTTGACGACACTTAGGAATCAAATAGGAAATTCAATAACGAAACACTCGTCACACACACACACACACACACACACACACACACACATATATATATATATATATATATATATATATATATATATATATATATATATATATATAGTTTTAAAGTTTATATGTTTTAAATTTATTATTATAAATAAAGAAAGATGACAAGATTTCAATCTTAAAGGGGCAATATATATTATTGTTCTAAGTTCTAGGTCTAAATGAAAATATTGACAACGAAAATATTGAAAATATTGGGTAGTCCTAAATTCGTGTATTTAGGACTACCCAATTTTTAGCTTTGGTTGAAGGTCACGTCGTAAATGCATATTGACTAGTTGACCCGTGATTTTGATTATCAAGATGTGAGACTTTGAATGCTCACGATGTTAGATTGGCTTGATGACCAAACCCTAACATTTCGGGTATTTAATGAAAAGAGAGGGCTAGGGTTGTTCGTCCTTAGCCTCCTACACTCTTTTGCCTCATGAAAACCCTAATATCAACCCTCTTGAAGTATTTCGTCAATTTTGAGATCTTTGAAGCATTCTTTGGTGGTTTTTGACTCTTTGAAGTGAAAGAAGACATTGGTTGAACAACCTCTTGGCGTTTTGGTTTCTACCTTGCAATCTCTTCTAGCTTTTGGACCATTGTAAGTCTTACAGGTCGGACCTTTTTACATCTTGCATGCTAGATCTAAGTTCTAAGCTTCTTTTTGCATGCTTGAGGATCCATACAGTTGGCAACTTTATGGATCATTGAGAAATTCTCTATTAGGTATGACAATACTCGACACGACCCGCGACGCAACCCGTGATACGACACGAAATAGACGGGTTTGGGTCGAGTTTTTCAACCCGCCAACCTGCCAACCCACCAACTCGTTTATTAAACAGGTCATATATGGTTTCTCAAAAAATATACGGGTTGACCAGCCGACCCTTTTAGAATTTTAATATAAAAATTATATATTTTTTTAAATGTATTAAGACTTAAGTATTATACACTTTATACACTAGTATATGATGTCATTGACCATTTAACATGTGCAACATGTTTGTCGTTTGACGTTTGTATTAATGTTTTGGTTTGAATATGTTTCTATAAATGTTTTTAATTTTCATTTGGATGTTTAAGACTTAAGTGTCTAAAATTCGGATATGTTTGCATCAAGAATTTATTCATGTTTAATTATCAATTTTATTTATGGAATCTGACCCATGAACCCATGAACCCACGAACTCAAATCTAACCCACGAACCCGCCAATCTGTGAACCTGTTTAAATAAGTGGGTTGATGGGTCATATATGAGTTTATGTTCTAAATCCGCGGACTCGTGACCTATATAGTTAAATCGGTCATTTTCGGGTTGGTGTATTTTGACCCATCAACCTGAACACAACACGATTGGCAGACCTATTCTCTATAGTATAGTCTTTGGATCTGAGTTTTAGTATAGTTTGAGACTCCAAACATGAGTCTAGATCTCATTTTCCCCACTCATGGCTTAATAAGAGTTTGAGTCATGCACTGGACATGCATGACTGAAAAGCTACGATTTTTATCATCCTTTGGGTAAGAGAAGACCCTCTGGAAAGTCCTAAGATATGTCTGCAAGGAATCAGAGCTTAATACTCAAAGCGGGCCAGTACAAATCTCACGACGTAAGGATTAATCCTGTCGCGTCGTGAGAATACTCGCCATCCTGACTATTTTGTCTGGATTAGGTCACGACGTGACTCAGGGTGTGGTCGCGACGTGACAAGGATGGAAATCGTATTGATGGGCTGAGTTGACGCGCTAAGTCAGGACCGGGTCAAGTTGGTGCTTACGATGTGACCATGAGCTGGTCACGACGTAAGGACCAGCTGTTAGAGTTTGGACCGTTGACTTTTGGGCCTTAGTTAGGTTTTGGGCCTTGGACTGTTTGTTTCATGAGTTGGGCCTTTTTGGGCCTTGAAGGCCATTATTGTGTTGTTGGCCCAAGTTTGGTTAGGCCCATTTTGGGAAGGATAAAATGGGATTTTATCTTAGGGTCTGGATTTGGGATTTAGGCCCACAGTTATGGTTT